>NC_132786.1:124612500-125261757 GCF_048418805.1 Vulpes vulpes | reverse complement strand
TTTGAATATGAGATTAATAGATCTTTCTCTTTGCGTTAACAAAGTTACAATTCATATGTTCAAAATTTTTGATGACTGCTATGCAACCAGATACTTCAACTGATACAGAATGAACTCTAAATCCATTATTAGAAATATTTTATACTTTTAATCCTGATGTTAGTAAAAGAAGATTTCTGTTCATTCTATATAACTACTTCTAAAAATCCTGACGTGAACTTGCCTTGATTCCATAGGAGTATTTGTCTAGGCACAAAATCTGGAAACAGCTGATCTGTCTTCTCTATATGTTTTTATTTAAATATTTATTTTGATTTGTACACCCCCACATTTAAACAAAAAAATAATGCAGTAAACCACTACATGTATGCAAAATTTCTGTTTTTTATAATTAAAATGAAATATCCAATTCCACAGTAGCTTAATTTTTATTTGGGAGAAAAGTAGTTAAAACATTTTAGTTTGCATTCAATATGCTTTTATAATATTTTCATTTATTCAGTTTTTCAAATGTTTGGTACCACATAAAACACTTTTCACTACCATTCTCAAGGACTAGCCATTGTTTTCAGTAGATCTGGAAAATATTTATTGTAATCCTTTACCTTGAAGGCTGTCTAAAACAGAGTCATTCCATTCCATTCATTCCAGGTCAAAATACGAAGCAAATGGCTATAAATATCCCCTTTAAATAAATTTCCACTATAGATGCAAGTAATATGTGTACCATGGACCAGTATGCATTTTCATTAATTATTCTTCAGGGAAATATAAAGCTGCATCTATGTATATAATTATATATTAAAATAAAGAGATATAAAATAAAGAGATATAAAGATATAAAAAGATATAAAATATATGAAGATATAAAATACATGAAATATATGAAAGTAACCATTCTGTCAGTACAAATTACTGATTCTGTTTTTTTCCCCCCAGGCCTGATGGAATTGGGACTGTTTCAATGGAGGAAAAAGAAAGATTTGAGGAGATAAAAGAAAGACTCTCTTCTCTTTTAGAAAATCAGATAAGCCATTTCAGGTATATAATCTGTTCATTAATATTAAGTATTTTCTTTCTTCACCCAACACTCTGGTCCCCTACAGATGTTTATTATGTCTTTCTGCGGCTACTCCCTCCTCCATTGCCTGTGAGGTAAGATCCGTATTATTCCTTGGCCTGTGGTCTGCTTCTAAGCCTGCCATTCAGTTTCCATCATTCATTAAGGTAGGTCCCTTGCCCCTTCAGTTGGTGGGATGCATCTCTCACTTGCTTGTGCATTTCTCATCCGTGAGTAGCCTCTTCCCTCAGCTCTCGTGACTAGTCCTCTCTCTCTTTCAGTCACCAAGTAAGGAGCTTCCTCTGTCTTCATAGTAGAGCTGTTTTCAGTCATTCCAACAAAGACTGGAAAACCTGAAGCCTTTTAGCATTTATCATCTGTACTCTTCACTAGTCGCTTATCGCATAGTTTTAATACCCATGTCTTAAGTCATTAGTTATTTTATTTGCATTTAGTGGGAACAAGGGCCATGTTGCCTGGCACAGTTCCTTGCTCAAAGAAGATTAGCCATTGATACTAAGACACATTTACAGAATGAAAGATCAATATCTTGATATTTTTCTCCCTGGTTTTAGTTAGCTCACTAGAACCTAATCAATCATTAAAAAACAGAAATATTTCTGAAGAATGAAATTCAAGATAAAGAAAGAGGGATAGTTAAGATCCCTGAACAGAAAATCAGCATTAAAGAGGAGGGGATCTTCATAGTGATAGTTAATAGAAAGTGATGATTGATTGAGCTTAGAAAGCAACCAGTTCTGATGAGAGCAGGTCAGAAAAATTCTTTAAGTAAATTAAATTGACAAAATACTAAGATGTTTAATATTTGAGAGAGGATTTACCAACCTGGAATTGAGTTTGGAGTTCTATTAATTAGATTATATTAGTTATATTGGAGTTTGGAGTCACATTAGATTAAGTATATAAAAAGAGGATATTAAAAACAAAGACAAGTTTTATAAACAAAATAATGGCACATAAGTCGTAGTAAATACAATATCTCTGTTATCTAGGGCATTTACATAATATGAATACTGAATTTAGTCCCCCAAAATGGCATAACCATGTTAGAAAGATAGGAAGGACAGAATTACATTCAGGGTGGCTGAAAGTAATCAAAAGAAAAAGAAAAAAGCTACATATGTCTAAAGGGGAGTAATATACTCTCCCATCTGAAACAAAATTTTCTAAGGATAAAATATGTGGAAAAAGCTTTTCAACACGTTAAACATAAAACAATGAATAAAAGTGGTTCTTGAGAGATGAAAAACAGATGAATAAGGCCTTTCATTGTTTCTGCTTGCCACCAGTAGAGTGCTTCTGGGCTGTGGGCCAGGGAGGAAAATCCCAGTGGACAACCTGATTTGAGGAGACAGAGGGAGAATCTAGAGAGGGCAAGGCAGCCAGAGTTTGCAGGTCAGAATTCTAAAGAAAACATAGGAGAGACCTACAGGCATTTGCTGAGGTTTCCCCTGGAGTCAACTAAGTATTGATCTGAGCGTGTATGTAAGGAAACTAAAGTCGGACAAGTAATCCTTTAACTCTGTGGTAGTATTGTAGGAGATAATCCTCAGAGCTAACACAGAGCTAAGGTGAGTACCAATTTTGACCACCCAAAGTGGAAAGATTCTAAGTCATGGACGGAGAGTAGAATACTCAAGAGAATTTGTGCCTCAGTAATAGAAAAAAATTAGCTTTTTTAAATCTCTCCTAATGAGGACTAAAGCTAGTATTTATTAGAATAACCTCATTCCAGAACAAAGATCAAGAATAAAGGAATACAAAAATATTGAGCCACCATAATGTAAAATAATAATGTCTAGCATCTAGTCAAAAATTTCTAGGCATACCAAAAAATCATCAGATATGACCAATGAAGAGGATGGAAACAGCCAGAAATGGAAATGAGAATTAGTAAACAAGAATATTAAAAGAATTCTTACCAAATGTCATATATTCAACCTGTTAAGGGCATCTATGGAAAACCTACAGCTTCATACTTAACAGTGAAAAGTTTGAATTTTTTTCACCTAAGATCAAAAGCAAGGCAGGGATATCTGCTCAAAAATCAGTAACCAAGGTTGTGTAGTACAGACAGTTCAGAAATCAACTCACACATATTTGGCAATTGTGATTTTCAAAGATATACAAAGATAATTTTCAAAGTATCCTCTTTTCAATAAATGGTGCTAGAACTAGTTACATAGCCAAATGCAAAATATTAGCCTGGACCCATACCTCATACCTGATTAATAAGTTATTTCAAAATGAGTAGACCTAGGAAACAGAAAGTCTCTTTGTCCTTAGACTAAGTAAAGATTCTTTAAAACCCCAAAATCATGATTTGTAAATGGAACAATGTTACATTGAACTTCAAAAACATTAAGAACTTTTGATCTTCCAAAGACACTGTTAAAGGAATAAAGAGATCTCAGAGAGGGAGAAGATACTCGGACAATACGTATCCCACAAAAAACTTGTATCCAGAATATATAAATAACTCTTAAAACTTAGTAAGAAATGAAATAACCCAGCAAAAAATTGTTTCTAATATTTCACCAAAGACGTGGTGAAAAGGCAGATGAAAAGATGCTCAGTATCTTTATTCAATAGGGATATAGAGATTAAAACACAATGTAGTACTGCTGTTATTAGTCTAACTAAAATTCCAAAATCACTACCTCCCAACTCTGCATATACTCTTGAGAGGAGTATAAACAGATAACAACCCACTCTGTAAGATAGTTTGCAAATTTTAAAAAATTCAAACACTTAACATATGACCCAGCCCAAGATAAGCGAAAGCACATGTCCACACAAAGACTTCTGTGTGAATGTCTGTACCAACATTATTGATAATAGCCAGAGTATGAAAACAAACCAGGTGGCCATCAACAAGTAATAGATAAACAGTGTATTGAGATACTTCTGAGCGATAAAATGGAATGAACAGTCGATGGTATGAATGAGTGTCAAAATACAGTGAGAGAAATCAGAAGCAAAAAAGTATGTACTATAAGATTCCTCTTACATAAAATCATAGAAAATACAAACAAATCCAAAGATAAAGTAAATCAGTGGTTGCCTGGGCCCAAGGGCGGCGGGGAAGGAAACATTTGGTGGTTGTGAATATGTATATTATTTTTTTTTATAAATTTTTTTTATTTTTTTATTTATTTATGATAGTCACACAAAGAGGGGGGGCGGGGGCAGAGACATAGGCAGAGGGAGAAGCAAGCTCCATGCACCGGGAGCCCGACTTGGGATTCGATCCTGGGTCTCCAGGATCACACCCTGGGCCAAAGGCAGGCACCAAACCGCTGCACCCCCCAGGGATCCCATGAATATATATATTAAATTGGTTGTGGTGATGGTTTCACAGGTGTATACATATGTCTAAACTTACCGAATTACATATTTTAGATATGTGCAGTCATTTGTCATTTACATCTCTAAATCTGTTAAAAACTCAGTACTCCCTAGTGGGAAGTTAGTAGAATAATATTTAAAACTGAAAAATCAAGAATTAGAAATATTAGAATGTAGGTTAGGAATATAATGTTTAAATAAAGAAACAGCTAAAAGTTAAAAACTTTTTTTTTTCCTGGAGAAATTGCTTGGGGAGTGGGGTGGAAAGGGCATAAAAAGGACTGCTTTTCAAAAGAAGCCTCTGGAAGAACTTGCCTTTCAGACTATGTGCATATCTAACTTTGATAAAAAGAAATACTGTATTTTAAATGGTAAAGGAAAGAAACCAGTTTCATTGTAGGACATGTCTAGGCCGGGCTCATCTATCTGTGTGATCAATTTAAATTTACTAAGGTGGGAATCAGGATGATTTCAATTTATTCAGATTAGATTCTAAACTTGGTTGAATTTTATTTGATGATTGGGCATTTTCCACTTTGCTTTATTACAGAGCTGTCAAAGTGGTTAAAAAAACAAACAAAATATTTATCTTGGAAGCCAGTACAAAACTCTTCCTTTCTTTTAAAACTCGTTTTGTAAAGATTAATTAAGCTTCTGTGTAGTTATTTTCTGTACTTTATTGATTCAGGATTACTTGTACCCTGTAAATGTGTTGAATTATTTACACATCGTGGGCAGCTAATGCTAATTCAGAACAGACCCAGTGGGACCTCGGAGCCCTGAAATGCTAAGTGTAATCTGGGGATCAGTAACATTCCATTCATAAAACATGTCACCCACCGGTTAATGGAAATAAACAATAGGAAAGACAATGGGTGGATTATGCAAATACACTGAAAAGATTTAAGCGGGGGAGGGGACTGTAAGAGCCCAATTTGTGTTTTATTTAAACGTGGATTAAGATGTATACAAAATGAGGACAGCTACTTTGCTAGTTTGCTCCTACTCTGATGAGCAACACTGCGCAGGGAGAAAAAAAAACTATCAAAAATAAATCGTTGCTTCTGTGCATGGCAGCAGAGAGGAGTAAGACAAGGCATCGAGGTAAGAGTTGAAGGAAATTGTTAACGGGAAAATAGTGTTCTGAAGAAAAATTTGGCTAGATTTATGACTTTTTTGCGTTTACCTGACACTAGTAAAAGTTTTCTGAAACTAAACCCCAATCCTGATTTAAATTTAGCAACTGTTTGGGTGAGAAATTCATCCTTAATCCATCTTTAAAAGTTGCTGCTATAAACAATGAATTTAAGTGTTCTTAGGGAAACCTGTGCAAATCGCCTTGTAAAAAAAATAATTTTACTGTGAGGTACGTCTTACAAGACGTGTCCGCCAAGTCCCTGAGTCATGATGACAAAGGACATGGAAACATACAGACTTTAGGTTCCTGGCTTGAGGATTCCTGATCCGGAGCCCAGTGGCAGCCTAGGGGGCACTTGATCTTGAGGCAGGGGTGGTGGTCAATCTCAGGGAGCCAGGGGCTCCGGCAGGCCGGGGTGGCCCTGCCCTGCTCCTCAAGTGGACCGTGGCCTGCAAGGGACCCAGGGAGGGAGCAGCAAGTCTGTCCCCACCGTGTGCCACCAAGTCCCATGAAGCCTGCTCCCTCGCCCAGCCGGACCCCACTTTCAGAGCAGTGGTGACCGCCCTGGGGGTGGGGGGTTGGCCGGGAACCGGACAGGGCCCAGTGCTGTGGCCCAGTGCAGGCTTCGGTTGGGGCGTTCCCGCTCGCAGAGATGGGCAGGTGTCAGGAGGCATCAAGTGGATCGCGTGTTGTCCTCGAGGGGGATCAGCGGCAGAGCGGCCCCGAGCAGCAGGCCTCGGGGAGCTTCAGGGGCTCCGTGCTGCTCCCTCTGCCTGGGAGCCCTGGAGGTTCTTTCTGAACGTATGTCACCAAAATGTGGACCCTTTTTATCACAGTTTATACTCTTACTGTGAAAAGAAATTGCAAGCATGGAACTAGGGGTGCCCGGGTGGCTCAGTGGTCTAGCAGCTGCCTTGGGCCCAGGGTGTGAATCCCGCATCGGGTCCCCGCAGGGAGCCTGCTTCTCCCTCTGCCTGGGTCTCTTCCTCTCTCTCTGGGTCTCTCATGATAATAATATAAATCTTTAAAAAAAGAAAAGAACATGTGGAACAAGGTAAACTTCTGCTGTTAAAATTTTCCCAGATGGGTTGATGCTATTTTAACCACTTTTCACCATTTTTCAATAATGCCAAGTACTACAAAAGGGAATAATTCGGTGGTCTTGGATATTAAATGTTTGACTTTCTTGTTCCTCCTTTTGTTTTTGAAGATACTGTTTTCCCTTTGGACGACCTGAAGGTGCTCTAAAAGCTACGCTTTCGTTACTTGAAAGGGTACGTTTGAACACTCATTTATCAGTACTACGCGCACTCTTGGTGGCTGAGTATTTTAGATGCTGGACCAGGCAGACAGGCCCATCCCTCACGGCAAGTATGCTCTCAAGGCCGTCGGTCCCATTTCATCACTTCTCACCTGCCCTTCCTGCATCCCGACCCCTCCTACGTCCTGCTGCTTCCTCCTGGCGGCTGTCCTGAGGCCTACCCCTGCCATCCTGTGCTGAGTCGATGGCGTGTTGGTAGGACCCGTTTCCCCACCTCCTTTTTTCCCTCATGAAATAGGATTTTTCCCCCCAGTTGAGTGTAATCGTGTTTCTCAGACTTCTCAGTGGTCTTTCCTTCCGCTCCCTTGCTTCCGCCCCAACTTGTGCTTCCACCAGTCCCAATTCTCATACCTGTGAGGGTTTATCGTTGAACATGCACAAACGTATCATTCCCTTCATTCTAAATCAATCTCAGAATTCATTTCAACTTGTGTTACTTTAAATGAATTCATGAGTTGTAGAAATTCATTTTCCCTCAAAAAGTAAATAGCAGACAAGAATTTCCTACCCATGCTAAAATAATTCATTGACGAAAGTACATTCTCCACTCCTGTTTCTATGCAGACTGGGTTGGAATGGGAAGGGTCCTTTTCATTTATTTATAAAACTATTCATATGGTGTTTGCTCCTAACAGTTAAGTAATGTGGACAATTCCTGTTCTTACCGGCATCAAAAATAATTTCGAAGGATCGTTAATAGCTGGTGATTTGATTATTCTGGCCCTGATTTATTGACTTCACAGCACTTGGTCTTGTCCACTTTTCTGCCAAAGAATTCTAGATATGTTACATTGTTTATTAGCACTTCTATTAGAAGTAAAAAGGGAAGGCATTTTTCCAGTGATGTAGGGACTTGGAAGATGAGGGTAGACCTGATGTCTGTATACATTGGTTGCGTCTGTCTGTCCCTGTCTTATCCTGGATTCCGGTGCACCATGGGACAGAAATATTATGTTGGAAGTTGCCTGTTTTATTAGAATTTTTATAATAAAGCTGCATGTAACGCAGGCTTTCCAAAGTACTCGTTTTATCCAGCTCATTAAGGTATCAGAAAAAAGCTAAAACCTTTACAGAGAGCTCTGCTTTTGGGGTGGCCTCCCATGCTGGGTCTGCGTGCAGCCTCTCTGCTGGTTTCCAGGGGGACAGTAATGGCACAGACGCCCTCGGGCACTGGCAGGGGGCAGGGGGCGGGGGGAACAGGGCCTTTTTTCCCAGTTATAGCCTCTCCTGTCTCTTGCTCAGTTGAGGGAGACATGGTAGGGCCACTTCTTCGTTTCCACATCCGTGTACTTATTGACATCTTAGAAAACTAAAATCTGCATGTGACTTCATACTTCCTATGCTTTGGAAGAAGTGGAGAGGGTACGCGAAGCAAGCTGGCTCTCCCTGTTTGTACTCGCCAGCCTTTCATCTGTACTTTGCCAGGAAAGACGATACAATTCCCCCCACTCCAAATTACACATTCGGCTCCTGGGTCATATGAACTGTCCCCTGATTTCAACCCTGGACCCTCCTCTGTCGTAGACATGCATTCTAATTTTGACAGCTATGACTGTTATTTCAAAGTCTGTTGGGCACCCGGGTGACTCAGTCAGTTAAGCGTCTGACCCTTGGTTTCAGCCCAGGTCAGGATCTCAGGGTTGTGGGATGGAGCCCTGCATGTGGGCTGCGCGCTGGGGTGTGGAGCCTGGCTTGGGATTCTCTCCGCCCCCACCCTTACCCTCCCACCCACACCCCTGCTTATGTGTGTGCATGTGCACACGCGCGTTCTCTCTTTCTCTCTCTCTCTTTCTCTCTTTCTCTCTTTCAACAAAATAAAGTTCATGGTTCTGCATATGGGACAAAATTAATTTTAAATTTAAAATTTAGTGATAGTCACGTTAAAAATAATAGCACATTTGGAAACAAAAATAACGGTATGTTAATGCTTGTTTTTTTCAACTATGAGCAGAAAAGATTTTTTTTGCCTATAAAGAATCTAATGTGCAGTTCTAATTAAAGTGCCAAATGTATGTAAATGTGTTAAAGATTTTTAATCTATGAAGAATGATTGAATTTGATGAGAAGGAAATTTTTAAGTGATAAAATTTGCTGTTTTGGAAAGGAAAGCTTGCCTAACAAAACTAAATATGTTGTGAAGGATCACCAATGCTTAAACGGTCGAGTAAATCAGAGATTATCAAGTCCTTCATGCTGAGGCCAATCAAAAGAGAATGAGGTAATAGAGCATGAAAGAGACGTTTTCATATTCTTTTGATGAATCTTTAAGGTAAAAGACTAATAGAACAGTAAGCATACGTACTGTTCTTGTCTTCTCTATATTCACATTTTACCTTTGATTTTGTAATTTCAATGTAAGTAAAGCCAGAAAAGCTGCATTAAATATATGGAAAGATAGAGGTTAACGGAGTAACCAGTTTTATCATTGAGAAAGTTTGAAGGAAAATTATCAGTGAGTCATTACAAAAGTGCTTAAATACATTATGTCTTGCATTCTGGATATAAATTGTATTTTCTCCTTGCTAACAGTAATACTTCTAGAGAAAAAAAAATCCAAAAATATATTTAGGAACTCAACAGAAATAATCTGTTCTTTTTTAATTTCAGAAAGTTTCTGTGTATTTTAACATTTGATACTCCCTTCACTTGGCTGAAAGATTCCCCCCCACCCCCGATCCCAGTAATTAAAGTTTAAGTGTCAGAATTGGAGATGTTGATTTTCAGAGAGCTCAAAAACAGTGCTTACTCTTCACAGAATCCTGTTACTGTTTTCATATACCTCACTCCAAAGATCTAAAAAGCTTTTAAATTAGGAATTGCGAGACAAACTATTACTCGTCCCAAGGACTCTAATCCCGATCCGAAACAGCTGTTCTAATAGTGTCACGGCCCCCGGAGGAGAAGTGACAGTCGTCAGGGTGAATGGTGGTCCGGCCTCGGGAGGTTTTGATGGGCGTAGATGAGGCTTCGACAGGAGGAGCCAAGACGGGAGGATCACGTCCCGCGCTGTGAAGTGCCGACTCATTACTTTCCCCCGGTGCCACCTAGGCCCCCTTCCTAGTAATAGATCTCCGACAATTTGTGTCATTTGATTGTGGTGTCTATTTTATGCAGCCGCTTTCTCTCCCCCGCTTTAGGTTTTAATGAAAGATATTGCCACTCCCATACCAGCGGAAGAGGTGAAAAAAGTGGTCAGGAAGTGTCTGGAGAAGGCTGCCTTGATCAATTACACCAGACTCACAGAATATGCCAGAACAGAAGGTCAGTGCGGCGAGCGCTCGCCCAAGTGGCGGTGAGAGCCAACAATGCCTATTAACTGAATTTTCTGTGCGGAGTTCTTTCCTTCCCTGAACAAACCTGTACCGTGGCAAAGGGAAATGTCTCATTAAAATCTCAGCTGGTGAACTGAAGAGCTTTTTCCTATTCATTGCTTTAATATGCCTCCTGGGACTCCGCTTGAATGAAAGACCCAGGATTCGTGCTTAAGTTGCCCTTTGTTCTTATTTTGAGTTTTCAAGGGACCAAAAGGTGTTTTCATGGGTTGTATTTTTTGACATTACCGTAAGTATGTCTAGCGTTTAAACTCTGGGCAGTGTCGTCTTTCCTGATCGGTTAACGGTACAGTGTCACATCATTTTATTTTCTGTGCAACGGTGTCTCTCAGAGAAGGAGGAAACTGGATTATGGCGAGGGCCCAGATAAACTGATAGGATTCCTGCAACTTTTCATTGCTGGCGGCATATTAATGCACTTGAAAGATTAGAGCTCTGGAGAAGACTGCACATTTTTTCCTCTTCCTTCAGGTTTCATTCCTTAAGAAGACTGAAATTTAAGATGCTTAGAAATAACGAGATTGAAATCTGTGACAAAATCACTTTATTCAACAACCCTTTAATATAAATAAAAATGAAAGAAAGGGGCTCGGATTTTTTGCTTTGATTATGAAACTGTCTTGTGTGGTACGTGCAGTGCTTACTTAGGGAAAAAAGTTTGCAACGTTAAATACATCTAAAAATAAAAGCAAATCCTCTATTAGAAAAATTTTTGTAACTCTTAATATAAAATTGTACTTAATCATAAATTTATTAATTACTGATATAAAGATAGTTTTATCAAAAATGGGACAGTGAGAAAGACTGATTATAATTGGCTGTTATATCCTTTTTTTCTCTCCAAATCTGATCAAGCTTTCTAACAAGCATGCAATAACCAACCTCCTGAGTGATTAACAAAAAAGCCATCCCATCACTATAGCAACCAATATTATATCACGAGAGTAACAACATGAAACCTCCTTAGTTACCAGTTTAACATCATTAATTATGATATCACGTTGTGTTAAGGCAAAAGCAGTGAACATTAGATCATTTGGGGAAAGTGGAAGATAAACAGATTGGTTTTCACATCTTGAATACTCATTCAAACAATTTTTGTGCTTCGGGATATTATGTGTCGTGAACATGGGTTGAAAGAATCCGTACAAAAACAGGCATTTTAAAACCCATCAAATCCGACAAAGGGAAAAAGTTTGTGCACAACTTGAATAAACACAATATTATTTTATCCGAATGTTTAAACTCTATCCAAAAAAACCTAGGAGAAGCCTTTTGTTCTTAAGTCTCTATTCTAGTTAATATTTTTGACCACTGTCTGTCTTATCCAAGGATACTGAAGGGATCTGCAGACTGTTTGTTTTCTCCTCAGAGTCCATTTTAACATGGACGAATAAAATTATCTGTCGCAGCCACAGGTAGCTTTTATGAATTAGCTGGACATGTTAACACTGGTGGTCGAAAGGCACGGCTGTTCTGGATCACACACAGAAATAAATCCGTGTCAGAGAAGATCCTATTATAGGACTAACTGGACAATGAGCAAGGGTTTCTCCCACCTTTTTCCCATCTGGGGTCATTGGTCTCTTCTAGCTGACTGTGAGAATATTCTAGAAAATGGATCCTAGAAATCTAATTAGGTCAAACTACTGAGCCATCTCCGTTTTCAAAGAAAAACAAAACAAAAAATGCATGCTCTTTACATGAGAAAACGTCTATGCATTTCACTATCTCCTTTTCTTCCAACTCCCTTTTGTGTATCTTAAAAAATACAGCACTTTTTTGTTTATGCTCAGGACCACCCCAGGAACAAAATCTAATTTAACTTAGAAAAAGGAAGTGAGCCCCTTTTCTTTCGCTTGATTGACTGCCAGCCTGGGTGCAGCAGCACGGGGAGGGTCTGCTTTTCTCCTAAATTGTCTTTTCTTATGTTTTAGGCCCAGCAGAAAAGGACGCAGGTAATGACCGTTTGTGCATGCACGCGCTGTTATTTCTGTCGTGGCGGCATGATGTTTGGCGCTGATGAATAGCTGCCTACTTTCCAGGGCTCCTATTAGATCACTTTGATTAAGATACTGAGAACACTTGGATTCTGTTGGGACTATGGCTCGTGCTTCGTAGGGAAAATGAGGGCCATTTACCTCTGGAAAAGTTTGGCAATATTTTTTATATAAATTCAAAGTGAAAAAGCCCCGAGACTGTAGGAACGTTACACTTTATGTTTGAAGCGTGGACACCATCTCAGTTGGAAGCCACTGCCGATATTTGGAGGGCTCTTACCGCAAGGAAGGAGGACCGTCTTTCCTTTATCACTCCTGAAAATAATGGGTGAAAGCCTAAATGCCACTAAATGAGAAGTAAGCAGCTCTTAACTCTGCAAGTTGCTAACGGGAGGAAGGCGCAGGGGTTCTGAGATCCCAGCCTCAGGCCGCCGCGGGGAAAGCGTTCTTCTCTGGGTCTCTGAGTTTGATAAAGGTGCTGTTCCGGTCTCCTTACGCCGCTGATCACAGTTGTGATTAACTTAACTGCATGTGCCGCTACGTGTCCGTCCTGCCTGCGTCGTCCTTAGCAAACCCTTGTGGGCAGGACCCTCGTGGAAGGCGTTCCCTGTTGGGTCCCAGCACCGCGCCCACAGGGAGGTGAGCTGGTGAGCTCCCTCTGACGACCGTGGGACAGGAGAGCAGTGACGCGTCCTCGCCCTAGTTTGCCGTCTCTTTCGAACCCGCACGCAGCGTCACAACACGTTTGGGTGGCTTTTAACTGACGTCTTTGACTTAAGGGCTGTCTTTCTCGCTTCTGAACTACCCCTTCTGTTGGAGCATTTGACGGTGGAGAATGACCGGCCCCAAGCCGGGCCCCGGCCCTCTTGGGCAGCCTCTCGGGGTGGACTTGTCCAAGATCCCTCGCGGCATTGTCTCCCTCACAATGTCATTGTCGTGAAGTAGTTTGTGTGTCGTTGGCCCACAGTCAGCCCAGGGTCGTTGGCCTGAGTAGGCCCAGGGTCGCTAGGGCCTTTCCTAGTGACCTGGAGAAAGGAGTCAGCCCGTGGGGCCGAGGTGGGTGTCCTGGGGTGGGGGGCAGAGGTGCCCTGGGGCAGCCCCATCAACAGGGGACTGGAGGGGACTGTGCTGTCCCGCGGCCCCTCACTTCCAGGCAGCAGCCCCCTCTGTGCGTGTGGACCATTGTCTGCTCCTCTGCTCAGGCTGAGACTCCAGGACCAGCCTGGAGTGAGCTTCAAGGCCCGCGGGGGCGCCAGGCAGGCTCAGCCAGTGGAGCGCAACTGTCCACTTGGGGGCTGCGGGTTCGAGCCCACGTCCATGTAGAGATTACTTACGAATCTTTACGGGGCGCCTGGGTGGTCGGTCAGGTGTCTAGTTCTGGGGTCGTGATTGTAGGGTCGTAGGACAGAGCCCTGCTCGGGCTCCCCCTCGGAGTGGAGTCTGCTTAACTCTGCCGCCTGCCCCCACCGCCATCGCTTCCCGTCACTCACCCCTCTTTCTCTCTCTCTCTCTCTCTCTCTCTCTCTCTGAAATCAATGCGTCCTTTGGAAAATCTTAAAAACAAACATGTTTCTGAATTTTAAAGAATGGAATTAAATAGGAAAGTGGAAAACCAGTGTAGTCTAGTGATTGACGTGGATGAAGGGAGGGCTAGCCTCCGTGAAGAATCTTCTCAACTAACAGAAGAAACGTTTGAAGAAACGTTCGTTTCTTGGGCCGCATCTCCTAGCGGGTGGACAGGGTCCTCGTGAATGTCCTCGCTGGTGCTTTTAAAAGTGACTGAAAACGAGGGTGGCCGTTGGGTGTTTGGGAGGCGGCCGCTCCCTCGGGGGGCTCCTGCCAGCTGGGAAGAGCCCCCCATGCCCAGGGGCGTCAGGATGCCGTCACCCGATGACCCCGTCCCCTCCGAGGACCCTGCTCCGTTGGCTCCTCCGAGCAGGTGACGGTAGCCTGCAGCGGTGTGCTGCCGTTACCAATTCGGCAGACGTGGGACTTGCACCCGCGTCCCCCGTGTTCCTGCCGCCAGGCTGATTCGCAGCCGCCACCGCACCATCGCTCGAGCCCCAGGGTCGCTTTTGCCAAAAGTACAGATCTTTATTCCCCGAGAGCGGACACTCGCTACGAGTACTAAGAGTCATAAGCACCGTGCACGCACCCGTTCACCCTTCACGCCTTCCTGCTACTGCCCTTCCGGGAGCCCGGAGCAGGGAGGGCTCCAGGTGCGGCCGGGCAGGGGCGGGAGCGCAGCAGCCTCCTGTGAGCTGTCGCCAGCCGCCCCTGGCTCGGCCTCCCTCGCTTGTCGCTTGTCGTGGCAGCTCGCGTGGTTAACTCTGCACCCGGCTAAAACCTGGGAAAGGAAGTCGGGAACAGTATGGCCATAGAGTCCCGAAGAGAACCGTAGACGCCACTTAAAATTCTCTAGTCGTCCCGTTAAAGAGGTAAAATGAAAGGGGCGAAGTCGATTTTAATAGCAGTTCCTTTAACCTGACACATCCACGTAGTACTGTGTCAGGGCGTGCTCAGCCAACAGAACCACTGAGGCATCTCACGTCGCTGTCTCCTACAGCCCTTGAGGTCTGCTGCGTGACTTACTGCACTGGCACGCGGCGTAGCCCCACGTCCAGGACCCGTCTGCCGCGGAGTCTCCCTGTGCTCACCCCCCCCCCCACGTCCCGGTGTTGGGAGTGACTGAGATCTGTAAGCCCCCCGTCCCCCGCCCCCCCAGCGCCTCCCTCCCTCCCTGCCCGACCCGATGATTCCCTGGCACTTAGGATCTGACACACGCAGGTCGGTCACCCTACGTCGCCCTCGACCGCCCGCTCCACAGGGGCAGGGCTCTCGTGTTTCAGGAACCTGCTCTGTCTCCGGGGCTGGAAAATGTGCCCGGCACATAGTGGGTACTCAATTACTATTTATTGAATAAATGAATGAGTTTCTGGCAGAGGGTTGATGAGGCTATTTATAGCAGAGAGAACATCTGTAAACGGGCAGACTGGCTTGCGGAAGGTCGTTCAAATCAATCACTGAATGATTAACAATATAAAAGCAAAAACTAACCGCTTCACAGTAACAAGGTTGGAAAAATTGAACCAGAATTTGATGCTCTTATTGTGGGCGGGGGTGAGGTGGGGAAGGGGCGCCCCTCGGTCCCGGGAGCCGCAGGTCACACAGGACGGTTGGCCATCTAGCCTGTTTGGTTGAGTCTGTAATTCAGCAGGTTGCTCGTTGGACTCCCAGTTCTCTTCCATCCTTGGGAATTCTTCATGTTCTCCATCTGCAGCACAGATTTGCAGAATAAAGGGATTTTACGGACTTTGCAATACGTGAAAACAAACGCCTGCTCTCTAAACACCACCTTTCCTTCTCGGGAATTCTTTGCATTTGTTCCATGAGAACAGGTCGTTCGTTTTGAGAACTTAAGACTTCCAGAAAGCATTTTTTTTTCCTTAAAATTTTAAGAAATGTTTCAGATTTACGTGGCTGCAACATCAACTAGTTTTCCTACTTGATTGAATGTCATCACGACTGTTCACGTAACAGTGAGATCCTTTGTGCGGTATCTACAACCTAGGGTTCAAGGAAGGGCCGAACCTCACTTTCCTAGTTGTCTTTCTGTTTTTTTTTTAAATTGTGTACCTCGTTGATGCAAAGTAGCTCTCAGTAAAGGAGAATCGGTGCCTTAATTCAAGGAAACTTCTTAGGGACGAGAACCGCAGTGACCCATCTAAGGACAGTCCTGCTCCCGAGCACGGCGCGGACCTGCCACGGTGGTGCCCTGGGCCAGGAGGTGGCCGTGAGCAGGCCCGGCGTGCGGTGAGGCTGCCTGGGCCCTTTGGTTGCCAGGTGCCCGGCCCTAACCCCCAGGTGCTCTCATTCTCCGAGTCTCCGTTGAACGGGGAGAGATGCTTTCCCCGGGGGGCCGTGCCGCTCGCCTTCCCTGAGAAAAGCGGCGCTTCGCAGCCCTCGCGGGGGAGGCCGTGGGCCGTGGGGTGCACGCTGCTGTCGGGGGCTGACGGGCAAGAGCCGAGCCGCAGTCCCTGCGACTGTGGAAATGGGTCGATGAGAACTACGCGGCGCAGAAAAATACTTTGTCAGCGAATAGTTTCTTACTAATATTCCCAGAGTAACTCTTTTCTCTCATAAAAGTTGTTTTTTTCATACATTCGATTTAAAAAAAATTTTTGATTATATGTTACAATGAATTCCAGGCTACTAATATCTAAATAATAAACCTGAAATGCTGCATTCCCATAGGAATTGACAGTACTGTGCGGGAAGTACGTCGTATATCAGAAACAATAGAATTCTCCGCTTAAAAACTACAAAGTTGAAGCATTAAAGGATTTCTTTGTAGGCTTTTTGGGCAGCGTGGCTTGAACAGTGGGACTTTGGCATGAAACTAAAACCTCTGTGACCGTTTCTGCTTCTGAGTCGCCTGATGACTTAGAGACAAATTGATAAATGCAATTTCTGGCTGCAGGAGGGAATGACTTATTGTCATCTTTAAAATATTTGTGAGAATCATAAATCTATAAAGAACTTGTAGTCTGTAAAACAGTATGTGTAGGTAGAGTAAAACTTGCTTGAGCTACATCATCTGGATAGGGATGAAATTAGAATTTATTTTTGTACCATATACAAAGGAAGACGGGCTGTTTTTCAGAGGCTCGAGGGATGCTTTAAATCACCTAAGAAGATAAGTTTTTCCTGATAGCCGAGAATTACCTTTATTCCATCACCTATTAGGCAAATGAAATGTTAAACTATCTTTTTCGGCATGTTCTCGTCAGTATACGGAGTTCAGTGTCTTTACCACCACTTCCCCGCGACACCCGGCGCCTCACTCAGTGTAGCGTACACACCCGGAAGGACCAGGACCATCCTGTGTCTTAAGCGCTGTGTCAGCGACACGAGTTTGGCCGTTTCCACATCTGATCTGGAAGGAATGCGGATTTGTGGTGTGTGTGTGTTTGCTTCAGCTGCTCTCCCCACCGCCTCGCCAGCCACACAGGATAGCAGCCCCACACTGTATGATCTGTGTTCGCACCAGTTAGTTGGCCCATGACCATGTTGACAGATTAATTCCTATGAATCAAGAGATGTTTCGGGGACCTAATAAGCAGGAGTTGCAAGGATTATTGACCAGAAGAGGCCAGTGGAGACATTGGCTGCCCTGCGACGGGGCTCTAGAGCAGGGTGCATACCCGCAGCAGACAGGAAGGGGCGTCGTGCACTTGCACACTAGCTCTCTGCACACTCGGGTAACTAACCAACGACGTGAAGAGCCAAGTAGTGAGGACACAGGAGCGCCCTGTGCCAGGGTAGCGTGATGGTAGCGCTTGCAACGCTCTCGGGCCCACCGCACCCACCACCCAGCTTTGGTGACCCAAAGACGAAGGTCTGTCAACTCCAGACAAACCATGGAGACATTGAAGGGCGCTTAGCACCCTCTGCTCTTAAAATGGTTCTGCGTCTGCATTTCGTTAACATCCTTCCTGACTTATCTGGGCTTAATTGTGAGGAAGCATTAGCGTCTCACTCAATTAAAAACAACTGCTGGCAGCACCTCCCTGCTCCCCTGGGTTCGGGCTTTTCATACCCTACGTTCGCGTTAATGTTGCCAGCCCTGGATGGTTGGCCACGCCTCCCCCCGGGTGTTCTGCCACCTACCGGGTGGCACCTTTCCTTGACTCACAGTCTTTGTCATGAGTCGTCCACCTTTTCCTTCTCTACTTTTGAATCGTGAGTTACAACAGGTAAGGACAGGCTCAGTCAGGATGGTCAGAGCTAATCCCATATTCGAGTGGCTTCAATCTTGATTGATGTTCTCCTTCCAAACCAGGCTGTCAGAGGAGCTTTGAGTTCTTAAGATCTTAATCTTAAATAAGTTTATGGTATTCAAGGGCAGTCCCTTCCTTTCGGCCTTGGAAGTCCCTTAAGCCTCAGCTCTGTAGCCTCTGTGCCTACAAACTTACTGGCATCCCCATGTCTCCTGTTGCCCAGCATCGAGGGATGAAGTATCTTCCTTTTCCAGGCTGACTCCTCCATGTGTGATACTGATTTCAGTTGCAGCTTCCTCTTTCTGGGTGGAATCTACTCCATATTATCTCTCTTCTTTCTCCTGTTTTCCTTCTACATATTTCTTTCCCATCTATAACCCTGGTGTCTCCCCAAATAAAGCTGCCCTACCCTGACCTCTCCACTGTCTCCCATCTGCCCTTCAGAGAGCAACATTTACTCACTCTCACTGCACTTGTCTGCCCAAGGAAGTTTGGCATCCAGTCTCCCAGTGTGTCTGGTGGGGAGTCATACCAGCAGGAGTACAGCTGCGCAGAGGGAGCATGCACAGGGCATCACCTTGAGACAATCAGTGCCTTTCCTTTTGCCTTTGGAATTGGTACCTGTAGGCCAGGTGGCTGGTGTCTGTGGCATTACCAAGTTGGGCCCACCTGTGCTGCCATGCGATGAAAGCTGGGATGGGCTGAGCCACTCTCGGGCAGTCATGCCTTCACTCCTCTGCATCCCAACCTCTAGCCTGGTGAACTACAACCTAAGCAGACTTTTGGTCAAGTGCCGCAGCTTTGAATCTAACAGCTTAACAGTGAATCCCTTTCCTTAGTTGCCTAATAGATCAGAAGCAAAGGGGAATTACCAGTATGGGTCCTGAATTCTGGGATTTTCTGCTCCAAAGCTGACGTTTCTCTGTCCTCAAGGGACCCAGGCAAGCACCTGTCTCCATCTCATCCTGAGTTTCTCCGAATGGCCGTGAGCTTTCGAGTCAAAAATAATTAGACTCCCGAGGAGGACAGCCCCTTACGAAAGACAAATTATATGTATCATCTAGAACTTAATATTAGGAGCAGAAATTTAAATTATGCAAAATACACTCAAGGACATATAGGAAGATTCTAGCAATATGATGCAGGAACAAGAAGTCATGCAAAACCAAATGGAAATACTGGGTATGAAAATAATATGGTGGTAAGAAACCTTGGATAAAGGATGAATACAGCCTTATTAGTCATCTGGGAGATCAGAGTGAGGGCAGCAGGAAAGGCAAAAGATGTTGACAACGTAAAAGGAAAGCTAAGTGATGTAGAGAGTAGAAACCATAGGGTTAGACTTCCGTCGGACTAAGAAAAAAATTCAGGTAAATACAATATGAAAGAAAAATAAGAGACACAAGATATAGAAAATAATGGAAGAGTAGTATGAACAAAGACAAAAATTGAAAATCTAGATGAACTTGATACTTTCCTGAAAAACTGTGTTGATATGATCGACACAAGAAATGAAACTCGGGCCAATTTTAAAGAAATTGAAAGAGTTGTCAGAACCCTTCCACTCCCAAATCTGTAAGTCTGGTTGGTTTTGGAGATGAGTTCTACCAAATTTTTAAGGAACAAATCTTATCCAGAATAAGTTCAGTGAAATGGAAAATGAGTGAAAGCTGTCCAGTTCATTTCACGAAGCAAATATAATCTTAATTCCCAAATGTTATAAAAGTAGAACAAAAGAACATTATTATAGGCCCATTTCCTTGTGAGCATCTATGCAAAGTCCCTAAGTGTTAGCTCACAAAATCCAACAGTGTGTTGGGAAAATAATATTCCAGGAATATAAGAGGGGTTCGACATCAGGAAACTAACAAACTAAAGGCAAAACTTATATCTCAAGAGATGTAAAAAAAAAAAAAAAAAAGGTTGGGGAAACAGTTCATCACAAACATTAAAAATTATACTGTTAGCATCCTAGAATTCCTTAACTTTATAAAGCCCATATAGAAAAAACCTTCTTCAAGTATTTTACATAAAGAAGAAACTTGAGAGGCTTGGACAACATTAAAGGGAGGAAAAAAGTAAATCCAAAGAACAGAAAAAGGTGGTAAAACCATCATTGCGGATGAAATGATCCTCTCCCTAGAAAATCCAACAGGATCCGCGTAGGACCTTTTAGGTCCAAGAGTCCAGCAAGGTTGCCAGATGTGAAGTCAACCTGCTGAAATCAGTACCTTCTCTGAACAACCATGGATCTCGAATGTTTAGTCCCACAAACTAGTACACTCTAATAAAACCCCAATCCCGAGGAGCTTGTGTTTCGACAGGTTGCTGCTACCGGATTTACCATACTAGAAGCAAAACTGAGAAATTTACAAAATATTAATGTTTACAAACAATAAGAGTAAACCCATCATCTGTCAACATAAATAGGTTTTGGGGGAAAAAAATTTTTGCCCTCCCCTCTTTAATGGCCATCGTCGTCTTTTTTTTTTTTTTTTTTTTTTTTTTAAGATTTGTTTATTCATCATGAGAGACACAGACTGAGAGAGAGGCAGAGACCCAGGCAGAGGGAGAAGCAGGCTCCTCGCCGGGAGCCCGATGCGGGACTCGATCCCAGATCCCGGGGTCACGGCCTGAGCCCAAGGCAGGTGCTAAACCGCTGGGCCCCCCAGGCGACCCTAACGGCCGCCTTAATAGAAGACAGCTGGCCTCTCGGAGGTGCTGCTTGCACCGAGTCCATTGCAATGTGTTATCTCGGTTGATACAGATTTTTTAAAAATCTGGCCTGGTACTTGTAGGTAGTTGGAAAAGGGAGGAGTCTTTCAACAGACTTTTTAACATAATTGTGGGTTTTGCACTATGAGATGATACCAAAGCTTGAAAAGTGATCATTCCTTACAGAATCTGAAAGCATGTCAGTGAACCTGTTTGTTCTGTTAAGTCCAATTGGTTCATCGTGGACTTTGAGTAGATCTCTCACCAAGCATGATTTTGTGACACACGGGACTAATTCAGAAAATGTCGGTGCCCTGAGTGAAGATCTCAGTGTCAACAAATATACCAAAAAGTCACTCTTGTTCATACGACCTGTCTCGCGGTCTTGGGAAGCTGTCAAGTTCATGACACATGCAAGTTTCTTAAAATTCTAGCTTTCCTTGAAAGCTTTCATTTCATAATTGGCAACAAATACTGCTTAAGTGACAAATTTAATTCATTGTTTCAAAAAACATGGGCCAAATATCCCCAAGTCTGAATAAGCATACTTTGTCCATCAGTAGTCTTTTCAACTAAAACCGGCTCTCTGAAAATTACAGTTCCACCTTCAAACAATCACACACTTCTCCTTTAGATAAACGTCACACTTCGGTGTGCAGGCGTGCTTTACGCAAACTTCTCATTTTGTCACAGAAATTTTAAAAATGGGTACTCCAGGGCAGAGATTGAATAAAGTCAGTCTTTCTTTTTTCCTTCTTTTCTTTTTTTTTCTTTTTTCTTTTCTTCTTTCTTTCTCTTCCTTCCTTCCTTTCTTTTCTTTCTTTCTTTTCTTTCTTTCTTTCTTTCTTTCTTTCTTTCTTTCTTTCTTTCTTTCTTTCTTTCTTTCTTTTTCCCTTCCTTCCTTCCTTCCTTCTTTTCTTTCTTTTCTTTCTTTCAACTTTTGAATGTAAAACTGTTTCCTTGTGTGCGCGTAGAGGTAAAGATCCCAGCGTGGGTATGATGGTTTAGCACCCTGGCCTTGGTCTGTGCCGAGGGGACGGCAGTCTTCCCTGCTGTTGCTTTTGTCCCATTGCTGTAAATATCAACAGTCAAAAACACACACAAAAAAAGCTGCTGGCGGCCTGAAGAGGGGCGGCCCCCTGCCCCTCGCCACCCCCCCATGGTCGCGTGGCCACGTGCTCTCCCCCTAAAAGTAAGTCGCTCCTGAGGAAGGGACGGGCCTGGGAAGCGGGTGGGGCGGACAGCAGCCCTGCGGCGGAGGCCGGGCTCCAGGGAGGGCAGGACACGGGGCAGCGAGGCCCCCGCCCGCCTCCGCGGAGCTGCTGTTCTCTGTGTGAGGGTCCCCAGCTGACGTTTTACCTTTTCACTCCCTTGATGGTTTCCTAAGCGTATCTGCTACCTATTGGAGTTGAAACAAAATTGCTTTGACTTTCTTAAAAAACCTAGCGTGTTCCATTTTAGTCACTTCATTTTCTAGCTAGAATTGTCAGCTAACCGTCTATGCTTGGGGGGAAGAAAAATACTTAACCTACTCTGAAGGGATGCCACGAAAGCTCCATGAATCATATTGATTCACAGTTGCAAGAGAAGAAAGATTCATAATATAAGGTAACCGCACAAAACAGTGCATGAGGGGTACTTAATTGAATATGTCCCAGATTCCCCAGGATCTGGAGGAAATTGCATCCTCCCAAAAGCTCCCCTTCAATGAATATTTGCCTTCTGTAGGAATTCTTAGCGCGAACATAAGCACCTCCTGAGAAAACCAAGCATTTATGTGCTGTCTCCTTTGGTGTGCCCCTTCCCGGGAATCACTCCCTCAGCCGCGGTCTGTAACACTCTGAACAGCTCTTGCGACAATCTTGTCTCCTTCCTCTGAAGATGCATGGAAACCTCATTACAAGTGCTCGACACCTGTTCCCTAAAAGGTCTCAAAAAGGATGTCAGTTTACTCAGCTCACTTGACAACGTGTCATGTATTTGTTGCGTGCGTGGTTTATCTTTCTTTTTTTTTTCTTTAACGTGGAGTGCGATGCACAGATAAGTGCAGTCTTGACATAGCACGTTTTCTTTCTTCCGTGAGCAATTTGGTAGAATTTATCCTCCTCCAACTCCAAAGTTTGAAACCGAATGATTGGTGACCTTTTCGTGTATCTACTAACATGTGTCAACAGGTAAACCAAGTGACACGTTGCCGTGCGGCTCCCGCGGCACCTTGTTAATCTGAGTAGGTTAGATGTATCAAAAAGTCTTTTCCAATTGGACAAAACCAGAGTAATGCAAACTGACAGATTTGACCTCTTTATTTCTCAACACTTTGTAAGTACTCAGAGCCAGGACAGATGAATAGTTTTAGAAATCAGTTTATTACCTACAGGTCAAAACTCAGTGCCCCTTTAGCTTCCAGCACTAAATTAAAAGGTTTCATCAGGGTTTGTAATGCCAGATTTTTTTTTTTTAATTTCAGAAGACTAAACCTGTCAAGTCCCTGAGGAGTTTTGTATAGTGGCTGGCAAGCCCCAGATGTTAAAACTGTAGAAATATTCAAGATCTCACTAAGCCCGACGCCCCTCGACACCGGGTCTTTACCCTTGTCCATCTAGGAGACAGTCCGCAAACCTAAGCGTCACAGGTTGCCCCTCATGCTTTAGTTGGCTGCCCTAAGCCGTCTTGCTTCTATGTCAAAGGAAACAGATACGTTTGGCGACAAGATCCCCGACTCCTTTCTCAGCACCCAGGTCACACTTCTGTTCAAAGCATATCCTTCCTACGCGTTCGTTCTTCTCCTATGCTTGCCTCCCCCTCCTGTTGCCCATTTCTTAACATCTTCCCCTCCGCTATCGCATGGGATCCTGCCTGACTCCCGTGGCCCATGGCAGACTCTCCCCTTGAGAATGAAAAAGAGTTTAAGGGGCAGGAGGAGAGTGGGCGTGTGGAGGTGTGAGGGTACTTCTCCGGGGCAGGAATATAACAACTGACCATGGAAAGGCTGTTCTCAGTAGATGGAATTAGAAGACACGAAAACCTAGGCATGAAATCTAAGACGCTTCATTATATGGAGTATTGAATGGAGTATTGGCCTGGCGGTGGCTGTAACTGAGATTGTTCTGACACTTTCCAATTTCTGAATCTGAACTATGCTGAGAGGAAATGTACAGTGTATATATAAAGAACAGTAATACCAGGAGACTGTTTATCAGTGTCCGCTGCTGAATATTCATCAGTGGGAGATGCGTACAGGACGGAGAGATACGATGGGTAGGACCTACGGATACATATGGGGGGTAAAGACCAGCCTTTAGGAAAACCAGAAATACCAGTGGAAAATGTCTATGCGGTCATTAGACTCCTGCGGTGTTTTTCCAGCCAGAGCCAACCAGAGCTAGCTAGATAGCCATTGTAGAAAGTTTTCTCCTCCTCAAGCCTTCGTAGGCCTTGCAACCAGCAGCACTCTGATGATTTGTTTTCCTACGAGGTCTTGGATCTTCCTGCTTCACACACTTGAGAGCCAGGGTCTCAATAGTTAAAAGGACGACTTTAATGAGACTCTAGCCAAGGTGTCTGTGTTTCTCCACCCTCATAATCACAGAACTATAAAAGCCTGTGACAAACGTTAGACTACATGGTAAAGCCTATCGGTGTGTCTCTAGTTCCATCACCATCATCCCTTATTTTAAGATCTTAAGAAGAGACTATGTCTCCATATTCCTCCTGAAGAAAGTCTCACGAAGCATCACTGACATTTACCTCACATACATATCTGGTTTTTTATGCCCCATTACTCCTGGGTCTCCACCTGGTCTTGGCTCCTGCAGATTGTTCGATTTGGGTCCAGTCTGGCTACTATTGGCCTAGACTCCGGCGGCCGGTTCTCCTTTCTTTCACAGTTGACCATTTGCTCAAGAATGAATTTATTGATGGGAAAGATAATCCAGGTAGTTAGTGTGACTGTCACCACAGGACAATTATTCCAAAGTACCGTGTCATTAGCATGGTTAATGCCAAAGAGGTATCAACTGGAACTGTTGTTTTTAAATGGCAGGGTCATTAAATGAGTTGGTCCCAAAGGGATTCTAGGAATTAGCAGGCCACAGACCTGTTTTCAAACATCTGTGTTATTAGTATTCTCACAGATTTTAAACAACTGTAGGGAAGCCATAACATCCTGAATATTTTCATTCACACAGATTTGTTCAAACATGCACAGCACCCTATCTGGAATAACATTACAGAAAGGGAAAACGTGTTCAGATTCTACAGAAAAAGTCACCTTTTTTTCCTCAAATGAAGTTTGTGCAATGATGTAGCTTGATTGCAGGTAAAGGAGGGGATAATCTGAAGTTTCAACAGGTCACCTTTGTATTTAAAAGTTTTTCATGAACACTACTAGTTCTCCAAGCTCATTCGCCAGACCAGCATCATTGGCATCTCCTGGGAACTTGTTAGAAATGCGAATTCTTGGGTCCCAAACAAGACCTACTGAATCCGAAACTCTGAGAGTGCTCCCAGGCAGTCTGTGCTTTAACAAGCTCTCCAGGAGGTTCTGGTGCATGCTGGCGTTGAGAACCAAGGCCTGCAAGGAAGGTATTCCACTCGTTGATTAAAGGGATGTGTATTCCAGCTCTCATAGAACTGTGCCAGCGTCCGGGTCACAGTCAGACAAACTGGGAAGGAGTCAATGTTACATCAGTCTCTTGCATTAATTGATGACATCAGGTCTTGGGGAGTCAGGCAATGGGCAAGTTGGAGTCAGGTTGGCCCTGAAGAATTAGGGAAATAGACTTTAGTTTTAGAAACTACTTCTCCCCTAGATTCTGAGGCAGTCTTGTTAGCAAGGTGTGTCCCATTTCCTCTAGTCAAGAGAGACCCCCCCAAAATCAGCTAATCACAGAATCAGCTGGTCACAAGTTCTGAAAGTGGCAGGCAGGTTTGGAGAGGGGGAGGGGTGGTGTTGCTTAATAGGAAAGAAAGCATTTGCTCTCCTACCCTCCTTTCCCTCTCAGGGTGAGAAGTCCCGTGAGAATTGAGATCTGGCCAGGACTGGGACTCCCAGGAGCCGGGTGGTGCTAGGGTCTGGTGCTGTTGTCACCACACGTCCCCAGGGCTAGAGCCAGAGGATGGGTCAGAAAACCTCAATAAAAGTTTAGACTTCCCAGTTGAGTCATCCGTCTGGATCATGCAAAAGGGGAGAACATTGACACCAGTAAGAATTAAGGATAAAATTGGGACAGAATCAGGGACCAGTAGAAAATCCCCTGAACCAGTTCAACTGGTCTAAAGGGTTTGATGAATGGAAGAAGACATCGAACATGGAGCAGTAGCTCGATGGGACCTTTTCTGATCTGATTGGAACACATCGTTTACGCGCCCACAGCAGTGTGTGTGTGTGTGAAGGCGAGAAAGGAGGAGGAAGCGATCACTGTCTACCTGGGGAAGGAGGACAGCACAGGAAAATGGAGGGATCCATCCTACCATTGCTCAGCCAGGTCTGAGGGTAGAGAAGTTTTTCCATCCAGCAGTCCATGGAGAGGATGCTGATGGTCCTTGCCACTGGATGACCTTTCAAGTTCCAGGTAGAAGGAATCAGAGCTGGTACCCCTGGCCCAACTTTCCTGATCTTTTGAACCTGTCAAGATGAAGCCTCACTGCTTGGGGCTCACAGTGTATCCGGGTGATTGCGTCCATGTTACTGATCTCTCCGCCCCTTCCAAGCTGTGGTCCTTTGTCTCTCTTCCCTTCGCAGTACGCAGTACTCGTGTTTGCATTTCCTCCCCTCTTTCCTCTTTTGCCCCCTTAAGGATCCACAATCATCCCTATAGTTTCTCCTTGAGTCTTAGAGGTTTCTCACCTCAATTCCCTACCCCCCAGGGCTTTCTCCTCGTCCATCCGACTGATGTTCTTTAGAGGAAGGGGGAAGCAACACCAGAGTGAATGTGGGTTTGTTTTAATTTTCCTTCTGACAGGAGGAGAAGGAAGGTGGGAGCCTTAAATGTTAGACTGCTGCTAACTTTCTCTCATCTAAAGTTCCTGACCTCAAACACATGCCCATTAAAAGAAGCCTTTCTTTCTGAAGATCTCCCTATGTTGCCCATAAGCAATTTAAAGCCTTCCTATCGACATATCTTTGATCCCATTTCTTTCAAGATAATAATACTGTTCTTGCATGTTGAGTGCATTTAATTCACTCTGTACGAGACAGAGCTTTATGGCAGAATTTCCTCATATTGACCAAAAACGGGTGGTATGTAGCTACTCTCTACCTTATAATCTGGTTAGGGATAAAGATACAGAAATTCTTGGAGGCAAAAATATCACCTTGTCTGTCATTGTATCCCCTTAGTTGTTAGGAGAGTAACTTCTAGACAATAAACATTTGTTGAATCAAATTCGGGGTCACAGAATCAGGCTGTTGAACCAAGAAATCTTAGTGCATACACAGGAATTACTTTTTGATGCACTCTAGCTGGTCACCATGACCCAGATGCAAGGGAGAGAAGCATTACGATGGCTTTATGTCATCATCCTTCAATCCACCATCTCGAATCCTTTCTTGCTTAGTTGCAAATAGAGTTTGTAAGACTTCAGGTCAAATACCTTACTACTTTTTCCATATCCCATATGGAGGGAAAAAAAGGACTGAAATGATTTGGTCTTTTCCCCAGGTCCCCTTACAACCTTCACTCTGAGTATCACTGTGTGTCCACCACTAGGGATTTTGACGGGAAATGGCTGGAAAGGAGGCAGCTGGAGGGAATGTGCTGGGAGTATGCAATGGGGGAGCAGAATTAAAACCTACCAAAGCGAAACAGCCAAGCCGTGTCCCCATCTCCTGATCTTTTCTCCAGCAAGACCTCTTCCTATATGTATAGAGGCCTAATTAAAAGGAATTGCTTTGAGCAGCCAGGAAGTGTTATCGTAAAAAAGTAAAAGTGTTCCAAAATGAAGAAAGATTGTACCCAATGCGTTGAAAGTCATCAAGAAACCTTGCTACTTTGGGCATACTTATTTTAAATGTATTACAACAATCAGCAACTTGGTGTGAAGCTTGAAGAATACAGAGGCATCTGTAATACTGTGAAAATGTTACAAAGAGTGAAAGTGAACATTTTGAGAAGGAATTCTCAAATATTCAGTGTTCAGATTTTTAATGGAGCCATTGGTAACCTTGTTATCTAATAGAGTTCGGACTACAGAATGCATTAAACTTCTTGGCTGTAGTCAAATGAGTGGCAGCCAGAGATGGCGTACACGGTGTACTTGATAAAAAAAAAAAAAATGTTTATTTAAAGTATTAGAGTGGCCATTATGTTCAAGTACAAAGTTCTGTTCCTCTCAGTAAATTTAGTCTAGAAAAAAATACAATGTTTAAGGCTGTTTTTAAGTTTCAGTAGAACACAGGGTACTTTCAGAGTCTTTCCTCAAGATAGTGTCAAATGTAAAAGCTGATTTTACAACGTAAACAGAATAACTTTTCAGGTTGTTTCTGTGATTATTTTCCATTATTGCATACTTGTGACTGAGGATATGGTGACTTTATAGACTCTTCAAACTTCCAGCCATTTCAGAAGTTTCTATTGCATTTATACAGTCAGTTTACTGTTTGTATGTGTGTGTGTTATTCAGAGAATTGAAAATGAAAAAGAATTCAAGTCTTTGCATTATTGTTGCTTACCTGACGTTAGAGGGAAGGCTTTAATCCTATCCCAGCTAGTGTCCTGTATGACCTTGGACACCTTCTTTTTTAACTCTGGAAATGGGGGCCATAATTATCTAACTTGCAGAATCGTTGTAAAGATTCAGTAATTAATGTACTAAATAGGTAGGAAGAATAAGTTCTTTTGTGATAAAACAAATTTTGTTGCCTCTCTATTTCGTTATGAAAAACACATGATATAAGCATAGAGCTATGTTTAAACAATATAATCCAATGTAGAGAAAGCCTAACACATTTATAGGAAACATAGAATACCCTAAGTTTAGTTTAGAATAATTAATTTATGCATATATGGCAATTAGTCCTAAAATATATGGAATGTCCCATTGAAAACCCATTCCCTGGTTTCATCAACCTGCACCCTCATTCCCTAAGCCACACAGTCTCCAAATCTCAGGACCATTCTTCTCTATGGCCTGTAATTTCTAGTTACTCAAAAGGGCTTCTTTCTTCAGAGCGTTCCTGCACCTTCCTCTTCTATTCTCACTCCCATCTTCCCATTGTTCTCCATCTTACTAGACCTGACCCTGGGGATCCAGGTTGCACAACTTCAGCAATCCTTCCTTTTTCTATACAACCACAAATGCATTTTCCTAAAATTAATTTAATCTGAAGCCTTGCAAAGAAATCCTTGCTCTGAATTACACATAGGACAGTTATCCAGGATGCTTATTATTTTACTTAACTCTGCCATAATCTGAGCTCAGGCTCACCACCCACAGCTCACCAGCACATTGTGCATCAGCCAGGCAAGGGGGAGGCAGAGATGGCAGGAGCCCATGTTAATTAAGTTCAGGTCTCACCTTCTCAAGTGAGAAGTCTCAGCATCTCCACTTGCGAGCTGTTGCATTTCATCTCTGGGTTTGTTTCCTTATCTATCAGTTATATGATCAAATAAGCAAACAACCCAAAGCTGTTGGGGGGAAATTAGCGTGATGATGCATGGAAAGTGCCTGGTGCTATGCCTCACACGCAACTGGCTCTCAATAAATAGTGGCATTTGTTATCATCATCGTCATCACTTTCCTCTGAAATCACCGCATCTCTGTCACATAGACATTTACTTTCCCATCTACTTTCCCAGGTCGTCTGTTCTTCCTTTAGGACCTGCTTCAGGTCCTGCTCACCTTCCTGCTGATTCCTGTCCCCAGTCCACTCGCTCTCAGCAGTTCTCACCTCTCCTGCATAACCGCTGTTTGCTCTGTGTTGTTTCCAAACTTTTCTTAAGGCTCTTGTCTTTCTCACCAGACTCTAGTAGCTAGAGCTGCCCCCAAATGGAGTAGACTGTCTTGCAGAGTCATGAGCCTCCTTGACCTCACCCTCTTTTGAGGATGTTGAAGTGATCATGAAACAGACGGAAGATGGAATAGTTGATGTCTAAGGATCCTTTTAGTAGTGATTTTTGGAGTATGAGTTGTTTAAGATCAGGGACTTGGCTTATACCTCCTCCTGTTTCTCACAGCTAGAAACATCCGTAGGCACACTCAATTACGTGCTGTTTGGCAGACTGGTTTTCTGCTCGTGATCCCCGTCACAGACAAGCATGGCTTTCCATCCTGCAGAGACGTTTAGGAGGAGGAGTGCAGGGTTGGGGGATGTTTATCACACGGGGACTTGTAGTAAGCTTATAATAAATGTTTAATGAACATGCACCCGCCGTAAGTAGGGTTTCAGTGCATCATTGTACGTCCCTTGGCAATGAGCAGATGGAAGAGAGTATCCTCCAAATTTAAGGCTGAAGTTTTAGGAAGAAGTTGAAGGAAAAGATCCATTGCCAAAAAACAAAACTCCTGAGGTTCCACAGAAAAAGCTCTTTTTTCTGAAAATTTTGTCTCCCTTCCTTACAACCTCCTTACTGGGATGAAGAGAGTCCACAAACATAAGACAGTATTTATCTTCAGCGTCCTTACTGGAAGCTCTGTTCTTCACATTCAGTTTTGAAACCATTTCATTACACAGGACAGGGCCCCTCTAATTTCTGCCAGTGTGTTGTCGATCCTGAAATCGACTGCTCTTCCTTCTCTGTTGTTGCTCACTGTGGCCTGGCCTCCTTTATGCCGGTTTGCCTTGATGCTGAAAGAACCTTCAGCTTTCAGAACACCCCTCCACCCCTCTCCAGTTAGAGGAGGGGAGAGGGTGACATAATAGTGGATGGGGAACGAGGGGAGGAAATGGATTAATTGAAGGTTGTCAGAGTGTTTTAGGTGACTTTATACGTCTTGAATGTAAGATCAACGTAAACTATATAGACATTTCAGGCAGAGGATTTAAATAACAACAAAAAAAAAAGCATGGTTTTGCTAATGTCGAGAATGACTCATCTGGTCAGAATGGTATTGTATTGATAATACAATACGGAGAGAAGGAAAAGACTGTGGTATCTGCTCTCTTTGTGTTTCTGACCTTGAGGAGAATTATAACTTGTTTGTTGCAGAAGTTGAGCATCTAATGTGCTGATGCACCTGTTAGTTCTTATATATTAAATGGCACAACACTTGCAGTTCCCTGTGATTGCTTTGCGGGTGAAATGTTTTCTGCAATGTGGTGAACTGGTTTTTTTTTTTTTTTTCTTTTCTTTAAGAATGTATTTGTTTGTATTTTTTTTTGTATGTCTTGTTTCTCAAAAATGTGCTTTCTATTCTATTTCCACACCCTGGTCTCCTCATTATACATGGAAATATGTTTGGCTTTTGATTTTCAAGGTAACATTATTATGATCTCTTTCTAACATAGAGACCATGAACCAGGCAACTCCTGCTAGAAAGCTGGAAGAGGTTCTTCATCTAGCAGAGCTCTGCATAGAAGTCTTGCAGCAGAATGAAGAGCATCATGCAGAGGTGATGACTTGCTTTCACTGTCATATAAAGTCACATATAATGCTTTGCCGTGGTGAGAACAGCACTGGGGACGTGCCTGCCCGTAGACTTTGATACACGTCTGCCCGTTTAACGTGTAAAAAACTGAGAACATTTAAGTGCATTTCCTGGATAACAATTCCTCTATGTTACAAAGGGGTTGTTTAGTATATAGTGTATTATCTGCTCCTGACGACAGTCACTCTGTGAGGACCACGGGACAGCTTATGGGATCTGCCTTTAAAATTGTGCAAGTAGTAAGGGAAGCTGGAATCCCATGATGGCAGATTGCTTGCTTCTCCCCGCTGCCGTGATTGCTTTACTTTAGAAATGTAAGTGAATCAGCCTGCAAAAGGAAAAATAGTGATAAACTCTAACAAAATCAGATAGAAGACTTCATAACCGTATGGCTGATAACTAATCTTTTATTCTTACCATCAGACTTTTCTTTAAAGTTTCACTAAGCCTGCATTGTTTATGGTTTTCGAAAGTTTTAATTATATATTAACGTTCACTCTTTGGAGTAAAATTCCACAGCCAACTGCTTATTCTAAGACTTAAAAGTGCCACTCTTTCTAATAGTCATAAGCTTATTTTTTAAAAAGAAAAGTTTTATGACTTTGAATTGGGTGGGAAAAATATATGGAATTAAATAAATATAACAAATTTCAGCACTCTAACAGTACTTTTATTCCTGAAGAAGCACATGAAATGGGCGAGAATTTTTTCTAAAGCTTACTTAAGAATTTATACAATATTCGTATGTAATGAAGCCAACTTTTCAAAATTATAAGAAACTATAGGAAGTACACTTTAAGCAAATTCTTAAAAAAGAGTATTCATGAAGCCTTACTCTAGGTAACCAAGATGTATTGTATCTGGTTATAAATATGATCATTCAAAACATCTGCTTTTAGCTCACACTATGGAATCTAGTTTTTACCTTGCATCTGTCATGTGTGAACTTGTTATGGATATTGTATTTTAAACTGAAGAAACAGCTGCTTCAATAATTCGAAATGAATCCCCAAGAGGATCTTTTCTAGGCTGGTACTACTGCTATGTTACAGTGAAAATGATTATATGATAAAATATATATGTGCGTGGTCTTTGTCTTTTGTTAAAAGGCATTATCATCAGAGTATTAGACCTTTTTGAATTAAAAAAATACTTCTGATTGGATATTCAGTTGCAGTATATTTCACCTAAGCAGGTACATCTAACATTCCCACGCATTTCACAGAAATAATATTTAATTTTCCTGCCCTCATAAGAAAAATAATTACTTTCCTGTCTTTTAAATGCAATTATTAATGTCGTGTACTTCATGCAATCACTATATGCTTGTTAATGTAGCCAAACCCGATTAAAATGTAAATAATATTTTCTAATCCACAAAAATAGGGTTGGCTTTATTGAACAGAGATAATCATAACTCATAAATATCTCTTTATGCTGAAATATAGAACTATTATGATGACCTCTTTTTAAAATGCTTTGTAACAAACACTGTGGCATTTTCCATCTCCCAATGCTTCCAAATTCTTGGAACCCATCAGGGAAGAGAGGTGAGTAAAACTGTTCCCACTATTTTTCTAGCATGGGATAACTCTTTTAGTGATAGTAAGATAGAAACCACTATTTCATTTTATTTATTTATTTATTTTTATTTATTCATAAGAGACCCAGAGAGAGAGAGAGGCAGAGACACAGGCAGAGGGAGAAGCAGGCTCCCTACAGGGACCCCAATGTGGGACTCGATCCCAGGACCCCGGGGTTACGCCCCGGGCCGAAGGCAGGTGCGATGCTCAACCGCTGAGCCACCCAGGCATCCCATCCCACTATTTCATTTTAAAGCCAATCTAGTTCTCCTCCTTGCAATTAAACACTGTTTCTCTGAATGGGCTTAGGGTTGTAGTGTTTTGGTAAATATGTCTTATTAATAATTGCTTGCATAATTAAGGCCATCTGAAAGGATTTTGATAATTTTGTTTCATCCCTTTTTTCTTTTGCCTTTTTCTTCTTTTTTTTTAAGATTTTTATTTTAAGTAATCTCTACACCCAACATGGGGCTCGAGTTCACAATCCCCAGATCAAGAGTCACACACTCTACTGGCTGAGCCAGCCACGTGTCTTGCCTTTGTCTTTTTTTAACCAGAAGATCCAACTTTTCCTCCGAACAGTCCTGGGGAGTGAATTGGTCTGATTCTAAAGTCATTTCCAGAGTGAATTGGTAGACTGAACTCTGCACTGATCTTTCTTCTGCTGGATGTTCAAGCTGGAGTCTCTTGACTCCACGAGGGAGGGCCTGGCGCAGCTCCGTCGAGGAGGTCACCGCGTCTGCCTCGCAGAGCCCTCCCTTTGGCTCTTGTGCAGGCTTCCTTTACCTTCACCTGCTCTCTCCCAGTGGTAGTTCACATCCAGGGCTAAGAGGTTGTTTCTGTCTTTCAGCAATTTCCCAGACAAGCAGTTTTCACGTCCTTCACATTTTTGACAGCGACTGGCTTATAAGCTAGTCTTCCCTTCCCTCCAGTGGTCTCTCCACCTCTTCTCTCAGGCTTTTTTCTGAGTTTGTTTTCTCTTTAAAAAGATAGCTTAGGATCCTTCCCAGAAAATCTTGAAAGCCGTCTCCATATTCCAGTGACTAGACTGTGCCTGGCCAGAAATTTAGGCAAACCAGTCCGTCAGCTGTGCATCTCAGGGCCACTCGCTGTGATGACGCCAGGAGGTCCCGATGCTCATGAGGAAGCCCAGGCTCTCGCCAGCACACCATCCCCACGTACGCCATCTGACCCGTAAGAAAACTAACCTGCAAACGTTGAGCAACTTAGCGCACATGCACATGGCAGGAGGTCAGTGACGGGACTCCACCCTGGGCACCTTGCAGGGAACCACGTTGCTATTTCTCAGTAAATACAGGGGTGGGCTGGTTGTCCTCCCCTGGTTCTGCTGCCAGGGTTCACACCAGGCAGCAGAGATGTAAATGCAGAGGGGATGGTGACAGTGCAAGCCTGGAGACGTCCTCTTCCTTTCCTTGCTGTCCGTGTGCCTAGCACGCTGCCCAAGGGGATGCAGCGTTGAAAAGATCAGGAGAGGGGCCCCGGGAAGAAACGTGATCAACACGAGCGCAGTTTAGGTTGCTAGTTTGTTGGAGGTTATCACACCAGTGGTGTGATTTAAGGTCCCTAAAGCAGTCTAAGTGTAATATCGTCCACTGTGTCGGTGACCCTGTAAGCAAAAAGGGTGTTTTGCGATAATTTGGTATTTGCTGCATAGACAGCTCTCAGGACACCACACGTGGCTGATTCAGCTTGCAGCACAGCCGCATGTGTCCCACGCTCCTCCAGCGACCGAGGCAGGACGAGGAAGGGAGTTCAGTGTGGACTCACATAGCTGCACGTTTGCTCACATGAACGCCAGTGTCTGAACCAGAGTGTTTCTGGGTGGATTCTAACAAGAAGAGAAAGGGCATTTGATTCTTTTTTCCCCATTTGTTTTGCTTCTTTGTGACCTTCCTCTTCTCACTAGCATGCACACCTCCAGAGCATCTTAAAGTCTGCTTATTGGTTCATGAACAAGATCTGTTTATTGCTTACTACTAACTAAATTACAGTAATCACGACAATAGGCTTGTATTAAGTACATAGTATTTGTATGTGGGTAGCCGGTGAAATAAACCAACATTTTTTAAGGTGGTTTTAGGTTTAGGATTAGATTAGCCTCTGATCAAACAAATATCCCTCATATTGGAAGAAGATGACCAGCGTATGGCTTTTAGATGCAAAGTCATAGCCACAGAATTCCCCATTCGCAGCCGTGACTCTCAGATGAACTTCTATGGGCATAAATATCCTATGAAAAATTTTCGTTGATTATTTAGTAATTTTTAATACTGTGTATATGATAATATATAATAATAAGAATATTATTTTACCCTGAAATACGCCTTGAAGTATTTTCAGTTTATCATCACATTTGGCTATTTCAATATTTATATTCATGTATGATCCCAACTAGGGAGAGATTTTGTTGAATCGAGAGAGTAGTAAAAACCTTATGGTTAGTTTGAAAGTGATTTAGGTGTCACCCTCTAGTCCATTCTCTTAGCTCCTCAAAAGAGATTACATATTTCTAGAATCTGGCCTCTCCGTGTTACATGCATGTGTATGTTGGGGCTGGGAGGTATCCTAGATACTAGACTATTTCCAGAGCTTTCAGGATCATCTACAAAATACAGGATTGAAAAAAAAATACAAGATCGCAAACTGATCTTTTCTTGGGGGGGAAAAAATGAGCATATACTGCATTCCAAAATCAGATTCACTGTTTTTGTATTTATGCAGCCATTCTCTTTTTTGTTGTAAATTACGAATTTTAACTATATTTTGAGGCTAAAAGTAATCAAAAGCCTCTGACCTCCAAGAAATCAAGAAAGATATAAAGAAATAAAATAGGAATAGATACTCTGGCAAGAAAAAAACCCAGGACATTAACGGTGGTCTGATCTACAAAACAGGATGGACGTACAGATGCATACGCAGGGTACGGGCTGCATATAGTTAATTAAGAATCTGCATGTGAGGGAGCTTGATTTCTGTGCTCCAGCTGACCTGGATTCAAATTACTGTTCTGTCACCGACCAACTGTATGACTTTGGGCAAGTCGTTTAATGGCTCTGAGTTTGCTACAATAGAAAATAAGGGTAATTACTCTATCTACCTTTCTGGAAATGTTGTCTGAAGGTTAAAATAACATATAAAAAGCCTTTAGGACAATAGTTGGCACAAAAAACGTCTAAGCTCACATAAGATGTGCCTGCATTTCAGTTCATCTCTGTAATTGCCGATAGTGACTAGATTTTGACTTTTGTAGAGCAAGAGATTTCCCTATTCACTGAATCTTCACAGCAACCTGGGGGGAGTCAGGACAAGTATTATTGTTGCCGGTTTGCAGATGAGGAAATGGAAATCCGCCCAGGGAACTGGTTCGCCCACAGCATCAGGGCTCCCCAGCAGGTGCAGGAGCTCAGGACTCACTTCCAGTTTCAGGATCCGTTCTTACCTGCCACTGTTTCCAGTGACACTCAGGAAACAGACGCAGCGTCCAGGGTATTGTCACCTTGCCACGTACATTGTTTCCACCGTGTGAGATTTTCCCTTATTGTCAGGACTTTGATAGGAATGGTGTGGCTGAAGGATGATAATCCAGTTTTGTTTTGTATTTCCCTCTTAATCAAATTAAACACTGCCTTCTGCCTCTGCCATTTCGTTTACACTAATTAGTGGCTTAGCATTAGAGTCGGGATCACTTTAACCCAGATAATCACGGCTTGATTGGTGCCCTGCGGATGGTTGTGTTTCTGAGTGGGGTTTTCTTCTCCCCGGTGGAGACCCTGGTGCTGTGGAGCCTCCACCGTCCCTCAGGAAGTGGCCCTCGAGGGAGGCCACTATTCACGCTCTCCTCTCACTAAGAGTCCAGGTTGAGGTGACCACCACCCAGCAGACTGGCAGAAAGGATGAGGGGATAGGTGTAGAGTCCACCCCGTGTTCTCGAGGTAACAGCCTTGCTTTTGTGACGGCTTAATGCTTTCCCTAGTCATCTTGAGGAAACAGGAAACGTTCATCGCAGACTGGCTTACATTCATCAGGGATACAGTTTGAGACACAGACACACACGTCTGCTAAATAGAATGAGTTGATGGTAACATCTTGCCATCCCGAAGCTACTCCTTTTTAATCTAAATATTTTGTTTAAATTCAGTTTGCCAACATACAGTCTAACACCCAGTGCTCATCCCATCAAGTGCCCCCCTCAGTGCCCCAGTGCCCGTCACGCAGTCACCCCGCCCACCTCCCCTTCTGCAACCCTTTGTGTGTTACTATGTTCTCTCTGAACATATATCATCAAAATGTAGAACCTTCATCACACTTTATACTCTTACTGTGAAAATAAATTGCAAGCATGGAACTAGGGATGCTTGGGTGGCTCAGTGGTCGAGGGTCTGTCTTTGACCCAGGGCGTGACCCCGGTGTCCTGGGAATCCAGTCCTGTATCAGGCTCCCTGCAGGGAGCCTGCTTCTTCTCCCTCTTCCTCTCTTTCTCTCTCTCTCTCTCTCTCTTGTCTCTTGTGAATAAATAAAATCTTTTTTTAAAAAAAAGAAGGAATTAAATGAAATTTCACAACCGTGTATCTGATATGTTCCTAGAAAGTTCTTGAAAGTAAATGTTGACTTCTCCAGCCATAGTATGGCAAGTCCCTTCTTAAGTGATTAATTCTAATTGGAAGCATAATAAAAATTTCTGTATCACAGAAGTAGGATGTTTTGTAGTTATTTGGTTAAAAAGTAAGTAGCAAACAGTAAATTTAAAAAGGAAAAAGTGGGTACCTGAATGACTCAGTCGGTGGAGTATGTGCTCTTGATCTTGGGATCATGAGTTCAAGCCCCATGTTAGGTATAGAGTTGACTTAATAAAAAAAAAATTTTTTAAGGGGGGGAAAGACCCAAAAAAACAATTCACTAAAAACAGTATAAAGAGAGCCCTTAACACCTATGAAAAAATGTTTGAACTCATAATTATAGAAATGCAAATTGAAAACAAAACAGACGCTATACCCAGAGAAATCCACATTACTTGGTGTGAATGTGGTAAGAGCACTTAACACGAGATACAGCCTCTAAGCAAAATGCTGAGTGTGTAAGGCAGCACTGTTAGCTGTGGGCGCTAGACTTGTTCGTCCGGTATAACCAAGTCTTTGCACCGTTTCACTAATTCCTCCCTGTTTCACGCTCCCCCAGCCGTTCTCCCCTCTGAAACCACCATTCTACTCTCTGCTCCTAGGGATTTGACTATTCCAGATTCCTCATTTAAGTGAGGTCATAGGGATCCCTGGGTGGCGCAGCAGTTTGGCGCCTGCCTTTGGCCCAGGGCGTGATCCTGGAGACCCAGGATCGAATCCCACGTCGGGCTCCCGGTGCATGGAGCCTGCTTCTCCCTCTGCCTGTGTCTCTGCCTCTCTCTCTCTCTCTGACTGTCATAAATAAATAAAAAAAAAAAAAATTAAAAAAAAAAATAAGTGAGGTCATATAGTGTTTGTCCTTCTGTGTCTGGAGTATTTCACTCAGCATGACATCCTCTAGACTTAACCATGCTGTTGAAAATGGCATGATTTCCTTCCTTTTTAAGGCTGAAAAATACTCCATTGTTTATAGACATTATATTTTCTTGATCCATTCATTCATCTGTTGATGGACATTTAGGTTGATTCCATGTCTTAGCTATTGTAAATAATGGTGCAGTGACCATGGCAATGCAGATATCTCTGAGATTCTGATTTCAGTTCCTCCAGGCGTATACTCAGATGTGGGATTGCTGGAACATTCCTTTTTTTTTTTTTTTTTTGAGAAACCGCCATACTGTTCACTATAGTGGCTGTAGCAACTTGCATTCTCACCAACAGTATACAAGAACTTCTCTTTTCCCTACAACTTCAATAAAACTTAATATATATATATATATATATATAAAATAGCCACCCTAATAGGTGTGAGACGATAGCTCATTGTGGTTTTGATTTATATTTGAAAATCAAATTGTGATTAATGATGTTGAGGACCTTTCCATATAGCTGTTGGCCATTTGTAGGGCTTCTTCAGAGAAATATCCATTCAGGTCTTTGCCCTACTTTTAATCAGATGATTTGGGGTTCTCATGCTGTTGAGTTGTAGGAGTTCTTTATACACTGTGGATATTAATCCTTTATTAGTTCAACTTCTTGCAAATATTTTCTCCCATTCCATAAGTTGCCTTTTCATTTTGTTGATGGATTTTCTTTGCCATGCAGAAGCTTTTTCGTTTGATGTAGCCCTTTTTATGTATTTTTGCTTTTGTTGCCTGTGTTTTTTAGGTCATGTTCAAGAAAATCCTGGATAATGGTTTCTTATGATCTTTTTTATTCCTGTGGTATTGGTTGTAATGTCATTTCATTTGTGATTTATTCAAATTTTCTGTCTTTTTATTAGTCAAAAGTTTTGTTGATAGTATTTGTTAAGAAACTTAACTCTTAGTTTCATTGATCCCTTCTATTGTTTTGTATTCTCCATTTCATTTATTTAAGCTCTAATCTTTATTATGTTCTTTCTTCTCCTAACTTCAAACTTAGTCTGTCCTTCTTTTTCTAGTTTCTTGAGGTGTAACAGGAGGTTGTTGTGAGATCTTTTTTCTTTTTTAATATGAATGTTTATTGCTATAAATTTCCTTCTTAGTGCTGCTTTTACTGCAACCCATAAATGTTGGTATGTTGTGTTTTCATTTTTGTTTATTTCAATCCTATCCAGGTTTGGGAGGTTTTCAACCACTATTTTTTTAAATAAGCTTTCTTCCCCTTTCCCTTTGTCTTCGCTCTCTGGGACTCCCATAATGTCTATCTTGGTTTATTTAAAGATGTTCCACAAGTCCTGAAAGCTTTCTTTACTCTTCTTCATTCTTTTATTGTTGTTTCTCTGACCAGATAACTTCAAATTACTTGTCTTTGAGTTCATTGATTCTTTCTTCTTGATCAATTCTGTTGAAGCTCTTCATTCAATTTTTCAGTCATTGTTTTTCAGTTCTAGAATATTTGTTCAGTTATTTTCATGGTTTCTGTCCCTTTTTTGAACTTCTCATTTTTTAAAATACTGTTTAACTGATTTTATTTAGTTGTCCATCTGCGTTCTTTTGTAGTTCATTGAGCTTCTTTGAGACAATATTTTTGTATTCTTTCAGGGACTTTATAGATCTCTATTTCTTCAGGGTTGGTCACTTGAGCTTTTTTTTTTTTTAAGATTTTATTTATTTATTTGAGAGCGGGAGAGCACAAGCAGGGGGAGCAGCAGAGGAAGAAGAAGCAGATCCATGCTGAGTGTGGAGCCCAACATGAGACTTGATCCCAGGACCTTGAGATCATGACCCAAGCCCTAATCAGACACATAACTGGCTAAGCCACCCAGGCACACCACTAGAGCTTTATTTTGTTCTTTTGTTGGTTATCATATTTCTTAGATTCTTATGGTCCTTAGACTTGTGTTGGTGTCTGCACATTTGAAGAAGCAGTCATCTCTTGTAGTCTTTACAGACTGGCTTTCTCAGGGAAAACCCTTTACCAGTCAGCCCAGCAAGAGATTCTTGGTGGGCTGGTTAGTAGGGTTTATGGGCCTGCTGGCTGGCAGGGACCATGGGAAATCAGGCCTGCTGCTAGATTCCATGGGCAGATGGTATTGGTGCTGTGATCCATCATCAGACCACATTGTTTTCAAGAACTATCTAAAAAAGTAAATATTATTTTCACTCATCTAAAGATTTTTTTAAGGTGATTATTGCCATTACCTAAAAGGCATTAGAAAATGTCTTGCTGAGTATAAAGTAATAAACAGAACATATACAGACTTGTTCTTTGTTGTGTTTACAGTCTAAGAGACAGAAATTAAAATATTCACATATATGGTCATATATATAATGCCAAGACTTGGGAAATTAATATGCTAAGCATCAGAGAGACTATGTAAGACTAAATCAGACTATCTACCTACCAGAGTACCTATCTAATTTACAGGAGAGGGTCAAGAAATCTCTCTATGAAAGTGTATTTGAGACACTAGATTTATTTTTTAAAATACTACAAATAAAAAGCAATATTTTTCGAACGTGAGAAGAAATTTTATACACAAATTTTAGATAAGCAAATGTGGCATTGAATAAAATAAAAAATCTAAAATAGAATAAAAATACAAAATGATGGGATCCCTGGGTGGTTCAGAGGTTTAGCGCCGCCTTCAGCCCAGCCAGGGCGTGATCCTGGAGTCCCGGGATCAAGTCCCGCGTCGGGCTCCCTGCATGGAGCCTGCTTCTCTCTCTGTCTGTGTCTCTGCCTCTTTCTGTGTGTCTCTCATGAATAAATAAATAAAATCTTTAAAAAAATGCAAAATGACTTTTACTGCTTTATTTTAAAAATACATGTTTACTTTAGAACATTTGAAAAATATATAAAATAAAATTTGTGTATCTCATTATTTAAGCATAATGACTATGATGTTTTATGTATTTCTAATTTCTCTTTTGTCTGTAAGAAATATTCTAAAATGTGATACCCAATTGTACAACATTCTACTACAATTTCACTTTCCGTGACATGTTTTCAAGGGGCACAATATTTGTGTGTATTTCTAAGAAGTCATCTAATTTTACATTATTTTTATCCTTTCATAGGCATTTGCTTGGTGGCCTGATTTATTGGCAGAGCATGCAGAGAAATTTTGGGCTTTATTCACAGTGGATATGGATACCGCACTGGAGGCCCAACCACAAGACTCCTGGGATAGTTTTCCTCTTTTCCAACTGCTCAATAATTTCCTCCGAAATGACAGTAAGCACATGGGTTTTCTTCAGTATGTTTAGTGGGGCCGGGGGGTTGGGGGGAGGATGGAGAGAATGTGTGTGTGAATGTGTATTTATAGAGCTCTCTCACTCACCAGCAAGATTGCCAGAGTTCATTAGTGTTTGCTCAGTCTCCCTGACTCTTTCAGGCCTGGTTCTGGGGGAAACCAGGAACATGCCCACATGGCTCCACTGGCCTCTGAGGTTCCTCTTATTTCTACCCTCCTGCGTTTATCAAGAACTGGTAACAGGCATCTTTCTCATTGCACCTTGTGAATCAGGAATCTTCAAAGGTTAGCATTTCTAAAGCACTTGAGAATACCTGTGTTTCTGAAAGACCCCTCAGAAATGTGTCATTATTCTAGAAATTCATGTTGTGTTACGGTTTCTACTAATACGCATTCTGATAATATTGTTTGTCTAAGAGGGATTCACTTCCCTGGATGATGGTGTAATATGCCACGTGGTATGGGTTGCTCTCGCTCTGTATTAAGAAATTTAAGAGAATGTAAAGGTCCTCTATTGAGACATTTCTTTTCAACGCAATAGTAATGTTCACAAATTTTCTGGTGCATGGTCTTCCAGCAGCGCCAACAGACCGAGTTTTATATCAGGACTTTAGAAGGACATTTCTTAACGTAGGTTCCTAGCTTTTCCTATGATGACTCTTCAAACGTTTCCCTTAAACCCAACTTTGGTTACTGCTGACCGCTTTGCTTTAGCACTTGCAGAGACCAGAGTTACCAGTTACCTGTTCTACACAGTTCTTCCCTTTACAAACCAGTTTAATCTCTGCCTCTTCCTGCGCTCTGGTTCTGACTTGTTCTACATGATGGACGTAACAGTCTTTTATATGGTGTGTTTTCTTCTCCAAGCCGTTGCTACGAAGTCACTCAGTTCTTCTTCACGTGATAGGGTTTCTGTGCCCATTACCGTCTTATCACCTTCCCCTGCCCAGACCTCACTCCATTTTTCAGTATTGCTCTGGGGTGCGGTGCTGTGAAGAACACAGTGTGACCTGAGTAACTCAGACCCCCCGGAGAGGTGCCCTTCCTGTGCCCCATCTTTCTGCAGCTCCTGCTGCTCTAACTCACCAGGGAACATAGTCACCCTGTGATACGTTTCAAACTTGCTGCATTTTAGCGCTCCAGAGCTGTTTGCTGTTCTCCTGCAAGAGCACTACTACTGTGTACTTTTAAGCATAAACTTAAATCCATATTTTTACATTTGTCTTGGTTTTTTTTAAGATTCCTTTTTTTTTTTTTTTTTTTTTTGGTTTTGTTTGTTGCTCAACTCCATTATTTCTTACCTTTCTTTGGTTGTTCATCCCCTTGAGTCTCTGATAAAAACTAGTACTGTTTTACTGAGGGGGAAAAAATCCACATTAATATGAAATTTTGTTTAGTATTAGACCTCCCTATGGACATCAGATTTAGGATAGCAGGTTAAGAGCCTCTGTTATAGTAAGAGGGACATCATTTTTAGTAATTGATAACATGGACTTGGATACCAGACAGACTCACATCTGTCTCCACCACTTGCAGCTTGACCTTTGACAAGAGCTTAACCCTCTGCAGACTTTAGGTTCTTCACCTATAAAGGAGGGAAATGCTGGTCCCTACAGCGTCACTGGTGGCTAGGATGAATCGGAGCTCGCATAGGGTAGATACAAAATAAGTATTATAGATGTTAGGGTATGAAAATTTCAGTCTTGATTCTTTCAACCAATTTCATCTCTTATCCAGTTTCATCTCCAGAAGATCCTATTAGAAAGCCAAAGTACTAAGCTACATTTCCTGCTTGATACTTCACCAGCGTCTACTCTCAGAAGTTGCTAACCTCACGCTGAATTATCTGTATGTGAATCATCCATCTACAGACAATCCCCAGCCAGCTTTTAAGTCCTACTTTGCTTTTCTCCTGCCAGCTAGAAGACTTCAAATGACCTTCTCCTCTTCCCAGTCTTTTAGCATCATTCATCTTCTGCTAAGAAATTTTAACTCAGATTTAATATTATTTTAAGACAATAAACCTGTGCTAAAAATAAATACATATATTATGCATCAAGTCCCTAACTGAAAGTAAATAAGCACAGGCGTATCTCTAGCATTGCTTTCTCCATTTGTATGAAAAACTCCAGATTTGACCATATTTAGATTTGTTTGGGAGTGGCATTTATTAATGTTCATAAACAGTAAAGATAATGAATCATCCAACTTATTCAACATATCAATTTATTTATGGAGAAAACAAGTGTAGACCTCTTAGAAATTTGGGGGGGGGGTGGCCTCTACTGCAACTCCAATGAGTTAGCACCCTTTAATATTTATTTTTAAGAAGAGTTCTTACATTACAGGTGCAAATTTTAATGAGCGTTATATCAACAAGAACACTAAGGTGAAGGGCCCGTCTCTGGGGGGCCATCGCAGGGAGGGTTCCCTCTTCTCCTCGGCCAGGTTAGCCCTGGAGGATCATTGCTGGGGCTGCCGCGAGCTGGCGGCTTTGTTGTCCTGCCCCGGTCATCTGTAGTTGCCGGGAGCACCCACTTGGTCTGTGCCAGGCCTTCCCCCTCGGGTGGGAAGATGGTTCCACCCATCTGGCTGCAGGCTCCGGGAGTCGCTGGCCTCCTGCCCGCTGCCTAGACACATAGGGGCGCGGGGCGGCCGGGAGCAGGTGCTGGACAAGAGGCAGGCCAGGGGTACGAGGCCCGCGTCTAGGCCATCAGCCGCGGCCAGCTGCACAGCTCCAGCTCCCTTCCCTGCGCACGGGAGGTTTTCTGTGCAGAGGTGCCTACGCCCAGCAGCTGACACGATGGTGCCTTAGAAAGGTCTTCAAGTTCTAACAGGTTTTCTTCACCTACGAAAGTTCTAAAATTAACTTACTTTGTTCTAAAAGCAATGAACCACTTTCTGTGGGATTGTGGGAGAAAAAACCCACAAAAACGAGAACAGAAGAAATTTAATTTTTAGCCAGACTTGCAGATACTTAACTCAGAAGAGTTGCGTACTCCCTCTCCTGTTTTAAACTATTTCTATAACATTGGCTACTGGTAAATGCATAGAGTACAGTTTCGTGGTTTTCAGTTAAAACAAGGAAGCATCTATTACTGATCTCTTTTGAGCATTGTCAGTTTGGGGGTAAATCCAGATCTTGGCTTTGATTTTGCAGTGATTAACGGATTTGAGAAAACATCAATTATTTCGGAGAAAAACAGCTCCTCCATGTAGTGAGGTAAATAGAAAAGTTCCCCAGTGCCATAATTGCCTTTTGGTATTGGGAGTACAGTAGAGTCTGGGGAATTGAAATAGAATGTATTGACTTTCATCTCAAACTCACAAGTTACTACCCAGAGCCAAGACCACTGAGTGTCTTAATAATTGGTAAAACATACTCCTTTTTTGCTTTTAATATCATTCTTGATCATAACGAAGAATATTGTTAAGAATTATGTCCTTGTTTTACTAAATTCCTGAAATATTCAGATGGTGACTTAGTGAATTTCAATCCAAATGTTAAATGTCAACCTATCACTGTTCCCATATTAGCTTTTGGAAAGCTTTAGGAAGACATAAAACTTCTGTCCTTTTAATCCCACCTTAAAAGAAAGAGACTTACATCACTGCCGTGGCCTGACAGCTTTTACCACATCGACCCAATTAACATTATACCCCAAATTCTAATTAATTACAACTTTAGCCAAGAGTAGTAGAAACAGACTGCTCTGAAATGTCCAGTCTTGGAAGGGGAAATAATTTGCTAAATGACAGTATTTGCTGTTACCTCAACATCGGTGCACAACTAATTATATAGCATAGATTTTAAGTGGTTGTGATCTATAATAATATCACATGTTTATGTTTGCTCTTCCAAAATAAAAATTTCTAACACATCTCCAAGTACTTGGAGGTATTGGTCAGAATTTTCGCTTTATTTGTGCCTTGAAAACTTGGTAGCCGGGTTGTTTGGGGTTTTGTTTTTTGAGGGCTCATTCAGATGTCCCCACTGCTTGCTTACCACCTTTCTTTTACTAAAATCTTTATGCTTTGATATTTTAAAATAGGTGTTTATTTGTTTTGAAAAGTGGACAGGATTGTAGACGAGCTCTTCATTTTCCAGCGGAGGAAACTCAATCCCAAGAGGCAGTGTGCCCCGGGGAAGGAGCTTGCTGATGGGCATCACAGACAGAGCTGGCCAGGGGCCTCCTCGCTTGGTCTCCGGCACAGTCTGGGTCTGCACGGACAAAAGCAGGTTCCGGAGACATTTGCAAAATAACAGAATCCTTTAAAGGAAAATAGGAGATTCCTTGAAGTTTTATTTTTACCTTAGAAGATTCTCATAAGGTCCTGGCATTGTTGGGGGACGGGGGGTGGAGAGGGCCAAAGGGTATAGAAGGAACCAGACAATGGCATATATTGTCCTATCACACATGTGACAAAATGTCCATGGTGAGAAGGCCAGAGACTCAACCCATGAGCTGGGGGCAAGGTCCAAGACAGCAAATCCAGTTCCTGTATTAAGGAGAAGAAAATTCTGTCGGGGGCAGGCGTCTCTCCTTAAAGTTGGGTGTGATTAGGGAGAGTCTTAGCCGTAAGAACCCTTGGAGATGAACTGTGGTTTTTCCTCCAGGGAAGAGTACCAGCTGCACCCTAATTTTAGCAACTGTCCCCAATCTCCTGCCCCTCACAGACTCACCCACTGATTCCCAGAGCAGAACTGATTATGAAAACAAACTCGGGCGCCTGCATTTCTGCCCAGAAGACAGACACTGAGCTCCTGCTCGTCCCTCCAGCCTACCTCCGTCCACCCCGGTCACCCCCCCAACTAAAGAGATGATTAAATGGGTAATCGCTTTAAACGGTATCTAAGGAAACAGTCTTGAGAGAGAGGTGTATTAAAATTGAGGCAAAATAAATGTTTTCATAATGAAGCAATTAGCATGATAGTTAAGTGATGCTGTGCGCCCGTCAGGCTGGTACAAATAGATCCCACCCCTGCATGCTGCCTCCGCCACGGTCCTGGCGATAATGGATACGGCCAGTGACCGCTCCTGACAGATGAAAGCCATCTGCAAATGGCACAGATCATGTCTTTCAGCACTACTGAAAGGCAAACCCTTGGAGCTAGTCACCTTTTAATCTGTGGATATGTTAGCAAGTGGCAAATGACCATTCTTTTGGGAACTGATTCCCAAGTGAAAAATACCACGGTGCTTCTTCTTTAATTAACAGCCTTTTCACATTGCTAGCACATTAAAGCCATCCCGAAGAACACCCGTGCTTGTATAATCAGTGTCACAGCGTCTCTGCCTAGGCCAATAATAAATGTTCGGGCTCTGCACTAAGTGAAAACCTATTCTCCAAGACTTTCACCTTCATAAAGATGGGCTCATAAAAATCGAAAAAAGAAAAATTGGAATGTGGTCTCATGAGGATAAAAAGGCTAGTGTTAATAATTAACAAGGAGAGTGAAGTGGAGTCAAATTAGCCATAATAGAGCCCAGAGTGACTGGCAAAGTCACCTCTCATTATCAAAAAACTCATTAAGAAATGAAGAAGTGGAAATCCCGCTGGGTTATTCTCACACTTGGGCTGTATCAGAGATTATTTTTCAGATTTCTTTCAAATGAAGAACTGTTAGGTCACCATATTGTATATGAGGTTAATCTTCAAGCTTTGAAATGTGGAGGGTTGACACCTGCGTGTTATCCTTCCGCAAGCGCTTAAATGAGCTGTGCGTCTGGAATCCACGAATCGGTGTTTATAGATACATCTGTCCATACGTCTGCCAGGAGCGACGCCGGGCGGATGCTACTTCGGGGCTCGAGCAGGGCCGTGCTCGGCCTCGTTTTACAGGCAGGCGCTCTGACACAGGCGGGGACGACCACCGAAATGCGACAGCGCATTTAACTCCAATCTCCAGGGCTCACTGAATTCGAAATTCTATGTCAGAATGTGTTTTGCTAGACTGGATAGCAAATAAAAACGCAGGAAGTCACTAGCTTTTGTTTTTGTTTTTGGTTTTTTTGAGTTCTACAGTGTTGCTCTAGATTCTTTACTGTATGTTGACACTTTAAATTCCTAGTCAGCTTTTACTATTTTTTAATTTTTTTTTAAAGATTTTGTTTATTTATTCATGAGAGACACACACACAGAGACAGAGACCCAGGCAGAGGGAGAAGCAGGCTCCATGCAGGGAGCCCGGTGTGGGACTCGATCCCGGGACCCCCGGGGTCACGCCCTGAGCTGAAGGTGGTGCTAAACCGCTGAGCCACCCAGGCTGCCCTGCTTTCTATATTTTTGTAGGACTTAATGCCTTCAAGAAAATAACCTCTGAAATGGCTCTAAAAGGCCTGTGTGTCTTTCACAGTAGATTTGCAGAAACCTCTGTAAGTCCCGAAGGCCGTGAGCATCGGGAACCCTACGTCTGATCGCAGTACAGCCGTGCTCGGGTGTTTTCATCACCCAGAGCAAGCAGTGGGGGACGTAATCCCGGCCAGAAGGCTGTCCATAGCTGGAATAAAATGACAGACTTTTCTGTTTGGCTTTAATATTAATCTCGTAAGAGATGGGGAAGCTTGAGAACTGCGGGGCTGTGAGTCGTCTTTGTCTGTCTCTACCCTCAGCCTTGGTTAGTGTTTCTTTTGTTTTTCCCTGAATTAATTCTGCAAGAAACAGGCCCTGAATGCCTAAAATTTACAAATCCCATCACCTTGCAGAAACACGTTATCTAAAACCGTTCTGGCCCCTGAAAGGCATACCGTCTAGTGGAGCATGTGCACACACTCACTGTGATGCAGTAGTTACTGAAAACGTAACTCCGTGATGCGTACCGTGCGGTGGCGTCTTTAGTTGTGGTTTGAAGCTTAGGTCTGTTGGATCTGGAGTTGTTGTCTACAATGTAGGAGACGTCATAACACCAGGGCTCTCACCCCTTAGGTACATACGTAGGTAGATTATTTTTAACAAGTGCACCAAGGGGAAAGGAAGAGTTGCATGTGGTTTTAGGAGGTGGTTACGCAAGGAAAATGTACAAATTAAATATTACCAGACTGTATAAATTTGCCTATTGAGATTCTAATTAAAAGGAAAATAGAACCCAATGAGTTTCCTATTCTACTTAAGCTTGAAAAGTGCACTCTCAGAGTTTCCTTTAGGCGCTGGATGTTTGATGGTGTTTATTCAGTATTTATTTTGCTATGGATTCAGTGTTTATTCACTCAAACATACATGGATTGAGTGCCTATATAATGTGCCAGACTCTTGGCTGGGTGCTACTCCGAGATCTCAGGGGATCTTTTTGTTTGGTTGTGTGTATTTTCTTCCTTTTACGTAAGTCTGTTCTAGGCTGCAATCCTCCTGACGTTCCTCCTGAAGCCCATGTTCATGTTTTCAGTGACGGGAATCCTCATTATGCGCACTTGTTAACGCAGAGAGTGGCCTCCTAATTTTCTATCTTAGTCCAGTGGGCTTTCATTGTGCAGGGCGTCTGCAGTCTGTAGTCCCTCGAATAATTGTTGTTTCCTGGCAAAGTCCTGGTTTTTATTGTGGCCGGTGTTGTTTGTTTTGTTAATCATGTGTTCCTGGTTTCCTTCTGAAATGCCTATTTAGAATTTCAGTGGGGAAGTCACCCTTCCTAATAATCCACTAATGCTGACTAATTGGAATGGGGTGGCACAGTATAATATTGGATCATACGGACTCAGGAGTCAACAGCATATTTTTACCCTAGAAGAATAGAGGAACTCTTTTATCTGCTTATTCTTCATTTATCCAGTGACTATTATCTCAGTAATTGTCATTAATTGGATCATAGTTGAAATTCTCAGTCGAAATCTTACTATTAAAAGCATATGACAAGTTCTTTTGTGAATACAAGACTCTTTTTGGTATGTAAATAATCAACACTAATTTATTAATTATTGGGATGCTCAAAATAATTGGGCATCCCTAGTTTACCTTTTATTTAAGACTTTTGCTTTCTTTTTGCCATTTCTAATTGTACCGTTGGACTGGATGTCATTGAGGTTTCATTATCTTCTGACAAGGTGATGTTTGGAAATGTGGAATCTTTGGGGGAAAAAAGATTATTTATCAAAGTGGATGCTGGTCCTCCACTCACATTCTTGTAACCACTACTCCAGACTCCTCCTGAGCAGTCCTTTCTGCTTGCACACGTCAGATATAATGTCAGAAGCATTCTTGGATACGGCCGCACTGAGAGCTTGGCTCTTGCAACGAGCTGTTAGAATGGGTGCCTTGGAGAGGCTGATTTGGACAGGTGGCAAGCCCCGAACCACAGCCTCTCCTCACTAAGCCAGATGGGGAAGATAGAAGCGCTCGTTCTGATGCCTGGGGTTACATGTTAAGAGGGCTTTTGACAGTGTCTGATAGGAGTGGAATGCAAACTGGCATATGGGCAACTGAGCAAAAGAGGGTACATTTCCATACGCGTGTGGAGTGTCGTGTGTGTTTCTGTAGTCTTACCTGTCGACACCAAGCTTTCTCTTCTCTTTCCTGCCCCCTCTGCATTTTTTCCTTATTTCTCCTCTTCTCTCTTTCTTTCCTTCCCTCTCTCCTTCCCCTTTCCTGAGTCTAATGTCCGAAGAAATAATACTACCAGTTGCCAATTTTCTAAAACTTTGGAAAATGGGTCTATAATCCGATTTTTAAAAAAAAGAAAAACACTCACTGAAACATGAGCAGGCTCTGGGCCTACCATGCAAAGGCTTTTATAATTTGTTGTGATGATCCACTAAAAGATTATAATCTTTAGGGTAGGATATTACAGTTTTGTATGTTGGCAGCCCCCTGCTTTGAGATTTGAAGAAGGTGGGTTGATGAAGGGAAAATTAGGACGCTGAAGACAAAGAGATGATCGTACTAATCAAGGCAAGAGATGAGAAAGTTAGAAGTAGGGCAACAGCAGTGGTCATGAAGAGAGGAAGGGATGTGTTAAGGGTATGAAGGATACAGAGTATGCTGGGTGATGGGCATTAAAGAGGGTTCTCGTTATGATGGACACTGGGTGTTTACTTAAGTGATGATCAACACGTTCTACTCCAGAAACCAATACTGCACTGTATGTTAACTACCTAAAATTTAAGTCAAGAAAGAAAAATACACAGGTCTTGATTGCTAATTGGATGTAGAAAGTAAAAGCCAAGCCTTGGTACAGTCACCAGGTACGGATAGAGTCATCTGGTGGCCAGTCTCTATTGTGACTCCCATGGTGGGAATACAAGAGAAGCAGCCTTATTTGACACGTTAACGAATTCAGTGTTTATCAAGTGCATCAGAAAAGAGAGGTCTTGCTAGAAATACATTTGAGTCAACTGGGACTTAATCGTAGGATCATTATAACATCTAATAACAACATTGAGTGTTGATTCTCCTATGTGCTTCTTCATTTTGACCAACTAAGTAGGACTTAATAGCCAACATACCTAATCTCTAAATGTATAATAAAGCATTTGAATGATGAGGTAGGGTACTCATTTGCAGATGTAATAATTTCCTAGGTGAGCGTGTCTTGGACTAGTTAGACATAATGACAGCACTTAACGGCACCTACCGAGATGTAGAGCCTGTGGGTCTTTCCATTTTTTTATTAGTAGGCCATATAAATCAAGGGTTAAGCTACGGTCTAGCTGTATAAAAAGGTAAAGTTGCCCAGTTCTTTATGTGTATTATGAGCACATGAAATATGTTCACAGTGTTAATTCATCTGTCAGCTCATTCAAATGTAATAGTTTTCCTCAATCTCTTGACTTTTCATAACATAGATGAGTTTTTCAGAATTCTAATTCTGAAAATATATAATTCGTCTAAGATGTGGAGTAATGCACGTGTCATTTACAAGATTTTTTTTCTACCTCAAATGATCTCCAACATTTCTAGGTCTTAAAAGACGGTGACATGCTGCTGGTAGGTTGGCTGAATGTATGAATGGATGGATAGATTAATGGTAATTGACGGTAATGTAAATTTAGGGGTGATGGTAATATAATCTTGGGAGGTTAAGAGGGAGCTTTTAATTATTGTCTGTTGTTCTGTTGTTTTATTGTCTAATGGCTGGATGACTTCACCACATGTCCCTAGATTTTCTGTGCCTCCAGCTTCCATATTGGTAAGATTGAAAAACATAATAGTGGTTCTCTCACAGAGTTTTTGTGATGATTTCTCAACCATTAGCGGCTGTGCTTGACACTCCAAAAATGCTGGTGAGGAGGAGAAGGAAGAGAAAGAGAGTTCCTAAGTGGAAAACCAATAAATTCAGATATGGGCATATTTTTTAATTTGCTTGCCACAATTATTTAGGTGGTTTGAGTGAGAATATTTCATCCTTAAGTTCAACATCCTTATTTAGGTGACATTTGGCAAAAGGAACTGATCTATATAGTACCTTCTAGCTCTGTGATTGAATCTCCAGGAATAAATAAAGCTCCTTTCCGTGTGCTAATGAAAACATCATTAAGATAACATTAATCTCCTAAATAGGACATTTATCTTTAAATATGATTACCGTTCCCACCTTAATAAGAAATCTTTTAGCATATAGATAAGCCAGAAAAAATTATTTAACCACAGAAAAGTACTAGGCCATATTAACTAGAAATAGAAAAAAAAAAGTGTTGTACTTTCCTCTGTATTTAGAATTGCTTCCCACCCCACTTTTATGTGTCTCTAGTTTTCCAGCGTCTGACAAATTCCAGAATCAGTTAAAACAGTGTTCATGCCACTGTGGTAAACGTCACATACTTTGCCTAAATTTTAAAACACTGTTTAACGTTCAGGGTATTTTTGCTCTGGAGAAGATTCTGTGGGGAAAATGGCGCATTCAGCTGAGTACTTTATAAGGCATTACTTTAAAATTATTAGTTACCAAATTTCGTGTATAAGCATGTACAGCTATTGGGATCCATAAAAGCAAATGGGATTGCTGAGAGACCTTTCTTCACCTTCCACCTCTGCCACTGTAGTCCAGGCCGCCATCATCATCGTCATCCTTCACGTGGTCTGCGGCAGTCAGGCACCGAGCGTGAGCCGCCTTCTGTGCTTCCACCCTCGGTCACCTGCTCCATTTTCCACCCAGCAGCCAGGGGTATTAGATCATGTCACTCCTCTGCTTAATAATAACAAAAATAATCATGCTTCCCTTGTACCCAGTAAAACCCATACTTCTCACCGCGTCCTACTGTCTAGACATAATCTTGAACTATTCTTTCCCCTCCCTCACGCTGCTCCTGCCACACTGGCTTTGGCATCCTCTGGAAGTACCCCAGCTTATTCCTTGCCTGTTCCCTCTCATGCTGGCTGCTCCCTACACCTGGAGACCTTTCCTCCAAATCTTCCATGAATGGCTCCCCTGTCACTTAGGCTCAATAAAAATATCATCTCTTCAGAAATACCTTCCCCAGCCATGATGGGATATGTTTTAATGAACAAGTTTTCACTTTGAAAGTCAAAAAAAAAAAATCACTACTGGGTTTCAGATATGCTCACTTGATGGAGCTCAGTGGTTGAGCGTCTGCCTTTGGCCCAGGCCATGACCCCGGGGTCCCGGGATCGAGTCTCACATCGGGTCCTCGCGGGGAACCTGCTTCTCCCTCTGCCTGTGTCTCTGCCTCTGTGTCTCTCATGAATAAATAAATAAAATCTTAAAAAAATAAAGATATGTTCACTTGAGAAACAAGTATGTACCATCATCTAAAAAATCACACATTATTTATTGAGTATTACTGAGCATTAGTATTTTCCTACAGATTCTCTTTCATAGGACAACTTAGACACACGCTGACTGTCTCCGTCTATTCAGGCTGTATTAACAGGACACCAGAGACCGGGTAGCTTATAAACAACAAAGTTATTTCTCACAGTTCTAGAGGCCGAGAAGTCCAAGGTCAAGGTACCCACAGGTTCTGTAGCTGGTGAAAGTTTGCTTCACAGATGGCCGCCTTCTTGCTACACCTTCACATGGCGGAAGAGTCCGGGGTCTCTCTTCTACAAGAGCACTAATCCTGCTCACGAGGACTCTGCCCCCGTGACCCGATCACCCCCTCAAGGGCCCCACCATCACATTGGACGTTAAGATTTCAACACGCAGATTCAGCAGAGGAGTGGGTGGGTGGGACGAGCAGTCTGTAAATAGCACTGACCTGTCTTCTGGGGAAATTACGTGCAGTGCGTGGAAAGCGTCTACCTTCTAGTGCAGGGAGGTGCACCTCTCCTATCACCGATCTACTTAACAGCCCTATCCTGACGGCACAAATTCTACGACTTCCACAACTGTTTCAGGCAGGATGTTCCATAGTATATAACGCATTAAACACAAAGGGACACCTGAAAAATGCATGTAGAAAACTGGATGACTTACAGGAAAATCCACAAATAACTGAAAAGTTCATGAATCAGAATAGTCATTTCCAAGGCCACAGTCATCCTGCTGGTGAATTAAATAAGCGTATCTCTTAGAAGTAATCGCGCTTAGCTCTTAGAATCGAATGCGTGTAGCTCTTCTGTGAGGTGCGTGTAGCACGGGGATCGCAACTCCCTTCTCACGGACGCGTGTCAAGACCGTCATGTTACCCAGCGGCTCCCTTGAATCTCTAGCAAGTGGTCATACGCCTCACGTGCTAAATCGCTTGGAAAGTAAACGCGTCCCCCCCGCCGGGAGGATTTTGCAGAGATATAACCTGTTTGCGTTTGACAGCCGTGTCTAGGAGGTTGATTATGCTTCTTGACTAGCTTTCACGATATATTCCATATGAGGAGCAAGACCCGTTACCATCTGTATTTTACCCATTCTTCTGCGCCCGACTCTTTCAGGAAACGTGTTTTCACCCCTATTTTCCCCAAATGCCTGATATGATCCCTCTGACAAACGCTGTTTCTGCTTGACTGTTTCAGCACTTTTATGTAATGGAAAATTTCACAAACATTTGCAAGAAATCTTTGTGCCCTCGGTTGTCCGCTACGTCGATCTCATGGAGTCCTCCATCGCCCAGTCAATTCACAGAGGGTTTGAGCAAGAGACATGGCAGCCTGTCAAGTAGGTATCTTGCCAAGTGTCCATGGAACATCTGTCTCTTCAGTCCTGACCTTATGACTTTACACATGGCCCATCTGTAGTTACTGCTTATGGTGGTCCCTTCCCACGTTGTTTGTTTCTTTACAGGAATATCGCCAACAGTCTTCCCAATGTAGCTCTTCCAAAAGTTCCAAGTCTGCCTCTTACTCTTCCACAGATTCCTAGCTTTTCTACTCCTTCGTGGATGGCTCCTTTATATGAGTCCACGTGTGTATCCCTCACTTATTTCCTGGTGGTGTCTTAGCTAGTGCATGGCCTGGGCTGTGTTCTGTGCACCTGTGTTCAGATTGCATGGCACTTATCATCACTGGTCGAGGAATACTATGTTTTGGTTTCATTTGAGTTTTTTAAGCTATTGGGCTAAGCTGAGCAAATTAATAAATGATACAGATTGGAGGGGAAAAAAAAAAACAACACTCACTGGTGTGATGTAGTTCCTATGTGACCTGTAGGTCGGAGGTCATTCTGTGAGTCAGGTTGTAGACTTTCGCCTGAAGGACCTACCACAGGGCAGGCGATCAGTGTGGCAAGAGTATATCGAGGCACCGTAGCGGCTTTGCCACTGCCCACATAGTTCCTCTTCTACGTGTAGAAAACCATCAGAAGAATAGTTTCAAGAATATAATGGGTTTTTTTTTATTTTATCTTAGTCACACTTGTAAAGAAATAATATTTCAGGTTGCAGAGAAGCGATTGTCCTTTATTTCCTAACACCAGCAAGTTCTTCATTTGTGCTTTCATGTATCAGTTGATGCACTTTGTTATTTTTAAATAATCCTTATAACATAAAAACAGTATTTATTAGCTCCATGTTGTGATAAGCCCACCTACCGCAGATGTGCGGTAACTGAGAGTCGCTTCAACGAAGAGGGCACAGGCTTTGAAATTCGAATTTAGGTCCTACTTTAGTAATCAATAGGTCTTTCTTAGCCTCAGTTTCCCCAGTGCCAAAATGGTTATGACACGTAATTTAAAGACATTTTTGTGCGGATAAAAAAGAAGAAAAGGATGATGAAGAGTGCCTGGCACACTCTGAGCTCTCAGTAAAAACTACATTATGGTTTTCACTTTTACTACCATCAGTCATCATTATTCAAAACGGTATAGTTTTCAAAAGTATGAACCTCCGAGCAATCAGATGAACTCAGTACTAGTCCACGCGTGGCCAAGATCTCATATGAAGTCAGCTAGAAAGAATAAAATAACTAGAAGAAGTAAAATAGCTCCCACTCATTGAGCATTTAGTAGTATGTTCCAGGTACAGTGTCAAACCCGTTATCTCAGTTCAGCCGCGCAGTAACCCGGGGAGGTACATGTCCCTGTGCCCATTTTACAGTTAAGGAAACTGAGTCACAAAGAAGTTAAAGGCTCCGAGGTCCCCCAGTAAGTAAGCGGCAGAGGCAGGCTCTGAACCGGGCTTGTCTGCCTAGCGCTGTCATTCCCCTACCCGTGTGCTCGGCCTCGGGAGCATGTGCAGAGCCCCCCCCCCCCCCCCGCCCGGCCCCCCGCCACGGCTGAGGCCGCCCCCCGTCAAGGTGCACACCCTCAGGAAGGGACAGAAGACCGAAACGGGGAAGAATAACTTGCAGAATAGCTTAGCGGCATTTCTCCAAGTGAAACGTCACCACTGGCCCGTGACAGTTACTAGGTCACGCGGGGATCTTTCGGGCAGACGCTTTGGGCGGTTACAGCGTACGGACTCGTGTCTGCGTGCTTGGCAACTGTCTAGCAAGTACAATGAATCTAAGTTTATGTGTTTTTGTGCTTCTTAATACTGTTTTGTAATTTAACTCGTCTTCTTCCTCACCCCCCACCTGTTCAACACCCTGGATTTTAACCACGAGCACTATTATGGGCATTGCCTGGTGAACTTTAGACTTCTTTTTCGGTCATTATTATTTTTTTAGCTTTGAGATATATGTGGAACGTGAATCTCATTTATTGGGAGTCCCTTTTTAAAATGATCTGCATTTCAGGACAGGAATCATGACAGGTCGTGGCTTTGTAAATAAAGTACTCATACTTTCATCATTCTGAGGAAATAAAAAATATGTTTTACAAGGAAATCACTGTCATCTTTACGTGCCAGGATTATCAACATTAGGCTCTTCATCGGGGTGCTCACAATTACTTGTAATGTTACGATGCAGTCACTAATTTTGGGGGTTCTGGGTGGGTTTTTTTTTTTGGTTAAAGATTTTATTTTTATTATTTTTAAATAATCTCTACCCCCAGGGCGGGGCTTGAACCCATAACCCCAGGTCAACGGTCCCATGCTCCCTAACTGAGCCAGCCTGGTGCTCTCAGTTTTTTTTCACTTTTCATTTTAAAGCACTAATTATAAAGCTCCTCAATGTCTTCCTTCTCCGTGTTTTCTTTGGGTTTTTTGGGGTTTTTAGCTCCAAAAGTAGATGCCAATAAGATGTGCTTCCTACTGGCATTTTTAGGAAATTATCTGAGTCCATTATTCATGTTTGAGTTCTTTAATCTGTTCATAATACTTTCAGAATGGGTCACTGATTAAAAATAATTTTAAAATGAAAAAGTTCTGAGTAAATTGCAAGTTATGTATTCCAGCTCAAGAGAAAACCTACTTAACGTTTTTTTTAATCTATTTAATCATAACAGACACTTGTTACCTTAATTATATTCCCAATTAAGCACATTCATTGTTCCAGAGTCTTACCATAGCATCAAAGAACAAAAGAAACATATATCCATAGTCTCTATAAAGATTTAATTGTCATATGTTATGAGAAAGTCTGTTTTCAGTAGAATTCCACCTTCAGTATTTCAGATTTTGCTTTGATGATGGTTGTGTTGTTTTGTTACACTGTTAAGAAAACACACACGTTTCCAGTACCTACCTACGTTTCTCCAAAGTGAAAACTTATTAGATTTGCTTCTTTAACCAATTAGGTTCAATTACTCTTAAAATATAGATCCTCTGATTTACCACATGAGCACTGTGGGTATGTAATAGAGGCTTTGCCTTGTCTTTTTTTTTTTTTTCCTCTTATTTTTATTAAATATATGGTAACAGGGAAAAATAAATGCAGTGTTTTTTCTAACATTTTTCACAGCAATGTCTACATGATGTTGTCTGGTTCCTTTATTTCATGGTACGTTGGGGGCTCTGATTTTTAAGGTGAAGAGGTATTGGGGTAAAGAGCTGTGGGTGGCGTTCAGGGCTCTGCTGCATCGGTCCTTTGAGGACTTAACTCCAAGCACGTCTAGGCTAGGCAAGGAGACCACGAGGAATCACTGGCAGAAGGGGAGACGGAACACAAAGAAGGTTGGCGACGCAGGAAAGATGCTGAGCTGCAGGTGGGGAGGGAAATAGCTTTTAATTAGCCAAAGAAGGAGGTGATTTTTTTTTTTAAAGCCAACTAATTAAGATATATTTAGCTAAACAAAGTGGGGATTTAAAAGAATTTTATCTTTATACAAGTTTTCCACTGTGCTCTTACGATACATTATTTCATTTCTCTATTTTTGTTTCAAACACTAAAAAGACAATTTTCAGCTCAGTGTCTGTCCACCACGGACGGGAAAGCTGAGGAGAGGTGAATCACACGGCACCTTTTTCTCCTTTTGTTCTCTTCTACTATTAAGTTTCAGGGTCTTCTAACATAGGAGTATTTTACTTTCAAATCATCTGTTTCCCTATTAGGCCAGATCCTTGCATGATGGAAAGCAGTAGTGTTATCCCCTGCCCACGTGCCCTAGGTACCGTGCTACCAGCCGCCTTCATGGGTGGCGTGAAACTCCGGTCCCCCGGAGTAATCTTGGCACAGCCGTGAACGCATAGCGCATCCAGGCCCCGAGTTCCAGAGATGGGATGACCCGAGATACGTGATTTGGCTCCCAGCCCAGAGCACCCTGGATGTCCTTTCTCTGTTAGACTCTACCCCGTACCCGGAGGCTCCATTAGGAGCTAGAAAAGTCACGAAGCATTTCAAACCAGCTGTAAGGCTTGCTCCCCTACTCAGCTTGTTATTTCACTTGTAGTACCTGGTCCCCTTCTCCTGTCGCTGAGAAATGTGAGCCCCCCCCCCCCCCCCCCGTACACTCCTGTCTGTAGACGACAGAAGCCACCAGGATGAGCACGGCACCACGTGTGCGCGAGTGGGAGGGTAAAGCTGCCGCGGCTGTCATACAGACTTTCTTTCATAAAACGTACTCTTCTGAATTTCTAGGAGGAAATATTTCTGTATTTGTATCCTACACATTGGTAAAAAAAAAAAAAGAAAAGAAAAAGAAAGAAAGAAAGAAAGAGAAAGAAAGAAAGAAGAAAGAAAGAAAGAAAGAAAGAAAGAAAGAAAGAAAGAAAAAGAAAGAAAGAAAGAAAGAAAAGAAAGAAAGAAAACACTTAAAATGCTTGTTCTTCCTTGTACCCTTGGGCTCCTTTTCCTCAGTAAAATATCCTTGTGCTTTCAGGCCCTGTTTATGACACCTTCCTACTATATTCATCTCTATTTTGGGGGGGTTGCCTTATTTATTAAGAAGACATGAAAAGAGATTTAGAAGGTCGAATAAAGAAAATATCGACTGTTAGAGATTTTATGTGTTATTTTTTCACTAATGGCAAACGGTACAGAAAGGGAAAAGACAATGTGTTGGCCATCACGGTGGAAGTTCATGACGCTCTTCATGTTTCCTTTTTCTTCCAGCAATGGCTCGGCAACATCAGAAGACCTTTTTTGGAAACTCGATGCACTGCAAATGTTTGTCTTTGATCTACACTGGCCAGAACAGGAATTTGCCCACCACTTAGAGCAAAGACTCAAACTAATGGCCAGTGATATGATAGAGGCCTGTGTCAAAAGGTAGACCTGTGTTTTCAAGTTGCTGCTTAGTACGCCGGCGCCCAGAGTAGCACTTGTCACCAAGTATCTGCTATATAATTGTCACAAGAAAGGTGATGTGGATTTAGGCGTAGACCTAAATTCTGGGGCCTCGTGTAACTGATAAAATTGGCCCGAAACTGTTTTCCACGCCTCCTAACACTGCCCTCGTCCCGTATAGTGATCGTTTCTGTTGTGCTGGTTGTTGTCTCTCTGGGAATACTGCGCTTTAAATCCCGAGGCAGTAACTGCCGAGACATATGGAAAAGGCCTGTTAAGTACTTTATACGTTATGCACTGTGTCTGCGTGCTGTGAAGTGGCACTGCAAACCCAGATTGGGATCAGGGCCGTCACTTGTTCTGTTTTCCAGTGTTCTCTATCCACGTCGGATGAGTTCCAAGCATCCAGTTACATTCTTCAAAACTTAACCAGAAATAAGTGATGAGGCTTAGAATTCCCCCAACTGTGCTTTCATTTCTTTGAATAGTTCTCGCAAAATCGGCTTTGTATCTCTAATTAACCAAGCATCGTTTTTCCCATTGCCCCTTTACAAGAACAATGGGGGCAGCATATGGGAATAAACACCGGTAGGAGCGATTGAATAATCCTGAATTCTCCAAAGTTAAGGAAAATACAGCATTTAGAATAATGTTTAATGGCTTCCTAAGGCAAGGCCAGGAATTAGATTATATGATGTTTTTTTTTAAAAAAGTCACACTTGTCATATGTGGTTCTAATGTTTCAAATCTGTGGGTGATCTTTGGATACTTTAGCAAAAAACAATTCCAAATTGCCTGTTGCACAGTTTCTTTCAAACACCCATCTACAACTTTAGATATTTGAAAGAAAACCTAAGTGGCACAGAAGAAGTAGACGTTCTCTGCTATACATTAATTATGATGCTTTAGAGTTTTCCAGACTTGTTTGTTTGTTTGTTTGTTTATTTATTGGTAAACCTCAGACAGGATTTATTCTGCTTTAATGCAGAGATGCAAGTGGCTTTTATACTTGGAAATTAATTCAGGCAGTTAAGTAAAACCAAGAGATTTTTCCATAAAACGTCTTACACTAGCCGTAACAAATGGCTTCCTTTGGGCAGAGATGCTGTCTGCATGACTGCAGACGCTGTTTCGTACAAAACGCCTCCCCAGTCTTTCATGAGACACCTGATAAAGAAGAGCAGCCCACCCCCTGGCTCCCAAACTGAGGCCGCGCTCCTTATTTGCATGTTTTAAATTAGCATCTTGTAGTGTTGATTTCACTTTGACTAAGCAGGTGAGACATATTTCAGAATTTCTTACTCTGAATTCATGTTTCAATGAATAGAACAAGAACCGCATTTGAAATCAAGCTGCAAAAGGCAAGCAAAACAACTGACTTGCGCATTCCGGCTTCTGTGTGCACAATGTTTAATGTACTCGTTGACGCCAAAAAGCAAAGCACCAAACTTTGTGCCCTGGATGGAGGACAAGAGGTAAGTGAACCGAGTGTCCCACAGGGACGTGCAGCACGAGGTGCCCCAGCTGTTTCCAGAAGGCTCTCACTGGGTTAGATTGAAAGGCCAAGTTCTTCAATAGAAGCGCTTGGTCTTTTCTTCACTATAGTAGCGGACTTCATCCCCGGCTCATGTCACTTTCTTCTCCTTTCTATGAACACTGCCCAAAGTTTTACAAGTGGCAGTTGAAGCTTTTAACAGCTTAGGTGTTGTGTATTTACATAAACCTTGCTTTCCACAAGCAAATAAGGAAGCTAGAAAGCTCCCCGCTTTGTTTATTAAACAAATCTAGAGTATCCAGAGTTTGCATTCAAAAAACAAGGCACAGAAAATAGCATATGAAATATTTTATTCATACAAAAGTTTCCGTGTTTTAAAAATAAAGTAGAAATGTGCTTTAAAAATTAGACTTCTTTTTTTTTAAATAAATATCCCATTTTTTCATTTTGATTCATGTTTTGTTTGGTTGTATATTCCGAAACACACCTCATGTTATCCCATGATTTCTTTTTGTTGAAAGTGACGTTTGTGTGAAAATGGATCTATTTTTCTTAGATTATCTGTTGAAGTTGACATTGTGTTGCCGCTTTTCTCATTGTAATTACTTTCTCATCATTTTTTTACTCTTCCCTTATTTCCCTTATGTTCTCCTTCATTGTCTTTTTTTTTTTTTTTTTTCCTCCATGGCATGATCCAGTTTGGTAGTCAATGGGTAAGTCGCTCTCTTTTATTTATTTTTTTTGTTTGTAAAAGCACATTTTCACTTAAATTATTATTTTTATAAATGTACATTTTTTATTTTCACCTTTTCCAATTAATGTAATTAATTCCATTTTCAGGTTTATGTTCTCTGTGTATGTGTAGAACACTGACAGCTTATTATAACATAGCAATACACAGACATTAAAACACCTATAAATACTTACACCTTAAATAATGTCAAGGGAAATGTTTCTTCCCTCTTACACTGCAGAACCGACACTTCTCTTAGATTGTTTAAGGATAAGATTATTTAAAAATAAATGAATTCACCCTCCTTTTTAAACAACATTCAAAATTCAGAAGCAGAGTGATTATTACTATTTCAAGGTGCATATATCTATAGTATATACTTTGACTAATACTAGAAAAAAATTGGAGTTCTGGATGACATATATCAGGGCACCTCCGAATTTGAGGACCGGGAGGCCGCTGCTTAGGTCACTTCATGCAGAAGAGCCCAGTTGTGGATTTCAGTAAGGTAGGTACGTGCCCAGCAGCGTCTTGCCTCCCGCTCACGGCCTGGGCAGTAACCAGAACCAGAGGCAGGCCTGGGTCAGGAGCCCTTCCTCTTCCCCACACAAGGTTGTCTTGAATTACTACCCAGAACTTCAGAGGAACATGGTATGAAAAGTCACATGCATACAAAACGGAGTCGCTCATATATATATATATATATATGTATATGATATGTGATCTCATATATATACATATATAATCATGTATATCATATATGTATATATGTGTATATATATTTACATTTATATTTATATATCTGTTCTATATGTATTTGTGATAAGCCAAAGGGGTTTTTATGCTCTGTGGATATGCTAAATCTTACAGGTCTTACGGTTGCCACCTAGGAATACAAGTCAGGGTGACTCTACTAAGCTAACAATTCTCATCCAAGCAGAAGGGCTTAGGTAGCTCTGAAAGGGGATGACAAGGTCCACTATTTACAAATTTCATACTTATTTAACTCAGGTACAGACACTGGCTATTTGGCCATAATTTATGCACATGCACATATTTCGTTCTTTGAGCAATTTCGAGGGGAAAAGATGTATTTCTAATACCATAGCACATACAACCTAACAGATACATTAAGTAACCAATATGTGTTATAGAATGTTCAGTAATTATTCTCTGAACGCCTGCAACGTGACTTATTACCTCTAATTATCTGAATGAGGAAGCAGCTGGCTTGGATATCAGTGGCTCATCTCTACTTTTTCATGTTTTTACTACAGATGTGAGCCTTTGATGGTCTACTCAGAAATATTGTCTTAAGTCTTCACACGTCCATCCATTTCTCATCAGGTTTATAGGAACATCTTGCCTCTTCCCACTGATACTGGAATTTACCCATTTGCTTTTATTTTAACATGCATGGCAGTACCTGACACATAACAGGCACTGAGTAAATATTTTTTGAATGAACAGACTGATTGGTTGTCGCTACTTTAAAAATCCTCCCCTGAAAAAAATAATAAAATAAGTAAAAAAATAATAATAAAAAAATCCTCCCCTGTAAGAAACGACTCTCTCTAGTACCTAAAAAGAAAAACAGGCACACACACAAATGCCAAAGCACTGTTGCATTGTCAAATGATCCTTAATATTAACAAGTAGATGGTTTTGAAAAGTAATCTGCTACTGTTCATTATATTTGCATCTGTACCTTCTCACCAGAGACAATTAGTTCCCCACAACTTTCACACAATTAATACAATTCAAAATGTGCAGGTGTCAAACCCATTAGCAATTATGAAAAGTGGTAAATAAGAATTTCAGTGCAAAAGGAGGATTTTATGCTTTGCTTTTTAATCACCAATACATATACCCACATGATTGCACAGGGTTTCCCTCTCTGTGCCTGAGGTAAGTTTTGGAATTGTTGCAAATTAGCAAATACGTTACATGCAGAGGTGAGCCAGTGGACCTCATTCTGCAGTAAGCAACAAATTAAAAACTAGATTATCACACAATTGGGAACCTTGTAAAATACCTGCTTACCTGGATGAACCTAGTAGGGATAGTTGCCTGAGTTGTACTGAGAGACCTCTCCAGAGTCCCAGGAAATTTGTCATAAGTGGCATTGCCGAGACAAAACTTTCCCAGCTCCTTTTCCACGAGGCGGCCCCTTCCCTGCTCCTACGTTACGGCTGTTTCCTCACGTGGCACGTGGTGATGCAGACGTGCTCAACCGCAGCCCAGAATGGTGTCTAATGGAGTCATTAGTGAGCCAATGATCTGCTCCTGTGACAGCTGTGTGTAATGAGTCAGCAGTCTCGGGCCAGTTCCTCGGGGACAGATGTTGAGACCACAGAGCCCCCAGTGTTTAGATATCATTGTTCTCCACCGACTGCATGGGTCTGAGGTAATTCTCGGCCCTCAGCGCCCCTGCATCTGATAGGAGCCCATCCATTAAGGGTGAAAGCACAGTAATGGAGGCTCCTTGTGTAGGATTCTCAACGACAGCAAAATGTTTCCACCTCCAGACCTAACAATTCAATTCCGTTAAAGTTCTTCCCAAGAGAAAGACCCAAATCTTCTAAGAATGCTGGGTTGTGCTGGCATTTGATTAGTCTTCATTTCCGGTGTGTTTACATTAGCAGCAGTCAGATGAAAAGAGAGAGGACAGGTACCTGAGGACGGGGGCCAGGCTTTCAGACCCGCGTCTGATCTCCCAATTCCCTGGGCTCCGTGGAGTGAGAATTCCTTACAGGTTAATCTTGATTTAGACTCAGAGTCATCTGCTGGAGAAGCACAGACCGGTTGCTTTTGAGGGCAGATGTAAGGAGAATTAGTTTAAGAAAGGGGCTGTAATTTGCCAAAGCCCTGGGATGTAGGATTTTCGATCCGGCTTGGAATATTCTGATAGAAATTGTAGAGGTTTTTATTGTTGCAGACAAAAACTTTGCGGATTTTTATCAAAAATTCAGTCTATCAATCCCAGTAAAATATCTACCAGTTTCAGATTAGGTAGCATAGATGTCTGTGCAGGCAAATCCTCCTCCTCTCGGTGCCCTCCTTTGGCGTATCTGGGCTGTCTTTGGGCGCTGTCTGGACCCCCTGATGAACAACTCTTCCCGCCTAACTTTCTGTCACCTCTGTGTGGCGTATGTGAATTATTCTCCTTGCAGAATGTGTATGTAAAATATGGATTCTGAGGCCACCTGCCCACTCCCCTCCCCAGGGCCTCCAGACCACCTCTGACAACTGTGTAGCAAGAGGAGATTCTGGAAGTTCTCAGCAATTTTAATATTAGTGAAAGCCCGAGCTAATCAGATAAGTTTACAATAGCAAAATGTCACATCATAAAAACCTAACAAACCTTACGTTGTTTGGGTTTGCCCCTTGGGCAGTAAGTACATTTACTCTGCTTTCTTCCTTTTTAATTTTTTGTGTTTCTCTCTCTGTCTCCTCCCCCTTCCCCACTCCCCTCCCGGCTCCCTCCCTCCCTCTCTCCTCTCACTGCTTTTGGCTGGATCAGGTGTCAAAGAAAATAGTCTGAAGGTGAATATTATAGGAGAATTTGATGGCTCCTGGGGTCCATACCTTTCCCTGCCTCTTGATAAAAAAGGGTGTGAGGAACCCCTTGAGTGGCTCACCTCGTAAGATGTGTCCAAATTGATCCAGTCTAAAAGTTTAACATGTAGAAGCTCTACAGTTTTATGTCCAGTAGCCTTTTGATGACTTTTGATGACATTTGATTGCTTTTGAGTCAAAAGATGACTCTATGGCAGGGGTGCTCGGCTGGCTCCATCAGCAGATCCCGTGACTCTCGTTCCGGGGTTTGTAAGTGTGAGCCCCATGTTGGGTATAGAGAATAACTTAGCAATAAATCTTTTAAGAAATGAAATATAAACACACGCGGAACATATCAAGTATATATTTAAGAACATGGAAGCCCTCAGAGGTCTGGGCACCTGGGTCCCCGTATGGCCGATAGCAGTTTCCAGGAGAGGGAAGTGAGAAGCCCGACGCCTGTATCCCTTTCCAGTTCTCCCCCAAAGAGGAGCCTCGTCTGGTATCTCACTTCCACCTGCTGCACAGACACAAATTTGGAGAGAGAAGGATGTTAAGAGAGAGTAGCAGGGAGGGAGAGCCGGGCACAGCTCGTTGGCATAAGCTCCTGCTGGCGCTGGGGACCTGCTGGTGCCCTGTCTGTGGGCCTTCCCAGCTATCTCAACGGGCGGCCAGGGTCTTCAGGCTGTTTCTCTTCTCCTTTGTTTTTCTTTATTTTCCGCCCCTCTTCCTTCTCTCCAGGATGTTCTAAAAAAGCCAAGGGGTCCACACTACTGTGCTAGAAATCCACCCTCTGTGTTTCTGTTGCTTCTGGAGAGCACGGGTTTGAGAATCAGGAAGACAGACACACAGTTCTTCCCTCCAGGAGAAACACATGCCTGGAAAGTTCCATATTCACATGTGTGTGATTAATTTTAGACCACAGATCAACACGCACGTATACGTGCAGAAAAGAAAATTGACGTGCTCCAGAATTATGCTTCCCTTTTTCTTTATGCAGGTAGATGGCCACTTGTAACTGTCAGAGCCTGTGGGGGGATCACGCCCGTGTAGTCCAGAGCAGACCTAAGTTGGTGTTTTGTTGTGTATGAAAACTTTGAGACATGTTTTCAGAAGAAAAAATAGCCTTCAAAAACTTACATCCTAGGAAACCATTCATCCAGCAGCTGTTAAGTTGGTCTAATGTTTATACTGACCTGAGTACTTTTACTCTGTGCATTATGTTAGCTGTTCCAAGAAGCCTTGAACCATCAAGATAGGGTTAGTCTTTACAAGTCACATTTTCTGTGAAGTGGCTATTGGGGACAATCGGCTGTCAGATAAATGCTTCTAAAGCAAGAATTACTGTTTAAATGAATGTGCCTCCACACACCGCAGAAGCCAAAGCTCCTGCTAATTTAAGAATGCAACTCTCCAGTATTCTCTAAAGAAAGCAAAAAAGGAGGCTTTCAGGTTTATTTTAAATACACCTTTTTTATATTTACTTAAAGGCGTCTTTTTCATGAGGAAGCAGTGATAAAACTATGGGGAGTGAGTGCTGCTTCATTATACCTTTTATGGCCTATTAATTTGTTACCATCTATTCACCTTTGTTGATGAAATTTTAATTTTGCCCTTGCTTGAGCATATTGTAAGAATTGTATAAACTGCTGCTCCGTGCGCTGACAAAACGGTCCTTTTAGAGTGAACAATTGGGAGCTCATTTTATTTCTAGAGCACATTTAAAATAACTTATGAATGAGAGTTGTCAGACATGAAATGCTGTATTAATTAAATCTTTTTCTAGTCTTTTTGCTTCTCCAGCTAAACCAACCCTTTAGAAAAATACGCGGCCACCTTAATTATAGAGGAGAAGACAAAAAGTATCCTTCACATTCCTCTGCCTGAATAAGAATAAGAACCCAATTCATCTATATAATAACCCCATTAGCTGCTTAACTCAACAGCGCACATGGGAAAATTTTCAAACCACAATGTAAAAAGTGTTGATTGGGTGGATCGTTTTCAAGGTTTTGTTCTTCTAATGTTCAAAATGATCATTTTAAGTAAATCCGATCTGTCATAACTGGGAGCTTTAAAGCATTTATGACTTAGAACAAAAGTTTTGTGTCCACATCAACTAATGCATCTTTGTCTTTTAACATGCAGCAACAATACCATTCAAAAATAGATGATTTGATTGACAACACCGTAAAAGAAATCATTTCGCTGCTAGTCTCAAAGGTAACGTATTATTTATTCACCTTAAGTCAGATTCGAAAATCATTTTGCGGAGCATGTTTGGGGAAAAATCTGTCTTATGTTTCTAAATACCTAATGGAGAAACAGTAGTTTTAAAAATAGCTGCGAGAAAAGTTGAGATTCTAAGAAGAGTTCCGGACAAAACATGAACACTCTTTGTCAACAACTTTTGATTTGTCTTGTTTGTTTACAAGTCATCTCGGCTTTTCTTGCAGCTGTTGGCTTTTAAAAATAACTCTGTCTTCCAGCAAGACTTTATTATTTTACATTTACGTCCTCTTTCTACTTGTCTGTTTGGCCGATTCAAGCAGTCACCAGTCGTTGAGCGTAGCCTGTTTGTCGGGATGCCGTTGGCGAGGCTCTAGAGCTGGTCGCAGGTGGACGGAGGAGGCTGGCAGGCTGCGGTCTGAGGTTCTCCACTCCCAGCGGGCCCCCGCGACTTCCAGCTTGATGCCGCACGTATCTGTGACAAACCCTACGGCCTCTAATTGTCTAAGGGACGAAGCATAAATGAATATCCCATTGAATGCCTTAGATGATTTGCCGTCCCACTGAGGTCACAGACTGCCATGAGCGACACTGGAGATCCAGGGCTGCCGGGGAAGAGACGGAGACTGGAACGCAAGACAGAGAGGGGTCCGGGTGGACGCGGTCGGGGGGACGCCCACGGGAGCGGAGAGAGCCCGTGCTCCCGCAAGGCTTGGTCAAAGAACCCCCGTCAGGCTTCATGAAACCATTGGAAGAACGTACGGAAAGCAAAGGAAAAAAAACACCCCCAATTTAATAAACGAGGGACATGCTGTTTAGAAAAGAAAAAAAACAGGTGCCCAATAAGCATGAAAACGTTAAACCTCATTCACAATTTGAGGAATGAAGAAAAACTACAATGAATATGCCACTTTTTCTAGCAAGTTAGTGTAGGTATTTTTAAACCGACACTTGGTTTTGGAAAAGGTGAGGTGGGACACTCCCGTCTCCCGTCTGCAGGAGTGTAAACTGTTACGGCCTTTCTAGAGAGAGAGAGCTTGGAACTGTATGGAGCACATGAATACCCTCTTACCTAAGAACTATTTTGTGGGTTTTTTCCTGCTCAGAGAGATGCACAAGGTGCATCAATATATACATTGATAGGGTTGCAGTTACTTCTAATAGAAATTTGGAAGCAACTTCAATCTCTAACATGAAGGGAACGGTAAAGTAAATGACGGGGCATCTATATTAAGAAACCATCGTTTCAGAGACTATTCATGATAAAGGAAAGGTTTCCTAATATACTAGTAAGTGGGGAAAAAAAAAAGCTTAACATTTCAGAAATGTAAAGTATGACCCGTCTTTGCATCACATTGGGAAAGGACAGGATAGACTCCGAAATGTTGGCAGAGCTGCTCTGGATGGTGGGGTCAGGCTGGAATTTGGAGGCAGGTACATTCTTTGGGATTTCAGGGTTTCTTTTGTTTTGTTTTGCTTGTATTTTGCAAATTCTTTGGTAGCAGGTGTTGAGATGGGAAATAGCCACCAAGATGCAGTTAGAACAGCCTCACCCCTCCAGCACGTTCCTGTTCTCGTTACTTCTCCCACCACGAGAATGCCCCCGCTTCGCCCAAAGTGGAAAGGGAAGAGGCTAACGGAGACGCGTCCGGCAGGCGGGGGAAAGGCGAACCCCGGGGAGCGGAGCCCCAGAGGAGGAGCAGGGGCTTGCAGCACTGCACAGTCCGGCCCGCGGCAGGGGGTGGAGGTGACACGGGACCGCCCTTGCCTGTGAGTCAGCCGGGGAAGTTTAACCGGGCGGCCCGACCCCATCGTCACGCTGCCCCCGTGCGGGTCGTCTTTTGTGAGTCGGGGCCTCACGGAAGCCCTTAGATTGCCCGATAGCGCGCAGCTGGTAGAGCCTTAAACAGGCAGCGAGGAAAAGGGACCAGGGCGGGATTTGTGCCGGCGCGGGGAGGGCTGCGTGTCCTCTGCGTTCTCTCCTGGCGAAGGAGAAAACGGACTCTTTTTTTATGTCAAATACATCTGTTAATCAGAAAAATAGTATATTTGACTCAAGTAAGGAAACAGTGTTGTAGAGATCAGTGCTATTCAGCAGAGCTTTCTGCAGTCTAAAAATACTCACCAGCCCCCTCCGGTGCACGGCCTTGCAGCCACGCGTGCCCACGGCCACTGGAACGGGCCCAGTGCAACCGAGGAACTGAAATTTTAATTTTACTTAATTATAAGTAATTTTAACTAAAAGAGCCTACTGTAGCTAGCTATTATAAATGGGGCTAGCGGCCTTTGCTTCTAAGGGGCATCCCGCGGGGCTCCCCAGCTCCTTCTGCCGTGTGGAAATGCAGCCAAAAGCCGTCATCTCTGAACCAGGAAGTGGGCTCCCACCAGACACAAATGCACCGTCGTCTCGTCGCTGGACTCCCGGCCTCCAGAGCTCTGAGGAAAAGACGTCCGCTTTTATGTCACCCAGTCCAGCAGCCTCCGGGCTAGTAACGGGGAGGCGGAGGGAACCCTGGGTGCCGTGGGTGGCGCAGGGTGCCTGGAAGAGGGACAGATCGCGAGGGGAGGACCGTGGGGCAACACCGGACCGTGCAGGCCCAGCTGTCTCGGAGGTGCGGGCAGGAGGGGGCGGCCAGCGACCCCAGCGAGGGGGGGGCGTCGCTTGGGTCAGGAATTCCGAGGAAGCTGATGGAGCCAAGCGATCAACCCGATTATAAGATGCCAGCCGTAAGGGATGATTCCGTGGGTGGCTGCCACTCTTAGGCAGATGTCCCATAACTGGAAACTCCACGGAGAAATAAAAATCAGCCTTAAAGGGGAAAAAGATAAAGATGCTTCTAGCCCAAAAGGGACTTAGGTATTTTTACTGAGGAAAAAAAAAAAAGATGATAACAGGAACGTTCTTGTTCATTGACCTCTGGTTGTGAGCGATGGGTGATTTGGCGGGTTTTGCTGTTTGTATCCCTTAGGATACCTGACAGCCGTGCAGGACTGTCCCTCCCCGAAGGCGTGGCTCCGGCCGCAGCCCTGTTTCCGTTCCTTACATCATGTGGCGCGGGCGGGGCCCTGGGGAGCCCGTGCTCCTCGCGCAGACGCTACTTTGCGGTAATTGACCAGCCACAGAGAGACGCGGGCTCCCGTGCGCTCTGGGTGAGCTCGCGGCCACCGGAGACCAATAAGCCGCGTCCCTAGCACTGTTATCACTTTGTTGAAGAAGCTGCTATGTGAACAAAGACCGGCCTTCGTTAATTTCCCTTTTCGTATTTGAAAAACCTTGTCAGGAGTCCCCCTTTGGGAGTTTATAATTTGTCAATAGCACGTGTTATTTTGGTTCTAAAGAGGAAAGGTGTGTGGCGGTAGATTCCTACTGAGTCCTCCTCCTGTCTTAGTATTTCCACTCGATGACCTCTAACTCCCCACACCCTTGGTCGTAGGATGTGTACACGTCTTAACTGTGACCTCACAGAGAAATGAACTTGTAGAAACGTAAAGCACTCGTGAGATGAATCTCAAATCCGTAACACTCACGGGGCGTGGGCGCACACACAGTGGTAACCGTGGAGGGCCCGGTGGGCGTCGTGCTGGCCCGAGCCCCCACGGTGGTCAGTGTTGGAATCAGGGTCTAGAACCTCAGTCTCGGGCTCTTTCCCTTGTAGCCTGCAGCACGTTCGTCTGTTTTCTCTCCAACTGCTTCGTAAGCTTCTGAGAGCAGATTTGATCCCTGTGTGTCTAGTTAGAGACTCTCGGTAAAGGCCCGGCGCCTACTGTCGGGCTTCCCTGCAGTGTCACAGGAGCATCGAATGTCACACATTCCTCCTGTTACCTGGTCACTTTTATTCAACTTCTTCAATAGATAGAAATAGATAGATAGATAGATGATAGATAGATAGATAGATAGATAGATAGATAGATAGATAGATTGATAGATGATAGATAGATGATAGATAGATGATAGATAGATAGAGGTAGATGATAGATAGATGATGATAGATGATAGATGATAGATAGATTAGATAGATAGATAGATAGATAGATAGATAGAGGTAGATGATAGATGATGATAGATGATAGATAGATAGATGATAGAGAAAGTCAGGGAATGGCCAACTATGAGAGAAAGGAACTTGAGGAAGCTTGACCATCCTTGCTTCTAAACATCAATACTGAGTTTAGCCTCGGGAACTTCAACTTCTTTATTAATGGTTTAAAGTACCTCATGTGTTCTGTGAAAAGGCTGCTATTACATATTATTTTTTTATCTTAAAAAAAATTTTGTGTGTGTGTATTATTTCCAGCAGTGGAAAAGGGCCGTAGGGCTCATCTTCACATGAAAGAGTGAACCTTACAAGTCAGCCCTCCGCTGTCACTTTATTCATTGTGGATTTTTGTGCTGTGGGGGAAGTTGGTCCAGAAATTATTCCCCCTGTTATGAATTTGTAATATTCTAAATACTCACTATAAATGATTACAGTTTGTTTCAGTGTTGGAAGGGGTGTTATCCAAGCTGTCGAGATACGATGAAGGCACTTTCTTTTCATCCATCCTGTCATTCACTGTAAGTATTTGAATGAGTTCTCCTCTGCTGTCTTTTGACTGCTGTCATAGTGCTTATCTAGCAGCTAAGAAAATAATTCTCATAATTATCTCTTTTCCACTTAAGGTGAAAGCAGCTGCAAAATACGTTGATGTTCCAGTAAGTATTTTTTATTTGCTTTTAAAAACTGTGTGTGTGTGTGTGTGTGTGTAACTCTATCTTAAATAATTACGGTTTACCACAGATTTATTTCAGATCTTTAAAGCAGTGAGTGCCATTCCCTCAGGGAGCAGTTTATTTTCCTTCAGCAAGTGCTAACTCTCATAACAAGGCTTGACATGGTGATTTCAGTGTCCTTTCTCCGCTTTAACTCAGGAACTCTCGTGGAGATCAAGTCACTATGAGAACATGCCAGCTCGGTCGCAGAGGGTGGTTCTAATACTCCAGGACGGGGTACAAAATGCCTCAGACCATTTACAGAAAAATGCTTACTGTCTCTTTGCTTTATATGAAAGCTGTGCCAGGTTTCTCATAGGAGTTACAGTAACAATAGAGATGAACCAGTTAAAGAACTAGTTTTCTCTCTTTTTTTTTTTTTTAAGATTTTATTTATTTATTTATCCACGAGAGACACACACAAAGAGAGGTAGAGACACAGGCAGAGGGAGAAGCAGGCTCCATGCAGGGAGCCCTATGGCGGGACTCGATCCCAAGACCCCGGGGTCACGGCCTGGGCCGAAGGCAGACGCTAAACCACTGAGCCACCCAAGGTGCCCCAAATAACTAGTTTTCTAAATAAAAATGTAGTATGAATCAATATTCACTTATTTTAAACACTTGGCATTTTGCAGAATTCTTGGAAAATAATTTGTAACCTGTAAATCTGTTCAAAGATTAAGATACCATGAGCTACCATTAGAAAATTCACAGGACAAATATAATCAACAAGTTACATTTGTAACTTACATTACAATTATAAAATATGTTACACTTAACATATTTTAAATTGATAATCCTAAGCAATTACGTTTTGCCTTCATCCTATTATGACATATGTATGATCAAGGCCTATTATGTTCTGTTTAATCATATATCTTGGCATATGTATCGCTTTGCAAAGAATTTGAGCACAATGTAAATAAAACTTACAAATTGAAACTAAATGGAATATAAGTTGGGCAACCTGGGTGGCTCAGTAGTTTAGCACCGCTTTCGGCCCAGGGTGTGGCCCCGGGGTCCTGGGATCGAGTCCCACTTCAAGGTCCCTGTGTGGAGCCTGCTTCTCCCTCTGCCTGGGTCTCTGCCTCTCCATCTGTCTCTCATGAATAAATAAATAAAATCTATACATAAATACATACATACATATATAAAATGGAATATAAGTAAATAATAAAAAACAGAATATAAATAGATAATAAATAAATAAATTAGAATATAAGTCATCTTATCTTTGCTTGAGATTGTGCTTGGGTAGCATCACATCTAGCTTGTCATTATGAACGTTAGTGGTTTAGGGACTGGCAAGCCCTGTATACCAGTTGTAGATGGCTCTTATTTTTTTTTAATGTTATTTAAATTCAGTTAACATATAATGTAGTATTGGTTTCAGAGGTAGAGGTCAGTGACTCATCAGCCTGTGTAACACCCAGTGCTCATCACATGCCCCTCCACGACCCTCAGTTTTGTTTCCTATGGTTAAGAGTCCATTATGGCTTGTCTCCTCTCTGACTTTATCTTGCGTTATGTTTTCCTCTCTTCCCCTATGATCCTCTGTTTTGTTTCTTAAATTCCACATATGAGTAAGATCATATGATAGTCTTTCTCTGATTGACCTATTTCACTCAGCATAATATCCTCTAGTTCCATCCACATCATTGCAAATGGCAAGAAAACTCTTTTTATGGCTGGATAGTATTCCATTGTCTGTGTAGACCACGTCTTTATCCATCATCTGTGGATGCACATCCGAGCTCATTCCATAGTTTGCCTATTGTGGACATTGCTGCTATAAACATTGGGGTGCAGATACCCCTTTGGATCAGTACATTTGTATCTTTGGGAAAAATACCCCGTAGTGAAATTGCTGGGTCATAGGGTAGCTCTATTTCAACTTCTTGAGGACCCTCCATACTGTTCTCCGCAGTGGCTCCACCAGCCTGCATTCCCACCAGCAGTGCAAGAGGGTTCCCCTTTCTCCCCATCCTCACCAACATCTGTTGTTTCCTGACTTACTCATTTTAGCCATTCTGACAGGTGTGAGGTGGGATCTCCCTGTGGTTACTTCCCTGATGCCAAGTGATGTTGAGCATCTTTTCATGTATCTGTTGGCCATTTGTATGTCTTTGGAGAAATGTCCATTCACGTCTTCTTAAATGGCTCTTATTTTTACTGTGGACCGAATAACCCCCAGATATATTGCTGCCATAATTATTATAAATGAATATTTTAAATCTTTTTTTTCATAATGGTAAGTGTACTCTTTAATCCCCAAACCCTACTTCCCCTGTCCCCCTGCACCCACCCACCCACCTCCCCTCTGGTAACCATCAGTTTGTTTCCTGTAGTTAAGAGTATAAACGGATATTTTTTAAGGAAAAGGCTATGGATTTTCCCAGCTCTGCATAGAGTTTCTTTGGAACAAGGCTTTTTTATTTCACAAATGATTCCCAAAGAATTCTTGGTGTCCTCTTTGTCTTGTACCTAAGAATTAGAAAATCAGCACTGGGCAATAAGCAGAAATAATCACATGTGTAGGGTCTTGCAAAAGAACAGCACAACAGAGAGAAAGGAAAAATTGAGAGTTCATATTCCCTATCTTAAAACAAGACAAGTAATCGTAGGAATACGTGAAGTTCCTTGAAATTCTTAACATGCTTAGAATACAGCTTTTTTTTATTTTGAATTAAAAATGGAATGGGATACCATAATTATTTCTGTTCTTAGGGCTTTTGAAGTTTTTTTTTTTAAGACTTATTAATCTATTTTTTAGAGAGAGAGAGTACGAGTGGAAGGGGCAGAGGAGAGGGGAGGAGAATCTCAAGCAGACTCCACACTGAGCAGAGGAGCCCCACCCAGGGCTCAGCCTCATGACCTGAGCCAAAACCACGAGGTGGATGCTTAGCCGACTGTGCCGCCCAGGCGCCCCACGGCTTTCGAGGTTCTTAATTTGACCCTGTGCTAGATCTGTTAGACCTTACAGAACTTGAGAGTTGAAAGATAGAGAAAGCGGTTCATTCATCCTCCGCCTCATTGCAGAAACTGCCCTCCCTTCATACGCCTCACAGAGATTCATTCAGGCTCCGTGATTTTTTTTGGTGATTGCAGGCTTATGTCTAATGAGCTGAAGATCTGCATCTCTGTGAATTCTTCCTTGATTCTAAACCCTCTTCTGCATGATAGCCCTTCAAATAGTTGATGATAATTAGTCATGCCTCCTCTTCCCAAAGGATGTGGTGGCTAGTCAAAGGGATATATCGTCGGAGGAATTGTTATTGTCTCTAGTAGACGTCTTCAGTGTCTTCACTGAACTCACTGTTTATTTAACACCAAGTGCTAGGCTCTGGGCTTACATGATAAAAATATACATTGACTGCCCGCAAGCCAGTCAGTGTCTAGGATGAAAGAGGTAGAGAAACAGACGTACGTTAAAGCACCCACAACAACTGGACCCAAGCTCTGTATCGAGCCAGTAACTTGTCGCTCCCTCGAGGGATTCGCATGCCAGTGTCAGTATTAAATCAAGCTGCCCCCCTGCTCCAGCAGAGGATGCTAAATCATAGTCTGGCCCTGGGAGATTAGTAAGGGAGGAGTTCCTCCCTCGGATCTGGACATTACACCTCAATCACTGATGCCGGTGAATATTAACCTCAAAAGCTATAAGTTGCTATTAACTCTTACTGTTTTTTATGCTAAAACTCCAACAAATACGCCTCTCTAAAGCAGTCTTTTAAGGAGAAACTCATGAGAAAGGAGAACACTGGTTCATCTGTCAAAAAGGTAACTCAAGACTGATCAAAAACCTACCAGCAAAATGCAAACTATCAAACTTCTAGAAGAAAGCATAAAAGAAAATATAGGTGGTCTTGGATTTGATGATGAGGTTTTAGGTGCAACAACACCGAAAACATCCATGAGAGAAAAACAATGTAAATTGGACTTAATAATGAACTACTCTGCACTGTTAAGAGAATGAAAAGACAAGCCAGAGACACATATTTGGTAACAAACTTGTATCTAAAATGTACAAAGAGCACTGAGGGGGGCAACTTGGCAGGATGAGCACTGGGTGTTGTTCTATATGTTGGCAAATTGAACACCAATAAAAAATAAATTAAAAAAAATAAAATGTACAAAGAGCTCTTAATACTCAACATAACAAAACAACCCAATTTGAAAAATGGCAAAAGACCAGAGTAGACACTATAGCCAAGACATAAGGATATCAAATAAACCTCAGAAAAGATGCCCAACATCATTTGTTGTTAGGGAAATGCAGTGAGGCACACCTACACACCCATTAGTGTGGCTGAAATTTAAATTTTAAAAAAAAATTGACAATAGCAAGATGTTAACAAGGATGCAGAGCAACAGGGACCCTCATTCATTGCTGGTGTAAATATAATATATGGTACAACTACTTTACGAGACCGGCAGTTTCTTACAAAGCTAGTCTAACCATGCAGCCCACCCACTGCATTTCTAGGTATTTATCCAGCCACTTTGAAAGTGAACATCCACACCAAAACTGCACACAGATGTCCCTACCCACCTTATCCGTGATCACCAAAACTTGGAAGCAACCAAAATGTCCTTCAATAGATGACTGAGACAGGGGGAATACTATCCGGGGAGAGAGAGCCTGCAGTGGGGATGGGCAGAGGAAGAGGGAGAGACGCCCAACGGACTGCACGCCCAGGGCGCTCCACCGCCAGAGATCAGACCCCGGCCGAAACCAAGAACTGACGGTCTGACCGCCTGTGCCACCAGGTGCCCGTGTCACAGGTGACTTTTGAAGGTACAGTCAGGGGCACCTGGCTATGTCGGTAGAGCTTGTGACTCTTGATGTTGGGGTTGTGAGCTTAAGCCCCGCATCGGGTGTAGCAATTACTTTTAAAAAAGTTCATTAGTGCCCATTGGTGATGGTTAACAGTTGAATAAAGGTTTTCTTTAAAATTAAAAATAAAGATGTAGTCGGTCAGTTTTACAGTATTTTCCCTCCTTCCTTTGCGTCAAGATACTATTTATTTCTTAGATGAGGCCACTTGAATACTCAGTGCTTTACGTCAGGATAAGAGCCGGGAAGAACCCAGAGAATGGAGCACTGGCCGCAGGGACATAGTGCCCTGGGGGAGGGCTGCACAGCAGGACCGGATTAAGTCCCCGCTGCAGGGCTGTAGGGGCACAGAGCTTGCCCACCGCCGCCCTGCCCAGATGAGCATTTTGCTTCTCTCCTCTTCTTTTGTTTTCTCTGTTGTCTGTTTTGTCGGGCTGGCTCTTCCCTTACGAAGGAAATCCCTGGACCACCGCTGGACTTCTGACATCCCAACATCCTCAAGGCCCCTTGAGGCCAAAATCTGAAATGTTCCAAATTGGGACTGAATAAATCGGTCCCAGTCAATCTCACTTTTAAAAGCTAAATTAAATAATACCCACAGCATTTTTTTAATTTCACGTCTTCAAGTCCTCCGTGTAGTTTGTAGGGTTGACATCATAACACCTGTAGACAGACCAGGGAGAGGTGAGCGAACATGTTTATAAACTGCGGGATCAAAAACCTTCACCTTGGGCAGCCTGGGGGGCTCAGCGGTTTGGCGCCGCCTTCAGCTCCGGGCCTGATCCTGGAGACCCCGGATCGAGTCCCACGTCGGGCTCCCTGCATGGAGCCTGCTTCTCCCTCTGCCTGGGTCTCTGCCTCTCTTTCTCTCTCTCTGTAACTCATGAATAAATAGTCTTAAAAAAAAAATCTTCACATCATAATCATTACTTATGAAAATGAGAGTGTAAAGGAATTATGTGCCTCACCTATTAGCACTTTCCTTGCTCGGTAGTCCTGTATCAGCACCTGTCCCTCGGAACTCTCAGGTGTTAGTGATCCTTATTACAGAAATAGCAAGAGAAATACCGGAAGCTCATAGTGTCAAATGGGCAAGACATGATGGGATTAACCTTGAGCCCATAAATCTCAGTTCAAAGTCCACCTGCCTCTTTTCCTGGAGTATTTCAGGCTAAGGTTTTAAACCATTATTCAGTATCCCTTTTCATATTTAAAATAACCTTTTTCCACGACTGTACGACAAAATATTTGTACGTGCAAATGCTTACACCTGTGAGTAACAACATATCACCGTGTAGAAGAAATCCTGTGAAGCATCCATGTGAGTTTAAGAGTGAAAACAATATGACTCCGTGAGGTCTCAGTATTAATCACAGCAGATTCTGGTATGATATACTCTCGTAGCATTAGGGTAGGAACCTGCTCTCTACTAATTATGTTCATAGGGAGCAGACCCGAGATCGAGATCCTTATCCAGAGCAAGAGGAGGAATGGAAGTCTCTCCCTTAGAAATGTGGGACTGAAGGAGGTGTGCATACGGGAAACAGGCGTGTCCCAAGTCTAATGGATGTTTTCCAGGGGGTGTGGGTGACATTGTCTTTAAACCTGAATTTTCTGCCTTCCAATTTGAAGTCAAAATGTATAGCAGTGTTAATGGAGTTTTGAATACTGCTGAATTCAAGAGAAAGGTAATTCTGGCCACTTTACTGCTTGAAATCATAGTGTGGAGGGTTTTATGGGGTTTTTGTTTGTTTGTTTTAAGAACATTGAGTTTTTTTTTTCATTGTTTCAAAAAAGTCAGATACACTATTATTAGAAAATCTTGAAAAATGTATATCCTTGTGATGTTTTTGTTGTTCACATTTCTCCCCCCCATCCCCCCACTTTTATGAATTATTCCTCTTCCCCGGCTTATGTAATACCTAAGACGGGGTAAATCTAGTTTGAAGGCTTTACTTCCATTTGTTTCCTTTTGCTTTTCTATGTGAATACAATATAATCATTCTACTTGTACGGAATTGGTAAAAGATATATTTTTACAACAAAATCATCATGGGTATGCTCAAACCTATTTAAGTTTTCGAGGATCTAGAATTTATTTAGCCTACTCTAAATGCTTTTGAAAAGCTTAACTTTAAGAACATTTTTGCTCAAATGTAAAATTACAGAAATTGCTGCATGAATGCCAAAGTAATAAAGAGTATATTACACAGTGAAAGAAAGATCTATAGTATCGTTAATAATACCTGGATAAGTCATATGTTTGTAGAATTGTGTCCTACGGTCCCTGGTGATCAATTACAGACTACTTCTGAATCTGAAACGCTGGAGCTGAGATAATAAAAATTCCTCCTATTACAATTTCAAACTGAGGAGACTTGTGACTGTTTGAAATCTCAGAAGATCCATATGTGCAAATTATCGGAAATCAGGATATCAAAGTTCCACTCTTGATGGTTTCTTCAAGGCAAGCTTTTGTAGGTTCTGAGAAGTATACTTTCAAATTAAGTCAATTATACTGTAGCTTCTGCTTCATCTTTGAGACTGGAATAGTTTATTTCAAAATTTGTCTCCTTGTTAACTAGACACCATGACAGTGTTTGCATAGTGTGTTGTTAACCTCCCGTGGAAGGTTAAGCGGCTTCTTCTGCATCTAAATCCGTTGCTGTGGAAAATGACTTCAGCATTGCACACACCTCCCCGTGAATAGGGGACTGAAGACGTGCACCTGTGGGATTAGGTGTAGCAGCAGGAAGTAAGAGCATTTGCAGCGTATAATTAGCAAGGAATTTTTTCTCTCTCTTTCTAAACAGCATTTTCATCTCACTAGGTTAACCAGTGATTAATGCTTGAAAAAAAACTTGCTGGAGCCTACACCCTTACTTAAACTTATTGGCTCACTGGTTTTCAATTACTTACGCAGCCGAAGTCAAGAGGCACTCTCTTTACCATACTTCAGGTCCTTCCACATTTATTGATTCCTTTATGATCATAGAGGAATTTTTTAGGTATTTGTGTCCTTTTATTAGGACTTTGTTAGTCACATTTTGTTCTTTTTGGAATCAAATTAGAATTCCAGAATTCCTGTTTTGCGTTAGAGAGCACTGCCCTAATAAGATGGAGAAGTTAGTGCCCAGTGAACCAAGGATCTCAGAGATTTAAATGGGGGGATGAAAAAAAGCATTGGCTCTCAGTGGTATTTAATGCGTAGCGTGCTTGCTATGTGGATTTTAAATGTTCTTTCCTCAATTTTGTTAAGAAAACTGCGATTACCAGTATAGAAGAGATTTCTAAACATAGCTCTGCAGAACACAACATTCTTGATTAAAAACTCCTCCAAAACCACAGTTTTTGAAGTTTAGCAGACGTCTCCTTTGGAAGGGTAGTGGACGCCCTCCTGTACCAGCATGTGTAGGAATTCCTTGTCTCCGCCTGGCAGCCTCGAGCATCCCATTCGTTTACACACCAAACACACACACACACACACACACACACACACACACACAAAAACAGCGTGTTCAGTTTTTACTTTTTAACAAAACCTCATTTCCTAATAAGATACCGTATAATGATGAAGTTAAATGCATAACATGTAATAATAGAATTAGATGCAGTGACTTCCAAAGTATGTAAATTTTACTGCCATAAAACAGAGTCTTTGCACAAAGGAGCACTGAACCAGTGATAATGTCTTCTATCCAAACACATTTGTACTGTAAGTAGAAACTGTTTAAAAGGAAAATTACATCTTTTTTCAGCAATTTATCAGAGATAATTACCCTTCATACACTAAAGGAAGGGATAAAGAACTAGAATTCTAATTGGTAAATGTCACCAACTGTTGCAGTTACTCTTACTTGTGTATATTCTTTTAATGATTATAGTCTCATGCCACAGCTACATGAAAATATATTCACTAGGTGTGAAATTCCCATATGTCACAGTTTCAAGAATAGGTAAACAGCTCAAAGATAAAGAAAGAAATAATGCTAATGAGAAATGTAAGAATTCTGGGTTTTGTTTTCCAGGCAAGTGGATCTTAATTTGCCAAAAGGGGAGGAAATACAATTTCAAAAAAAAGAAAAGGACAAGCACTTAATTTTGTCGAAATAAACTTTTAAATGAGCTTCACTTCACACCCTCAGCCAGAGATTCTTCTTTCCTTAGAAAGGTGTAGAACTGCCTGCACCCATGGATTCAGTATCATTTCCCTTGGGTCTGCCAACGGGAACAGCATTTACTTTTCTTTTGGGCTTAAACTGTAAAGTGTTTGTTAGTTTTAGATGTTAGAAGATAAACTCTTCCTGGCTGGTGTTTCATTATGTCGAATGTTACCTTGAAGGAGATCAAAGAAACGGGAAAAAGGACCTTAGAGTCTACGGCCACGGCCCACGGCCCACGTGTTTAAAGTCACTATTCCCCAGTCCCCCCAGCTACAGCTTCGTTTCCAATGAGGCTGATGGGTCAAGTGATTGACTACGTAAAACTCTCAAGCCTACTCTTCTGTGGAAAGGGAGAGATAAGCCTGGGGCTGAGTGGGGGGAGAAATGGTGGAGAGAGCAAGCCTCGGGTTGGCATACTCTCTGCCTCCCAGTTCAGCCAGGCGGTGCCCACGGCAGCGTGTGCGTGCCTACGTCACGGAGGATTATTTCCAGGCACCTGCCCGGAGCTCCGAGCCTAGCCGCCTCCCTACCCAGTATACATAGAAGTGTGCCGTCTGGTCATTTTCATTCTGTGCACTGGATGTTCTCATTTTCGGTGCTTTGACAGAGTTTGAGAAGTGTGGAGAGAAGTGCTTGTCTCCCGGGTCAGCCGTCCTCAAATATTAATAGTAATAAACTTTGTACAAATCGCCCGACCTCTTCACTGGAAAAACTGATACACGACACATACTCACCCCCCCCCCCCAGAAAAAAAAAGAACAAACCACCCTACGTTTCGTTCTTGGTTATCCTTGTCATTTCATTTAAACTTTCAAACCTTGCTTGAGAGAATTAGGTGGAAAAACAGTGAAGGAATGACTTGGGTAAGTCACCTCCATTATGTTGAAACATAGTCACCACGTGGTACATGGACGCTCTTCAAGGAAAGACCAGTGAAGACCTTTAAGCAGTGGTTTCAAATCATAACTAATCACTAATTTTGTTTATATTGGGACATGTTTGAAAGGATCCTTGACTGTATGTGGTATGTATCTCCCTCTGCCCAAATGTAAGAGCAGTAAGAGCTTCCTGCGACTCTCAGGACCCAGAAGCCACTCCATTAGCAGGAAACCAATTTGATTTTTGTTAATGAGATGTTCATTTCCTACACACTGGCGAAGAGATGGGCAGTTTTATCACCATATATAAAATTTACTCCCCCCACACTCAACCCCCAAAAAGCGATAAGAACTTCTTGTTGTTCTTTAAGGAGAGGCGCTGCCTTATTCAGAACTATGACCTGTTTCCCCCTCAGTGGTAATAGTTAAATGACCCATATTCTCTTTCACCTCATTTCTTTGCAAGATTTACTTTAGCAAAATGAGTCCGTTGATAGAAGTTATAAGGTACATTAATGATGCAAGACCAGCTGACTCATCTGAGCATTCGCTCCACCATTCTGTTCTGATTAAGGCCGTATTCTAATCAAACAAACAGCTCAGTACAGATTACGAATCAACCGAGTGTAGATCATCCAAATGAGTATTTTTATTAACTAGTCCAGCTGTGTGAAACTTGAACTAAAGAGAAGTCCAGAAGAAAAACTTTTTAGACGCCATTCAGGTGTTTGTCCCTTCCTGGGACTGATCTTGTAGACTCTGTAACAAGGAATAATTGTATTAACTGGCCTCTCTCCTCTGGCATTGCAAGACACCAGACGCTGGGTAACTTCGGAAAGTTACCTGATTCCCACTTTAGACTCTTCTTAGAAAATTGGTTCATCAATATTCTTATTGTATTTCTAAAATAAAATAAATCTCTGATGTAGTATTGATGAATATAAATGAGTAGAAGCAATGGATAATCCTCAAAATTTCGGTTTATGTTTCAGTTCGTGATCCATTAAAATTTTTGCCCAGTATCTTCCCAATAATATTTTACTCAATAAGAAAATGTAGCTTGTATGCCTTGAGCACCTAGAGTAGTTGAGGAGGGCAATCCAAGGAAAAGTAACATTTTTGTTTTTTTATATGGATAACGAACCAGAGACGGTGACAATTGACTATATTGGCAATTAAATGATTATTGCAGTTGGGGACTTTTTTAAAAAATTCATTCATTTTTACTGCTTGACATATTAACCTTTCAAGATAGCCCTTAAAGAAAAAAGATAACTGGTACTTTGCAGCCACATGTCTCTCTACTCCTTTTAGTAATGATGAGTGACTGTGACCTCGAGTTACGGACGTCAGTAATAAACTTTTATTTATTTTAATTAGGGAATTTACTGAAGGTGTGCATTGTCAATTTTGGTATTGAGCATATTTTACTAACGTAAGCCTTGAAATGATAGAGTGGATTGTTTTCTAAGGTTGTGATTAAATAATACTTTCACCACTGAGACCTGATCTTTTATTCCCCACGCTCTGCTCCCTCAACAGAAACCAGGAATGGATTTGGCAGATACCTATATCATGTTTGTTCGGCAAAACCAGGATATCCTTCGAGAGAAGGTCAATGAAGAAATGTATATAGAAAAGCTGTTTGATGTAAGTAACTGCCCTTGCAAGGCCTCCTGGCATCCTAGAAATATGTGCAGGAAAAACCACCTTTGACTGGTGTGTTTGCAAAGCAGGCTCCTCTCCCGGTCCTTTTTCTTCTGTGCAGCTGATATAGTTGATAATTTTATTTCTCTGACTGTTGACAGAAGCCTTAATTGGCTTCTTTTGTACATGAAAACTGTCACTGTTAGAATGAGAGTCTCAAAAACCTTCTGAGGTTAATTTTAACAAGCAGGATGATAGCCAGTTTATCACTGTGTACGGCAGCATTTCCATAAACAGAATCAAGCTGTAATGGATTTGGCTCCTCCTATAAAAGTTTTTCAAGTCCAAATAATGCTCCCTAGTTAGACAAAGACATAAACTGCACTGAAGCCAAATATCTGCCACTCCCCAGTTACTGAACGTTTTTATCTTGATTTACAGCCCTGATGCCCACTCACAATATGACCCCGCAGTTGTGTCAGGACAGAAGTCTTCATTTACCCTTGGCAACTCCTAGAAATGGGGAGGTTGTGGTCTTAGAGAGCGTGATCATGAAGTTTCACTGGTCTAGTGTCTGGAAAGGAAACTAAGAGAGCAATCCATTTCAATCACAATGTTGTCACTCATTTGTAATTATTTAACAGTCAAGTCAAAGGAAGTGGCACTTTGCTGGGTTGTAACTTCACATCATTCACAATGCTGATTCTGAAATGGAATATCTGCTTTGAACTGTATTTATTTATGTTACGTCTCCCCTGCATTTTAGAAATGCTTTTCTGGCAGTTTCATTTAATTATGCAAGTTACTGCAAATGTTTTCATAACAGCAATTCACGGGCTTCGTGGTGACACTTCAGCTGTGGCAGGTACAGAAGGTCTTGCTACGTCATCATCTCCACCATGGTCTGTTGTGTCAGTGTTCGCTGTTTGTCAGGTTGGGTGGTCAAAATGAGTCTTCCCTTTCATATTTTACACTTCTAGCCTCTACCCAGGCTGTTTTACAATAAAAGTATCATCTGTTTTAATAAGCTAAGTGTTAATATGTGTGAAAAGAATGATTTCCTAAAAGCTTTGATGCCCTGCAGGGGTAGAAAAATTATCATCTATCCAGCTGGCTCTTTTACAAAATACTGAAACCATATTAGCAACTTCTGCTTCCATTTGGTATTGCTCTGAATTTACAAGCATATGTTTTACTTCCAAATTCTCTTTTTACTTTTTTTTTTTTTTTTTTTTTTTTTTTTTTTTGCTTATGTGGTAATTTTCAAAAATGTTGAACGGGATAGGAAATTGGGTTGATGTTGTTCCCTTTATGTTTGCTCTTGGTATAGCTAAAGCGCGTGTTCTATGGTGCAAACAGGTAGACGCATCTGGAAAGAGGCCACTGTAGGTAGGGGTGTGTGTGTGTGTGTGTGTGTGAACGTCTTCAATTTTTCATCCTGGTGACCTGTTTACTACAAAGCTTGCCAGCAGTTCATAGCAGAAGTAGAATTTCTTTCTCTATAAAGATATTACCTACTTCAACTCCAGCCCCTTCACCAAACTTTTTTCGAAGACTTTTTGTGTGACCACAATAACGAGTGGAGCTAACTGAAGTGGATGCAAGGGGGCCGACATTAGAGTCGTGTCTAGTTGAGGGCACCTGGCCGGCTCAGTTGGTAGGTAGAGCATGTAACCCTTGATCTCAGGGTCGAGTTCAAGCCCCACCTTGGGCAAAGAGCTTGCTTAACACACACACACATGCAAAATGATGCCTAGTTCAGCTGTCCTGGTGAGGTACACTTTTCTTTGATGCCTGAGCCTCTGACATGGCTGGAAGTTAGCTTTTGAAAGGAATGCTTGACAAGCAATTCTGGTTTGGTTGTGAAGGTTTTGTCGTTTTGCATATCCCCAGTAGGACACTGGACTTGTTATTTGTAAAATAGTTATAATGTCCTTAAACATTCTAATATTTTTAAATTGCACATTTTTATTACTATAATTAAAAATTAAAAAGTAGACCCTAATTCTATTGATATGTCATCAAGAATAACATGTATGAGGGGCTACTAAGAGCCCCTAATTAGCCAAGACTGAATTTGCCTCAATTATAGTTAGTAAATGAGAGGTTATCAAGTATGTGTTGAAAGGTAAAGCAGAATGTGTATCTTAAGCAACAGATCATTACCGAGAGACATTATATAATTATTGGAAATCCTCTTGGCTGGAGCTTAAAATAATATTGTTAGGTGTCAAGAAACAGTTGAAAATAATGACCCTATAAATACTGTTGGCAACCTTAGTCTATTACAGAGAAAAAGATGGAAGAGAACAATTTTATTCAGGCCTCACGACAAACTTTTGCTATTCCAATTAAAGTAAGAAGTAAATAGAAGGAAAGGAAGGAAACAGAGACTCCTGCCTTCAGCCGCAGAGGAAAATGTGCGCAGCACACAGCGGGTACATGCGAGCACCCTACAGTGAGTCCACGCTCCGGGGTTTGACCAACCCAGATAAGGGTAAAGGGGATCGAGGTTCTGGTCCTGCTGTGAGAGAGCAGCCTTCCTCGAGAAGGATATGCTTTTAACCCGGTCGAGATTTCGCTTAGTTTTGGAAATGCCGCAAATTGCAACGTTTTTACATAAAAGTTACTCTGAAGGCACGTAGTCGTCCTGCCTCCAGTACCAACACTCCAACACTTGAGTGTCTTACTAAATCCTTTTCTGCATGACGCTCCACTCATGAGAAAAACTACTAAAAACTTTATGAAACTTTCCCTGATATTAGTAGTTACTTGTGGTGTTTCTGTCCTCAAAAACTTTTGGTCATTTGAGCGTCTTAAGTGTCCCTGATACATGTACTGAAATACTTGAGGTTCCATTGGAATAGCTGTAGCAGTGCCTACGGACGCATAATGACCATCGCCCTAGATTTGTGCGCATTGTTTGGGGACACCTCCTGCGGTCGTCCATACACAGCCCGTGCAGCCACGGGCCACGACCCAGTCTCCTGAACGTCTCACGCTGCAATTATTACGGTCCTGGCCTCCATGGGCAACAGTGTTTTTGCTCCTTATCTTCAAAGTCTTAAAGAGAAGGATGATTAAAATATGTATTCTCTTCAAGGTCCTGAAGAAGATAATCCTAGACTTTTCATTAGGTCTTGAAACAGTAAAGCCAGAAGTACTCTTGCAAGATCAACAAAGTTAATATTAGGACAAATAACCAAGATATTCTCCATTCCGTAAGTGGTAAAATTTCTAAAACATTGTTTGCATAACAGAAATTTTTTTTTTTAAGTCTAAATAAACGATGGCAGATTCATGTTGTTCCTAAAAGGAACGGAGTTTGTTTTAAGGTATATCCCTAATTCTCTCAAATTATCGCAGGAGTAATCCCAGCCCCAGCTGTCCCAGGGCGCCTGCTTGTACCAGGAGGTGGCTGGGCACTTCACTCGTTCCCAGCCCGCTCAGCCAGATGCCATCGTCCCCATTTGTCCTTATTTTCAGGGTTAAGAAATCTCCCACTTGAGGAAGACAAGCGACTTATTGAATCAGACTTTGAAATTGTGCCCCTCCAGGTTCAAAGTCTGTGCTGCCTCTATGATGCTTTCAACTTACCAAATCTGAAGTGGTAAAGCAGTCCTGGGGGAAGAGGGCCGGGCCAGGAGTCCACGACCCTGAGTCCCAGCCTCGGCTCCACCGCCGACGGTCAGGGTGGATTCCGAGAAGCTTTGTCGCCTGCTCAAAATGCAGCAGAGTCATCACATATAAACTGAAAAAACTGGTCTAGGATTTCAGCTGGTTTCTGAAATAGCTTCCAGATTTTAAACCAATGAAATTAAATGAGTTTTAATTTTAGCTGTGAGTGACGACAAAAATCAGCGGGCTGGTTGGATGCAGAGCCTCGCACCGCAGGGTGGCCAGTCGCAAGGTTGTCATGGCGGTGAAAGCAGGGTGTCCCCCCAAGAAGCAGTACAAAGTGCAGTAGATAAAGTAGCAAGGAGACCCTGTACGAAAGTATGGCTGTGCTGTACGACACTCCGTGTATCTGCCACCAGGGCGCCGAGCCCCAAATTCAGAAAGTCAGTTGGAACTCGTCTACTCCGTATCCGAGCCGAGTCTGATGGACCAGAACATTCTAGACAGAGACCACCTATCCTCTGGAGTGAGTGGTCAGTGTTACACATGTTAAGTTTAAAGTCTACATGTTAAATTCACATTTTTCAGTTTGGAAAAAATAGGTCTTATCTAGGTAAGAGAAACCCCAAGGAAGCTGTCCCGTAGCCAGAGGGTTCCCCAGGGGGCCTTTCTGCGGGTCCGCAGGCTCTCGCACCACAGGCCGGGCTCCCTCTTACCCGCCAGCGACCGTTTCTAGGGTTCTGTCAAATCAAAACCACCTACCACTTGTCCAGTCCCGCTCTGGCAGTTTGGCAAAGAGGGAGGGACAGGCTGGGTAGGGCTCCAGAGCTTGGAGCTCCGGGTCCAGGGGGAGGTGGCTCCCGGCTGCAGCCGTGGCCCCTCGGTCGTTCCCTAGTGCCCACGAGTATCAGGGGCCGGCCAAGCTGCGCCTCTGGCCGAGCGCACACGCCGAACCCACCTGCCTGCGGGCCTCCGTGCTGATGGGCATCAGCATCACCTGCCCTGCCCCAGGCCCTTTGAAGCCATTTCCTTTCAGCTCTCGTGTTGCTGAGGGCACGCCGGGGTGCGGTGTTTAAGTGGTAAATCATGCAGATTAAACGTTCTCTTGTGTTATAAGCTGATTATATATGTAATTGTTGAAGAGTTTCAACGAGATTTTTTTTAAAACGTTGTGATGCCTTGTAAACTTAAAAGTAATTCTTTAAATGATAGTTAATCAGTTATGTTCACCTAAATAGTGTTTTACAAAGGATTCATTTCTCAGAACCTCCCTGGAAAAGAATTCTGTTGAGGAAAGAAACTCTAAATTAAACATTTTAACTAAAATGGACCTAAACTATATAAATGAGTCCAGTAGCCATTGTAAGATGTGGTAACACACAAAGAAACAAAAACCTGAGCCCGTCACGAGAGAATATGTCTCCAAATAAAACTCCCTTTCCGTGCGTGCGCCAGCCGACCGGCCTCCCGGGTACGGGTACGGAGGGCGGAGACCTCAGATCCTGGAGCACCGGGCTTTGCGCCAGGGCCCGAGCCTCGCGACGCAGGCATTTATCCATCCCCAGTTAAAGTCAACGCTACTGTCCTTGACCTTATTTAAAAATTCGGTTTATTATCCTGTTGATTTCACAAGAGTAAGTGGCCGAGAGCGGCTGCCCCGTTCCGCCTTCTTCCCGGGCCCTCGCCGGTGGGTGCGTAGAGCCCCGTCTCCGGGTTCAGGCCTTCCCTCCGGAGGAATTTCCTCGTGTGTAATTGGCCTCTCCTGCGGATGCAGGCCGCCGCCCGCTGCGAGTGGAGACCCCTTTGTCCTCTTGCATTTCTCACAATTCCGCGATATTATATAATGTCTCTTGCATGTGGGTGTCAACTCACACACAGCAGTTTTCCCCTTTTTTAATAATCTTTTACTTTCAAATGACCAGGAAGTTGTTGCATGAGCCACATACATTCGTCTAGATTCCCATACAGAGGATTTTCGCTTTGACGTTGTCTCTCTATGAAAAGAATTGAAATACCAGACACGGACTCTTGGACGATTAGGCCCCGCCATGGTTTTCCTGCCAACACTCAAGGTTAAATGTCAACAACAGTCATTATTTTCCCGTTTCATCAATAGAAAGGGACGGATGATGTACGCTCGGCGACCTACTGGAGGCTCTAGAACCTGCCCATGTTGGGCGCCCGGCACCTCACTGTACTTGACGCAGATGAAAACTTTGATCTGTGGGTCGTGTGTGTAACTTCCAGCACCGTGTTATTTAGCTGCCGTGACGCACTGTCCCCCAGGTGGTTTTGGTTTTCTTGATTGTATTTCTGGGCTGTCTTACCTACAGTATTTGGACTCCTACCGGAGTCGTTTGGCCTCTCTCAAGATAGTCACAGCCAAGCCTGTTGTGTGGTTGCCTTTTCTACCTTAGTAGAGGCCCTACAGAGCTTGCCCGTAGCTACATCCCCCCCCCCCCCCCAAAGTTTGTTTCTTTTTAACAACCTCTCCTCTGGAGTACAGCTGTCTGGTTTGTTTTTGTTAATAATCCTTATTTTAATGTTATTATTTGTAAGTATAAGAATTTATAAAGGGATCTACTTTTGATGTACAGTAGGTGCCAAAATAGCTTTGGCAAGTCCAGACGCAGCTTGGAGCAGCCAAAGGCCTTCATTTGAATCTAAGCTGTTGGTGAATTAAGACCTGAGAAACTTGAGATGCGCGTGCCTAATTGCCTAAAAGAAGCTCAGCAAGAAAATGTAGTGTAGCGTGTTGATCTGATTTCTTTGATAATTCAAAAGAATCTCCCAAGAAATATGTGGACTTCTTACTTCTGTTCTTGAAATGTGATCGTGAAACACAATTGTCATTTGGCACATTCCCAGAAATACACATCTTTGCATGAGGCACCTGGACATATGTGGCAGGTCTGTTAGAATCAGCTAATTAACAACACAGGCTTAAACAGGCACCTCATCTGGCAGTGCAGTCAGTTGCCTGATGGTGCTCAGCAGGATGGGGTAGTGCTTTTTATTTTTCTATCCTAATGGTCTGCTGCCCACCTAATTTTGCCTTATTGTCAGTCACTACTTACCGCAGCTTGGGGCCCTCCCAGGAGGCTAAATTATTATCAAAGGATTAGGGAGATGTAGCCTTGCAGCTCTGACATTTCTGATTACTTGTCTATGCCAGAACACTAATTAGCTGTGACTAATTAAGAAAAATGTCCCTGCCATAGAAAACCATTTAAAAGAACTGAGAAGTAGAAAAGCAATTCAAAAGCTGAGCAGTGCTCAGATTTGCCGATGCTCTTTAGATTTCCACCAGAGCCTTAACTCACCTTTAATTGTGCTCAGAATTAAAAAAAAAAAAAAGAAGAAGAAGAAGAAAAGAAAAGAAAGAAAAGGAAGAGGAAAAAAAAAGAAAATCTCACATGTGAACTGATCTGAGGTTTTTACTTGAAGAGGAAAAAAAATTGTGGAAATTGTGGTTGATCACCTAAACCCTCTTAGCGATGGTGAAATTGTCTTTGATCAGTGGAAGATGACAAAACTTTCATTTTCATCGAGAAATTTTTCTAGACACCAAATGTGTTGAGCGTGCGTTTGCATTCGTTCGCCCAAGCCGACAACAATGACTTCATAGTTCTCGAAGGAAGAATATTCTCTTAACCGGTTTCATAAAAGATGGCTAAGACGGTTACAGGCCGCACCTTGAGCGTTTTCAAAGCTGTTTCCCCTTGATTTCATGCTGCTTCCACATTTAAGATCATCTGGGAACCTGACTTCGTGGGCTGAGCGGCCTCTCCCCGGTGACCTCGCCCGCCTGGACTGCGGCTGGCCGGGCACCTTGCTGCTGGAGACCAGGGCCCAGACTCCCGGCCTGGGGCGGCCACGGCGGCCACCGCCCCTGACCACCAGGGCGGCCGCTCCAGGCCCCCCACCGCCCCCCGTGCCCATCCCCCCCCACCCCGTGGCCGCCCTCCTCCCCCCACAACTGTGGCTTGTCTGCACCTCAGCGAGTAACCCCTGTGGGTCTCCCTCCACGTCCCACCCACGTCCCGCCTCTGGCCCCTGTGGGACCGGCCTTGGAACTCCCCTTGGCGCGCTCTGCCAGCTGGGGCTGTGGGCCGCACTGGGCCGCGAGCTTTCATGTGGCCACAGGACTCCCTGGGCCACGGCCCGTCCCTGCCACCCCCCCTCCTCACCCCTGCTTCCCCCTGCAGCCCCCACCCCCGTGGGACTGGCTCCAGAACTCCCTTGTGCACCCTCCGCAGCTGGGGCTGTGGGCCGCACTGGGCCGTGAGCTTTCATGTGGCCGCAGGACTCCCTGGGCCGTGGCCCGTCCTGCCGCCCCCCCCTCCTCACCCCTGCTTCCTCCTGCAGCCTCCCCCCCCCCACAGTGGGACCGGCTCTGAAACTTCCCTCGGCGTCCTCCGCCAGCTGTGGCTATGGGCCGCGAGCTTTCATGGAGCCGCAGGACTCCCTGGGCCGCGGCCCATCCCTGTCGCCCCTCCTTCTCACCCCTGCTTCCCCCTGCAGCCCCCACCCCCGTGGGACCAGCTCCAGAACTCCCCTCTGTGCCCTCTGCCAGCAGGGGCTGAGGGCTGCGAGCTTTCATGGGGCAGCACAGGACTCCCTGGGCCGCCTCCCGCCCCTGCTGCCCCCCCTCCCCCACTCCCCTTTCCTACCCCCTCCCTATGGGACCAGCTCCAGAACTGCCCTGTGCGCCCTCCGCAGCTGGGGCTGTGGGCTGCAGTGGGCCGCAAGCTTGCACACACCCGCAGGACTCCCTGGCCGCGGCCCGTCCCTGCCACCCCCCCTCCTCACCCCTGCTTCCCCCTGCAGCCCCCACCCCCGTGGGACCGGCTCCGGAACTGCCCTGTGCGCCCTCCGCAGCTGGGGCTGTGGGCCGCAGTGGGCCGCGAGCTTGCACGCACCTGCAGGACTCCCTGGGGGTCCCTCCGTCCCACAAGGCCGCGCCCTCGCTCCGCAGCCCCCGCCCCGCCCCCACTGCCCCTGCGGTGTCCGGTGTCCGTTCTGCCCGCCGGGGGCCCGGGAGCTGCAGCCCTCCCGTCCCGGGCCGAGCGGGAAGGCGGCCAGGCCGTGGCCTGGTTTGGCCGCGGGGCCAGCGTCTCTCCGGGACCGTGGGGTTCTGACCAGGACGGACACGGGAGCTCGTCCACGACCGATGTTCCTGCCGCGGCCCGTGTGGCGTTGCTGAAGGAGCGCCCAGCCCTGCCCAGCCGCCCGGAGCCCGCCCTCCTGTGAGCCCGCGGCCCACGGCAGCGCCTCCGGCCGGCAAGTGAGCTGGAGGCCTTCGTGGACGCAGCGGGCGGAGGGCAGCCCCCTCGGGAGAGTCCGCGTGACCAGACACGCGCTCACTCTCGTGTCTCTTTCCAGGGGAAGGCTGGCAACCTGGCGGCCTTGGGGGCCAGCGACGGCCTGCGCCTCCCCGTTCGCGGCCCCAAGCCGTGACCCTGCGGGCTGCTGCGCTGGAGGCCGGGCTCACTTCGCCTCCCAAGAGGCTTCCCTAACCCTCAGGCTGAAGTCAACTAGGCCACAGCACCGCTGCTTTCCTACATTTATTTAAAAACTCGTAGCTCACAGAGCCGACAGGCCCAGAAGTCACCCGAGACGTCCCTTGGTGGTAAAAGTGCACGGCAGCCTTGGCCGCACCCCACACGGCCCAGCCTCAGGTACGACCTGGCCGTGGGCCCACGGGCCCTAGGCCCCGCCGAGCGTGCAGCACGGCCGCCTTCCGTGTAAGGCTGTGCTCGTGGACACTCAGCATGGACGCACACGTGGGGCCTTCCTCCTCTGTCTGCGTCATCATTCGAATGAAGTCAGACTGTCACACTAAAGCCCGCTGTTAGCCTTATGTCCCCCTTCCCTAGCCCAACGCGGTCGTTGACTTCTGGGCGATGCCCACGGCTCTCGCATCCATTCCGTTAGTTTTCTGTTACTGAGACGCATGGATGAAGTCAACGCCCTGGCTCCGAGGCTCCTGTCGTCTGTCGCTGCAGAGGCTGCACGGTCACTGTTACGCATGTACAGCCTCTAGCCCCAAATACCAAAGTGCCTTGGGTTCTTTGGCAGGTAGGCGACGCGGGCTGCAGGCCTGCTGAGGCCCGGAGGCAGCAGGACGAGGGAGGCTTTGCCGCTCCCCGTGCTCACCCGTGGCCACCGTGGCAGCTCTGCAGGACGTCGTTAGATATTTCTATCCACGTCGGGGCTTGAGGAGCAGGGAATGTGTGAGCACCTGATTGCGCCTGGTCAGCGAGAGGTAGCACGGGCTTCCCGGCAGAAGTAATGAGGGAAAGAAGTCTCCACGGTTCCCAGAGATGAGACCCAGGAACCAGTGGTCGGGATAGACGTCCAGGCAGAGGGATCGACGTGCCCAGAAGCCCTAGATTTAGAGAAACCCAACATCCAGCAGAGCGGCAGCTCGCTGGGCTGGCACAGATGGGTTCCCTGGGAGTGGCCCGTGGGCTGCAGGCAGAACGATGGCTGGCTGGTCCCGTCCCCACAACACTCTCAGAAAGTAACTCTGGAATGATTGTTTTCCATTTTTATAAGGAAATGGAAACAGAAGGGCCTGCTTATAGGTAAGTCTCAGGCCTAGATCTTCTCTCCAACCGTGCCGTTCAGTAGCCGTGCCAGACGTCCAGTTTATTTTATCCAGATCTGACCGTATGGATTTAAATGCAATATTGACCAAAAATTTTTTAAAGATTTAATTTATTTATTCATGAGAGACACAGAGAGAGAGAGAGGCAGAGACACAGGCAGAGGGAGAAGCAGGCTCCATGCAGGGAGCCCGACACAGAACTCCATCCGGGGACTCCAGGATCACACCCTGGGCTGAAGGCAGCGCTAAACTGCCACCCGGGATGCCCATGACCAAAATTTCATACATAGTATTCAAAATGAGTCATTCAGCCAGGTGAAAGTGTCACGGTGCCCACACGAGCTGTGCAGTGGCAATGTGCCCCAAACTGGTGTCTACAACAGCATAACTGGATTGACAGCTGGGCCAAACCAATCATGATTAGTCATTTCGGTCACAAAACATTAGTCAAACCAGCATGTGTCCCATCATTTGTCATGAAGTAGGAGAGAGGGGAACAACTGATCATCTGAAGTTTTCACTTCGTAACCTTTATCTCTAAGATTTTATTTATTTATTCATGAGAGAGACAGAGGCAGAGACCCAGGCAGAGGGAAAAGCAGGCTCCCTACGGGGAGCCCGACGTGGGACTCGATCCCGGGACCTGGGGTCACGCCCTGGGCAGAAGGCAGATCACTGAGCACCCCCCCCCCCGTGTCCCCACTGTGTAGTCATTTTAACCCCAGGAAAAGACCCCAGAACAAAATGACAGAGGCATTACCTACTTAATAGTAATAATAAAGAACAGTATTAATTTGATTTGATTTTAAAGATTTATCTATCTTCGAGAGGGAGCATGAGCAGGGACAGAGGCAGAGGGAGAGGGGTCTTAAGCAGAGTCTGTGCTGAGCGCGGTGCCCCACGCGGGACTGGATGTCACGGCCCCAGATCATGAGCTGGGCTAGATCCAGGTGCTCAGCTCCTGAGCCACCCAAGCGCCCCGAGAACAGTCTTGATTTTAGTGCCTTTGTGTGGAGTGTCGGGAAGGGCCGACTGGCTTAATAGTGTATTTCCAGGACATTTTGGAATGAAGGGAACTTGGGGTTAATGAGGTAGAGCAGAAAAGAGGTCTTTGGAAATGTAGATCATTTTAACTTTGCAAGGGAACGTGGTGGACTTCTTTGGAATAATGAACGAGCACGTCCTGGTTACTTCACGGTCCGCTGTCGTGACGACTCTCAGGGACCCCCAGGAACGGAGGAGGTTGTCTTCTTGGTTGTCTGCTGGAGGCAGCGAACTGCCTTCAAGAATCAGAGGCTTGACTGGCAGGACGGAATGGTTTCTAGAAGGAAATGGCCTAACCCAGGCTGTCACGAGTCCACGCTCTGAAGCATGGATATAAGATATCAACTGTGTGTATATAAATCAGGTAAAACATAAAATGCCACTTATTGTATAAACCCCAATAACATGTTCAGTCTGACCTCGGGTTTCCACCCGTACAAGCTCAGTTTCCACGTGTGCAACTCGGCCGTGATGAAAACCGTCTCCCGAAGGTCGCTGGAAGAATTCAATGAAATTTTAACTGAGATACTTACATTTCCCAGGGAGGACTGAAAAAATAGACCGGATGCCTTTATCATCAGGATCCGTGAAAATGCCAGACAGGAGTGACTGCACCTGCCGGTTCTTTAGAAATCTCCTTCATTGCTCGTGAGTCTTCGTGGTTTCATTTTTATGTTTGTGCTTCATTAAAAGGCCAAAATGAGTAAGCTGAAAACAGACAAAAACAACAGGTAATGGACACTTCTGGAACTCTAAACTTGCACACTTTTTGTCTTTGAAGATAAAACCTTGTTGAAGGACCACGCAGAAGGCAGGGCGCGGTCATTTGGCCTTCCCCGCGGGTCCGTCTCCCGAGCAAGGCGGCCGCGCTGGGGCCGGGCCGGGCGCCCTGGGCCGTGATCGGCGAGGCCGGCGGTGGAGGGGCGCTTGGGGGAGGCCGGTCCCACGGCACCTGCCCTTCGGTGACGGAGGAGAGTCGGGCGGCCCGAGCGGTGGGCCCGAGCGCCCCGGGTTCCCGACCCGTAGCCCCCCGGAGCCGCAGAGCGGGCCTGGAGAACGGCTTGTGTTTGCCAGACTTTCGAAGACCTTCAGCATCTCGAAAATATTATCCGTTCTTGTATCCAGGCCGCGTAGCCCTCGAAAGGTGCCATTTCCCAGGGTGACCTCTCGGGCGGCAGCTCACCTGGGCGCGGTGCTGCGGGTGCCCGGCCCGCCCCCCAGGAGAGGGCCGCACACCTGCACCTGCTGGGCCCCAGCGCCCACGGGGGTCGGGGGGTGCATTTTCCTGTCGTTCACCTACGGAGGCAGCATAGCTGGAGAAGAATGAAAATATATCAGCTAGCCGGACCGGCTCCTAATCAATAAAAAGCTAAACGCTTAAGCAGAAAATTCGTCACCGATTTGTTCCAGCAAAGCGGCTCTTTGCGCGTCGCCGTCGTCACCAGAAGCCACATTCTGACAAATGACTTGCTTGAAGCCGCCGTGATCTGCGAGCCCTATGTGGTCGGGTGATTCGGATTGCGGGGTATGGGCCACAGAGCCCTAAAGGCATTGTGCATCAGCACGTATTGAGCCCTCGTTCCAGGTGGCCAGCCGCTGGACTTTCTTAAAAATAAAATTCCCCAAATAAACGCGGAGCGCCTGTGTCCAAGCAGTACGTGTTCCATTTAACCGAATCACCCTCGAGACGTTAGGAATCGGGCAGAAGAGGGAGTTGTGCATATTTAATATATTTGTTTTATATTTCCCCTAGCCAACAGAATAATGAAATTCCTTAACTACTTCTCTTTAACTTGCATGAAGAAAGCACGGTATGTTGCTAAATCTCTTTTCAGCGGCACCGCGGAGAAACAACTTTAATCCTTGTTAGAAAATTGCCGAGTCTGGGACTGACAAAGAGCTCATGCTTGTTCCATTGTTAGCGGCCGCCCGGAGCAGGGCCCTTTACAGCTGCGCGGATCCCGCGGCTCAGCTGCACTATTTAGGAGGCGAGGTTTGTCAATTCTATTGACAATGGAGAGAGTTTTTCAGGGCCCGTAGCAGTGCGGACACAGTTGGGGATCAATGCCAGCCATTCAGACTGCACCCTCTTTCATTGCTTTGGTTTGTTAATTCAAGACTAAAGGTCCACTGAGGGGGTTCAGGGTGTTTAAGAAAGCTGATGAACTGTTTAAGAAAGCTGATGAACTGCAAGCGTTTCTAGCCCTGGTGTGGCAATTTCCATAGTCAGTGGCAACTCCTGGCACTGAGGGAGCTATGTCCTTGTTGACCTTCTTGTTATTAAAAATGCACAAGTGCTGCGCTTCTCAATATTTCAACACTCTTTCATTGTCAATACCACCTTCTGAGCCCTTCAGCTTGTTGCTTGCTCTAAAGATCTTCTTAGATTGGGTTTGAAAACTTCACCTTAAACACTAGATTAGACTGATGTTCTGTTTTCCGTGCTCCTGTTGATTTGTTGAACCTTCCCAGGGCTGGAAAGCAAGTAGCAGCTTGATGGGGAGACGGGCTGCTAATATGATTTACCAGTCTACAGTCATGCACAATAAGTGTGAATAAATACAGGGGTCTCACAGAGTCAACCCTAGCCTTTCCTTTTCTTTTCTTTTTGCTTTAAAAGAAATATCTCAAGAAAATGAAGTGAGTAATGCATGCCCTTACAGGAGTTGAATGAACCACAAAAAGAAAAAAAAAAACCCATATTTTTTTTGTTAAAGCGGTAGGCTGCTGTCACGGATTGATGTGGAAAAAAAAAAAAAAAAGCACCACCACACCGTAGAACATACACTTACTGCTTTATTCCTGAGTAGAGCAAAGCGAAGAATGAAGCGGTAATGCCATGCCCACGGCCTCGGTGCGGCGGCAGCGCTGCTGGTCATCCCCCGAAGGGAAAAGTGAATAGTCAGCCCAATGTTTTCTAAAATGAACTTTCCCAGAACGAAAGGACACTTGCCAACATTCAGACTTTACTGCACATTCACCCTTTCCGAATGTTTTTGTTTTCCTTCTTTCTTTGTACTGAGGGCTTGGCGTGGTCTGGGGTGGGGGAGGAAGCAGCTGACCTACCTTTGGACTTTTTTGTCAGGACGACCACCCGGGACCCACCCGTATTGCAGCACCCAGAAGGGGAACGTGTCAGTCCCCGCACCAGAAACAGGAGCGAGCTGGAGATCTCTGGCTGCTGGTTTCGTTTGTTTGCTTATTTGTTTGCTTGGAGCGTGTGCGAGTGTCTCTTTCACCAGATGCGAGAAAGCAGCAGTCCTCCTGGGTTTTGTTGTTGTCGTTAGCTTGCTGTTAGAAGCCACAGAAACTCTGAGCTAAAGTACTGCTTTCTCCTGATTGCTTGATTTAGCCGAAAATCGTCAAAATCCTTTGACTTGGGAACCGAAAAATACGCATTTTAATCCGAAAAGAACAATCTCTCTTAAAGAATTTTCCTTATCGATTCACTGGTTGCCTTTAAAAGTAAGATGATGGTAAAGTAGCTGAAGCCTTTTACTTCACAAAGGTCCTCTTTTCTTCTCTGTCTTTATAGTTAACTTCCAATCATTTTATTCCCAACATATTTTTCTCTAAAGTTACGATTTTGCCATTGTGTTAAAGTAGTTCTATTAATAATAAATTTCTGTTACATTAGATGTCCTTTTGATTATCACTTAATCATGAGTATCATTTAAGTGTAATGGGAAAAATGAGCTAATTTTAAATCGTGTTAGATTTTTTTAAAAGCATAAAGATGTTTATGGAGTAATTTTAAGAAAGCATTTTCATTTCCCTCAAATTTATACAATTTACCATGGATATGATAACTTTACAGTCTAACAGATTAACTGGTAACGTTACGCTAGGCTCCATATTTCATAGTTTGTTCTCCCCTACAAAACAGATAGTGTCTCTTGCAGAAGGGCTTTATATAATTCAAAAATCATAGCCGTTGTGACTACATTTTATCTTTCAAATTACCTGGAAACTGGTGTAGGGGTGAGGGTCTTAATTTAGTAAATACTCCTACTCACCATCAGCAATACCCAGGAGTGTTTACCTGTATTAAAATAGAACTCAAGAGGTTGAGGCTATAAGTAATTTGAAATAAGGAAGTTTAGGGTTTAAATACTATTAGAAATCACTGTGTCAGCTGAGGTACTGAATCCATTTGCACCTTTTTTTTTTTTTTTTTTTAGGAATTTAGGAGTGTATCCTATTTTGTAAAACTTATTTCTGATACTTTTATGATGTCCAGAAAATTTAAAAAGCCATCATTAGGAAAGAGCAAAAGTGGGCACGTGGATAACGTTTTTTTAAATCATAACCTATCTCACATTTTAAAAACCTGAAGTTCTCATTTGTCCGTGTGGTATCAGAATATTTAGCAAATCAGTTATTCATTTTAGTTAGCTTATTTTATGCATGTATGTTCAGTGTACTAACAAATTAATAGAAATAAGTCTAGTGAAACGGATTCAGGTTTAATTCATGCTTAAAATACCATTTCTTACACAAAATTTTATCAGAACAATGTTAATAATAAATACAAGGCCGGATGAATTTCAGACTTACTCGCATCACATAAGATTTCTCTTGGAAATTGAATTTACTATTTTGTCATGGAAAAAAAAAAAAGTATTTTTTAAGGTCTTTTTTCTCTATTTGACTACCTAAGCACACATGCACCACACATACATGATCTGTGGGGTCACCCTACGTCCGTACCCTGTGTCTGTCCCTTCTCTTTCAAAAACTCTCGTCATTTCCTTAGTGCTGGGTGGGCTTTGCTATTTCTCACGGATATCTGAATGAGTAGCATTATTATTTTCACAGTATTACCCGAACCTAGCTCTGTCACCATGAGTAGCAGATTGCCTTTAAAATGAAACAAAAGCAAAATGTCTGCTTTTACTATACCGATTGATGTTATTTAGGAGCGGGAAATTACATCACAGAATAATTTTGGTTTTCCCCTCAAGAGAGTGGTCATGGAGAGGAAAAAATACGAACCTTCCGAAAACACTAGCAACCTGAAACAAATCCTTTCCTTTCGTGACTTAGTCAACTGACCTCTTCTTTCTGATTCTTGCAGACACAGCAATTCCGTCCTGACAACATTCCTTCCTAAGGTCTCAAATCTTTATCTTAGGTGGTTTTAAAACAGCTTGGCAGGTAACTTAACAGATAGTAGAGGAGGGCGTGATTGGGGATCCCTGGCTCGTAAGCCCTGGCAAGGCTTTACCATCGCTGCCGTAAAATGTCATTTCTAGGTACTGACGGCGTGCGTCAGGGCATAACGCGTCTGCTCTCTGGTTTTTACATAACATACAGGCTAATGAGAAATTTCCCTTTTGAAAATAATTCACCTGCTTCTTCCTGCTGTGGGGGAGCCCCTTCAGTCCCGTAACGTGCATTTAGCGCCCATTGTTACCTAGAGATTACAAAGCAGGCCGCTAGGCTGCAAGTGCAGAAACACGGTTTCCCATGAATATGTTACAGCTGAAAGACTCATGTTAATTCATGTAGAGAACAGCCTAGGTCAACTTAGCAGATTTTCTAGCAAAACATACAATTCTGTTAACAGGAAATTATAGCATTATTGACTTCAAGTGCTGATCTGTGGTCATTCCAGAGTGTGTCATTACCCCCTCATTACCGAATCTGTTACATGAATACTGCAGAGGCTGTTTTCTGTTTTGTTCTCCTCCCCTCTGCCCCCATCCTTCTTTCCAGCAATGGTACAGCAGTTCCATGAAAGTCATTTGTGTCTGGTTGGCTGATAGATTAGACCTTCAGCTTCATATTTACCAACTGAAGACGCTCATCAAGATTGTGAAGGTAAACAAAATGTGTTTAGATGTGAATTGCCACCAAGCTACGAAGAATAATGGCTAGATATTGACATACAAGGAAATTGTATTTGATGCAACTGAATGGATGTAAGTACTTTAAAATCATCACCCTCGGCAAACCATGGGCTACTGTTCACTTACGTTTTCAGTTAGGTTATTAAGTGTATTTTAATTTTTCTGCACTAATAAAAATATTTTATCGAGTAATCGCATTGTAAGATAATGTGCCTTGAGCACATTTACCCGATTATAGTAGGTCCACAGTAATTTGGTACTAATGTTCTTGATTATAGAAATGTTTTCTCCTAATACAGTTCCTTCATATTTATTAGGATCACCTATCATCTTGAGGGCTTTTGAATTGTATTTGCCCACAGCATAAGGAGAGTTTCCATTCTTTTGTTCTATCCTGACGTGAAAGTAACGTCGTCACTGCCTGGCTTCCTTTGGAAGCACGCCCCATCTTCTCTGTAAGTCAGAAACGATCTGTTTGAGTGTTGGGGACCATGCCAGCTACCAACAGGTGTCACGTCCCTTAAGCGAGGCCGTTTTAACTTTTGCTCTTCAAAAGAAAAGGCTGACAACATACATATTATATTTAGCGAGTAGGGGCTTTAAAATCGTATTATACTTAACATGGTTTTTCACACTTTGTAAATTCTAGTGGAAACACAAAATTTGCCCCAAGTATAGCTATGTCTTAAAACTGAGACAGATCCTACCTTCTGCCTAAAAGCAAAACTCTAAGCTATTGAAATTCAGCTATTTTTTTTTAAAAAGACGACCATCACTTCCATTTTAGTGCCATTCACCAAATGGGATACATATGCCATTTATATATATATATATGTATGTGCCCATATATGTGTATTGTGTATCGGCACATATATTATGTTTAGATACGTATGTGCACGTATGACACACACACGTATATTCAGTGGTTCTCGGCGTCATCCCTGACCTATCATCACCAACATGCAAATTATCGTGTCCCACCCCAGACCTTCCGAATCAGAAACCCTAGTGGGGCCCAGCAATCTGTAGATTAACAAGCCCGCCACGTGATTCTGATGATAAAGTTACAATCTGTTGCATTACGTTGTTTTTTTCCACGTTACCAAAAGAAAAAAGTTTTATCCACACTAAAATATTTCCCATCGTGCTCTAGGTTCCTGCAGTCTAATTAGAATACATGTTCTTTTGTGCCATAGCCACACAGGCTATCACACATTAGAACCGTAAATAGGAAAGTTCCGTTCTAAACTGAGAAATTGGCGAATCTCCTGGAACATAGAGCCGGAGCTATGATCTCACAGCAATAGCAATCACAGTTAGTCATAAACGGCAAGTAAAACTATAGCCGCCCGCTAATTTTTAATACTAACAAACATATTCCATTTCAATGGACAAAATACCATTGGTCCGGAGCACTTCTTACCAGGTGCTCTTTAATTTACAAAGAAACCGAAAGCACGCTGAGATACATTCGTGTTTGCCTTCGTTTCTGCAATGTCTCTTCCTTGTTTCTGTAAATGGGACTCGGAGAGCTTCCAAATGCATTTTGTTTTTCATAAAAGACAATCCGATTGCCTGCGCACCCTCTAGATTCCCGTGTATGTTAAGGGTGCAGCGCGTGCACTGGGGTTGGCTGCCTGCCCTTACGATCAGCCGTATTTTCAGGTTCATATCTTGCCTTCAAGGTGCCTCTTCAGCTGATCGGTATTCGCTGAGAGATCGTTAAGCTCTGTTTTTAGAATAACGTCTCTATCGTTTATTAGCCCATCATTTGTTCCTTTCAGAGTTATTCCCCTTCTCATATTCACGTCATTGCGATGGTAGATCAAGCACAGTGAATACTTTAGCAGAGTCAGATGATAATGTCATGAATTTTACGGTGACATTTCTGTTGTACTCAAAGGCAGTCAGTTGATCTTACTTTAACACCTTCGTTATGGGCCACTAGTAGTCCAGGCTGGTAAATATGAAAATAAATGTCATGAGTAGGTTTGACTCCCCATGCTTTGTTTCTCGCAGGCAGGTCCCCACGCTCAGCCAATGCTTGCTTTGGCTCATGCAGTTAATCAAATTGTAGAGCTTTTATTTAATAATTAAAAGTTATTATTTTCATAGTGGAAATCAGAAAGAATTAATAATTGAATGTTTAATTGTTTCTTTTCCTACTCTGAATATAAACAGACTTTAACCAGTTTCATACGTAGATTCATAATTCTTCAGAACTTCAGAATAGTGGTATTTTATAACGTTCACTTTTCAGTGACCTTAAGGAGCTGTTAGTGGCAGTGCACACAGTTGCGAAGGTCGCTGAGTGGGCCTTCCTTCCATCGCCACCACCGGGGGCGGGGCCAGGTCGCCACAGGGCAGCGCCTGCTGCCCAGGAGCCGGGCTGCCCTCCTCTGGCAACGTGGCCCTCACTACCTGCACGCATCGTGGTCCCCGAGCCCCCGGGCCCCAGGTGCCGCGGGGCGCGTGGGATGGCGGACTTTGCCCCACGGAGACAGTTGGGTGCCGGTTGGTTCATTCACGCTGCTCACTAAGAACAAACCAACTGCACTGAGAGTTTCAGGGTTTAGGACTAGGAAATTATTTGCAAAGTTTTAGCATCAGAATGATGCGTTGTGGAAGGGAGAAAGATAGAATCCTCAGAGATGAAGGTGCCTGACGGATCTGCAGCGCCCCAGCCCCGCAGGACGGGGGAAGGCAGGTCCCCGGAACCGCGGCCTCTCGCTAAGACCAAGGAGACAGCAGCGCCCTGGGCAGGCCCCGTCTCGGGAGCTGCGCGGACCTGACCTCCGGGGGCAGCCACAGGGGTGTCGGGCGGTGGCGGTGGCGCCGGGGAATCCTGGAGGGGCAGTGGCAGGGATGCGCGTCCCGCCGGGCCTCTGAGTGCTGTCGCCTGCGTGGAGCGAGGAAGGGGAGTCCCAGCTGCCCGGGCAGGGAAGGCCTCGGCCGCGCACCCGCAGCTCCGGCGGCCTGAGCGCGGGGCGCGGGGAGGCGGGGCCTGGGGAGGTCGGAGGCCGCGGCTGACTCCGGGTCTGGCCGCACTTTGTGTGCTTGAGGCATCTTTAGTCGAACTAGAAGCCGGCGGAGGCGCGCCCGCAAACCGGCGGCCAAAGACCGGCGCGGCAGCTCCCGGGTGGCGGAGCTTGGGCTCAGCTTCTCCTGGGGGTGCGGAGCAGGCCCCGGGCCGCGGCGCGGGAGGTGCCAGGGCGCAGGAGGCCGCGGGGCGCGGGCGGCCGGAGCGTCAGCACGTGAGGCCACCGGAGCCCCGAGCGCTGGGGGGGAGGGGGCGCCGCCTCCGGGTCGGGGTCGTCTGCTGTTGGGCCGCTGACGGCCAAGCCCGCAGTGCTGGTCGCAGTTGGCGGCAGGTTCCCAGACGAGTCGGACTCGAAACACGGCTCCCCACGTGGCAGAAAGGTGTCCGCGGGCCGAGGCAGGTGGGGGCCACGTGCTCCCTCAGCCTTCCCGGCTTCACCCTCCCGAGCGCGCCAGGTGCCAGAGGAGGCGGCAGGGCCCGTGTCAGGCGTCCGGCCCCGAGGAAGCGCCTTCGCTTCGGCCGCGTGGACAGCGGGAGGCTCCTCCCGGTCGTGTCGACAGCGGGCCTGGCCCGGGGCTAACTTCCCGCCGCCAGAGTCCTCCTGCCCGCCGGGGCTGCAGCCTTCTCCTTCGGCTTCTGTCGCCTGAGCCTAGAGCCCCCCACGGAGCGCACCCGCTAGAGGCCGCCCCCGCCCGGACGGAGACCGCGGCCCGGTCAGGGCCCAGTCCTGGGGCTGGGACAGCGGGCGGGGCCGGGAGGTGGGCGGGAGGTGGGCAGCGTCGGGACCGCCTGGGCCTGCCCCGCGGGGCTGCCTTCACCCCAGCGTCGGCAGCGAGGGGCAGTCGGGCTTGGCCACAGACATCGTGAGGAGGCCGAGGGGGCTGCCGCGGGTGTCGCCTCAGGTGCGCCTCAGGTGCCTCGGGTGTCGCCTCAGGTGCCACCTCAGCTGCGCCTCAGGGCCGCCGGCTCCCGCTGCCGCCCCCTGCTGAGGGCCTGGAAGCCCGAGGGGCCGGCGCTGGGCGGCTGCCGCGTGAGGCGGGGGCGGGGGCGCGGGCCTGGGCAGCGGGGGCGGGCGGTGGGGCGGGGAGAGGCCGGCACCGCGCGGCCTGAGCGGCTTCTCTCTGTTCCGCAGAAGAGCTACCGGGACTTCCGGCTGCAGGGCGTGCTGGAGGGGACGCTGCACGGCAAGGCCTACGAGACGCTGCACCGGCGCCTCACGGTGGAGGAGGCCGCGGCCTCGGTGTCGGACGGAGGCGGCCTCCAGGGCATCACCATGAAGGACAGTGACGAGGAGGAGGGCTGAGCGCGGGGCGGCGGCGGGGAGGATGGCGGTGGATGGAGGAGGCCGAGGAGGAGGCGGATGGAGGCCGGAGGCCGAGGAAGAGGCCGAGGACGGAGGAGGAGGCCCTGCCCCTGCCCAGGCCCGGCGCCCGCCCCGCCCCGCCGCGCTCACCCCACACCCAGAGGCTGGCTCGGCCTCCTCCGTGCCCACCCGCCAGGCCGCGGCCGCGCCTGCAACAGGATCGTCGGTTTTGTTCGAACACGCGCCTGCTCCTGTGAGCGCTCACGGCAGCGCCCTGTGGGCCTCGCGGGGCGTGTGGGCCGGGCCGGCGCTGTGGGGTCGGCGCTGTGGGGCCGTGGCTGTGGGGCCGCTGGCGCCGGCCTGCCCTGGCGTGACCCCACAGCCCGCACGCGCGGCCTCGTCAGCCCGGCCTCGTCAGGGCGGCTCCGCGGGGCTGCGGGGCTCCGGAGCTGCCCCCCGGCCGGCCTCGTGTTGCTTCGCCCCTGCCGGCGCCCGCGTGTTAGAGGCGGCGCCCACCACAGCGCGTGTGACCAGCAGAGCCGGGCGCCCACGTGCCCTGCACGCCCACAGCGGCCGAGCGCGGACAGTCCAGGGCGGCTGGCACCGGGCCCCGCGGTCGCCCTGGCTCTGAAAGGGAACAGAGTGGCACGTCACCCCCCACCGTGACCTTCCACAGTATCGCGCGGCACCACCTCACTATGAATTTTGATTCTTGTATTTTCCCCCTAAAATGCCCGGCACGTCGCGACCCCCGCTCGCTCCCAAGTGCTCTGCAATGCGGGAAGCCGGAGGCCGCGGGCCTGGGGAGGCTGCGCCCGGCCGCACTGGGGCGCGGGTAGGCCCCGGGTTCACGCCCCGAGTGTGGAAACGGCGGCGGCTGGCCCCAGGCCCGCGGAGATCCACGCACCGCGGTCACCGCGATTCGCTTTGCGCGCCAGTCCGGGTCCTGAGGGTAAGACGCCGAGTGACACGAGATCGCGGCAGGGGGTCGGCCCCTCCCCACGACACGGCCCTGTGACCTCGGCCCAGGGGAGGCCTCGTCCTCACAGCCCCGCCGCCCCCACGCTGCGGCACAGCGCCACGGCTGTGGGCCCGAGTACCCCCGTCCTGTCCTTCCCCATGTGTGGGCCTCGGGGCCTAACCGGCCTGAGCGCTGAGGGGCCGTGCCCTGGGCCCACAGGCCAACCCGGCCGTGCCGGAAGCCCTCGGCCTGCAGCAGCTCGGGCCGGGCGCCCTCACCTCCCGGCCTCTGTGGCCCCCCCCCCCCCGCTCTGCCCCACACTTGGGGTCTCTGCGCCTCCCTGCTGTCCCAGAAGCTTCCAGAAGCCGCACCCCCAAGTCCAAGCTCCAGTGGCTTCCATGCGGAGGACAGGGCCAGACCCAGGGCCAGCCAAGGCCGCGGGCCACCCTCTGAGCCGCGTGAAGGTGCTCGGAGAGCAACGGACAAGGAATCACGACGGCGGCCTGGGGGGGGGGGGGGGGGCTCGGCGCCGCCTTCAGCCCGGGCTGTGGTCCTGGTCCCGGGATCGAGTCCCGCCTGGGGCTCCCTGCGTGGAGCCTGCTTCTCCCTCTGCCTCTCTCTCTCTCTCTCTCTCTCTCTGACACATGAATAAATAAAATCTTTAAAAAAGAAAACTGAAAAGAATGAAGAGTCATTTGGGGGTTTTTGCCCAGAAATTCTCTTCAACACAACTGCAAATTGCTTGAAGTGACTTCATAACTGTTCACTGGCGTGTGTAAGCGTCGGGGTGAACGCCCAAGCTTCTGTTAAAGGAGGCCAAGCGTCATTTTTTAAGTATTATTTCATTTAAAGGGATTCCACTGAAAGCCTAACAAATCTTACAAGATTTTTGTAAATGAGAATCATTTTTAACTCAGCAGAAATAGCTCCCCCTCCTAAGGGTTCTGGGGGCCCCCACCCCACGGCATTCCCGGCGGTCTGCGGCCTCACACCGGCGCAGCAGGGCCCTTATCACACCTGGAAGTTTCTCCAAACACGAGAAAAATAACAAACTCCCTGCCCGGAAACGGGGAACAGGCGCGTCCTGCTGTTCGCCCAGTTCCTGCTCCTCGCCTCGCTCCGCAGATCTGCTCCTTCTGCAGCAAATGCAGGAGCCAAGTGTGGGGTTTCCCCCATCCCACATCCCGCCACACCCCGCCCCCCGTACCCCATCCCCCATCCCCCTCCCACCACCACCACCCCTGCCCCATCACCCCAACGCCCCCCCGCTGCCCCCACCCCCCATCGCCCCCTACTGCTCCCATCCCAACCCCCCGCTGCCCCCATCATCCCCCCCCCCCCCCCGCTGCCCCATCCCATCCCCCATCCCACCACTGCTGTCCTCATCCCATCTCCCACCACCACCACCCCTGCCCTATCACCCCCTCTGCCCCCAACCCCCAACCCCCCGCTGCCCCCATCATCCCCCCCCCCGCTGCCCCATCCCATCTCCCATCCCACCAGCACCCCCGCCCATCCCCCACCCCACCGCCCCCCCCCCGCTGCCCCATCCCATCTCCCCACCAGCACCCCCGCCCATCCCCCACCCCACCGCCCCCCCCTCCCCCCGCTGCCCCATCCCATCTCCCATCCCACCAGCACCTCCGCCCATCCCCCACCCCACCGCCCTCCGCTGCCCCATCCCCCCACCCCCGCGGGCACCCAGGTCCCCCCCCACCCCCCACCCCCGTCTCCGCCTCGAGCTGGGCTCTGGCGGGGCGGGGGGAGGAGCCGGTGCAGGCCGCCCTCGCGCTCTCCTCTGCGGCGCTGTGGCCGTCGGCGGGGCAGCGGGACGGACAGACGGACGGGCGGGCGGGCGGGGGTCACGGGGGCGGCGTGCGGCCTGGGGCGGCGGCACGGGGGGCAGCGGGGTGCGCCCGAGGGCAGGGGACCCCGACCCGGGCCGCACGTCGGGCGCTCACGGGGCGGGCGGGGAAGTCGAGGCGGGGGGAGGGGGGGGGGGCGCGCACGGCCCGGCAGTCCCACCCTCGCACCCGGCAGTCCGAGGGAGGCGACTCTGTGCCTCTGCGGGGGACTTTAAAACGCAGCCACTAAAGGAGCCTCGGGGATCCCCGGGGGGCGCAGCGGTTTGGCGCCTGCCTTTGGCCCAAGGCGCGATCCTGGAGACCCGGGATCGAATCCCACGTCGGGCTCCCGGTGCATGGAGCCTGCTTCTCCCTCCGCCTGTGTCTCTGCCTCTCTCTCTCTCTCTCTCTGTGACTATCATAAATAAATAAAAAATTATAAAAAAAAAAAAAACTAAAGGAGCCCCGGGGTGACCCGAGTCGTTTCCACACCACCCTCCCCACCCTCCCCACCCTCCCCACCCCTCCCCACCCCACCCCACCCGGAGAAGCGCCTGCGCCTTGGTCCGCGCTGAGCCCTGGAGCCCCGCGGGCCGCCCCTGCCCTGGGCCCGCCCCGCCGGCCCGCGAGGCTCCCCGTGTGCGCCTTTGCAAAAATCACAAGCGGCGCGTCCGATTGCTTCCCTGTCTCCTCTGGAGCAGTTCCAGTTTGCCTTTTAACACTACTCCCTTGCCGGCACCCAACAAGTAACACCTCTCTTGGGTGTGATTGGCAGGAAAGAAAAAAAAACCGTAAATGCCGAAATTTGTTGCTTAGGGCATTTCCCTAAAATGCCCAGGAAGCAGAACCGATTGTGACTTGGAAGATGTTGGTGAAAGGGCTACACCGTGGCAGGTCAGAACCCAACAGGGCCGTGTTGCAAAAAGTGGGAAGGGAAACATGGAAAGGCCGACTCTGGCCGGAGAGAGCTTTGTGGGGTCCTCCCCACGCCCACAGCCCCCTAATAATTTCATAAAACACACTTCCAAGTCGCTGTGTTGCACAACCTCATTCGCTGTCACTCATCAATACTGCCCGGCCTTGTTGTTACACTGCGTGACTGCTAGGTGTGTGCCTTCCTGTAACTGGGACAGGCCATCAGCAAGCCGATTAATTTTAGAGATGCGGAACTGCTTCTAAAGAGACGGAATCTGCCTTCATCAAACTGGGATTTTTGAAAAGCTTTTCTGAAAGGTTAATTCGTCATTCTATGGAAGAAAGTGTCCCCTGGAGACCTCAAGCCTGAATGTGGGAGAGCAGGCCCCCAAGGATAAGGACAAGCCTCAAGGTTGTGAAAAATAATTTAGCAAACGCGATTCCGTGTGTATTTTACCACGTCCGCGTACTTAGCCAGACGCTGAATCACCGAGCGGAGGGGTTGTTTTTTAAATACAGTTGTCTGGAAAATATTGTGCAAAAGTTTGTAGGCTAACTTCCTAACAAGATGTGGGATAGCTTTTCATATGTAAAGTAGTTTATTTTAACGTCTCTTTTCAAACTCTCAAGCCTCCCGAGAATGAAGTGGGCTTTGATTTAGTCCCATTTCACAGAAAAACAATTCAAGGCAAAGGGAGCTGCCACCGGCCAATCTGGTTCAGGAGGCGGCAGCGAGCTGTGTGGCCTTCCCCAGCCCGGGGCACCCTGGGTGAGGAGGCCCACGCGGGGCAGGAAACCGGACACTTATGGCAGCTGCCAAGTGTCTGGGCAGGCGGGTGACAAAAGTGCTCACGGGGAGCTTCCTTCCAACGGGGGAAGGTGGTTCTCCACTTCAATGGACAATTGAAGAATCTGGCTTTAAAGGACAGGAAGGGACCTGGAGGAGCCAAGGGGATTACAATTCACCTTTGATGGGGCAGAAATCGGGGGGCAAGTGGGGTCGACTTCACTGCGCACTTGCAAAAGGGGAGGCTTTCCCCTCTTCAGTCTAATTAAAAGCCCTAGAAATTCAAGCACGACTGCACACTGCTGATGGGATGGGTCGCAAGTTCTAGAAAGTGGCCACTGTTTTTGCAGAGAAAGTGGGAATAACGGTAAGAGCAGCAGGCGGCCGAGGGGGAGCCGGCCCCGGTTCCCACTTCCAGTCCCCGCGGCCCCACGTCGGAGCCAGGCCCCCGGCGGTCGGAGGAGGCCAAACAGGAAGGGACGAGACCGAGGTCCTGGAGGGGGGGAGGGGAGGGAGGGGAGGGGAGGGGAGGGGAGGGGAGGGGAGGGGAGGGGAGGGAGGAGGGCGGCCGCCGAGCCCGCAGGTGGGAGCCGGGCCGCGGGGCCGCGCTGGGGTGTTCCAGGGCCACGCTCTGCTGCTGGGGCGCGGGGGGCGCGGGGCGGGGGAGCGGGACCGCGGCCTCGAGGCAGCACAAGCTGCTGGACCCCTGAGAGCCAGGCCAGGCCGCGAGGCCCCCCGCCCCCCAACAGCGCGGGAAGGTGCAGGTGTTGTCTGGAACCCGCCGCTGCGCCCGCACCGGGACGTCCGGACCCAGGGCGCGAACAGGGGCCTGCGCTTGGGGTGTCCATCGGCCCCGGAGCTTGCACATTCAGGGGAAGCTGTGCCCGCAGGGTGAGGCGGTGGAGGGGACCCCCCGCGGGGGCCGACCCCACGCCGTCTTGCACGGATGCACGGCCTCGCCCCCCCTTTCCCCGCGCCCGCTCCTCTCCCGCCACGGCCCGGGCCCCCCAGGTTCCCAGGTCTCCCGGTGGCTGTGGACTCCGGACTCCCCCAGGTCCCCAGGTGGTCGCGGGCCCCAGCCCCCTCCAAGTCCCCAGGTGGTCGCGGCCTCCGCCCTCCCCCAGGTCTCCAGGTGGCTGCAGACCCCAGCCCCCCTCCAGGTCCCCAGGTCCCCAGCTGGTCGCGGGCTCCGCCCCCCCAGGTCCTCAGGTGGCCGTGGACTCCGGGCTCCCCCAGGTCCCCAGGTGGCTGCAGACCCCGGCCCCCCCCAGGTCCCCAGGTCCCCAGGTGGTCGCGGGCTCCGCCCCCCCAGGTCCTCAGGTGGCCGTGGACTCCGGGCTCCCCCAGGTCCCCAGGTGCCCGCGGACCCCGCCCCCCAGTCTCCAGGTGTCCCCGGCCCCCAGCCCTGCTGCGCCCCGCTCCCCTCCCCCACCCTCTTGCAGAAGCCTCCTGGTCCCGGAGGCCTGGGGGGGCGCGGGGGGCAGGCCCGCGGGCAGGTCACTGCGCTCGGGGCTGCGGCGTCGGGGCCTCCGGATTAGTTCAGACGGGGCCGAGCTGTCACCCAGCGCCCCGCACGCTGCGGGATTCCGGGGAGGACCCACGGGCGGCCCCAGGGAGGTCCCTCGGCCGGGGCCGGGATGCGCCGCCGGGGTCCGGGTCCGGGTCCGGGTCCGGGGACGGTCCCTCCAAGCCCGCCGCTGCCCCCCCCCCGCCCCCCCGCGGCCCGCCACCTGCGCCGGGTCTCTAAGCCCGCCCGCCCTCGGAGCCGGCCCGGGAGCGAGGGAGGGGCGCAGCGCCGCGGGGCGGGGGGCCTGGGGGTGCAGGGTCCGGCCGCAGTGGCGCCCCCGCCCCGCCCCGCCCCGGGCCCTCGGAGCCGCCGACTCACCGCCCCGCGGCGCCAGCATCGCAGACCCGGGTCGCCCCGGCCGACAGGTGCGCTTGGTGCCCTCGGGCTCCGGCCGCCGCCTGCGTGGGGAGCTTGGGGGGGGCTCGGGGGCGGCAGGTGCACCCCCCGCGGCCGCGCTGTCCGGCCTCACCCTCCGCCCCACGCGGCGGCGCTTCTCGTCGTTTCCCGGGAGGTGAGGACGGACGGACGGACACGGACAGAACGTCAGACCCGCTCTAGCCTTCCCGGGTGTGTCAAGCAAAGAACTGCGCCGGGTTGAACGTAGTTTTTATTCTGACCGCGAAAGGGCTCAAACATCACCTGGGGACGCGGCGGAGACGTGGGAGGGCGCGGGGCGCGGGGCGGGGGGGCCTCCCCGCCTGCCCCCTCGGCCTCAGCGGGCCGCTCGGCTTCGGCGGCTTCACTTCAGGCGGCTCCTGAGCGAGCCGGAGACATGGGGTCGCTGGCGGCGCAGCTCCTCCGCCACCAGGTCCGGGTGCAGGTGCAGGGGGTGCAGGTGCAGGGGGCGCAGGCTGCAGGGGGTGCAGGTGCACGGGGTGCAGGTGCAGGGGGCGCAGGCTGCAAGGGGTGCAAGGGGTGCAGGTGCAGGGGGCCCAGGCTGCAGGGGGTGCAGGGGGTGCCGGCTGCAGGCAGGTGCAGGTGCAGGGGGCTCAGCTCCCAGGCCAGCGTCAGGGCGGTGGGAAGCAGAGTTGCCGCCTGCACCGGACAGCTGCCCTGGGGCTCCCCAGCCACGCTCTGGAGCCGATTTAACACGAAAATACTGTTCTGAGAACCGTAGCCTCACTCGGCTGCCGTGGAGCCCTGATAAGAAAGAAATAGTGGTGACCACGGAGGGCTCAAGGCAAACAAGGAACCCCCCCCAGGAAAGGGGGGCTCAAGGCGCTGAGCGGCGCCCACACACACACACCTAGCCCAGGACCCCGCCCCGCTGGGTCTGCAAAATTAGCAAAAAGTTTGCTCCAAACTGAAAGCCCGCTAGCAGCCTCAGATCGGAACTGTCGCCCCAGGGAGTACTGAGGTGCTGGGTTCACCTGTGTCTTCACTGCCTAACCCGAGGGGCTCCAGAGGCTCCTTCCTCGGCCCTGCAGACCCCCGGTGGGAGCCCACTCCAACCCCGCCTCCCTCACAGGCCACCAGAAATAACAAAAGACCAGACATAAAGACTGAGCAAAACTGTACAAGAATTTAGGAATGTTTTTTTCCTCCTCTAGGAGAAAGGTAAGTCGCTATTTATTAAACAGGAGGAAGTGCGGGCGCAGAGCACCTGGGGAGGGGGGACCCCGCTCAGAACAACCACCTTCTCCTCCCATGCAGCCCCGGCGGCTAACAGGAAGCAAAGGGAACGAACGAACGCGCACTGCTACCTCCTGATGAAGAGGCAAGGGTCGCGATGTTGGAGAGGCCGGAAGATCCTAAAAACAACCAGAGATAAATTAATGCGCTTGGCAGAAGTTCACATAAGTTATAATATTTTGCCATCCACCTTTTTATTCTTTAAAATTTCAGGATTAAAAAAATAATAATAAATAAATAAAATAAAACTTCAGCATTTTCTGGCTTATTAAGGAAAAAGAGATGAAAGATTGTGGATTACTTGGTAGTCGACGGCTCCATCCTACTGCCTTTTATTTCAGAGGGCAGCAGTCTTGACCCAAACCCTGCATCTGCTGGCGAGGGGGACGGAAATAAAAAGCCTGTGAAAACCATGCAGGTTCTGGAGCAATCAAGAACGCGGTTTAAGAAGCACCGAAATAAAAAAAATTAGGTTCTGTAGGCAAAGAAATGAGGACTTTGAATAATTTCAGAGGAGTCGAACTTTCTCCTCTTTGCTCAGGAGGTCCTCGCTCCGCGGCGGGCGAGCCGGTCTCTTCACATCGAGGGCTGCTGCGCTTTCCTCGGGGCGCTCACGCAGGGTGAACCGCACACAATCCCTCCCACGAGGATTTAAAGTGGGGCGAATAAACGCTGCCTGTCCGCGGTTGGGAAGGGGAGGGACACTTAAATCACCAGCTCTGGCCAAAAAGAGGGGATTATAAGATTCTGCAAAAAAATCCAGAGAACCCACAACAGAGTTTCTAGTTTGCGATTAACAAAATGAGCAAGGCCCGTCTGCATTCTCTTAATAAACGACTTTAAAGTGCTGAGCAGTGTCGGAAGCTTCCAGATTTGCCAGATATACTCTGCTTCCCTTGGTGGGCTTTTGTGGTGGTTGCTACCTTTCAAACGTGTTTGGGGAAAAAACCACAAAGTACTGGGCAGATTTGACAATTCGATGGAAGCCCTTCCTAAATATATTTCGCGACTTGTTTGGGGGTAACCCTTACTTAATTCAGACTTTTATCTTTAATTAACAGTGTGAGGTTCGGGTTCAAGCAGAAAATGCTCATCAACAAATGTTGGAATATCGAGACCTTGATTTATAAAAAAGCACCTCTTCAGTCTTTAGGATTAGCAGGCTCAGGTCTGACGTTTTAGAAGAGGGGCCTAATTGCTACTTTGCCATATTTGTGTTACTCAAGTGACACGTACTTCCAAACACTTGTCAAAGAGGCAAAGCCCGAGAAGGCCAGTGAAGGGCGCGCAGCGGAGCTGTTACCCGCGCGGAGCACCGTGGCCCTTGGCCAGGTCCGCCAAGGAGGCCCCCGTGGGGGGGGGCGAACCTGAAACCACCGCGGGCTCCTGCGCTGGGCGGGAAATCCGACCTGCCCCAAGGCCGCAATTACAGTCTTAGGGGACCCATCTGCCGCGGGACCCCCCCTCCCCCGGGCGTCCGCGCTCTTTGTCTGAGCAGGGGGGACTGGGGGGCGGACCTGGGGCCCCGACAGCAGAAGGAAGGGAGACGTCCCGCGTGGGCGCGCCCTGGGTCACCGGCCGCGGCCGACACCCGACGCCGCCGTCCTGTGGCACCTGCCGCCCGGCCAGGGTCCCCCCGCAGGCCACGCCAACCCACCCCGGGCCCCCCGAGGCCCCCCGAGCCCACCCCGAGGCCCTCCAGGCCCCCCGAGCCCACCTGAGGCCCCCCGAGGTCCCCGAGCCCACCTGAGGCCCCCCGAGGCCCCCCGCCCCAGGCCGGCCCCCCCAGACCACCCCAAGGCCCCCGGGCCCGCCCCGCGCAGCCCTCCCGCTGCCCTGACTTCCACGGGGACCCCCGCCCCGTCCCGGGCACCCCCCGCCCCCGGGAGCCCCCCAGTCCCCGGAGCCCGGGCCGAGCGACTCCGAGACTCACCTCCGGGTCCGGGTCCGGGTCCGGGTCCGGGTCCAGCCTCCCGCTGCGGCCCTGCCTGGCGCCCCCATCCCGGGCCGCCTGCCCCGCAGGGTCGCGGCCTCCCCGCCCGAGGATGCGGCCCGGAGCTGGCGGCCCAGGGCGCCCCGTCCCCGGCCTCACGTGCGCGCGGGCTCCCGGCGGGGCGTCGGGGCGGGGCGGGGCCGGGCGGGGGGCAGGGGCCGGGGGTCCCGCGGAGGCCGGGCGAGCCCCGTACCCCGGCGCCCGGGAGCAGGCGCGGCGGAGCGCGCGCGGGGCCGGTCACCTCCCGCGTGTCCCTCGACGGCCGGCGGAGGAGGGGCCGCGCCTGCGTCCGGGCCGCCCGCGCCGGGCCCCGCGCCCTCCCTCCGCGCACGCGGTGATGGCGGACGACGTCACCCGGAGCCGAGGGAGAGGATCGATCTCAGATGTGCTGCGGCCTTCAGAGCCGGGTGAGCAGATGGAGGATTAAGGGGACGGAGGGACCGGCGCGGGCCGGGGGCGGCGGGCGGGGGGCGGGGCGGGGCGCACGGGGAGGGGCGCACGGGGAGGGGCGCGCCGGGCGGGGAGGGGCGCACGGGGAGGGGCGCACGGGGAGGGGCGCACGGGGAGGGGCACGGGGCGGGGAGGGGCGCACGGGGCGGGGCGCGCGGCGGGGCGGGGCGCACGGGGAGGGGCGCACGGGGAGGGGCGCACGGGGAGGGGCACGGGGCGGGGAGGGGCGCACGGGGCGGGGCGCGCGGCGGGGCGGGGCGCACGGGGAGGGGCGGGGCGGGGGCGGGGCGGGGGCGGGGTGGGGGCGGGGCGTGGCCCGCGCCGGGGCGCCCCCGCCTCTCGGGGGCGGAGGAAGCTCTCCCGCCAATGGAAAGTGCTCGGCGGCCGCGGAGGAAAAAAAAAGTTTCCGCGGCGACTGTCGGGGGCGAACCTGCGACGCGCTAGAGCACCTCGCGCGCTCGGGAGCCGGCGGTCGGCGCGGTCCCGGCCGCCTCTGCAGCGCAGCCCCGTCGGCGCGGAGCGGCGGCTGCCGTCGGGCCCCGAGCGCGGGGCGCCCCGCGATGGGCCGGCGGGAGCCCGCGGGGCCGGGGCCCGGGCCCGGGCGGCGGCGGCGGCGGGCGGCAGGTGCGGCGGGCGCGGCGGGCGCGGCTCCGTGAGGCCGCGAGGCGCAGCGCGGCCCCCGCCCGGCCCCGCCATGGACGGCCGCCGGCCCGACGCGGCGGCGGGGATGCGCGCGGGCCCCGCGGGCGCCGCCAAGCCCTTGGCCTTCTCCATCGAGCGCATCATGGCGCGCACGCCCGAGCCCCGGGCCCTGCCCGCGCCGCCGCTGCTGCCCGCCGCGGCGCCCAAGCCGGACGCCAAGCCCCCGCTGCAGCTCGGCCCGCCCGTGCCCTGCATGATCCCCTTCGTGCCCGTGGCCTACGACGCGGGCCCCAAGGGCGCGCCCAGCGGCCCCGAGCCGCGCAAGGCCGGCCCCGAGGCCCCCGCCGCGCCCGCGCCCCCCGCGCCCCCCGCGCCCCCCGCGCTCCGCTGCGGCGACCTGCTGCACTGCGCGCTGAGCCTCAAGGGCGACCTGGCCCGCGACGCGCTGCCGCTGCCGCCCTACAGGCTGGTGCGGCCGCGCGTGGTCAACCACTCGTCGTTCCACGCCATGGGCGCGCTCTGCTACCTGAACCGCGGCGACGGCCCGTGCCCGCCCGCCGCCGGCCTCAACATCCACCCGGTGGCCTCCTACTTCCTGGGCTCCCCGCTGCACGCCCCGCCCAGGACCTACCTGGCCGAGAGGAACAAGCCGGGGGCCCCGGCGGCCGACAAGTTCCCCGCGGCGCTGGCCTTCAAGGACCTGTCGCAGGCCCAGCTGCAGCACTACGTGAAGGAGAGCGCGCAGCTGCTGTCGGAGAAGGTGGCCTTCAGGGCCGCCGAGCTCAGCCGCGCCTCGCCCCACGCCAAGCCCAAGGTCTTCACCTGCGAAGTGTGCGGCAAGGCAAGGAGCACGGGGCGCCCCTTCCCGCCTCCCTCCCTCCTCCTTCCTCCCTCTCTCCTCCTTCCTCCTTCCCGCCTTCCTTCCTCCATCCTTCCTCCCTTCCTTCCCTCCCTCCCGCCTTCCCTCCTTCCTTCCTTCCTCCCTCTCTCCTCCTTCCTCCTTCTCTCCTCGCTTCCCTCCTTCCCGCCTTCCTTTCTTCCTCTCCTTCCTTCCCTCCTTCCTTCCCTCCTTCCTTCCCTCCATCCTTCCTCCCATCTCTCCTTCCTTCCTCCCTTCTCTCCTCTCTTCCCTCCTTCCCGCCTTCCTTCCTCCCATCTCTCTTTTCTTCCTCCTTTCTCTCCTCTTTTCCCTCCTTCCCTCCATCCTTCCTCCCTTCTCTCCTCTCTTCCCTCCTTCCCTCCATCCTTCCTCCCTTCTCTCCTCTCTTCCCTCCTTCCTTCCTCCCGTCTCTCATTCCTTCCTCCTTTCTCTCTTCTCTTCCCTCCTTCCCTCCTTCCTTCCCTCCATCCTTCCTCCCTCCCTCCCTCCTTCCCTCCTTCCTTCCCTCCATCCTTCCTCCCTCCCTCCCGCCTTCCCTCCTTCCTTGCCTCCATCCTTCCTCCCTTCTCTCCTTCCTTCCTTTCCCCTCCTTCCTTCCTTCTTCCCTACCCTCCTTCCCTCCTTTCTCCCCTCTTTCCTTCCTTCCCTCCTTTCTTCACTCCTTCCTTCCTCTCTTCCGTTTTTCCTCCCTTTTCTCTCCTTCCTTCCTTTTCTCTCCTTCCTTCTTCCCTTCCCTCCTTCCTTCCTTTTTCCTCCTTCCTTGCTTCTTCCCTACTCTCCTTCCCTCCTTTCTTCCCTCTTTCCTTCCTTCCCCACTTCCCTCCTTCCCTTCTCTCCTTTCTTTTCCCTCCCTTTTTCCTTCTTCCTTTCCCTCCTTCCCTGCCTCTTTCCTTCCTTCCCTCCTCTCTTCCCTTCCTCCCTTCTCTCCTTCCTTTTCCTTCCTTTCCTTTCCTTTCCTTTTCCTTTCCCTTTTCCCCTTCCTTCCTTCCTTCCTTCCTTCCTTCCTTCCTTTCCTTTCCTTTCCTTTCCTTCCTTCCTGCCTTCCCTCCTTCCTGCCTTCCCTCCCTCCCTCCTTTCAAATTTCACTTTATTTTCTTATTGTTTGTATATGTTTGCTATAAGGTCACTTCCTGACGTGCCCCCCCCCCCCCCCCCCGCACCCCGCGCCCGTGCCGGTTTGGTTCCAAAGTGCTTGTCGGGCTAACTGTTCTCCTTGTCTTTAACTTTAAGGTCTTTAACGCACACTATAACTTAACCCGTCACATGCCAGTGCACACAGGAGCCAGACCCTTCGTTTGCAAAGTGTGTGGAAAGGGCTTCCGGCAGGCCAGCACCCTGTGCAGGCACAAGATCATCCACACCCAGGTGTGTTCGTCTGTCTCCATTTCACCCCGCTTCCTCCCAAACGGTCTGTAGAAAGACAGTGGCCGAACTCTCACTCTTCGTTCGTTCGGCGTGAGGTCTAGAATGTGCTAGCTGCTTGGGGGAGATGCCGGGGTTTTGCCTTTGTTCTGCTTAAACGCATGAGAGACCGCATGACTGTGAGTTTGCAGGACCCCACTTAATAACAAAATACCTTATACCTGCCCCGCTTTTCTTCCCTCCCTCTTAGGAAAAACCTCACAAATGTAACCAGTGCGGCAAAGCATTTAACAGAAGTTCCACTTTAAACACACATACCCGAATACACGCAGGCTACAAACCGTTTGTGTGTGAATTCTGTGGCAAAGGATTTCATCAAAAAGGTATAGAACCCAGGAGGCCCTGCTTCCACGAAAGTTCTAGTCTTTTCCAGATATTTTAGAAAACTGTTTTCTGAGGTGCAGCCAGTTACTGGCGCGTGTGTCGCTGTGCAGGCTCCTGCCGGGTTGCGATGAGTAGGGTCAGAGAGGCGCGGTAGAGACCCGGAGGGGGACCTCCTCGCGCTGGCTCTCCCCCTGGAAAGCTGGGTTAAGAACCCGCGTTAGAGCGCGGAGGAGCGGCCTCGGCTGAGGCCAGCGGCCGGCCAGCCTGGCGCGGCGCCCGCAGCAGCTCCTCCCTGCCGTCCCACCCTCGGCTCCTCTCTTCTCGAGCTCTTTTCCCATGTCCTCCCTGTCGCCCTGTCGTCTGTGTTGCAGGGAATTACAAAAACCACAAGCTGACCCACAGCGGGGAGAAGCAGTTCAAGTGCAATATCTGCAACAAGGCCTTCCACCAGGTTTACAACCTCACCTTCCACATGCACACTCACAACGACAAGAAGCCCTTCACCTGCCCCACGTGTGGCAAGGGCTTCTGCAGGAACTTTGACCTCAAGAAGCACGTCCGCAAGCTGCACGACAGCAGCCTGGGGCTGGCCCGCACCTCAGCCGGGGAGCCCGGCGCCAACCCCTCGTCCCCTCTGCAGCAGATGCCGCCCGCGACCCTGCCGCCGCCGCTGCCGCCGCTGCCGCCCCCTGGGCCCCTGCAGCCTGGCCTCCACCCGGCCCATCAGTGATCAAGGCCAAAGTCCCTTCCCAGCCCCTTTGGGGTCCCCACTACGGAGGCATCGGGGATAGAGCTGGTCCTGCCGGCCCCACCGCGTCTGCAGGCCCCAGGGCGTGTTGGGCCCCACGTGGTAGCGCCCAGACCAGACGGGAAGCCTCTGCATTTCCTGGCCTTTCCCCTCTTGCATGCACCTGCTACATGGTTTTGTGTATTATATCCTCTAGAGGCACTCACAATCATGAGAAAATTCGGGGTTTTGTTTCTGATTTTTCTTTTTTGATTTGGAAAGACTTCATCTCTGGTGGAGAGATGCTGTTTATTTGTTTTGTTTTGTTTTTTAAAACAAAATTCTACTGTATTTATTGAGATCTGTATTATCCTACCCGGGAATGCTGCACCGTTTTAATTTTATTGTTGTATATATTTCCATTGTGTTACCTGCCGTCTCCAGATGCCTGCCGATCGTTTATCATCATTTCCTCTTTCCCTGAGGTAACAAGACACGGTGTGTATGTTATATATACACGCGTAGGTGTGTGTGCCTGTAAAGGCACGTTCCGCATTCGTGAGTGCACACACACGTACACACTAGGGAAAGGGGGTTCGATATGGATGAATTTGAATTTTGGTTTTGATTCTTGCACGTGAAAATTGATTCATTGACTTGGAAATAAATACTTGGAACACGCTTATTTAATCAACAAGCTTCGGGGATCTTCGTATTCGGCTAGATCGGGGTCTGGCTCCCCCATCCCTCCCCAGTCCTTACAAGTTCCACCCTCGGTCAATAGCGCCTCCTGTCCCACCTGAAAGATTCGCGAAGAACGAATGATCGTCTCTTTAAGCCGCTAGGACTTTGCTAAAGTGCAGAGACAGGAGCTGTGGAGCCGGGGCTGGTCTCTGGCGCTGCAGCCACTGTATCGGGGTGAGTTGGGGTGAGTCGCTGTGGCTCGGTGCTCCCCTCTGCCTGATGCTCCCCCAGCCGGTGCTCCCCTTGGCTCGGTGCTCCCTGTGGCCCTGTGCCCCCTCGGCCTGGTGCTCCCTCGGCCCGGTGCTCCCCTCTGCCTGATGCTCCCCCAGCCGGGGCTCCCCTTGGCTCGGTGCTCCCGGTGCCCCCCGACCCGGTGCCCCCGGGCCGGCGGGTGGAGGCCGAGCGCGGCCGCGGGCCCTCGAGTGCGAACCGCTGCTCCCCTCGCGCCGCTCGCTGCTGCTGCCTGCAGGTCTCTCCTGTTTTCTTGCCAAAACAGTGAAACAACCGCTAAAGACTTTAATTAAGAGGGGTAATTAGTTCAGATTTATCAAAGCCGGGTTGTTACACTATTAGCTGCTCAGTAGAAGCTGCCAGACGGACTCGCCGCGCAGCCCCAGCCCGCCCCGGCCCCGGCCCCCGCGCCCCGGCCCCGCCCGGGGTCCCCGCGCCCCGCCCATCCCCCCGCCCGCCCCCCGCCCCGGTCCCCGCGCCCCAGCCCCGCCCATCCCCCCGCCCCCTCCTCCGGTCCCCGCGCCCCGACCTCGACCCCGCCCCGGGCCCCCTCCCCCCCCCCCGCCCTCCGCTGGCCCTCGCGCCCCCGTCCGGAGGGGAGCTGGGAGGCCGACCGTCGGGGTCCTCGTGCCCCCCCCCCGCCCGGCCTCCCCCGACTGCGGCGCCACCTCCCGGGCGCCGGGACCCACCGCGGGGGAAGCGCGGGCGCCGCGAGGGCGGGGAGGCCGCAGCCCCGGGTCAGGGAAGGTGGGGGGGGCGGGGGGGGCTCTCGAGGGTCCCCGCGGGGCGCGCCTGCTCCCTGAGCAACGCGGGGAGCCCGGGTCGTGCCAAAGGGCAGACCTCGGCCTCGGCCTGGCCCGACCTCACCTCCAGGAGGATTTGGACTCACTGCCCCCCCCCCCCGCCCCCCGCCCCCCGCCCCCGGCTGTGACTCGTCGACACCTTCAGGGGCCACGATCTCGCTGTGAAAAGCAGGTTGAACAGGGTGGAGGGAACCGGCCAAACCCCTGCAGCCCGACGCCCGTCGGCGTGGTGGGGGAGGGTGGGAGAGGGAGAGGGAGGGAGGGGGAGAGGGAGGGAGGGGGAGGAGGGAGGGAGGGGGAGAAGGGAGAGGGAGGGAGGGGAAAGGGGGAGAGGGAGGGAGGGGGAGGGAGGGAGAGGGAGGGAGAGAGGGAGGGAGAGAGAGAGGGGGAGAGGGGAGGGAGGGGGAGAAGGGAGAGGGAGGGAGGGGAAAGGGGGAAAGGGAGGGAGGGGGGAGGGAGGGAGAGAGGGAGGGAAAGGGAGGGAGAGAGGGAGGGAGAGGGAGGGAGAGAGGCAGGGAGAGGGAGGGAGAGAGGGAGGGAGAGGGAGGGAAGGAGGGGGAGGGAGAGAGAGGGAGAGGGAAGGAGGGGGAGGGAGAGAGGGAGGAGGAGGAGGGAGGGAGGGAGAGGGAGAGAGGGAGGGAGAGGGAGGGAGGGAGGGAGGGGAGCGAGCTTGTGGGCCTGATCCGACCCTCCACTGGGCCCGCGCGGCCCAAGGCAGGGGGAGCGGCGGCGGGTCTGCCGGAGGCTGGAGGAGCCCGAGGCGCTGCGCTCAGGCAGCAGAGGCCGCGGGAAATTCTCTAAAACCAGCAGCTCTCACGACAGCTCCTGGTCAGGAGGCGAATTGCCGGTGAACTGTGGTTTAGGGCAGCTGCTGGAGCTTCTGAACATCACGGAGCGGCCCCTTGAGGGCAGCAGGGCCCTAGCGATGGAGGGGGGGGGGCGGCAGGTCGAGCTGCTGCAGAGGGACGCTCGGGGGAAGGCCTTGGACCGGCCCCTCCGGGAGAGGGTAAAGGCTGAGCTCCCCTCCCCCGGCCGCCCTGCCCGCGTCCTGCTGCCCGAGTGTTGGTTCACTGGCAGGACAGGCCCCGGCAGGGAGGTAGGGAGCCCGGTCCCGTCCACCTGGGGCTGCGGGCAGACTCAGCGGCCAGCACCCAGGGACCTGCAGAGGAAACCGGCTGGTCCTCAGCTCTCTGCTCTCTCCGTGGGAAGTGCCGTGGGCGCCGGTGCAGCAGGGGCCCAAGGACCGGCTTTAGGAAGTGGCTCTCCTGAAGCTTCTGGACTGGTCAGCTTGGGAGATCAGAATATAACACAGAAGAACACTCTAAGTGGTTCCGACCGATTTTAACACAGAATGCGAGCGAGTCCTGATTTCCAAATCTCTCTTCCCCAAGCATGTCCTTTGTTCGGACTCAAAATTTTAGTTTGAGACCAAGTTTTTGTGCAAGATCAGAACTAAGGTGTCCATTTTTTGGACACTTTTTCTAGTAATGGATGAAAGCATTAGTTACTAGCAAAGGAGTTACTTGTCAGTGAAGTTTGAAAGTTTAGGAGGTTTTTGGTCTCTTTAAATAGAATTTTGCTCTTTTACAAATGTGGAAGAAATGAATCCAAAAGGTTTAATGGAGTCCTGACTCCCGGAATCTGTGCACCCCGCTGGATAGATGTCTCTGTTCTTAGACGTAGTTAGCAATGTCATAAATCATAATTTTGCTAGATTTGGTGACCATTCAAAGCATTGACTAAATTATAATTGTAATGGTCATGTTTTGTCTTTGTATTCACCTCCAAACAGACGATATAAAGTGTAAATTATCTCAAATTCAAAATTGGGGAAGAAACAAAAATGTTTTCTTCATCACTTTGTGAATGCTCGTAATGGGCAGATTTTTGTTACACTTCAAGTTCATGATTTTGAGGAATCATGATTTACTGCTACCCGACAGTACATGTTTTAAAAGCATGAAAATTAAACACAATTCTAAATTTCAATGGGTAAGAATATGAAGTGGTTGACTTGTCCGGAAAAACATTTTGGGCCAGATGAAACATTGCCTTTTTGCTCTGCTTTTGCCAAACCGCAAGATTTCTTCCACACAAGAAATGATATATTTCCATGGGGTTAATTAAAAAAAACAAAACAAAAAGAAACCATATTTGTAAGTAGAAGATATCTTATCATGAATTTCACAGTTTCTAGAAATCAACGCTTATGTTCATTCATTCCAGCTCCAGGGCATAGTAACAAAAAACAAATATTGCAAAGATAAATTAAGCAGCACACTGGGCATCTGCGTGTTCTCGGTGCTGAAGCAGTTGCCAGTTGAAGCCAGGGCAGGTCGTCCCACTCCAGGCGCAGAGAGGGGGGAGCCTGCTGCTCCATGACCCTGCCAGGCGGGCGGCCTCTGCTATTATTATATTTTTCTGCCTGCAGTGAGACACGTCGCTCCTAATGAACTTTAAGCAAAAGTGAGAATCCGTCATGCACTTGAAGGGGCACAAAGTCATTACAAATGCCCAAGTACCTTTGCTGTTCAAGTTTGAGGTGACACTGGTATCAAGTGAAGTCATATTCCTTCTGGTCTTGTGGAGATCGAGTTACTAAATAAAGATGAAATACAGTGACAATACCAGTCTCCAGGGCTAGTATTTTGCCGCCAAACAAACACATGTTGCTCATGGACACAGCAGTGGGAGTGGGGAGAGGAAAACCCCACATATCAGTTCTCTGTTGTTTTTTTTTTTTTTTTAAGATTTTGTTTATTGATTCCTGAGAGACCCAGAGAGAGAGGCAGAGACACAGGCAGAGGGAGAAGCGGGCTCCATGCAGGGAGCTCAATGCGGGACTCGATCCCGGGACCCTGGGGTCTCACCTTGGGCCCAAGGCGGAGGCTCCACTGCTGAGTCCCCTGGGGAGCCCCACGCATCAGTTCCTAAGTGGTGCTAGAAATCTACCACAAAATGAGGACCAGATCTCCAGTTTGATTTAACTCCGTCTTTCTTGATGACAACAATATAGACATTTTGTGTATAAATAATCTGAAGGTTCAGACCCCTCGGGTGCAGCTCCCTCCCTCACAGTAACAAACAAGCTGAGGCCTCTTGTTTTTGTTTTTTTGTTCTTTTTTTTTAAGTTGCTGAGGCCTTTTGATGGCTACCCCCCACCCCCAGAAGCTTGATTCTTCAGTTACACGTGAACCAAATCTGGAGTAGGTGACACATTCCAGAAGTAAAAAATTGTTTACACAAATCTCTGAATCAGATTTGCACCTTAAAAATTTCAGCAAAAAACTGAGTTTGGAATCAACCTCTACAGGACAACAAATGCAATTTCTTTGACAAGAAATAGGAAGGGAGAGGGGGAGAAAGAAGAGAAAGGGGAGGAGGAAGGGCAGAGCAAAAGGAGGAGGAGGAGGAGGGGACCAGGACAGGCAGGACAAGAAAGCCTGTCATTTAAAAGGGATTTTAAAAACAGAATAACTGGGAGGCCTGGAGGCTGAGCGGTTGAGCATCTGCTTGGGCCCCAGGTCGCGATCCTGTGATCCCGGTCCAGGGACTGATTCCTACATCGGGCTCCCCGCAGGGAGCCTGCTTCTCCCTCTGCCTGGCTCTCATGAATAGATAAATAAAATCTTAAAAAAAAAAAAAACAAAAACAAAAAACAGATTAACTGGGGCACCCGAGTGGCTCAGCCCAGTAAGGATTCAACTCTGGATTTCAGCTCAGGTCCTTATCTCAGGACAGTGAGATGGAGCCGCGTGCTGGGCTCAGACCCTGCTTACGGTTCACTCTCCTCTCCCTCAGTCCCTGCCCCCTGTTTTCTCTCCCTCTCTAAAAAATAAGAGAAGAAAGAAAGAAGAAAGAAAAGAAAGAGAGAGAGAGAGAGAGAGGAAGGCCAATTGCTACATGTGACTCTCCTTTCAATCTCCAATCAATCAAATGAACTGTAAAAATAAAAGTCACTCAGGAACACCTGGAAATTTGAACACTGAGTGTTTAATGAAATTAAGCAATTGTGTTGACTTTTTAAGATGTGAAAAAAGCGTTTTAGTTCTGTTTTTAAAATAGTGTTTTTGGAGCTCTGTCTTCAGCGTATTATCAAATATGTTTGGAATTTGGCCTGAAAGCAGTAGGAATGGGATGGTGACTGGGTGCGGGTGGGTGAGCAGCTGGCCGAATCCCAGGTCCCAGGTCCCAGGTCCACCCCAGATCCCAGGTCCCAGGTCCACTCCAGGTCCCAGGTCCCAGGCCCCACTCCAGATCCCATGTCCCAGATCCCAGGTCCCAGGTCCCACTCCAGGTCCCAGGTCCCAGATGTACTCCAGATCCCAGATCCCAGGTCCCAGGTCCCAGGTCCCAGGTCCCACTCCGGGCCCCAGGTCCCAGGTCCACTCCAGGTCCCAGGTCCCACTCCAGGTCCCAGGTCCCACTCCAGGTCCCAGGTCCCAGATGTACTCCAGATCCCAGATCCCAGGTCCCAGGTCCCAGGTCCCAGGTCCCACTCCGGGCCCCAGGTCCCAGGTCCACTCCAGGTCCCAGGTCCCACTCCAGGTCCCAGGTCCCAGATGTACTCCAGATCCCAGATCCCAGGTCCCAGGTCCCAGGTCCCAGGTCCCACTCCGGGCCCCAGGTCCCAGGTCCACTCCAGGTCCCAGGTCCCACTCCAGGTCCCAGGTCCCAGATGTACTCCAGATCCCAGGTCCCAGGTCCCAGGTCCACTCCAGGTCCCAGGTCCCAGGTTCCAGGCCCCACTCTAGATCCCATGTCCCAGGCCCAGGACCTCCAGGGCCCTGCCACTGAGCCTGCCCAGCTGGCCTGTTTCTCCCACGCATGGGGCAGCGCCTGGAGAAGAGGCCGCCTGGCCATGCAGAGTGGCTCCGAGGCCCAGAAAAGCCAGAACTCACACTCAGCACCCACCGATCATTCCACCGCTTTGCTCCCAGCACAACAGGCGCCAGCGGCCGTGGGCCCGGACGGGGGACTCGATGACTTCGGCTTCCCGGGCCCGGCCCTCTGGGGGGACGCAGGCCCACGGCGACGGTCAGCGGTGTGTGAGCCAGAAGGGCTGCCGCGGGTCCAGACCACAGGGCTGTCTCTGGAGCGGCCCGAACCCCAGGGGCCTGCTTGTTCTCATTCACTAGAGCTGTGGCTCCATTGGGGACACGGGTCTCCCAGAGGGCACTTGGCCCTGGCGGGGACCTCGGGGTGTCCGCGGCCCTGGAGCGGGTGCCCCGGCATCTACCGAGTGGGAGCCACTCGGTGTCCCAAGACGCTGTGCACTAGAGCGCGGAGACCTGTGCCCGCGACAGAGGATGACCCGGTCCCACATGTCCGGGTGCCAGGATGGAGCCTCTCATTCCCCAGGCAGGTGCTGAGCGGGTCAGGCCAGTGTCCCCACTCGGCGCCGTCCGGGTGCCCCCGGGCGCCGGCCTTCTCCCCCGCGGTGTCCACTAGGCCACTCCGCTCATTCAGTGGAAACCTCGCACCCACTCCACGGCCGGTTCCGGAGCATCCGTGTGTTCGCCTTCCACGGCGGCCTCTTCCTCCCCCCAGATTCCCCATCTATTTGCTCTCCCGGGGGCTGTAAGGGCTGTGTCCGCGTCCGGCTAACGCCAACACCTGTCACCTGGGGGATGTTTCTGTTGTTTATTCTCCAGATCATATGTCACATTTTTTTGCGTCTTTCTACCTGTATTGATGTTTTATCGTGGCTTAGATATGTAATTCGAGTTACCATATTGTTAACTTCTATATCCTTTAGCGCTGAGGACTTTATAAAGCAGGCGGTTACTCTGCTCCCGAGTCAGCGTGATCCTGTTGGGGCTCAGGGCTGGGTCGTGTTAGCAGGGTCTGTAGCAGCCACAGCTAAGGCGTAGTTTTTCTGGGGTCTCAGCGAGTCTCTCCACTCCTGCTGGTGGGAATTGCAACAACTCCCAGCACTGGCAAACCCCAACATCTCCGGTTGGCTCAGAGGGCCCCCGCTGTTCCCCACCAGGCTTCATAGAGTCCCTCTGTATGCATAGAGAGCTTGCTCTTCAGCCACAGACCCCAGGGGACCCCATGCATGTATCTGGAGCCCCCCGCTCTATGCAGGTCATAACCTACCCTATAGTTTCTAGCCACCTCAGCAGCCCCACCGTCTGGCATGTCTACACCAGGAGATGGTTGCTTTCCATTTGGACTCACTTCCTTGGGTCTGGGTTTGGAAAGAGTCTCCAGGGACCCCTGGGTGGCTCAGCGGTTTAGCCCCTGCCTTCAGCCCAGGGCGTGATCCTGGAGTCCTGGGATCGAGTCCCACGTCGGGCTCCCTGCATGGAGCCTGCTTCTCCCTCTGCCTGGGTCTCTGCCTCTCTCTCATTCTGTGTCTCTCATGAATAAATAAATAAAATCTTTTTTTTTTTTTTTTAAAGCAGAGTCTCCATTGCTAAAGGCAGAAGATGGAATACCTTGTGATTGAGGAGGTTGGGTATTTTTAGCTTGGAGGAAATGTAGTCTTTCATTTATATAATCATTTATCTTAAAAAGTTACAGGAGTAGTATGGGAAGTGGACCGACATCAGGACTGTCCGTAATCTCACACGAGTTGGCAGAAAATGTTGCACAATCCATGGTGCATCCTCACATGTGTTCATACAGCATCCGTGCATATATACTGTGGTTCAATTAAGCACAAAGGTTTTTTAAAGTGAGTCTAAAATAGAATATGAGAAATATATATGTAGTTAGAAGTAACTAAAATTAGTTAAAAGGATGAAAAGTACAATGGAAGAGAACGGAGAGTCTCTCAAAGAGGATCTAATGAAGTCCTGGAGGGGGGCAGTGGATATTTGAGAAGGCTTTCCCTTTTTTAAAAATTTAAATTACACTGTTTTATTTAAATTCAATGAACCAACATGTAGTACACCATCGGCTTCAGATGTAGAGTTCCATGATTTATCAGTTGCCTGTAACACCCAGGGCTCACCACGTCCGTCACGCGCCCTCCCTAGTGCCCGTCACCCAATTACCACCTCCCCTCCAGCGCCCCTCAGTTTGTCTCTCATGGATTTTCTCCCTCTCTGATGACGTCCCATTCAGTTTTTCTGAGGAAGTGGTTTCAGTGGGAGAATTTTTCCCGCCTTCTGGATCTTCCCTGTCTATAACCCAATCTTTTCTGCAAGAGACAAATCTTAGAGAGTAAGAGAAAATACAATTCAGAACAAAATCGTTCCCGTTCTACTTGGAGCCTCCCTGTTGACCTCTAGAATTTATGGTGAGAAAAGTCTTAAAACCTAGTCTTTTGCAAGAGACACACGATTTTTCTTCATTCCCAAGTGCACATTTAGTCCTTCTGGATATCTTGGAGGCAGTTTTAATATTCATCTCAAGCATACAAAAGATAAGGAATGTAATTATTTCTATAACACCTGTTTGGCTTGTGCCAAAGGTAAGTCGATCTTGGAGAATGACACTTGAATTGTGAAACTTTATCGGCGGCTGGTTCGGATTATAACTGTCGTCCGTTGACCAACTTCTGGAGTCACGGACATGTACCTTGGAAGGACATGAGTGCTCCTTCTTCTGCAAGAGGAGTAAAGAGCGCCTGAAGCCACTTGGTTTCACCCGGAAAGGACAGCAGTACACTTTGTAGCTTCTCTGCTCTCTACACAGCCTGAACTGCTAGAAACTCGAGTCTCACTATTCCTCAGGAAATCATGTCAATCCACTGTATTGATTATATCATGCTGACTGGCTTTGTTGAGCAGGAGATTGCAAGTCTATTAGAGGCCTTGCTAGGGCACAGGTGTGTCACAAGGTTAGTAACAAACCAGATGAAAATTCAGGGGCCTGTCATTTTAGTGACGGTTAAGAGGCCTGGAGGTGTGGGATATGTTGAGATAGCACCTCCAAAATGAAAATGTGGCTGTATCTCACACCTCCTGTCTTTACGAAAAATAGCACAACACGTGACGGTTTTGATTGTACAGTAACGTATACATCAGACATTGCTCCTTGGATGTATTTGCTGGGTGGCCTGAAAGCCTAAAAGTCTTAAGTGGAATCAAGAGCAAAATAGGTCTTCAGAGATGGTACAGCTGCGGTTCAAACAGCTATGCAACAAACTCAATAGTAATATCAACGTCAGTGGCAGATCCAAATGCTGCACAGATTCTCTGTCCAAGCTCAGTTGAAGAATCTCGGAGCATATCTTTAGGTTTTAGAACAAACTCGTATCTTCTTCAAATAATTATGCTTTATTTCAGAAAAATCTCTTGATTTGTACTGAGCCCTGGAGGAGATTTGGTGCCTGTCCATAGCTTTTTTTTATGTTTATTTTATTTTATGTTTTATTCCCAAATATCCAATAGCTTTAACACCCAGTCTGACACTGGTTATCGCTGGCCCACCATGCCACAGATTTGAGTTTGTGAAGCAGGTAACGGAATCGTTACCAAGAGAAGGTGGTAGATTTGAAAGTGGGCCTGATTAATTCCTAAAGGCATAAGTGAGTTGCAAGAGGAGAGGCCCAAGGCTTTCATGCCACTTGTATTTTAACCCACATTTGTGGCCTTTTGGGGGATATTCTTTATAATAATTGGCTGGGGGAAGAAATAATGAGCCCGGTTTAGAGATTGCTCTAAATGATATGCTGACATTAGTCAGAAGTGAAACCTGGAGCATTATAATCCCAAATAGAGGGACAAGTAAGGCAAATACTCCCTTGAGAAAGAACCTTTGAGCAGTATATCTTGGTTGTCCACTTGAAGGAGAGATGGCAAGAAGTATGGATATATGTTTATTCTCAATCGGTGGTGAATATTTTACCCCGATGGTCAAGGACTGAGAAGGAACATGATTGGAAAATGTATGAAAAGGAGATCTGGAAAAGAGATGTATGGATGGGCCTTTCTGAACAGCCCCACATCTGTGGATATTTCTGTCCTATATGATCGGAACAATCAACAACTGTGATGACACGTCCCTATCAGGTAGGCAAAGTACCTCTTTCCCCAGTCACCCCATACCCATACCTGCCTGCTGGGTTCATAAACAAAGTGGCCTTGATGACAAGGGTGAAAGCTACGTATGGGCTCAATGGACTTTCCTGCCACCAAGACCGTTGTGACTTTCATGGATGAACGACACCCTTGCCAATAGCAGGATCTAACGCAGAGCCTTTCGCATGGTGCTGTGGGACTAGCTGCCTACCTGGTGATACGCTGGTCACAGTGGATCTGTTCTTCGTGGCGGAGAGCATGTTGTCGTTGCTGGAGTAGACGTTTATCGTGTCTAGGGATTTCTCTGTCTTATACAGAGTGCTTTTTCCCAGCACCTCAGTCCATGGATTCTCTAAATTCCCCATTCCATGCCACATGAATATTTTAGACCAAGAAATGTTATAGCTAGAAAATGGGTCCTGTGAATATACAGTGAGTTTATAGAAGGTATTTATAATGAGCAAAATGGCTAAAACATTCAACACACATAATTGGCTAATAGTTTCCAACCTATATAAAGAAACTTGTAAGTCAAAAAGAAAAGACAAAACAAAACTAATAGAAAAACAGGCAAAAACTTGACAAGGAATTACAAAGGAGGAAACCAAAAGTGCTCTCATACGTGTGAAAAGATGCTTGCTTTATCTTCTTAGGAATCATCAAAGTGCAAGTTATCACCCCAATGAGATCCAGTTTCATACTTAACCAACTGGACAAATTAAAATGTTTACAATAGTAAGAGTAGTGACTACACAGGGCATCCGCAACACCCAGAGGCTCTCCATGGGGAGGGAACCCGGAATAGTTTTAGAAATCACTTTATTTTTTTATTTTTTGTTAAAGATTTATATTATTTATATATTCAGAGAGAGAGAGAGAGAGAGGCAGAGATACAGGCAGAGGGAGAAGCAGGCTCCTTGCAGGGAGCCCGACGTGGGACTCGATCCCGGGTCTCCAGGATCACACCCTGGGCTGCAGGCGGTGCTAAACCGCTGCACCACTGGGCTGCCCTAGAAACCACTTTAGAAGCCATGTTGGCACTAACAGCCGAATTTGTCTATTCACTTTTCCTATCGGCTAGAAATTCCTTCATTAGCTGTATAACTTAGAGAACTTGTGGTTCCCTATATGCCCATGGTACCAGGGCCGTGCAGGAACTAGGGTAAAAGACCTCATCATTGCACTGTTACAATCATAAAAAATTGGGAACAACTCACACGTCCATTAACAGGAGGATACACCCATTGTGGTGTGCCCCACACAATGGAATAGTGTGCAGCAGAGCGTAGACGGAGGACTGCCACGTGGAACGGCCCGGAGACATCTCAGGAACATACTTTGAGTGAATATGCAGGTTACTGAAGGGTGCACACTATGTGAATCCATTAATAAAAAAAATTTTTTTTTAATGATAGTCACACAGAGGGAGAGAGAGAGATTGAGAGAGGCAGAGACACAGGCAGAGGGAGAAGCAGGCTCCATGCACCGGGAGCCCGACGTGGGATTCGATCCTGGGTCTCCAGGATCGCACCCTGGGCCAAAGGCAGGCGCTAAACCGCTGCGCCACCCAGGGATCCCCATTAATAAAAAATTTTAAAAGCATTTGTGGTAAAACTACCAATAAAACTCAGAAATGAAGAACAAAAAAATTTAGAGTAACAGCTACCCACGAGCCAGAAGTAAGTGAAAGAGGTAGGAAGCACAGGGTCTTTTTGTTAAAATAGACTAAGAGTTAGGGTCTTTTTGTTAAAATAGACTATGTATACACCCATGCTTGTTATGATAAGTTCCTAACAGATTTTATAGCTATTATTTTCTATCTTAAAAAAAAAAAAGTTTACTGCACCTGGTGGCTCATTCGGTTAAGCGACCAACTCTTGATGTAGGGTCGGCTCAGGTCATGATGTCTAGGACCTGAGATTGAATCCTGCATCCAGCGTGGAGCCTGCTTAAGATTCTCTCTCCCTCTCCTTCTGCCTCTCCCCACTCCTCTCTCTCTCCCCCTCTCAAAAAAAACAAAAAAAAGTAAGTTTGGGAAAAAAACACTACATTTGGAACCTCTAGGATACACCTAAATCAGAAGGAAATTCAAGGCCTTATATATAGGATGTGGGTAGAATTATCTTCAAGATAATTTTTTTTAGATTTTATTTAAGTGATCTCTCCCCCGACGTGGGGCCCCCTCACCACCTGGAGATCAAGGGCACGGAGCGCCTCTCCGGCTCGGGCGCCGGGCACCCGGCTCTTAACCAACCACACCAAAGCAAACCAAGGTTTCACGGCCAGCGTCGGGGGAGGAGAAGAAATACCACCTGCCTGTGTGTGAACACGATATTCCTGGGCGGGTGTGCAAGGGACTGGTAAGCCCGGTTACCCCATCTGAGGACTGGCAGCTGCTGGGGGGAGGGTTCACCTGCGGCTCCACTAGCCACCGAGGGCCCAGGGCCGCGCTGGAGCGGGGCCTCCTTCCCACGGGGCTGCAGGAGGTTAACAATGGCCCCATCTTACCTCGGGCCGCCACGTGCGCCGCCTCCCTGCCTGTCACCACGCAGGCATTGCTCCTGTCCCATCACCACAAGGGGGTCCGGCCCAGTAAGGTATTTACAGGGGGAGAAACAATATGCACAGAACTTTTAGTGTAGTCCATTGTCGTAATTGTTTTATTTTACTAGTTAATTGTTATTAACCACTTACTGTGCCTAATTTAGAAATTAGACTTTATCACAGGTGTGTATCCAGAGGAGACATCCAAGGATCCATGGGGTTTGGTACGACCCCCTGTTCCAAGCACCCACTGGGGGGTCTCAGGACATGGGCCCTGAAGATGGGGGGGGGGTATGCCGTGTGTCCTTTTGAGCCACAAGTGAACCGCGTGCTCTCCTGAATCGTGCGTCAGTGTATGTGTGCAGCAGACCCCGCTACCCGCCTGCCTGTCGGTCATTTTCCTTCCTTCCCCGCTGAAGAGACCCGATTTGGTTCAGGTGTTCACAGTCCGACTGGTGAAGTCAGAATCTGACTTGTAACTTAGGTATATTTTGCTTAATTTATGCCAAGCATTGTGGTTTTTTTCCCCCGTCAGAGATTTGTTGAGAGTGAGCAGTGGGTATTGGTAAATATCGATTGGCTCTCAAAAAAAAGAAAAGAAAAGAAAAGAAAAGAAAAAGAAAAAGAAAAAGAAAAAGAAAAAGAAAAAGGAATAGAAAAGCAAGGAAAAAAAAAAAAGAAAAGCAAAGAAGAGGGATCCCTGGGTGGCACAGCGGTTTGGCGCCTGCCTTTGACCCAGGGCGCGATCCTGGAGACCCGGGATCGAATCCCACGTCGGGCTCCCGGTGCATGGAGCCTGCTTCTCCCTCTGCCTATGTCTCTGCCTCTCTCTCTCTCTCTCTCTCTCTCTGTGTGACTATAATAAATAAATAAAAAAATTAAAAAAATAATAAAATAAAAAAAAAAATCTGAAAAGCAAAGAAGAAAAGAGGCCAGAGGCGCCTGGTTGGCTTAGTGGGTTAAGCAGCTGCCTTCAGCTTGGGTCATGATCTCTGGGTCCTGGGATCCAGGCCCGGCTTGGGCTCCCTGCTCAGTGGGGAGTCTGCTTCTCCCTCTCCCTTTGCTCATGCTCTCTCTCTCTAATAGATGAAATCTTAAAAAAAAAAAATTCCTGATTTGTAGCATTCAACAATTTCCCTGGTGTAGATACTCCCACTGTGGCCGGTTCAAGCTACCATGCGACGTCAACTGGATCACAAAATTCCTGAAAATCTAACAGTTCCCTCTTGCAAGCGAGTACGAGCCAGCTACAACACACTCCTGACAGTGAACACCTGGTTGTTTCTGCCAATAAGAAATGAGGGAGATTATTCTGGAAATTATTTGGGGGAAAGCTTTCATTACTCATGAAAAGAGACTCAGAAGAACAGAACCATCCTTTTCCTTCTGGGGGCTTTTACAGCTTTTTATTGTGAAAAAACAATCAGCAAAGAGGAAAGGTTGTTATAGTAAAAGTACATACTCACCACCTAGAATCTCCTATTAATATTTTCCGGTAGTTGGTTTATCACATATCTACCCATCCTCTATAACTCCATTGATCTTACTTCTTTTTTTTTTTTTTTTAAAGCAGCCTTTTATTTATTTTTTTTAATTTTTTATTTATTTATTTATGATAGTCACAGAGAGAGAGAGAGAGGCAGAGACACAGGCGGAGGGAGAAGCAGGCTCCATGCACCGGGAGCCTGATGTGGGATTCGATCCCGGGTCTCCAGGATCGCGCCCTGGGCCAAAGGCAGGCGCCAAACCGCTGCGCCACCCAGGGATCCCTTGATCTTACTTCTTAATGCGCTTCCAGGGACGTTACAGATGTCGATACCCTTATCGCTAGACACTTCAGCATGTATCGCACTGACTAGAGTTCACTAGATGTTGATAGTTTTCTTCTTTTGAAATAAAATTCACAGATGAAATGTAAAAATCTGAAGTGATAGACACATACCCTGTGTAACCCAATCCCCACCAACACACAGAACATTGCTCTCACTCCAGAAAGTTCCCTCATTCTCCTTCCAAGTCAAGCCTCACCTCCTCCCCCAAGAAGCACCTGTTCTGTTTTTTGCTCTCATAGCTTGATGATGTCTATTCTAGAATTTCATATAAATAGGATCATACACTATGCCCTTTTTTGTGTAAGGCTCTTCCCAGGCAGCGTAGGGTTTTGGAGACTTACCTACATTGTTGAACGTGTCAGGGATTTCTTCCTTTCGTAATCATGTAGTAGTATTGCACTGTGTGATATGCCACTCCTTGTGCATTCTTCTCCTATTGGACATCTGGGATTTTTCCAGTTTTTGACTGTTCTGAGTCAAGTTGCTATAGACATTTTATACAAGTCTTTTGGTGGAAACATGGTCTTAGTTCTCTGAGTAACCACCCAGAAGTGGGCTTATTGGGTCAAAGGGAAATGTGTTTTAATTTTGTAAGGACGTTTCCCCCCGTGATTGTAACCCTTTACACTCTACAAAGAATAAACGCAAACCCTAGGTGCTCTACACGTGGCGTCGTGGTGGGCATGTAGTGCTCTCTCATTTCCTTGATGACTAATGATGTTGAGCACTTTTTCATGTGCCTATTAGCTACTCGTTCTTTTTTATGAAATATTTATGGAAACATTTTATCTGTTTAATTGGGTTGCTCATCTTTATCTCACTAAGCTGTAAGAATTGTTTATATATCCTAGATACTGGTCTTTTAACAGAAATACACTTTGCAAATGTTTTTCCTGGTCTGTAGCTTCCATATCCATTTTCTTAATGGTAACTTTTGATAAGCAGTTTTTAATATGGATGAAACTTAATGTACCAAATTTTTTCCTTTTGTTTATCCTTTCTAAGAAATGTATTCTTTAAAAAAAAAAAGAAATGTATTCTTACCTCAAAGTCATAAATGTTTTATTCTGCTTTTCTTGATGAGGTCTAGAATCCATCCTGATTTAATTCTGGAGTATGATGTGAAGCAGGGATTGAGGGTCACTTCTTTTCCACATGCATATCCAGTTTCCCCAGAAATATTTGTCAAAAACCTTCCTTTTTCTCATTGGATTTCTTCGGTGTCTTTACTCAGAACAAGATAACCATATAATTGAGAGTATGCAGTTGGAGTTGGTATGCCATTCCATTGATTTAAAGACTATCTTAGGGGATCCCCGGGTGGTGCAGCGGTTTAGCACCTGCCTTTGGCCCAGGACGCGATCCTGGAGACCCGGGATCGAATCCCACATCGGGCTCCTGGTGCATGGAGCCTGCTTCTCCCTCTGCCTGTGTCTCTGCCTCTCTCTCTCTCTCTCTCTCTCTCTCTCTGTGTGTGTGACTATCATAAATAAATTAAAAAAAATAAAAAAATAAAAAAAATAAAGACTATCTTAGTATACTATCTTGATTACTGTAGCTTTGTAGTAAGTATTTATTATTACTTTTTAAAGACTGCGTTTACTATTCTAGAAAGTTTGGATTTTTATATGCATTTTAGAATGACCTTGTCATTTCCAGAGTCCTGCTGGAATGATGGTTGGAGCTGTACTGAATCTATAAATCGATTTAGTGAGAATTGATGTATTAACAACATTAAGTATTCCAATCCATGAATATGGTTTATCTCTTTATATAGACAGCATCTAATTTCTGTGAGAAATGTTTCACAGTTCTCAGTATGGAGGGTTTACATATTTTGTTGTATTTATTCCTAAATATTTCATGTTTTCTTGGTCCTATTCTAGATTGAATTCTTTCTAAATTTAACTTTCTAATTGTTTACTTCTAGCTAATAGAAACACAGTGGAGTTTTGTACATTCCCCTCATAACCTGCAACTTTGCTAAACACATTAACTTGTGAGTTGATTAGTAGATTCCACTGAGTTTTCTGAGTAAACATTCATAATCTGCAAGTAAAAATAATTTTGCTTCTTTCTTTTCTGCCCTTTGGCCTTTTGTTTCTTTTTCCTTGACTTATTGGAATGGCCAGTGTCTTCTGGGTATTTTGGTGTTTCTCTTTGTTGCCTAAAACTTTAGCAGCTACCTTGTAATATGAAGGAAGATACCTTGAGGGACGCTTGGGTGGTTCAGTGGTTGAGCGTCTGCTTTTGGCTCAGGGCATGACCCCAGGGTCCTGAGATGGAGTCCTGCATCGGGCTCCCCGTGGGGAGCCTGCTTCTCCCTCTGCCTCTCTCTGTGTGTCTCTCATGAATAAATAAATAAAAATCTTTTTTTTTAAAGGAAGGTAACTTGAAAAGAACTTGCTGAAGATGGCAGAGCATAAATCTGAAGGAACCTACACCCTAACGATTTTATCAAGCTGCTGTATTCATTCCCTATTGCAAATTTACACCTAGACTTCTAGTGAGGGGAGGTAGAAATCATTTTTGGAGGCAGGTTTAACATAAAACCTAAAAATCAAGGTGTTTCTCTTGCATAGTACTTTGTAAGACCCGGAGAGTGGCCTAGCAATATTAAATTTGTAATTTCACATTCTTTTGCACGAAGAGAACTTCAAAAGTGGTAGAAGCTTCAGGTTTCATAATGCTTGAATCTGCCTAAAATCCTCCATTGTTGAAGTCATTTCCAGTTGTGATTTCTGTTATTTGGAGCTAAGAGTATCTTTAAAAAATAAAGAGATAATGTGGCATTTGCATCCTTTAACATCTTCTGACAGAAAATACATTCTGGTTTTTCTTTGTTTTTCCTCTTTTGTCAGTGCGTATTCTCAAGATTGGGACCAGTTGTCAGCTATCATCATCATAGTATTTACTTTTGAATCAGAAAGTGGGGCCTCTCTCCTTAAGAAAATGAATGGCCCTGTGTACTAATTAGATTTCTGGGGACAAGCCATAAAGTTGGACCTGTATATTTGAAAAGAAAAGGCATTTGCTAAATGGAAATTGTTTGGTTTACAGACCCAGTTGGTCCGAGTTAGGATCACAGAGCTTTGAACTGAATTTCGAAACAAAGAGTGGCAAGGAACAGGCATGATCCTACTCGGGATGATGCCATAGGCACCATCGCCACTGGATACTTGACACCAGCACAGCCAAGGGCCTGGTGCTAATATCTCAGAACAAAGCATCTCAGCCAGAAATACTACATTGGCCTTTCAGTGAATGGCGTTTTTGAATGTTTACTCTACTCATCCTCCTGAGCTTTCCCAGATTATAGATTCAAGGCTCATTAAGAAGTCCTCAAAAATGAGTTCCCAAAGACCCTTTCTTTTTTCTCCCACAGCAAGATTCTATGAAGGCCGGTAAAGTAGATTGAAGAGTAGCATTTAAGGAAGAACCCTTGTAATGAAATACAATTTTCTTTTCCTCGTTGGGTAATCTGAAATAACTTCAGAATTTTAGGAAAGAAAGACATTCTAAGAAAAGTTTCTGTAAGAGCATTGAAAATGATTTTCTTTGCCTCAGGAGGAATTTAAAACAGATCACTAAAATACATAAATATACTAAGAAAATGAAGTTTAAAGTTAACAGATGAAAAAAAAAATGAAGGCAGGAAAGATAAAATCAAGCCTGGACTGGGTTTAGGACGTGAACTGTGTTGGCAGGTCTTGTTGGTTTATTGGTGCTGAGACACAAGTTATGATTTATGCTTTTGAAGAGCAAACACGAAAGGGAGAAATCGCCAGTGGTGCCACTGCCTGGACCTACACTAAGATACGCTGCAAAGGAGTAAAACTACACCAGGAGTGACACCCGGTGGAGATTTCCACAGTAGGTCTTCCTAGAGAGGACCCCGGGTGGAGGCAGTGGATTTCATCCTCATAGACTTCCTTACAATAGACACTCAGTTCTTAAAAATGGTGTCCTGGTGGGGGTCTGGGTGGCTCAGTCAGTTAAGCATCTGCCTTTGGCTCAGGTCATGATCCCAGGGTCCTGAGATCAAGTCCCATGGCTGGCTCCCTACTCCGAGGGGACCCTGCTTCTCCCTCTGCCCCTTACCTGCTCATGCTCTCTCTCTCAAATAATACATTAAAAAAAAAAATGTATCCTGTTGCTTTGCTCAGCCTGGGCCACTGACAACATGTGAAAGTAAAACTTACAGAACAACCAGTGAAGGGCCTAGCAGTTGTTGGATTCAGGAACTCACTTCTTCTTTTTTTTTTTTTTTCTAAAAATAGAGCATTTATGGGTATTTCAGGTATTTCTTCATGAGTGTTGACTTTCAGTGAATTGAAGTAACATAACCCATAATATAACCCAACAAGCAATGTCTTAAATATCAATAGAGGTGGAGGATTCAATTAAAATTCCATTATGAAAATTGAGGAATCCGAGTCGGTTATGTGCTGGAATAGAGTGCCACGCTACTGTGGCACGGAGAGGTGTGAGGGACCCCGTTAGGCAGGGCCGAGGGGTCTGTGGGATGTAATTTCGACTTTGCTCTTACCTACAATGAATCATTGAAATCTATTTTTTTCTGTTATAGGGCAGAGCTGAAAATTAGTTTAGCCTCGAAAAATTTCACAGCAGTTGTAACCAAATACTCACCTCGACCATAAAAAAAATTAAATAAAAACAACAACCTCCCCCCTACACAACAAACAACTACCCCCCTCAAAACCTCAGGTTATTCGATAATCTGTAACACCGGGTGGTGGAGCTTTGCTCGCTGAGGAGCTTTCCGAGGTAGACTGGTTGTGAGTACACAGCCAAGCGGGACGGTGAACTTCTCTCCTGGTAGCGTGGGAACCTGTTCCTCCTCAGGTCGTAACACGCTATTACATATAAGGGACAAAAACACCTCCTTATTCTGCATAACACCCACCGCCCAGGCATGACCCTGGGTTTGATCGTGAACACGGTGGGTTTCAGAGTCCGCGTAATAGTAAAAACTATTTCCTTCCCGCAAATTTAAAGCATGAAAAAAGATCGTAAAAGCCCGAAGCAATTTCTTGAACAGCTTTAGTGAAGTACGATTTACACATCAGACAAAACACCCCCTTACAGGGCGCAGCCTAAGTTTTTAAAGTAAATCTACAGGGTTGTGCAATTATTACTAGAGTCTAACTTTAGAACATTTTCATCCCAATATAGATACTGTTATAAATATGCGGACATAGACATAGAGATATTCTGGAAGTCTAAAAACAACTTTTGGGGTAATTCTTTTTTTTTTTTTTTAAAGACTTTATTTATCTATTCATGAGAGACCCAGAGAGAGAGGCAGAGACCCAGGCAGAGGGAGAAGCAGGCTCCATGCAGGGAGCTCGACATAGGACTTGGGGCCATGACCTGGGCCCAAGGCAGATGCTCCACCCTGAGCCCCCCGGGGTCCCTTTTTGGGTCATTCTTAGCAAATTTCTCCACCAAGGTAAGGGCGGGATGACCCCGCTTCAATCTTTGGCCACATCCCCTGGCCTGTAGTCCACAGGTGCCCCAGCGGCAGCAGGAGGAGCAAGCCGAGGGTGCAGAGCCCTTCACTCGGGCCTGTGCCCGCCGTTGGCTGCGTGGGGACGGCCACCTGCAGGGACCTTGTCCTCCCCGCCTCTTAGGCAACTTTCTGGATCTCAGGGCAGAGATCACTCCCTTGAGGGACGGAGTGTGGCCCTTGCACCACATCTCCCGGGAAGCGATGGGCGTCTGCGGCCTCCCATGGCCCGGTCGGTGGGCTGGTGGCGGCCGAGCACCCGCGGCAGGGAGCACCGCCAACGGCTGAGCTCACGACGGACTGAATCCTCCCCGCATCGTGTGCAAGAGTGTGTCCCCGGCAGGTGTACGTGAGGCCACCGGACTGCCCTTCAGAGAGGTCTCCCGCCAGACCGTGGCCAGCACCCCAGCCAGGGCGAGGGCCGTCCCCGGAAAGGTCAGAACTAAAACAACAGAATAGAAGGAATTTTAATGTCCTTTCATTAATAATGAGCTGCAATAGTTGTGCACATTCACTAACCACATTTATCTTTGTCATCAGGCATCGTCTGCTTATGTCCTTCGTCTATTTTTTTTAAGTAGACTCCAGGCCCGGGTGCGGCCTCAACGCATGACCCCGAGACCGAGTCACACGCTGTCCCCACCTGGGCTGCCAGGTGCTCCCCCTTATTCCTTGGAGTCTCACGTTCAGGAGGACTCAGCCTTGCGCTGCTGCCGACCACCGGCCGGGCTGGCCCGAGTGTCCAAGGGCTGCCTCTGCCGGAGGCCGGGACTCCGGCCCCCACCTTCCTCCCAGACCAGGGGTGATCTGCAACCTCTTGCCACCGTGGCTTAGCAGGCTTGTTGGGGACTGGCGCTTTCCTGAGTCAGCAGGACATCAAGTCAGGGTCAACACATTCCTCCCTGCTGAGCTGCTTTTTGTGTGCTGCCGGCTCTCCCCAGCGTGCCTGCTTGTTTCCAGTCTCCAGCACATTCCAGCTCCCGCCAGTCTCCTGCTTTCTGCATATTTGCATGGCTTTGGGGGTTGCTGTTCGCCTGGTTTCCACCGGAGTCCTTTGCTCCCGCCTCTCCTTCACTAAGCACCAGTCTCTTCTGAGTTCTGTGGTCCGTTCACCAGGCTTCTTGCTTCCTGTTCCTTGACTGGCTGCTGCCAAGAACCCACTTGGACAATAGTGTTGGGAGGCCACCTGGTGGCATCCAGCCTCGGCCTAGGGCAAGGAGGCAGTAACATATCATCATGGAGCGTGCTGTAATGGGCAGGTTACAAAATCAAGAAACCCTGAAGAGGTGCCGTCGAGGGTGCTGTAGCATCAGTCCTGCTGTCCAGTGAATGAATGTCAATGGTGCCGGCTCAATTAAAATAGTCCAGGATAGGCTAAGGGACAGAAATTTCTAGCATAAATATGGAAAGGGGCTTTTGGATTGCTTGCTGGGACGGGCCCTCCTTACAATCCCTCACCTAGTCCCTCATTATGGATATTTGGAATTGGTGGTTGTCGTTGAAAAAATAATGATCTGAAGCTCCCCCGTTGTGAGTCTAGTCAGCATTGACGTCCCCCTTGGGTTGTGCTCCGTAAGGGATCTTCCTCACAATCAGCAATTACCTCAAACCGTCTTTCAGTGCACACTTCCCTTATTGATGAGCTCTCAGATCCGCTTAGTTCTCACCTAGCAGTGGTCACTTCTGTAGCTTGAAGTCCTCAGAAAATATTTCTTCCAAATTTATACCTGGCTGGGACCAGACCCTTAACTGATACCAGGAAATTCTAGAGGAATTTATAGGACATTGATCTGCAGCTCCTGGAAAAAGTTGGACAAGTGTGCCATTTTTTTTTAAAATTTTTTTAAATTTTTATTTATTTATGATAGTCACAGAGAGATAGAGAGAGAGGCAGAGACACAGGCAGAGGGAGAAGCAGGCTCCATGCACCGGGAGCCCGACGTGGGATTCGATCCCGGGTCTCCAGGATCGCGCCCTGGGCCAAAGGCAGGCGCCAAACCGCTGCGCCACCCAGGGATCCCCTCATTTTATTTTTTAACGTAGGCTCTAGGCCTAGTGGGGAACCCCATATGGGGCATGAACTCACAACCCTGAGATCGAGCACTGAACTGAGATCGAGGTGCTTAGCGGACTGAGCCACCCAGGTGCCACAGTTCTGTCTTCTTAATACCTTTATTCCACCTATGTTGGTCTAACATCTACTACCGTGGTAAGAACCAAAAGAAATAACAATTAGGGCAAAATGTGAGTTTTACCTTCACAGAAATTTCAGCCTAATATTTTATTGAGTAAACTATAATCGAATGTATAATGTGACCTGTTCTGTGATAGACGTATAATCAAAGGCCACTTAATTCAATAAATATCACTGAGTGTCTCCAAGAGGATGGAGATACTGTTGTGAATAAGTAAGACAAAAGGTTTTTCCCACAGGTCCAGTAGGTAAAGGAGAAGTTGCTTTTCATTTGGGGAACTTGTCACTTCAGTGATGAGAGGGTATTGAAGAGGGTCCCCAAAGCACGGGTCACGTTTGCCCACGGTCATCCACCCACCAGTCACCCGTGTGCCCGGCAAGCCAGTCCTCCGGCCAGCGTAGCCTGGGGGAAGCTCACATCGAGGAGGCTTGGCCTCCACCGTGCCGGAGGCCCGCGCCTGTAGAAGCCACCGGAATGTCTTAGAAGATAGAGCTGGAGCTGCATGGAGGGGGACAGGAGGGCTGCCGGGCAGAGGCCACCACTCGCCACTGCGGCCCGACGGGGATAGTTGGCGGCGGGGCTTGGGGCCTGCGGGGATGGGGCTCAGGAGTGGTCGCCCCTCCCAGGACGAGCAACCGCGAGCCGTGGGGGCAGCCAGCGGGCCGGGCGAGGCGCTGCGTGTCCGTGTGTGGCCGCCTGGGCGTGCCCTTGTGTCAGCCACACTTCAGGGAGGCCGGGAAAGGGCCGCTCGGCCTCCGGGCCCACGCAGGGCAGCCCGCTCCCCGGAGGCGACGCGGCCACAGGCCGTCCAGGTCTGGGCCTCCCGAAGGCCCCGAGTCGCTGCTTGTCGCCCCATCCCGGCGGGAGGTGGCCCAGGCCGGGACCGGGCCCGCCGGGCCTGCTGAGGCCTGAGGCCTAAGACCGCGGCCCCAAGCCCGGTGCCTCCGGGGGCCTGGGCCCTCAGGCAAAGGGCCTGTCGGCTTTCGAGCCATCCCCCCATTCCCCGGGGACGTCCCTGCAGAAGGCCGTCGTCACCCGGGTCCCTGCCGCGGCCCGGTCTGGCCCCCACGCCAGCCACCGCTCCCAGGACTCTCAGCACCCTGACCTGCTCGTGCTGCACCCTGGCCCCCAGCTGCGGCGACTCATGGGGGGCTTCTCCCTCTTACTGACCCTGATGCTGGCAGGCCCCGGGAGGCCACCAAAGCCAGAGGGTGCGTGCCCCGGGTGCGACCGGTTCCAGCCTCCGGGGCGGTTCCGCCCCCCCGAGGCAGAGCACCTACATCAATCATCTGGGCTTCTGCATGGGAGCTTTGCCTTCTCCCCATTCATTTATTTGTTTAATCGTTTATATATATCAGTATGGAGTGAGGGGTGCTCACTGTGTATTTTGGGTTATGACACAATCCTAGTTTATTTCTTTGCTCTGATTGTCCCAGCTTTGGTCATTGGGAGCTTGCTCAGTTGGCTCCTATGTCCCTCTAAGATAACCTCATCATTGTCAGTGTGTGTGTGTCTGTGTGTGTGTGTGTGTGTGTGTGTTTCCTTATAAGCTGACACTGCAAGATGTCCCAGGCTCACCCTATGAATTTCCTACTCTAGGCATAGATGCAACAATTTCCCCAACGATCCCTGGTTCTTTTTATGGGAGAGTGACATTAGAAATCAAGATTGGGGGGCGCCTGGGTGGCTAAGTTGGTTGAGCATCCAACTCCTGGTTTCAGCTCAGGCCATGATCTCAGGGTCATGGGATTGAGCCCTGCCATGGGCTCCACACTCAGCAGACTCTGCACCAGACTCTCTTCCCCCTCTTCCTCATGCTCTCTTTCTCTAAAATGAGTAAATCTGAAAGAAAGAAGAAAGAAGAAAGAAAGAAAGAAAGAAAGAAAGAAAGAAGAAAGAAAAGAAAGAAAAGAAAGAAAGAAAGAAAAGAAAGAAAAGAAAGAAAGAAAGAAAATAAATAAATAAATAAATAAATAAATAAATAAATAAATAAATAAATAAATTTGGGCACTAGGTATGTTCTTTGCTACTTACTGGGCTGTCATTGCTTCCAGGTCTCAGAGCTGTCAGAGCAAGTGTGTGAGTGTGTGTAATACCTGGCATATAACATACTGAAAATATTTCTTTTTTTTTGGAAAATATTTCTTTATGTAATATTTCTATATGAAGCTAAACATGAGTTTGTAATGATGTCTCAAACCTGAGTCAACTAGCACATGGATCATTCTAGGCCTCCTCTGTTCCTATTTGTAATCTCCCGCTCAGAAAGTGAGAAATCTGGCTCCCACCAACCATCATCCATTTACTTATTTGCTCCTGTATCGTGGTTTCTGAGGCGGTAGTCTGCACACCTACGGGGGATGTCTACGCGGTTGATTTTGTCTCATACTGTCCACTTATTTCCCACAGGACTTCGGTCAGCACTTTTTCTTTTTTTTTTCTTTTTTAAGATTTATTTATTTATTTATTTATTTATTTATTTATTTATTTATTTATGACAGACATAGAGAGAGAGAGAGAGGCAGAGACACAGGAGTAGGGAGAAGCAGGCTCCATGCCAGGAGCCCGATGTGGGACTCGATTCCAGGACTCCAGGATCGCGCCCTGGGCCAAAGGCATGCACTAAACCGCTGTGCCACCCAGGGATCCCCGGTCACAGTTTTTCAATGAGATTGTTTTATATATTTACAATACAGTTAGATCTTCTTGACCCAGTCCGTCTTCCTTCCAGGGAGTCTAAGACCTTCTAAGTAATTTATTTTTTTTATTTTTTTTTTTATTTTTTTTTAATTTTTATTTATTTATGATAGTCACAGAGAGAGAGAGAGGCAGAGATACAGGCAGAGGGAGAAGCAGGCTCCATGCACCGGGAGCCTGACGTGAGATTCGATCCCGGGTCTCCAGGATCGCGCCCTGGGCCAAAGGCAGGCGCCAAACCGCTGCGCCACCCAGGGATCCCCCTTCTAAGTAATTAAAAAAAATTTTTTTTCACATATTAAAGTTTACTCCTTGTGCTATGAAGTCCCATGAGTTGTGGTGACTACACGGTATCCTATTCCTATATCCACCACTGTTGGGCCATGTGGAATTATTCCACCACCCCTCCCCAAAATCTAACCCTCGCTTGTTCAGCCTCGCTACCCTGGAGCCCCTGGCAAACACTTACTGATTTCCAGCCCATGGGCAGATGCTGTGTCTCCATTTTTTTTAGATTTCTTTAATTTCCTTCATCAATGTCTTTTTAGTTTTCCACATATAGGTTCTGTATGTATTATGCTAGATTTATACCAGAGTATATAAGTTTTTGGTGTTATTGAAAATAGTATTAAGAAACATTTTTAGATTGTAGGTGTTCATTACTGGTACCTAAAAAAAAGAAAAAAGTCTTCCTTTTCACATTGACTTTGTATCTTGTGAACTTGTTGTACTAGCTTATTAGTTCCAGAAGTTTTTTGTAGATTCTTTGGAGATTTCTCTATAAACAGTCATGTCATCTAGCACTAAAAATAGTTTCATTTCTTCCTTTCAAATCTGTAGATCTTCTTATTTCTTTTTCTCATCTTAGTGCGTTAGCTGGGATTTCTAGAACAGTGTTGAGTAGGAGTGGTAAGAGTGACCGTCTTTGTCTCGTTCCCAATCTTTGGAGGAAAGCAACCAGTCTCTCACTATAAATTTGATGTTAGCTGTAGATTTTTTTGTGCTTTTTTTAAGTCTTTATTTTAATTCCTCTTAGTTAATGTATATAAATGTTATTTATCAAGCTAACGAAATTCTCCTGTATTCCTATTTTGTTGAGAGTTGTTAATCACTAATGGGTATTTCTGATTTCTACCTAAAGCAGAAAATTGATGCTCTTTCTGCATCAACTGATGTGCTCATATGACTTTTCTTCTTTATGCTACTGATACGGTGCATTAAACGAATTGATTTTTGAATGTCGAAGCATCCTTGGACATTTGGAATAAATCCCACTTGGCTGTGGCTTATAATTCTTTCTATACATTGTTGGGTTATACAAATATGAATTTAAAAAAAATCTCCTGCCTTGAAAGATCCTTATAGTTAATTAGAGGGGGAATAAAGAGAAGACACATGTTTAACTATAAAATCCAAGGTGGAGCATAGCAAATATTCTAAAAAAAAGGGGTGGCGGGGGTGGGGGGAATCCTACAGGTTTTTATTTTTTATTTTTTTTATTTTTTTTCTTTTTTTTTAAGAAATGAATATGACAGATTTGAAGTTCAGTATGGAAACTAATCTTATTTTTTTTTAATTTTTTTTATTTATTTATGATAGTCACAGAGAGAGAGAGAGGCAGAGACACAGGCAGAGGGAGAAGCAGGCTCCATGCACCGGGAGCCCGATGTGGGATTCGATCCCCGGTCTCCAGGATCGCGCCCTGGGCCAAAGGCAGGCGCCAAACCATTGCGCCACCCAGGGATCCCCCCTACAGGTTTTTAATAGAGGGAAAGATCCTAACTGGTTTGGAGGAGTTAGGGGACACGGCTAGTTAACATGTGGCTAATGGAGCATCGGAATTTGGGACCTAGAGAAGATTTTTGGATCGTCTAATTCAAATCCTCTCCCTTTCTTATGAATGAGATAGTATAGTGCACAGTGTCTCTCTCCCTAAGTAAGGAATTGGGGTCTGATCTGAGTTATCCCATCTTTACGCCAGGCAGCTTTCTCAGCCTCACACAACCACCCACTAAAATAAGTAACATAAATCTTGACTTTTAAGTAGCTTATTTAGAAAATGAGCATGACTGTTCCTTTGAATTTCCTCATTCCTTCAATAAAAAGAAAATGGGAGGCACTAGGTGGGTATGGAATTGCCTAATTCTGCAATTGTGTTCCATCATGTTCTTGCGCCTCAGCCCCATAAAGCCAAACAAAGAAAACGTAATCCCCATCTGCTACAATCTGTAGCTACCCTGCTCCTCCCCGAGGGAGCTGGTTCCCGGCTGATGCAGCCATTACTGGATATTCTCTGCACGGACCTGCCTTTCACGTGAGTTAGCTCTTTTTGTTAGACTTGGGCCATTTTTTTTTTTCCCATGGAAAATGTACAGGGAAACTTAAGTTGAAGTTCACCTGTGTTTATTCTTTGTGATTTAAAGTGATACAGCTCACTTTGCCTTAAGGACGTTCTACATAAGGAATTTCTGATGGCTTATTCCAAGAAAGGTACATTTTTTAGGGCTACTCCAAATGAAAACAGTCACTTTATATAATTGCTGGTAATTGGATTCTTTCTGCCATTGCCATGCGCAATAATGGATGGGTATTTTTACTCAATTCATATAGAGAATTAATTTTCCTGAAATAATAATTATAACCATGAAGATAATAATGACAGTGTCTGATATTTATGCTTAATCTTCCAATGTGACTAATACTTTCTATAGATGAGTTTATTTTTTATTTTATTATTATTATTTTTTGGAGAGGGCAAGCAGGCAGGGCAGGGAGGGGCAGAGGGAGAGGGGGAGAGAGAATTGTCAGCGGGCCCTACAATCCGCGTGGAGCCCCACACGGGCCTCGACCGCATGACCCTGAGATGGTGACCTGAGCAGATGGCCAACCCACTGAGCCACCCGGGCGGCCCTCTACAGATGACTTGTTAATTCTGTCCATCAGCCCCTGGATTAGGACTTGTTAATATCATCCCCATTTGAGGAAGAAGCTAATTTCTGACTTAGACAAGGTAAGGAGTTTGCCGCGGGTGGTGGAGTGAGGAAGTAGCTGACCCAGCATCTTGGTTGGCTGGTCCGACGCCGGTCGTTCAGTCCTCACCGCGGTGCTCTGCTTACTGGCACCACTGGCCGACCCCTGTTGGCCTAAGTCCTTGGCCGGCACCCGCCCCCCCCACGCCCCTAACTCCCTCTCCCCAGTGGCCTCTGTGGCTTCCAGTTATCCTGACATTCAAATCCATCCACAAAGGGCCTCCTCCCCTGCAGCCACCCACGTCCCACATGAACCCCAATCCCACCAAAGGAGTCCCCTTGCTTTTTCCCCTTCCCTTGAAGTGTCCCCTTTGCTGAGGCAGCTCCCTTCAGCTGCAGGGCCCACTCCCACCTCCTCAGCGCCTCCCTGTATTCTTGCTGGGTCAGCCCAGGAGAAACATCTCCAAGGATGGAGAGAAGATAGGCAGTGGGTGGCTGAGCCCAAGGTGAAATAAAATAATGTTTTCTTTTATTGATTTACCAATGTTTGTCTTTTAATTTCTGGAGAGCCTCAATTGCATGCAAAAATGTTAATAGGAGTTGAAGGTCTCTTATTCATGCGGTTCCAATCTAGTCTGCAAATAAAAAACAGTGAAAATGATTCATATGCGAATAATTCCCCCAAACCTTTGCTTATTGAAATGGATCAGAGATAATTACCAGGTTGGAGAATTTGCATCCACACAATTTTCTAGTCTCACAAACATAATTTTCTTTAGAATGAATAGAAAATATTTGCTCTTTTAAAAGCTGTTGTGAACGGTGGAACCGTGTTCTTTCTGTGTCTGCAGAAATGCCGCTGCCCTGCGCACGGCTGCCGCTCCTGGGCCGGGGCCCTCTCCCGCCCAGCCTGGCCGCCCTGGGGGCCCACGTCCCTGGAAACCCCCAGATGCCCCCCCCCCGGGGGGAGATCCGCTTAGTCCGTGGGTCGTCACACCCACGACGGCGGCCAGTGTGATCCTGCAGTGCAAGGGTCCGTCGCTGCTTCCAGCAAGATCGCTCCACGTCCACGCACGAGTCTGGGCGACCGGGGTGACCTGTCACATCCTGGGGGTTTATTAACTTTCAGTATTTAGCGGTGAGTAGGAGGAAATTTTAATTGGCGTTGCTCTGAAAAGGGGGTGGAGACCAACGCTTTTTGTCCGTGATCCTTCAGAACCATCTGGAATACACATGAGATTCGTTTTCTGCCATTGTGTCCCCAGAGCATCAGGCTGTTGTTCCAGGTGTATGGGGCGGCAGCATGGCTTAGGGTTAATACTTGATTTTCATTATGCCCAACAGCTTGGTCCTTTATTCTCCGAGGGATGTGTTTTCAATACCACAGGAGATTTCTTTATGCCCAACCAAATGGGTCTTTACAAACAGCTCAACTGGTGTAAGGCCTCAGGTGGGCTTAAGGGACCCACAAGAACAGGGTTTCTGTGTGGGCCCAGGGCATATTCAGATGTGGCATTATATTAAAGGCGTTTTTGATTTCTCTATTCGGGGTTTCTAGAAAAACAAGCACCCTTCCTCCTGGCGCTGAAAAGCAAGTTCCAGGGTTCCTTGAAACTATGTTGGAAAAAGAAGAAGCAACGCCTGCACGAGGCACTGAGTAAAGCGAAATGAGATATTGTGGAAAAAGAGAGGAAATAAAGGACGACAATTTAATGTTTATAAAGGAGCAATTGAGGGGGAAAAAGTGATGTCTAGAGATGAATTTCTAGAGACGGACGAGGTTTATTTGTGTTGCTCTGAGTTAACACATTATCTTTATTTTGTTTAAATGTTTTTTTTTAAAATATATTTATTCATAGAGACACAGCTAGAGAGAGAGGCAGAGACCCAGGCAGAGGGAGAAGCAGGCTCCATGCAGGGACCCTGATGCAGGACTCGATCCCGGGACCCCGGGGTCACGCCCTGGGCCAAAGGCAGAGGCTCACTCGCTGAGCCCCCCAGGCGTCCCTAAGAATATAATTTTAAGTGAAAAGTCCCCAGAGATTACATCCTGCATGATACTTTTAAATAACCCTTTTTATGGTGAAATGTACCCTAAAATTGTGTGGAAATATCCTTTTTATAAATTTATAAAAAAAAACCAAACCCAAAGTATATGCTATTAACAAATAGATATAAGTGCCATATAAGTACATCCGAAGGAAAACAAGGCAACAAGGAGCCCAGGTTCTGGGGTGAGAGCACGGGGGGATGCGCAGGGAGGTCAGCTGCTATCATCATTTTAATTTTTGTCGGGTGGTGATTTCACAATTATCATTAAAAATCAACAGGCCGACAAATGCACAACCAACAAACAAATAAGAACCTTTTATGTATGCATGAGGGAAGCCTGTCATGAATTTAGGACCATGACTCCGGCAGTTCCGGGCACCTGGGGTCCAGCTTTAGGACCTGACGAGGGCAAGGGGGAAGGAGCTCTCGATCCCGAGCCGCGTACTGCAGGCGCCGCTGTGCCGGGCCTGTGGCTCCCCGGGACTGAACAGAAAGTATTCCCCTGCTTGCTCTCTGGGGTCTTCGGCTTACACACACGCACACACACGCACACACACGCACACGCACGCACACACACACACACACATTATTGAAGTTCAATCTGCCGACACAGAGTGTCACACCCAGCGCTCATCCCGTCGCGTGCCCCTCTGTGCTCATCACCCAGTCCAGTCTTCTCGCCTTTGACTATAGAGAATCTGTAGGGCCGGGGAATCTCTGGAGAAGTCGCAGTCCCACCCGCAGGTGTCAGCCGTTCGGGAGAGCATGACCCGCCTCAGAAGAGGGTCATTCGTGCAGGCACTGCGGGCCCCAGCGCCCTTCGCCCTCGGGCCAGGTGTCGAAACCCCGTGCAGGGTGTCACAGCCCATAGAGGGTGTCACAGCCCATGCAGGGTGTCGCAGCCCATGCAGGGTGTTGCAGCCCATGGAGGGTGTCACAGCCCCGTGCAGGGTGTCGCAGCCCATGCCGGGGCTGCGGGGGGACACTGCGGGGCTGCGGGGCCGCCTGCACAGGCCTGGGCCCCAGCCCCTGGGGCGGCACAGCTCGGGCTGCGTCCCCGGCCAGGCAAGGGGCTGGGCCGCAGAGCACCCTTCTCGGGGGCGCCCCCAGCCCATCCCGGGGCCCCCTCGCGGCTGCCCTGTTCCCTGGGACATGCGTCCAGCCCAGGTTGGTGGGGCCGCAGGCGCCGACGTTGCAGGTGCAGGTGCTAAACCGTGAGCTCGGTGAGGCCTCCCGGCCCTGGCTCTGGGTCTGCGGGGACGCTCGCTGCGGGTGTCACTGGATGTCCTCGGGACGGGTCACCTGCTCGTGCCCTGACCTCGCTCTGTGCCCGACCTCGGCCGCGCCCCTGCTGCGGCACCTGGCGGTTCTCTGCTGGCCCAGGACCCTGGGTCTCCAGGGTCGGAATTCTTCTGTGGGATCTGCCGTGAATCCACAGAGCATCTTTCCTCACCGGATCCCTCCCGGGTGTGCTGCGTCCTGTGGGCACTGGCAGGGCCGCTGTGCTGCCGCCCCACCTGCCCCCGAGCCCCCCTTAGACGCTGGCAACCGTCCAGCTCACTCGGTGAATAGGGCGGAGCCGGATCTGCAGGTGTGAAGCGTGTTGGCCCTGGAACCTCAGGTGCGCTTAACCGGCAAAGCTCAGACCGACGAGATCCTAAAACACGAACACACAAAAAATACCCTTACTGAGGGTCTCCACCCTACTGGCTGCTTTTGCTCAACTGGTCCCATTGCCATGCTGCCATCGGTAGAGTGGGTCCAGGTTACGCCACTGAACGTCAGCGTCCACATGGGCGAGGCCGTTTATCTGGACATATTGCGACGGAGCAGGGGAGACTTCATCCAGTCTTGGGGCAAGACTATGAAGTGCGCCGTTGTCCACCTCACCGGGTGTGAGTTGTGTCTTGTCCTCCTCGAAAGAGATGGAAAAGAAAGCGCTCGCCAGACCAAGGGGGGCGCGTCACGTACCTGGAACCGCGCGGATCTGCCCTAGAGAACATTTCCCATCTGGCACCGTGAGTACAAGGGGGGCTGCGACGGGTCTGGCCTCAAATATCGACGGGATCCGTCAGCGTTACGGCGGCCACACAAGTGACTTAGATAAAGATGTGCAGGACACTGCCCACCCTGCAACCTTTGGATTTCTAAGGGGGCTGGAAAATCTACTCTGCTTCCAGAACAATACATATTCAGTTATTTAGTTTGGTTGGTTGACCTTCACTGACGTAATTCACACCACAAAATCCCGCGTGTGTAGTCCAGCGAGTTTCGGCTGTGTAGGCTCCCACGGTCAAGACACAGAACATCTCTACACCCGAAGAAGTTTATGAAATTTTCAAGTTAATTTTCATTTCAAGTTAACTCAAGTTAATCATTTTCAAGTTAATTCCCCCTCCCTCTCAACCCTGACCCCAGGCAGTCACTGACCCACCTTTTCCCTATATGGTATATTTGGCTCTTCTGGAGTTTTATATCAATGGAATCATACAGCAGGAGTTCTTTTGGTTTTGGCTTCTTTCTCCCACCATAATGTTTTGAGATGCATCCATACTGCTCCTGGGATCGGGTGTTTGTCCCTTTCATGACTGATATTCTGATAAATGAATATATTATAACTTGTTTCCCACCCTCCTGTTAACGGACACTTGAGGTATCTCCCAGTTACAGCCGTTGTGAGTACAGCTGCTCAACACACTCACGCCAAGTCTTCGTGTGTGTGCACATGTGAACATACATTTTCATTTATCTTGAATAGATTTTTAGGAGTTGAGTTGTTGGGTCATAGAGATGTTTAACTTTTTTTTTTTTTTATGCATGAGAGACAGAGACACGAGAGAGAGAGAGAGAGAGAGGTGCAGAGACACAGGCAAAGGGAGAAGCAGGCTCCATGCAGGGAGCCCGATGTGGGACTCAAACCCGGGTCTCCAGGATCACGCCCTGGGCTGAAGGTGTTGCTAAACCGCTGAGCCACCAGGGCCGCCCTGATGTTAAACTTTTTTTTTTAATTTTTTTTTTTTTTTTTTTTTTTTTTACGATAGTCACAGAGAGAGAGAGAGAGAGAGAGAGAGACAGGCAGAGGGAGAAGCAGGCCCCATGCACCGGGAGCCCGACGTGGGATTCGATCCCGAGTCTCCAGGATCACGCCCTGGGCCAAAGGCAGGTGCCAAACCGCTGCGCCACCCAGGGATCCCTGATGTTAAACTTTTTAAGAAACTTTGCAAACTACTCTCTAAAGAGGTGATGCGAATTTTCCACTACCACTGGCCGCGTATGAGAGCATCAGTCGCTCTGTATCCTCATCGACATCCCGCACTCGGGTAGCGTGGGACTAGTTGCTCTAAGACGTGCGAGACGGTATTTCATTGTGGATTGTTTGCTTATTTAAAAGATTTTGTTTATTTAGTTGAGAGAGAGAGAGTGAACCAGAGAGCTCCACCATGGGCAGAGGGAGAGGGAGAGGGAGAGGCGACTCCCCACTGAGCAGGGAGCCCCATGTGGGGTTGGATCCCAGGACCCCGGGATCATGACCTGAGCCAAGGGAGAGCGACTGAGCCACCCAGGCCCCTTCATTGTGGTTTTAGTTGGCATTTCCCTGAATAATGATTTTGAGCACCTTTCCATTTGATGTTGGCTATAACCTGATCTTCTACTAAATGTCCCTTTAACTCTTTGATCCATTAAAAAAAATTTTTTTTAACAGTTGCTTGGTAGCCATACTCAGAAGAATTCCAGCTACGAGTTCTCTCCTAAGGACATGCTGCATTTTTGCCAGTCTCTGGGTTGACTTTTCACGTTTTAAGATTGAAATACGGTTCACATGCAACACTATGTTAGTTCCCGCGCACAACACAGTGACTTGATAGTTGTGTGTGTCACGCAGGGCCCACCGCAGTGAGTACAGGCGTCCTCGGTCGTCACCAGACAGGATTATTACGGTGTCATTGATTTTATTCCCTAACCTGTTCTTTTCACCTCCGTGACTTATTTATGGTGAAACTGGAAGTTTGTGTGTCTTCATCCCCTTTACCTATCTCACCCATTCCCTCACCCACCTCCCCTCTGGCAACGACTGGCTCTCTGTATTGAAGAGTCTGTGTGGCTTTTTTTTTTGTTTGTTTGTTTTGGCTATTCATCTCTTTAAAATTTTTTAAATTTTTATTTATTTATTTGAAAGAGAGCAGGAGTGGGGATGGAGAGGAGGAGCAGAGGGAGAGGGAGAAACAGGCCCTCTGCTGTGCAGGGAGCTGGACTAAGGGCTCGATCCCAGGACCTTGGGATCACCACCTGAGCTGGAGGCAGATGCTTAGCCGCCAAAACCACCCAGGCGCCCGTTGGCTATTTCATGTCTTGAGAGGCCTCTGATGAGCAGAAAATTTTCTTTTATGGTTAATCCTTTTAGTGATTTAAGAAATCTTTTCCTACCTCGAAGTCATGAAGCTATATACCGATACTTTCTGTTAAAAGCTTTATGAACTGGGATCCCTGGGTGGCGCAGAGGTTTAGCTCCTGCCTTTGGCCCAGGGCGCGATCCTGGAGACCCGGGATCGAGTCCCCCATCGGGCTCCCTGCATGGGGCCTGCTTCTCCCTCTGCCTGCGTCTCTGCCTCTCTCTCTCTCTCTCTCTCTCTCTGTGACTATCATAAATAAATAAAAATTTAAAAAAAAAAAGCTTTATGAACCTAGCTTTTGCATTTACGTTATGATCCATCTCAAATTAATTTTTGGGTAGAGGTCCATTTTTTCCCATATGTTTATGCAGTTCCAGAATCGTTTCTCAGGGAAAAGGACTTTTCTTTTCCCATTGAATTGACCATACGTGTGTTGGTCTGTTTCTGGAATCTCTATTCTGTTCCACTGATCTGTTCATCTGTGCTTGGGCCGATACAGCATTGCTCCAATTATCGTAGCTGTGGAATCATTAAGTCGGGCAGCGTAGGTCTTTTACTTTGTCCTCCTTTCACAAGATCGCTTGGGACATTCTAATTCCTTGGCATTTTCATAAAAATTTTAGAATCGCCCCCTGAATTTCTATGAAAATCCTTGCTGGAATTTTGACCGGGATTGCACTGCATTCGGAAAGGCAGGAAACACTTACCATATCGACTCTTTTCGTTTTATGACTTCTTTAGTTTCCTTCAGCAACGCTTTGAAGTTTTCAGTGTAGATGTGTTACAGGTACGCTTTGTTACCTTTGTTGACTGTATGATGTTTTTCACGGAATTATAAACTATATATTTTTATTTATTTTTTTAAGATTTTATTTTATTTATTTGAATGAGAGAGAGAGAGAGAGAGAGAGAGAGAGAGAGAGAACAAGCAGTGAGGAGGGGCCGACTCCCTGCTGTGGAGGAAGCCTGACTGGGGGCTCAATCCCCGGATCTGGAGATCATGACCTGAGCTGAAGGCAGACGCTCAACTGATTGAGCCACACAGGTGCCTCTAAACTATATACTTTTATTTTATTTTATTTTATTTTATTTTATTTTATTTTTTTTACTATATACTTTTATTTTTTCTCAAAAATTTTTTTTTAATTTTTTTTTTATTTATTTATGATAGTCACACAGAGAGAGAGAGAGGCAGAGACACAGGCAGAGGGAGAAGCAGGCTCCATGCACCGGGAGCCCGACGTGGGATTCGATCCCGGGTCTCCAGGATCGCGCCCTGGGCCAAAGGCAGGCGCCAAACCGCTGCGCCACCCAGGGATCCCCTATATACTTTTAAATGTAGTTGTAATCAATTACAGTTGATTTCTGCATACTGATCTTGTATTCAGTCACCTTGATCCATTCATTTGTATTAGTATTTTTATTGCTGGTGTTATTTATTGATATTTTATTTTATTTGTAATTTTATCGGTGTTTTTGGGGATTCGGTTGAGTTTTTATGTATTCTTAACATGTTGGAGTGTAGCTATGGTTATACTTCCTCCTTTATAATATTTCTTTTTTCCATTTCTTTTTCTTGCCTTATTACATTAGCTGGGATTTACATTATAATATTGAACGGAAGACGCGACAGCAGACATCCTTGCATTGCTTCCTACTTAGTGATGAGAGTTCAGCGTTTCGCCGTTCTGTATAATGTTAGCTATAGTTTTTCATGGATGTCTTTTATCAAAAAGAAGTTTCTTTCTCTTCCTAGTTTGCTGAGAGGTTGTGTTTTTTAAAAAAGATTTTATTTATTTATTTGAAAGAGGGAGAGAGAAGGGCGGAGCAGAGGGAGAGGGGCAAGCAGACTGCTGAGCACAGAGCCTGATATGGGGCTCAATCCCACATCCCTGAGCTCATGACCCGAGCTGAAATCAAGAGTGGGACTAAGCCACTGACCGAGTCACCCAGGTGCTTCTGCTGAGAGCTTTTATCATGAATACATTTTTCCCATCTATTAAGATGTCAAATACTTCTTCTCCACTTATTAGGATAATAATTTGATCCCCCCTTATGCTGTTAATAAGGTGAATTACATAGATTGATGTAAAAATGTTAAGTCAACCTTGAATTTTTGGGTTAAATCCCACTTGATCATGTTGTATTAACATATATATATACACACACACATACACACATATACACACACATGTATATACTTACTACTGAATGGGGTTTGCTAATATTTTGTTGAGATTATTGTGTTCCTCTGTTCACAAAGTAAATTATTTTGTGGTTTTCATTTTTTGTTAGTATCTTTTCAGCCCTAATCTCTTAAATTGATTTGGAAGTATTCCCTTCTCTTACATTTTTTTTTCTTTAATTTTATTTATTTATCCATGAGAGACACAGAGAAAGAGGCAGAGACACAGGCAGAGGGAGAAGCAGGCTCCATGCAGGGAGCCTGACGTGGGACTCGATCCCAGGACCCCAGGATCACCCCGCCCTGGGCCAAAGGCAGACACACTCAATTGCTGAGCCACCCCGGCATCCCTCCTTTTAAAGTTTCTGAAATAGTTTGTGTGAAATTACAATGATTTCTTCCTTAAATGTTTAATAGGTTTCACTGGTGGTGCTATCTGGGCCTGCAGTTGTTTTTGTTACAAGATTTTGGTCACGTATTTACTTTCTTTAAGAGATAGAAGGCTATTTGATTTTCTAATTTTTCTTCTGTCCACTTTGGAAAGTTGTAATCTTTAAGGAATTTGTTCATTTACTTTATATTGTCAAATTTTTTTGGCATGAAATTGTTCATAATATCCACTCGTTTTTTTAATATTTGTAGCATCTGCAGTGAGGTCTTCTTTCATCCTGTTAGTAATTTGTGTCTTCTATTTTTCTGATAAGTCTTACTGGAGGATTATATATTCAATTAGACTTAAAACTTTTAAAAATTTTTGTTGATTTTTCCTATTGTCAATTTGATACTATATTGATTTCCATTCTTTTCATTGTTTTCTTTCTTCCTTTATTTTGGATTTAATTTACTCTACTTAAAAAATAAATTATTAGGATGGAGGCTTAGATAATTGATATACTTTTTAAATTGTAATAATAAGTATTTAAACCAATCTTTTGTTCTTGAAGCACTACTTTCGGTGTAGCTCAAAATTTTGATATGCTAATATATTACAATTTTTAAATGATCTTTTAGTACAAAATATTTTCCAGTATTTCTTGTATTTTTTTCTTACTTGACTCATGGGTTATTTAGAAGCATGTGACTTAATTTACAAATATTAGGGAATTTCTGTCTTATTTTTTGTCGATTTCTGATCTGAAACCGTCATGGTTAGAGAACATACTTTGTTATATATTTATCATTTTAAATACTGGCAAATGGTCTTTATGCATCTGAAAGGAATATGTATTATGAAATTTTGATTGCGGTTTATTCATAATATTAATTAGGTGAAGTTGGTTAATAGTATCACTCAAATATTCTGTATCCTGAGTGATTTTGGAGGGGTATAATTTTTCTAACAATTATTGAGAGAAACCTGTTAAAATTGCCATCTATAATTGTGGATTTGTCTACTTTCTTTCCCTCATTTACCATCTATATTTTGCTTCCTTTTATCCCCCATTGATGCCTTCTTTTCTTTTTTTTTTTTAAGATTTTATTTATTTATTCATGAGACACACACACACACACACACACACATACACACAGAGGCAGAGACCCAGGCAGAGGGAGAAGCAGGCTCCATGCAGGGAGCCCGATGTGGGACTCGATCCCAGGACCCCGGGGCTACGACCTGAGCCAAAGGCAGAAGCTCAACTGCTGAGCTACCCAGATGTCCCAATGCCTTATTTTCAATAGAGTAGTTTTTTAGGACCTTAGTTTATCTCCTCTTGTATTTTTAGCAATATCTTTGCATTTGATTTTAGTGCTTTCTCTAGAGATTATGTTGTGTATTTTGTCACAAAATATCTTCAAATGATATTCTATTACCTCATGAAATTTATAATAATCTTAAAATAATGCAGTTTTTATTCCTTCTCCTGACCTCTGTTCTCTTATTCTTATATATTTTACTTCTGTATATACTATAAAGTTTACATTACTAATGTTACTGTTTTTATTTTTCATAATCCATAATCATTTAAATAAAATTTTTAAAATATATAATTATATAATTTAGTGCTTTTATTCTTTCCTCATATCCAGTATTAGATAGCATTTTTCTTCCACCTGAGAAACTTCTTTTAGTGTTTCTTGTACAGATCTTCAAGAAGAAAAAATCTTTCTGGTTGCCACTAATGTGAATGTCCTTATTTTATTTTCATTTTTGAAGGATGGTTTTGCTGGATATGGGATCTAAATTGGTCTTTTTTTGTTTTTGTTTTTGTTTTTGTTTTTGTTTTTGTTTTAGCTTTTATAGCTTGCTGGCAATAGTGTTGGAGCAATAGACTCATTACCGTGTATATTCTCACTGGAAGTGGAAGTCTCTTGCTTTTCTATTCATTATCTCAGATAAGGAAGGGACGATTCAGAAGCTCCCACCTGGTTTCCTTCACTACAACTGCTCTTGCCTGACATGTCATGGAATTATTGTGTTAATTCCACCAAGCACTGAGTATATTCGTTCACAATCCAGAAAATGACCATTGGATGAGTCCATGAAGTGACTAGATTAAGATTATTGAATGAATCAAATCTAGGCCAGAACAATGAATCAAATCTAGGCCAGAACATCACATGTTATTTAATTCCCGTATGCTCCACCTCTAACAATTGGACTCTAATGGCACTTCAAGTCCCTGGGTATCAATTTCAACTTAGACCATTTGTCCAAGAGCCTAAAGTAAAATATAACATAATTTAAAAAACCAAAGCAAACTGTGCATTCCCTCTCCCAAGTTTACTGTTACCCAAGTATCTGGGCTATGAGGCTTTGGGGAAAGATCAGAAGAATTCTTGTTATATACTTGCCAGATTTTGCATGGCTCTTTCTCACAGCATTTCTCTCTAGGCTACATTATTCTCTCTTTAAAGTGACAATAAAATGGAAAATTGCAGGACATCAAGAGATAGAGCATGCTAAAGATTTTTTCAATCCAATTATACCCTGTCAAATAGAATACTGAGCAATCCTGAGATGTTCCACTGCTGTTCCAATCCTTTGCCTGAAGGTAGGATTCTTCAATTTTTGAAGAATTCTGGGCCATGAGTTGACATTACTTTTTCACTATGAGGAATGGACTATGAACAGAGAGGTTCTTGAGACTTCCAACTGAGGCTCTGCCGTATTGAAGTGCTATCTCCCAAAGGAGATATTATGACCCCTTTTCTTGACTTTCTCCGGGATGCAAATTCCAGCAAAAGCTTTAGGTGACCTGGAATCTAGTCATCACTCATTTACTCTTGATAATTTCTACTAAACAGGACACTGGAGGGAAAGTGTCTTCCTATTCTCCAGAAGAAACACAGAGACTGGGTTTGCATAATTTCCAAACAAAGAGGGACTTGTAATAGGAAATGTACAAATATTACACGTTATCTTCCTCCGTTGCAATATGTAGTCTGGCTTCTGGGAAAGAAGCCCACACATCTTAAAGCCATTGACCCTAGTCCAGTCCCAATCTATTAATTCCATCTCCTTCCCAAGGGGGGGATGGTAGTATATATTGCTTATTAACCAACATCCAGTGGGCATCTACAGTCACCCACGTGTTGTTCCAAGTAGTGGAGATGCTGTTAAAAGAGACAAGAGCTTTTATGGGGGTTCTAGTCCAGTGAGGGGAGGCAGTCAATAAATCAGTCAGTATGTGAGGTGGTGTTAAGTACGATGGAGAAAAAGGAGAACAGGGTAGAGAGCTTCTGGACTGGAGCTGGTGATGGTTGTAAGTTTAAGTGAGGTAGTTGGGAAATTGCTCACTGCAAAGGTGACATTACAGATTCTCTGTGGGAGGGTGGCAAGGAGTCTGAAGGCCCAACGAAGGGAGTTTTTCCAAACATCCCCTGTTACACCTAAGTTAGCAGCAAATTGGGACCGAAATGCAGATATTAGGATCCCTTGTGTCCTGTTTTCTCATTCTGTGACACTGTTATAAGGACCTATATGGGATTCTCCGATGCGCTATATCAAGTAATGTGGTGAAGCTGTGACCTGTTGGCAAACAGGAGTTGCAAACAAATTAGCTAAACAAGTCTCCATTGATTACCTACTGTTCAGAGGCGGTCACAGGTTCCCCAGGGATCTCGGAGAAATACACACTGGATTTCCTGCCTTCAATAAGCTGACAACGTGGGGTGGGGGTGGGGTGGGGGCAAAGACAAACAAATCAAGCCAATGTTTTGATGATACGACCTAAACCTGCAGTCGCAGAACTACAGCCAGCGGTGCTCCGAGGCCAGTGTCTTTTGCCAAAATCCAAATGACGTTTCTCACAGGCTTGCTGTGAAGGAAGACAATTCTGTTCACTCACCTTCTTTTCAGCCTTGCTCACACACGTGGATTATCATACTGTCAACAGTATAACCTAATAAGAAGGATGGCAATATCTTGTCTTTTGTGAGCTGGCTGAAACCCAAGGACCGTGGCTGTTGAACACAGAAGGGCAGACAGGTGGGAGCGTCATGCTGTCCTGTAATTGCAAAGTAGCCTTACCTCTGAGAGTCCTTTCCAGAACTGCAGCTATTCCTGTGGCTAGGTTGGGATGGTGCTCCTTAAAATACCATGGAATAGACCAACTGGTGAAATTTAATTGTTGCCAATTAGATCTAGCAGAGGAAGAATTCCTATCAAGCTCCACGAGTCACCTCATTGGACTGCAGAAGCGAAGCTGTCATCATAACCAGGACAGCGAGGACTTGTTTGATGCCAGTTTTTACACTGCATGAAAAATCGTGGCTAGAAACCAGGTACGATGGGGCCTCCCCGAGCCGCCTACCGTGGTGCCTGGACTGTTAAAAAGCAGTCCAGGGAAAAGAAGAGAGATTCAGAAAGTCTAAGATATATCTACTTCGCAGCAAACCCAGGCTGTTTATTTGATCGGACAATCCCATGAGGAAACATCAGCCAAACTAGTGATTGGCGATGGATTTTCATAAAAACTTATTCATATCATTAAAACAGTCTGGTATTTGTCTTTTGAGAAGACTCCGTCTCAGTTTTCTTTTTATTTGTTTGGCTTTACCTTTCTCAGTTTTAAGGAAGTATATTTACAAAAGTTCAGATTTTATGGCATATTTAAACATTTTCCCCTTCATCCTGTTATCTGTTTAATGGGAATTATCAAAAGAAAAAGAATGATGGGTGTATTTGAGGTTACATAAAGTATTTGCATGGAAGGTGATAAGAACTTAGCATTTAGGGGGCACCCGGCCGGCTTAGGCAGTGGAGCAGGCCGCTCTTGTGAGTTCGGGCCCACGTTGGGCATGGAGCCTACCTAAAATGAGGGAGAAAAAAAAAAGGGGGAACTTAATATTTGGGGTTTTAAGATTAATTCTATCTCTGATTTTGTGTTTATTTTTTCAATTAATGTAAAATGGGCTCCATGGATCCTACTTCTTTTTTTTGTTGTTGTTTTGGATCCTACTTCTTAAAATACATTTGTACACACACATATACATATATATGCATAATTTTCCCTATATCACACATTTCTTTCTTTTTTTTTAAATTTTTTAAATTTATTTATTTATGATAGTCACAGCTCCATGCACCGGGAGCGCGACGTGGGATTCGATCCTGGTTCTGCAGGATCATGCCCTGGGCCAAAGGCAGGCGCCAAACCGCTGCGCCACCCAGGGATCCCTATCACACATTTCTTAATAGACATTCCCAGTCTACTAGATTTTCCTATAATTGAAATGTTACTAAGGACCTCATTTTTGGAGTGTGAATTAATTAACTACTTAACATTTAAAAGCCTTAAATACCGGGGCACCTGGGTGGCTCAGTGGTTGAGCGTCTGCCTTTGGCCCAGGGCATGACCCCAGGGTCCTGGGTTCGAGTCCCACCTGGGGCTCCCTGCGTGGAACCTGCTTCTCCCTCTGCCTGTGTCTCTGCCTCTCTGTGTGTCTCTCAGGAATAAATAAATAAAATCTTTTTTTTTAAAGTCTTAAATACCTGGATTTGTCAATTAACAGTAGATACAGTATTATTGGATTTTTACTGGAAATGTTGCTTAAATTGTTTCAAGATAATCTCCAACAGGCCCCAGAAAAAGCAGCTTCTAAGTGCATTCAGGCCGGAATCCCCTGGGGAAAGGACTTGCCTGTGCTTCAAGGAATCAGGCACCATCCAAAGATCAGGTTTATTCTAATTTTCTGTAGGCTTAGAATTTGTAGGTGGTCCGAAAGGTCAGTTCCTTCACTCCTAAGGTTGTCGTAATGAACACCGCGAACTGGAATAAAAGGTTCTGTGGCCTCTCGCCTCGAGCCGCCGTCTGTGCCAGGGGGCAGTGGGGGCGGCCTGGCTGCCAGGTGCCCCCCCCCCCCCGCCCCGGCGAGGCCCCAGGGCGCTGGCCCGACCACGAGCGGAGGGGCGGCCCGGGCGCCGGGGCTTCAGGTCTGACTCTGCGAACTTGGGTTCTATTGGTATTTTGTGTTTTCTCTTTTTATATATATGTATATTTTTTAATTTACTTATTCATGAGAGACACAGAGAGAGAGAGAGAGAGAGAGAGGCAGAGACCCAGGCAGAGGGAGAAGCAGGTGCCCTGCAGGGAGCCCGACTGGGACTGGATCCTGTGACCCCCGGTCACGGCCTGGGCCGCAGGCAGCGCTAACCACTGGGCCACCGGGCTGCCCTGTATTTTCTCTTAAACAAACGCTGCTGAGGCTGCAGCTGCTGCTCCCAGGAAAGTGCGATGGTGCCGAGGACAGTGGGGCAGGGCACGTGCTCCCACCCCTACCCCTGATCCTGCAGGGATGGCTCCCCGCTAGGCTCCTTGGCAGAGAGAGAGACAGAGACAGAGAGACACAGAGAGAGAGAGACAGGGAGAGAAAGACAGAGAGAGACAGAGAGAGAGACAGAGAGACAGAGAGAGAGAGGGAGAGAGAGAGAGAGGGAGGGAGAGAGAGAGACAGAGACAGACAGGGACAGAGAGACACAGAGAGAGAGAGAGAGAGAGAAAGACAGAGAGAGACAGGGAGACAGAGAGAGAGAGAGACAGAGAGAAAGGGGGGGTAGACAGGGGCAGACCCTGCAGAGCCCGGAGCCCTACGCAGGAATCCATCCTGAGACCCTGGGACTGTGACCCGAGGGAGGCGGACGCGTACCTGACTGGGCCTGACTGGGCCCCCCGGGCCCCCCGTTATTTACGGTAAGTATTTACCTATTTAAGTACTCGCTACACCCCGTGTGGGGCTCAGATTCACGGCCCCAAGACCAAGGGGGCACGCGGTCCCGGCCGAGCCAGCAGGCCCCCAGCTCACTGTCCGTGGCCTGGGGCTAGTACACCTGTTCCCTGAGGGCCGAGGGGCCCAGGGGGTCGCTGGGGCCACGCAGCTGGGAGTGGGCGGAGTCAGGAGCAGGTGCAGGCAGTGGGGGCCCCCCTCGTGCCCCCCCACTCCCCACCCCCATGTCCCCCGTGCCCCCGCCTCATGCCCCCGCGCCCTCCCGCCCCCCATAGCTCCGTGCCCCCGTATCCCTCCAGCCCCCTGCCCCCTATGCCCCCCCCACCCCCCATGCACTTGTCCTCTGCCGCCCCCCATGCCCTCCCCGGGTGCCATCCTTTGCACGGCCCTGAGGGGTCCCACGCCCCCCCTAACTAGTAGGGCCTGGCGTGCCCCCGGGACCTTGGAGCAGGCTTGGGCTCCTGTCGCAGCGGGCCGGCAGTCCCTGCTTCCTGGCCTGGGGTTGTCCCCGTGACTCCCAGCTCCTTGCGTCCCCTTCAGAAGGTGGGGGGCCAGGGGTCCCTCCCAGCCTGCTGACAGCTTGGCAGGAGCCCTGGGGGCGGTGGCGGAGCTGACGCTGACCGGGTGGTTGTGGCCTCAGCAGCCGGGGTCTCGGGGACCTTGGCCGCCTCCCAGCGCTCCACAGCAGAGGCCTCACCTCAGCAGCTTCTGGACAATCTCTTGCGAGGTGGCTCAGCGTGAAAACCTGCAAGTCATCTTGAATCATGTATTTTTCCTGCCGCATTTAAACTCATTTTTAACTCAGGGCCTGATATGGCATGTTTCCGTGGCATATTTCATCACTTAGGTTTATTCTATTGTTTAGCCTTCCTGGGTATTGGTTTTGTCACATGAAAATAGCCGCATCCAAGGGCTGTTTTCATCAAGATTTGGTGTCATCATCAATGTCCTATGGAAATGGTTCAAACAGATGGTGAAAAGGCAGGTCAGAGCCTGGTGATCTGACCCTAGGAGCTCTCATCAGAAGATTTTGGGGCACCGGGTGGTTCAGAGTGGAGCATCTGCCTTGGGCACAGGGTGTGACCCCAGGGTCCCGGGATCGAGTCCCACTCGGGCTCCCTGCAGGGAGCCTGCTTCTCCCTCTGCCTGCGTCTCTGCCTCTCTCTCTCTGTCTCTCATGAGTAAATAAGTAAAATCTTAAAAAAAAAAAAAAAGAAAAGAAAAGAAGCAACTTTTATTCTCTTTGGAAAGCTAAAAGCATTGTACAAGTCAGGACAAGCAGCTATTCCGAATTTTAGCGAGGAAGCATCCAGAAGCCGTCTGGCAAAGCCCCTCTGCGACTTCTGCACCTTCTCAGTGCCCCTGTGTGGAGGCCCGCACCTGGGATGCGTCCCTGAGTTATACGCAGGTTGTGGGCCTGGAGTGAGAGCCCCTGTTCCCCGGCGCGTCTCTCCACATTCCCTCTGGGAGGACAGTGGCCCCAGTGCACTAAGAGCCCCCCTATTCCACCACGGTCTCCTCTTAGCTGCTTTTGCGGTGACCCTGTTTCCCAATAAGGTCGCACTCTGAGGCCCTAGGGAATAGGGGTTCGACACACCAATTCGGGGAGATACAATTCAACCCATACCGTGTGATCGACGGGCGATGTGCTGCCGTGACCCTCTCGGCTGCGGAAGATGTTGCAGGAAGAGGGCCTCAGCTGCCACCGCTTCCTGGCACCGCTGCCGCCGGGGAAAGCGGCCTCCCCCAAGAGCCCGTCCCCCAGGGCGGTCTGTGCAGAAAGCTGAGCACCCCGTGGCTCTGGCGTCCAGCACTCTTGCCCCGGTCTGGATGCATCTGAGGGGCCATCCCCGCTGCAGAGCTCCCCTGGGGCCAGAGCAGGCCTCCCCTGGCACCGTCTCAACCCGCCTTGTCCCGGGCCGCTTGCTCCCACCCCACACCCCGGGGCCATCCCTGGGGAACGTGGAAGGGCCCTGCTTCAGGGTTGGCTTCCGGTCTCCGACGCAGGTGCCCTTTACCAAAAACTCCCAAAGTTTCAACGACTCTTGCTCATGAGCCACTGTCTGAGCTGCCGTGCAAAGCCGGAGGCCACGGGTCATTGCTTCGGTCACTCTTCACTTCGCCGAATGCGTCGGTCTCGTCTCTTGCTTCTGGGCCGTCCCTAACGCACTCACAGCGTTTGGCTTTATCGTAAAAGCGTGTGCACGGGTGGGTCTAAAATGTGGTGTGAGGACAGGGAAGGGGAGCACAGTGGGAGGAATAAGAATATGCCGGTTTGTTACAAATTCACCGGCTCCCCCAAGTTTTAAAGATGCCAACTGGGGGTATGAAACCATCGTTCTCTCTGTGAATTCTCTTAAAAATTACAGTGTAGGCTGATTTTCAACCTAGATGAAAACCTGTGGTTTCTATACAGAAACACGGGAGGACGTACAGGTCGTGGAAAAGAGACTTTCAAGGTGGGTGGGCTCAGGTTCTCGGCCGGTGTTGCCATTTTTCCAGCAGCGGGACTTTGGGACGCTTGTCATTTCCTCATCCGAGAATTGCAGAATTGCGTGGACCAGAGAAGGCATAACTAAGGCGCCTGGTAGGTGCATGAGGTCCACTAGAACATCAAAAAATTGTATTCAAAGAGCGGTAATAATATAAATATTACCAATAGTCACCACTTTATTTGGAAGTAGAATGATGAATTATTTCGAGCGGCTCCTGTATGTATTTAAAATACAGTCTAAAGGGGATCGTGGGTGGCTCAGCGGTTTGGCGCTGCCTTTGGCCCAGGGCCTGATCCTGGAGACCCGGGATCGAGTCCTGCATCGGGCTCCTGGCAAGGAGCCTGCCTCTCCCTCTGCCTCTCTCTCTCTCTCAGTCCGTGTCTATCATAAATCTTATAAAAAAAATAAATCTTAATAAATTTCAATAAATTTAATAAATTTTAATAAATCTTTAAAAATACATTCTAAAATGGACATAAAAGTGTATAGATTATTCTGGAATCATGGCTTGCGTGGGCTCACCCTTCTCAGATCCTCCTGCTGAAATCGTCTCTGCGCCAGCGGTGCCCGGATTATGCTGAAGGATATGTTTTTTGTGTGTGTAGTGTCTCAGATAGCATCTTCACATCCAATTTCCTGAATTGTCATTTCAACAGTTTGCAGTGAAAGGAGTAAACCATCACTTGAAAAGAATGTATTATATAAAATGTGTTTCTAAGGAACTTGAATTTATTCGAAAAATTTTGTTGGGTCTCAATTTTCTAATGAAAAACATGATTTCTCCTAAGTAGCTTTTCTGAAGAATTGAAACTTCTCCATTAAGTGCTAACGATTTCATGTGGCACCAGGTTTTGAAAGGTTTTTAAAAGAACACCTAAAAGCGCCCGTGAACAGCTTATGCTGCCTGTGTGCTCAGAATTAGAATAAAGCTTTTGACAATATCATCAATGCGCTGACATTATTAGTAAAGGTCCTTAACCTTATCCTGGAACAGTTGAACAATACTTGTTTGTTCATCCCAGAACCACGTAGGAAAGACCATTGGGTTTCAAGGTTTTCAGGTGCTTTTTTTTTTTTTTCCCTTTTCTTCTTCTTCTTCTTTTTTTAAATCAAAAGTGATGTTGGCAAAGACAAAGAGCAGAGTGACAAGCAGATAGTACCTGTGCAGACAAGTTCTCATGTCATCGTTAATCATGATAAGAGTCTCTAAACAGGGGTGATTTTTGTCATACACTCATTTTTTTTTTTTTAAAGCCGAGGACTTGCATGAAATTGCTTTTATCCCCTGGGGAATTCACTTACCCTTGTAAAATAACCTGTTATATGAAGGTACAACGGATCTTCCAATCGTGTCTCCCATTGCCGCAAGTGGGGGCCACGGGGTGTCATTAGGCTGCTGGGTTTGCACCCCAAGGTGACTGGGGCGCACCGCTGTTATGGCTTTGATGATGTCACATTCTAATCTACCTCTCCACTTTATTGTTCAGTTTCTTAAAAAAATATTCAGAAATAAAAAAAAATTCAGAAACATATAAAGTAGACACAAGTGGTACCCGGGCACCATCCAAATACCTCCAGTCGAATTTTTTAATTAAAAAAAAAAAGTGGGGGGATCCCTGGGTGGCGCAGCGGTTTGGCGCCTGCCTTTGGCCCAGGGCGCGATCCTGGAGACCCGGGATCGAATCCCACATCAGGCTCCCGGTGCATGGAGCCTGCTTCTCCCTCTGCCTGTGTCTCTGCCTCTCTCTCTCTCTCTGTGACTATCATAAATAAATAAAAAAAAAATTTAAAAAAAATTTTAAAAAAATAAATAAAAAAAAAAAAGTGGGGATCCCTGGGTGGTGCAGCGGTTTGGCGCCTGCCTTTGGCCTGGGGCGCGATCCTGGAGACCCGGGATCGAATCCCACGTTGGGCTCCCGGTGCATGGAGCCTGCTTCTCCCTCTGCCTGTGTCTCTGCCTCTCTCTCTCTCTCTCTGTCTCTCATGAATAAATAAAAAAGAAATTAAAAAAAATTAAAAAAAAAAGTGCTACAATCACATGATTAGAAAGTCACGGCCGGGCTGTAGGTGCCTTGGACGTGTGTGGTGTTGGCAGCACTTCACTGGTGCGGTTCGCAGGGATGGATTTTATCATTATGCTTCAAAATACGCGTGACTGTTACCGAGATAGTTTTGTACGCGCTCACGGCCACGTGGAAGACAATCTTTAACTCTCCTTCAAATAAATGAACCACAGTGGGGCGTCTGGGTGGCCCAGTTAAGTGCCCAGCTCCTGATCTCAACTCGGGTCATGAGCTCGGGGTTGTGAGATCGGGCCCGGGGTCAGGCCGGGCATGCAGTCTGCTCAAGATTCTCCCTCCCTCTCCCCCTCCGCCTCCCCCACATTCCCTACTAGCATGCACGCTCTCTCTCTCACAACAAAAAAACCCCTGAAATAACAAAAAGTAATAATTTCTTCCATCCCCATGTACTCTCCTTAGAGGAAACCACTATTTTGCCAATTCTAGTGTATCTTTCTTGAAAATGTTCTAAGCATATAGAAATATATATATATTTTTAAATATCTCTTTTATTGGATTGTAACGCCAAAGCTAGAAAACCTGGGCTGGAATCCTATCTCCTCCAATGACATTATGTGACTTTGAATAAATTATTTTAATCTCTCTGTAGTTTAGTCTCTGCATCTGTAAAACGGAGCTACTAAGCCTCAGAGGGTGGTTTTTAGGGTTGGAAGTGTTGTATTAAACACACTCCCGGGGGCGCCGGCGGGGCTCAGCGGTGGAGCGGCTGCCTTGGGCTCAAGTCATGACCCCGGGGTCCCGGGATCGAGTCCCGCATCAGGTCCCTGCAGGGAGCCTCCTTCTCCCTCTGCCTGGGTCTCTGCCTCTCTCTGTGTCTCTCATGAATAAAAAAAAAAATCTTTAAAAAAATAAAAATAAGTAAACACACTCCTGGCATGTAGCATTCAGGAGATGTGAGCCACAATAACCGTTTATGCCAGATTGTTTTTTCAGTCTCATTGGGGTACAATTGACAAAACCCTAAGACACATCACGTGTACAGCCCGATGGCTTGGTACGCGTACAGGCCGAGGAGGGATTCACGAGCACATCCATCACGCCCGTAGCGCCTCTTTTTTGCCGGTGAGAACATCTGCCCTCCCAGTGGGTTCGGGCATGCGGGCCGCGGTGCCAGCCCCTGTCCCAGGCACGCCAGATCCCCGTCCTTAGTTATCTTACAGCTTAAGTCTGTGCCCCTTTCTCCGCCCGCCCTTGTTTCCTTGCCCCCCTGGTCCCTGGCAACCACTCTGCTACTCTTTCCTTTAGGAGTTTGACTTTTTTTTTTTTTTTTTTTCATGTATAAATTGTCCTAGGGGGTATTTGTTTTCTCTCTAGGGCTGATTTTACTTAACCTCCTGCCCCCCAGTCTCATCCATGTTGTTGCGAATGAACGGATCGCCCCCCTCTGTAAGGAGGACGCGTACCTACATGTCCACGTACCCATAGCTCACCTTTGTTTCCCATTCACCATTAATGGGCACCCAGTTGGGGTCATATCTGGGCCACCATGAATAATGATGCGACAAACACAAAAGTACAGGCCTCCCTGAGAAGACGGCCTCGCGTCCTGTGGCCAGGCCCCGGAGTGGGGTTGCCGGCTCTCGGGGGGCTCTATGTTTGGCTTCCCGGGGGATCCCCCCCCTGCATTCCCGGGGGCCCTCGCAGTCTGCCTCCCACCAACACAGCTCAGGGCTCACTTTTCTCAGCCCCCCACCGACACTCGTTCTCTCCGTCTTTGGGGTCTCCTTGTGGTTTGCACCTGCGTTTCTCTAACCATCAGTGACGCCGAGCAGGTGTCGGCGACGTGTCGGTCCTGTGTGTGTCCTCCTCGGAACGATCTTGAGTTGATTTTCGTGCGTGCTGTAAGATGGGCGTCCAGTTTGGGGTTTTGCAGGTGGCCTCCCAGTTTTCCCGACACCGTTTGGTGAAGTGACAGGCCTTCCCCGTTGTATATTTCGGCTCCGTGGTTGATAACGAATTGACCACAGAGCCCAGGTCCACTTCTGCGCTCTCCTCGCTGCCCCATCGACCCCCGTGCCTCCAAGCCAATACCAGGCTGTTTCTTGTAAGATACCCAACCTTGGGTAAATTTATTTCTTTGGCAATTTGCTTACAAATACAAAAGTAGGGATTTGAAAGAAGACCTATTGCAAAAATTAATGACAATCTCTGGTGCATGAATTTTCTCATTTTTGTGTCTACTAAAAATAAAGCAAATGGTTTGTAACCAAAATGTAACTTTAAAAATTTTAATTCCGGTGTAGTTAACATATAGTTTCTATTAGTCTCAGGTGTACCATATAGAGACTCAACAATTTCATGTATTATTCAGTGCTCATCAAGATAAGTGCACTTTTTTTTTTTTAAGATTTTATTTATTTATTCATGAGAGACACAGAGGCAGAGGCAGAGACACAGGCAGAGGGAGAGGCAGGCTCCATGCAGGGAGCCCGAGGTGGGACTCAATCCCGGGTCCCAGGATCACACCCTGGGCCAAAGGCGGCGCAAACCACTGAGCCACCGGGGCTGCCCAGGTAAGTGGACTCTTGCTTCCCTTCACCTCCTCTCTGGGGACCATCTGTTTGTTCTTGGTAGTTGAGAGTCTGTCTTTTGGTTTGTCTCTGTTTTTGGTTTTTGCTCATTTATTTTAATTCCACATACGAACAAAGTCCTATGGTAATAGTTTTCCTCTGAGTGGCTTGTTTCACTTAGCACTGTGCCCTCTAGCTCCATCGTGTCATTGCAAATGGCAAGATTTCATTCTCTTTTATGGCCGAGTTCTATTCCATCATATATATATATTACACATAAATACACCACCTCTTCTTTATCCAGTCGTCTATCAATGGGCTCTTGGGCTGCTTCCACAATTTGGCTATCGTAAATAATGCTGCAATAAATAGGGGTGCATGTGTCCCTTCAAATTAGCGTTTTTGCATTCTTTGGGTAAATACCCAGTAGTGCAATTACTGGATCATAGAGCAGCTCTATTTTGGATTTTGTGAGGCCCCTCCACACTGTTCTCCAGAGCGGCTGCACCAGTTTGCATTCCCACCCACAGCGCAGCAGCTTCCTTTTTCCCTACAACCTTGTTGACACTTGTTTCTTGTGTTTTTGAGGTTGGCCACTCTGATAGGTGTGAGGTGCTGTCTCATTGTGGTTTTGATTTGCATTCGCCTGATGATTGAGTGACGTGGAGCATCTTTTCATGTGACTGTTGGCCATCTGGACGTCTTCTTTGGAGAAATGTCTGTTCATGTCTTCTGCCCATTTTTAATGAGATTAAAAAATGGTCCGTGATCCATTTTAAGCTTATTTTTACGTGTATGGTGTAAGAAAGTGGTCCAGTTTCATTCTTTGGCACAAAGCTGTGGGGTTTTCCCAACAGCATTTGTTGAAGAGACCATTTGTTCCCATCGCATATTCTTGCTTCCTTTGTCAAGGATGAAGTGACCACGTAATTATGAGTTTATTTCCGGGCTCCTCGTTCTGTCCCTGTGATCTGTGTGTCTATTTTTGTGCCAGCACGAGACTGTTTTGACTACTACAGCTTTGTGATATAACTTGAAGTCTGGAATTGTGACACCTCCACTTTTTTCTTTTTCAGGATAACTTCGACTGCTCGCGGTCTTCTGTGGTTCCATACGTAACGTTGGATTGTTTGTTCTAGTTCTGCAAGAAATGCCGTCAGGGTTTTGATAGGAGCTGCACTGAACCTGAGGATTGCTTTGGGTACTATAGACATCTTAACTCTATTCGTTCCTCCGATTCATGACACGGAGTGTCTGCCCACGTTTGTGTCACCTTCAATTTCTTTCATCAGTGTTTGCGACTTTTCAGAGTTCAGGCCCACTCGCCTCTTTAGTCAGGTCTATTTCTAGGTATCTTATTTTCGGTGCAATTGTAAATGGGATTTTTTTCTTAATTCCTGTTTCTGCTGATAGAAATGCAATGGATTCTTGCACAGTTTGTATTTTGTGACCTTACTGAGTTCACTCATCAGTTCTAGCAGGTTTTTGATGGAGTCCCTAGAGCATTTATATCTATGTATCTATATGTACAGCATCGTGTCATCTGCAAGTGGTGAGAATTTTATTTCTTCCTTACCAGTGTGGATGCCTTTTATCCCTTTCTCTTGCCTGGTTGCTATGGCAAGCACTTCCAGTACCACGCTGAATAAGAAGTCCCTCAGGACACTCTGAGATGAGGGAATAACTCTCCCTCCCATACACCCAAGGTGTTTTTTTCAAACTTCTGCTTCACTGCTGTACCTCCATGGGCTGTTTGTTGTGCTGTCTCTTTAAGGACGAGGCCTCAGTTTCCCATCCTGCTCCCAGCTCTCTCGAAGCCATGCCCTGATCTTCAAAGTTCCAGGCGCAAGTTCTGCGGTTGTAAGAACTCATGAAATTTGGCCCGTCTGGTTTTCAAAGCCAAACGGTGTGGAGATTTGTCTTCCCTGTGCAAGCCTTCCAGTGTGATGACCTGTTCCTGGCCTTTCCCTGCACCTGTGATCCGCACCCCCCGACCCCGTGTCCCTGGCCTCCTCTTCCCTGTGGCCTCTTCTCTACCTTCAGTCCTCCAGCTCACTCTCCCAGTCATCAGGTCATTCTCTAGGCTGTTGACACTGAGGTCGGTGTCATCTAGTTGTATCCAGGGCAGGAGGGGAGCATAGGGTCTCCCACTCCACCACTTCCCTGCGCGTCTCCACCCTTCTGTTTTGATGACTCTTGCTTCGTCTTACAGCTTGAAGTCAGGGAACGTGCTACCTCCAGCTCTATTCTTCTTCTCAAGACTGCTTTAGCTGTTTGCAGTCTCGTGGTTCCGTACAGATTTTAGGAATATTTTTTTCTATATCTGTGAAAAATGCAATCGGAATTTCGAAAGAGATTTCATTGAATCTGTAGGTTGCTTTGGGTAGCGCGGGCATTTTGACATTATCAATCCATGAGCCTAGAATATCATTCTACTTATTTGTGTCTTCAGTTTCTTTCATCAGTGTCATAGTTTAGAGCATGTGGGTCTTTCAGCTCCTTGTTTAAATTCCTGTTTTATTGTTATTGATACCTTGTAAATGGAATTCTTTTCTTAATTTCTCTTTCTGATAGCTCATTATCAAAACAGATGATATAGTTTTTCTTTTTTAATTAATTAATTAATTGTTTTTTTTACTGACATTTAATGTATTATTAGTTTCAGAGGCAGGATTTAGTGATTCATCAGTTGCGTACAACACCCAGCACTCATCACATCACATGCCCTCCTTCATGCCCGTCACCTAGTTACCCCATCCACCCCCCATGTCTCCTCCAACAGCCTTCAGTTTGTTTCCTATAGTTAAGAGTCTCTAGGATTTGTCTCCCTCTCTGTTTTCATTTTATTTTATTTTTCCTTCCCTTCTCCTATGCTCTTCTATTTTGTTTCTTAAACACCACGTATGAGTGAGATCACATGCTATTTGTCTGTCTCTGACTGACTTAATTTGCTTAGTGTCATACCCTCTAGTTCCATCCATGTCATTGCAAATGACAAGATTTCATTCTTTCTGATGGCTGAGTAATATTCCACTGTCTATATGCACCACATCTTAATCCATTCATCTGTTGGTGGACATCTGGGATTTTTCCCTATTTTGGGCTATAATGAACATTGCTGCTATGAACATTGGGGTTCCTGTGTCCCCTTCAAATCGCTATGACAGAAAAGAATACATTTTTATTCCTGCTTTATTTTATTTAGCTCTGTGTGATCGTTTTTACATTTTTTCTTTTTTATATATATTTTTTATTTTTTCATTTTAAAACTTCTTCTGAATCACATTGTTTTAAGTGTGTTTCTTATAAATAATATATAATTTTTAAAGTATCAAATATGAATTTTTCTTTTTAGCAGATGAATTTATGCTGTATTTTCAAATTCTCTCTTTTTTCTTCCAAATGTTTATTTAAATTCCAGTTGATTAACATGTACTGTAATATTGGTTTCAGGAGTAGAATTTAGTGATTCATCACTTATACACTGTATTTATTGATATAATAAATTTATTGTGTTTTATTTATTTTTTGTTATTTTAAGTTGTTAATACTTTCTCCATAGTCTTTCTTTTGCTGCATAGATTTTTTTGATATGTATATGTTTTTCTTTTTATAATTTACACAATTATTATCTATTTTTAAAACTCTACTTACATTTAGAGCATTATATATTATACTTAATCTTTTTATTTTTATTTTAGCTTATTTTTTAAAGATTTTATTTATTTATTTATTTATTTATTTATTTATTTATTTATTTAAGAGAGAGACATAGCATGAGCAGAGGGAGGGGCAGAGGAAGAAGCAGACACCTTCCCGAGCAGGGAGCCCAACTCAGGGCTCGATCCCAGGACCCTGGAATCATGACCTGAGCCAAAAGCAGTTGCTTAACCAAGTAAGCCACACAGGTGCCCGTCATCTTTTATTTTTAAGTTAAGCAATTTTAGCCAATACTATTCCTTGCAGAAGGAAACAAGAAAATCATCAGTTTACACTTTCTTTTACTTCTTTTTTATCTTCCACCTTCCAAGTGTTGTTAGTTACATTCTTATTTTCAGTCACTTTTGGTAGCGTGGTAGTGTTTAAAAATATAAATCTTGATTTATTAACGTAACAATATTTTTATTCACTAAGAAAGATGCCAAAGGTGTAAAATTTATATTTATTCCCATTTCCCTTCCAAATTTTTACTTGTTATTTTATAACTGCCAAAATTTAAAGCCTTCATTTTCTGCAATCGTATTTCCTTAGTTATTTGTCTTTGTTTTATATTTGAGAAGATTCAGTGCTCATAACAAGGTATTTGACCCCAGAAGTTATTGAGAATGGTGGTTTTAAGTTTGCCTTGATGCTGTAACTTCTTGTCATTGTTGTTAATTTACAACATATTTGCATTGTGGTTAGAAAATATGGTCTGAATGGTAAAATTCTTCTTGAGCCTTACTTTGTGGCTTGTGGCTGATTTTTTGTTTCCCATGCACTGGACAATAATGTGTATTCTTCCTTTTTTTTAGGTGGAAGATTCTACATACATCTAGCCTATTGCTCTCATCTTTTCTGTTTGTTAGCCCTTCAGTAATAGAGCTGTATAGATATTTCCCCCTCTGAAGGTGATTTTTTCATTTCATACTATGCTTTTAGTATCTTTTTCTTACTTATTTTGAAGTTATTTTACTAAGTGTATTCAAAGTTACATATATATATTTTAAAGATTTTATTTATTTTTTTGAGAGAGGGCGCAAGAGAGCAGAAGCAGAGGGAGCTGCAGAGGGAAAGGGAGAAGAGACTCCTTGTTGGGAAGGGAGTGGGGCTTGAGGCCATGACCCTAGGATCATGACTCGGGCCAAAAGCAGACACTTAACCAACTGAGCCACCCAGGTGCCCCTACAAAGTTAAGTTTTTTTTTTTTTTTTTTGATTTTATTTATTCATGAGAGAGAGAGAGAGAGCCAGAGACCCAGGCAGAGGGAGAAGCAGGCTCCATGCAGGGAGCCCGACGTGGGACTCGATCCTGCGACTCCAGGATCAGGCCCTGGGCTGAAGGCGGCGCTAAACCTCTGAGCCACCCGGGCTGCTCCAAAGTTAAGATTTTTAAGCTGCCTTGACTAATGGAACTTTCCATTTTTATATAGTGATCTTTCAAAAAAATCACACATAAAATATTTGTCTTATGGTATATTTTATTTGCTATTAAAATACGTATCCCAGCTGTCTTTTATTTTTTTTTTTCCTGGCATAGTATTGGAATCTTCTATTGGTTCCTATCACTTTGTGCTTATAATTGCCTCATTTACTTTTCTTTTTTTCTTCCTTTTCTATTTTGTTTTTGTGTTTGTTTTTGCTCATTACATACTTTTTTATCTATCGGAAATCGTACACCCTATTTTACTTTATTGGTCATTTCTTGAAACTTTGCCATTTATATTTAACAAATTCCAAAATTTATTCCTAACCCCTATCCCAGACAAGGATCTTAGCGCATCTTAATTCTAATTGATGCTTCTGTAGCTTTATCTACAATTATTATTATTTTTTTTCTGGATTTCTTTTGATTTTTCCTGAAGCACATTGTTAGGAAGTTCCTTAGTAGAACTCTCACTATGTGCTCAGTTTTTATCTTCCTATGATGATGACACTAGACCCAGACACATTTTTAAGAAAATTTTCATTTCTAAAAGATAGTTTTGATGACTCTAAGATTCTAGTTTTTTTTTTTTCTAATGAACTCTGAATATGTTACCTTGCTGTTCTCTAGCAACTACAGATGCTAGCATAGTGGCTGTTGGTCTATCCATCAGTCCTTGCTTTCCAGCTGTTTACAAATGTAAGGTTTTAAATTGGAAATGTTTGCTTCAACTTTCTTCTCCAATTTCATTAGAATATTTCTAGGTGTGAATTTTTATACAGTCTGCTTTGGTTCTGATATATTTAAAATCTGAGACTTGGTATCTTTTATCGGTTCTGAAAAGCGTTAGCCATTACCTCTTCATAGCTCCTTTTCTCCATCTTCCTTCATGTCTCTTCTTAGATTCCAATTAGACCATCTTATTTGAACTTTCTTAACTCTTAAATTTCTTTCCTGTTTTTCATATTCCTATCTCTTTGTGTTGCGTTATTGTAATTTTTAAGCTCTCTTTGTGGTTCTTCAATTTGCTTTCAACTGTGCTTAACATGCTGTTACCCTATGCACTGAGGTGGTATCAGTGGTGGTAGTAGCAATAAAGGTAAGTTGCCAGTTCCCAGGTTAGGTGGTGAAGTTCCAAGTGTTCATTTTATTTATTTTTTATTTTTTTGCCAAGTGTTCATTTTAGTTTTAAGATAGAATAAAATTCAAAAAGACCATTCTTGGCAAATAATGATAAAATGTCATGATTCAAGGGTTATGATAAAGCCAATTCTGTGCACCTAATTGCTTTTTATTTTTTTTTAAAGATTTTATTTATTTATTCATGAGAGACACACACACAGAGAGGCAGAGACACAGCAGAGGGAGAAGCAGGCTCCACTCAGGGAGCCCAACACGGGACTTGATCCAGGGTCCCTAGGATCACACCCCGGGCTGTAGGCAGCACTGAACTGCTGTGCCACCGGGGCTGCCCTGTGCACCTAATTTTTAATAAAAATAATAAAAGTTTTCAAATTATTTCAGATGTTTTATTTTTTGAGCTATTTTATTTTTATTATTTTTTATTGTTGACATACAATGTTATGCCAGTTTCAGGTGTACAACATAGTGATCTGATAACTCTATTACCCAGTGTTCATCATGATAAATAGTTACCTTCTGTTACTATACAAAGTTATTACAGTTTCATTAGGTTTACTCCTATGATGTGCTTTTCATCCTTGTGACTCATTTATTTTGTAACTAGAAGTTTTTACATCTTAATCCCCTTCACCTGCTTTGCCCAGCCACCCACCCCTTCCCCTCTGGCCGTGTGAAGTTTAAATTATTTGTTTTTCTCATAAAAAATTCTATTTTGTATTTTAAAATATTTCCTACCTAGTGCTTTGACATTATATATCTTTTTCTGGATATTAAGTATGATTTATCTTATTGAGGTAAATTCATATAACATAAAATCCACCACTTTGAACAAAGTGTACAATTTAGTGGCACTTCGTACACTCACGGCGTTGTACAGCCATCACCTCCGTTTATAAAATAATTTCATCACCCCAAAAGTAGATAGTGTACCCGCTACATGGTCCCTTCTCATCTCTCCCTTCCCCAGTCCCTGGCAGCCACCAGGCTGTTCCCTGTGATTTGCTTATTCTGGACATCACGTACCTATGGAATCCTGCAATAAATGAGGTTTCCGTCGCACGGCGTCACGGTTTCAAGGTGAATCCGTGTTGAGTATACAGCAGTATTTCTTTCCTTTTTGTGGTTGAATAATATTCCGTCGCCGTGGTTGAGCACCTTGTGTGTCTCCATTCATGCACCGACGGACCTTTGGGGTTTTGCCACCTTTCGACTATTTTGAATAGTGTCACTGTGACTATCGGTGGACAAGTTTTTGTCTAACTGTCTTCAGCTCTTTGCATAAACACGCAGGAGTGGAATTTCTGAGTGATGAGGTGACTTTGTGTTCGACTTTTTGAGGAACCATCGAACTTTTTCCCAAATGGTGGCACCACTTCACCCCCCCCCCCCCCCGGGAACTCACAGGCTCCAATATTCATGTTCTCAGCAACACTTGGTGCTTACATTTTGTTTTCTTGTAGCCTTTATAGCGTATGTCCGGTGATACCTCATTATGGTTTTGATTAGCATTTCCCAAATAACTAATGACATCTAACATCTTTTCATGTGATTGTTGAATATTCATATATATATATATTTTTTGAGAAACATCTATTCAAGTCCTTTGCTTCTTTAAAAAATTGTTTGGCTTTTCGTTGTTAAGCTGTAAGAATTCTTTATATAGTCTATAGTGAACTGGTTGAAACATGCGATTTGCTGATTTTTTCTTCCATTTCATAGGTTGTCTTTCCATTTTCTCCATGGTTTCTTCACTATAATGAACAGATGCTTCTGTTTTGATGAAATCCTTTTTCCGTATTTTTCCTTTTGTTGCATGTGTATTTGGTGTATTTTATAAGAATCCATCGCTAAATCGAAGGCCATGCAGATTTACATCTGCGTTTTTTCCTAACTGTGCTAGTTTTAGCTCATAAAGTTAGGTCTTTGATATATTTTGAGTTAACGTTGGTGTGTTGTGCGAGGTTCCTCCTACTTCAGCTTGTCCCAGCTTCCTCCTACTGCAAGTGGACATCCATTTGCTAAAGAGACTTTTGTTTTTCCACTGAAGACTCTTGATATCCTTTGTTGAAAATCAGTTGGTCACAGAAGTATGGGCTTAGTTCTGGACATTCAATTTCATTTTTTAATAAGTTTATTTAAATTTAATTTGCCAACATATAGTATAACACCCAGTGCTCATCTCATCACTTATCCTCCTCAGTGCCCGTCACCCAGTTACCGTATCCCCCATCTACTTCCCCTTCTTGACATTATATACCTTAATTTCATTATCTGAAGCCTTTAGTTTTCTGAATCTTTTAGTTTTTTTTTTTTTTTAAGATTGATTTATTTTTGTTTTAGAGAAGAGGGAGGGGCAGAGGGAGAGGGAATCTTAAGCAGACTCCCTGGTGCGTGCACCCCATGTGGGGCTCAATCTCGCAACCCTGAGATCATAACCTGAGTGAGCTCCAGCAAGAGTCGGATGGTTAACTAAGCCACCCAGGTGCCCCTCCATTCTTTTTTTTTTTTTTTTAAGATTTTATTCATTTATTCGTGAGAGATACTGAGAGAGAGAAGCAGAGATATAGGCAGAGGGAGAAGCAGGCTCCCTGCAGGGAGCCCAATGCGGGACTCGATCCCAGGACCCGGGGATCATGACCTGAGCCAAGGGCAGATGCTCACCCACAGGGGCCCGACACTAAGTTTTTTTTTTTTTTTAAAGATTTTATTTATTTATTCATGAGAAACAGACACACACAGAGCCAGAGACACAGGCAGAGGGAGAAGCAGGCTCCATGCAGGGAGCCTGACGTGGGACTCGATCCCAGGACTCCAGGATCACGCCCTGGGCTGAAGGCTGATGCTTAACCGCTGAGCCACCCGGGCTGCCCCATCGACACTCAGTTTTTGAGCAAGATCACACAACAGGTAGTATAGGCTCTCCTACCCTGGCAATATTTAAAGCTACAGGCTAATTTTTAGAACAGAAGCAGTCTTCAAATTGGAATCTTGGACCTGGAGACACAAGTCATTTAACCTGGATGTCTTCACTTCCCGGTGAGCTATCCTGCAAAGTACACTTGACAAGCAGAGCAGTGCTGTGTTTTCGTTTTAGTTTCCTGAGCTTTTGAGCTCCTGTGGACAGAGGGGAAAGTCCTAAACAGCCACTATTCATACTAAATATTTTACCTGAATATGTTTGCCTGAACGCCTTGACAAATAAAATGCTTGGAAAGTTAATATTGATATCTCTGCATCCGTCATCGATCCACGAATTCTCTCCAATCACTGGGCGTCTGAAGCTGTGATGAATACCTGCTACTGTTTGTCTTTTGGTGCCTTATACGCGGAGGCAGACTGCGAAACACTCATAACACTCGGAAGGGATTCTCTTTCCACCATGAAACATATTGTCTGACATTATATTAAATAGCTTGAAAATACTGTAACCATTGATGCACTGCTGTTGTTAAAGTATCTTAGAATCAATGAAAGAAATTAATAAACAGAAAAGCCACTCTTAAGAGAGATCTTCTCCTGGTTTCCTAGCTAAGAAAAAATAAATTAGCACTCTCAGCAGGGGGGAAGGCAGTAGATTGTGTGGGATTCTTTTGAAAAAGAAGAACTTCACTCCCAATGTTAATTTAATTTGCATGCACTTCTGGAGGTGTCATTTATCACCTTACTACGCACATACCTTGGATAATATTTATGCTTCTCTATAAGCTTCTAATAAAATATGCTACCGTTGGAATACCAGCCCCGTGTTGGTTAGTAAGGGAAGCAACCGAAGGAAAGTTCCCATAAGAATTTAGTGCAATCCCTTCATCTATCATTTTGGGGCCTATTTCCTGGCGTTACTATCAAAGACTGAGAACAAGGAACTTCTGGTTGTATTTATTCTTCTCTGCTGCTGTCTATGCGGCCCCAGCTTCTCCCTGAGGCGCACAAGGCCGCTGACGTCAGCCCCACGCCCTTCTCAGTGGCCCCAACCTGGGGCCCAGGTGCAGAAGCAGAAGACCCCCGCCGTCGAGGCCTGTGACTCTGAGAGCACCACAGGTGTCAGAGGGACCGGGCCTCCGTCTCACCTTGCTCCCAGGTGGCCGGGCCCAGCAGCCCGCCAGGGGGAAGGTCACCCGGTGCCGGGGTGAGCACCCCAGGGGAGCTCCCGCTCCAGGTGCTCTGGGCTCCCGCTGCGGTCACCGTGCCCTCTCCTTGCCAGGATGCCCCTGAGGATAGGCCACATGCCCGAACCACCTCATATTTCATAGGAAAAAGGTGGAGGCCAAATACCCGAAAATCAAAGGGATTGCAGGTGTGTCCTTATCTAGCACACATCTGCAGCTGCACGTTAGACTCATATTTACATCATTATATACTTACATAGTTGTAGAGTATGAAGTTATATGTACTTACATATAAAATTATCTAGAATTATATATGCATAAGGTCTAATAATTGATATATAAATAAATAAGCATTATTTGTATTATATGACATTTAACATATTATGTATTTATCATATATAAATACTCATATATGTGTAATAGTCATCTGTGTGTAAGTATAATCATAGTGATTATATTCATTATAATTAGAGTGCCGGGCATGTTTTAAATACACACTAGATATTAAATTTTTAAGAGTTGGACACTTCTTGCTGCAGGTCTCAGGGCAAATGTCCTTTTTCATGTATCACGGAATTGATCATTCTAGTAGACTCCCTTATGTTCCTGAAGTCAAGAAAATTGTCTCTTAATTAACTAAAATGTATCGTCTGACAGCTACTTAAATTTAACTCATTTTTTTTTTGCATGTCCTGTCTGAAGTTTTAAATGGAAATATAAATTCTATTTTTAAAAGTTGAGCCGTAAAATAGTTTGGAATGATGAACTGATTGACTTACACGAAGAGTTTTAGGCCTGAATTTTCCGTATGTTTGCTTTTACTCAACGGTGATCATTTTCACTCAAGTAGCTTTCAGGACTTGACTGTGAGAACCTTGCTCCAGAAAATCCGATGTCCTAGTGATAATGAGATTGGCCAGTGACATTTAAGTGTGTCTTTACCCTTTATCTAGTTGTCTGTCGCAGCCACTTCATGACTTATTCCATATCTGGTCCACTCGTGTTTTGTCTCCAGGACAGAAAATCGCCTCTATTAGAAAATTCTGTACGGAGCTGTGGGCTCTGAGCTCTCTGTTGTCATGTGAGTAAATAACGCTCTTTAAATAAAAAGATTGTGCAATTTAAAGGTCACATTATAACTACTCGCTTTAGTCTTTCCTATGACCAGCCATCAGAGGTGGACTTAGCACTGAGATTTGGATGAGAAAGACCCACAATTCTGATTTGCATCTGTGCATGTTGGCAACACTTCCCGAGGATGGTGTGAACGAAACTCCGAGGCTAAATAGCCCATAACATGATACACCCTCCCGCCTGCTGAGAAATGGAGGGGAGGAAATTAAAGCTCCAATGGCCTCCTAGAAGGATTTCACAAATTATTTTCCAGGACAAAAAATGAGTTTGAAAATAGCTCTCCTAACACTTTTTTTTTTTTTAATTTTTTTTTTTTATTCTTTATTTATGATAGTCATAGAGAGAGAGAGAGAGGCAGAGACACAGGCAGAGGGAGAAGCAGGCTCCATGCACGGGGAGCCCAATGTGGGATTCGATCCCGGGTCTCCAGGATCGCGCCCTGAGCCAGAGGCAGGCGCTAAACCGCTGCGCCACCCAGGGATCCCTCTCCTAACACTTTTTAGACTTGCATCAGCTTCGGAACCATGACAAAAATCCAAAATTCCGAAGGCATTGACACTTATATGATTTATTTAATTACGAATGAATATGATTTTAATTGCAACCACTCCGAGTGGAATACTTAGGACTCGCCAGCCGCGGGGCTCGGCGCCTCCCGGACGTTGGCTCGTTCAGGTCTCAGGGCGGCTGCGGCGGGCGCTGTTAGGTGGCCCATTTCACAGGTGAGAAGCTGAGGCCTGTAGATGTTGGGGACTTGCCTGCCGCTGCATGGGGCGGGAGCCGGGGTTCCAGCACCCTGGGGTCGGGCCTGGATTTTTCTTGACATTTCTGGCCCATGGACATACTATGTGTATTCGCTTGTCTTCTCCACGGATACTCATATATTTATCACTTCCCACAACTGAACACAAGTTTTTATATTAATTTTTCAGTTTGCACACACACACATATTTACATATTTTTAAAAGACTTTTTACTTTAAAATGATCACCCTGCTATGGGGCGACTGGGGAGGTGGTGGGGCCGCGGGCCTGGAGGGACAGAGGGGCAGGGTGGGGGGTGCGGGCGGCCGCTTCTCTCCCCGGGGTCAGTCCCAGGGCCTGGCCGTGCCCCCAGGAGGAGGGTGGCTGAACCCTGCCCCCCAGCGGGTCTGCTCCACAGGTGCCCCGGCCGCCCCGGAGGGCCCTGAACCTGGGCAGCCCGCAAGGCGCTGGCCTCGGGAGGCGCCCCGGCCGCCCAGGAAACGCCGCGGCCCAGCCTCTCCCGCAGCCCGGCCACGCGTGCCCGCCCCCCACGGCCCCCCGGATCCCGCAGCCCCAGCCCCGCGTGCCCACCAGGGCGGGTCACAGGGTCGTGACTCGGGCCGCCGCACAGAAGGGCCTGTTGTCTCTCACCCCGTATTTCGGTCTTTTCCGTGGCTGTGACTTCCACGAGTTGCCTACGGTGACCTCCCACCCGCACGCTGGGAAAACACCTTTTATTACACGTTTTCTCTCGGGGCTTCTTTCCTTTTACACTTGACTCTTCGGCACAAACAGCGTCTGGTTCCCGAGCGAATGGGCCCGTGAAGGCCGCTTGCCCAGCAGCCGGGCCCTCCCTCCCGGGCATGGGCCGTTTCACCCTGCAGATTCCTATGTCTTGGTCCTCTCCATGTTGGTCTAGTTTTCTTTGACTCCACCAACACTGTGTCATTTATTTATTAAGATTAGCTTAGTCTTTTTATTTTTAACTAATTGATTGATCGCAGAGAGGCAGAGGGGATGAGGGCCAGGGCCGAGGGAGAGCCAGCCCTGAAGCAGGCGCCCTGCCCAGCGCAAAGCCTGACCCGGCTCCATCCCCGGGCCCAGACCAAGGCCAGAGCCCAGTGTGGTCTGCACCCAATGGCCCGAGCCACCCAGGCGCCCCAGCAACCCGTACTTTAGAGTACTTGAGACGTACTTTAGAGTACTTGAGACGTGTGACTGTGACCCCGCCTAAGGAGGAAGCGGCGCCGATGTGCGGCCTTGCAGCGAGAGCGGCTGCTGCCTTCTCCAAGCCCTCGGGGTCCCCTCGGGGTCCGGGCAGGGCCCCACGGCCGAGCTGCCCGCAGCCGGGTAGGCATCCTGATGCACGTGGGGCCCAGCACTAAGTCAATAGGGACGGGCTCATATCATAAACATGATCACATAAGTCTTTCCCCAAAGCCTCCCATTTCGATTTTTTAACACGACTTTCTGCCCAATCGCTTCTGTCACCCTTAAGTGTCCACCCCTAGCCTAGCGGAGAGGAAATAATTTGATATTAGAATCAAAGACCCCCACAAGCTTCCCCATTTATTAACTGGGAGACTTTAAGCAAATGACTTCACCTCTCAGAAGCTTAGTTTCCTTATTCTATAAAAGAAACAACACTTATGAATATGGTTGGGCTAATTATTACATGAAATAATACCCATCAAAACACTACGCATAGTGTGTGGCTCTACAAGATACTTTTGCTACGTAGACGTTAATGGGGTTTAAGCAGTAACTTCCCCAGGGAGGGACACTCGTCTGTTGATAGGGGCGCCTCTTAACCCATTAAATTCAGGCAGCTAGGAAATTTGTAAATAAACGTTTCTTTATGAGCTTTACGTATGGAACTATTTCGGGTCCTCCCTGGGGAATGCAAGTAGCCATTGGACGCCAGTCCTCACTCTTGATAAGTTTGTAGCCTGGTAAAGACACAGATGTTGTTGAGTTTAGGACATCTCCCCACCCCCCCTTCCTATCCAGCATCCTTTCTCACCCTTTCGGGACTTGGCCACCTTACTCTCAATTTGTGTGTTCTTGATGGGGTTTCACGTGGACGTCGGCATCGATGCCACAGGCCTGGCCTTTTGGAGATGACCACTTCCCAACTACTATGATTGCTCCGAGACTGGCCATGAGACCTATGTCAGCTCAACAAACTGAGAATTTTGCTGGAGCTGTTGGGAAAGAAACTCTTTGTACAAATTGTTAGCCCAGGAAAATTTGAGTTTGAAGCTGACCATGAGCCATCATAAAAAGACAAAACCAAAAAAAAACCCCAACCCAGTTGGTTAAGCATCTGCCTTCGACTCAGGTCATGATCTCAGGTCTTGAGATCGAGCCCCACATCGGGCTTCCTGCTCAGAGGAGGGCCCTCCCCCTGCTCCTGCAGTCTGTCTCTCAAATGAATTACTAAAATCTTAAAAACGAAACCCAACACCAGACCTCATTAGAAAAACACCAAAACAACAACGACAGCGACAAAGACGTGTCCAAGAGAGACACCAGCTAGAAGGGGGCAGGGTCGGGAGACAGGGGAGGGGAGACCTAGGCGGACGTCGTTGGAGCCCTCAAATCCACCTCAAATTCAGCCGTCTGTGTTTCATCGCTTGCACTTCCTAGCTACCTTTTTGGCTTGAGAACACAGCTTGAGGTGTCTTTCTGTTATTTTTCAACTAACAGTTCTGACCAATATAGAAATATAATGCAGCTATGAACATCACACCAGGAAGCTTACAAAGCAACAGAGATACTATGAAATCCGAAGCTTTATTTCTCTTCCTGGGCATCACCGCTCCAAGTCTGGCTCATACACCCTGGGGAGGAGTTTTGGGAGTAGATGGGAGGCATTGCACAATTTAAAGAAATAACCCTTAGAGATTGGGGTTCCTTTTGCCTGCAAAGATAAGGGAACCCAAGATTTAATACAGGGAGATCTTCCTCCTTATAACTGGTCTTTATTATGTACTGGACAAGTCTCAGCATATTTCCTTGGGGGAAGCAGTGAAATGGAACTATTTTTAAAAATATGGAGAGAATTCATTTTGTTGTAAAGGATAAGATAATGGGCAATGTCGAGGCCCGGTAGGAAGTGCACTGAGGCGGGGACGGCCTGCAGCGGGGGCTCTGTTCTGCAGCCAGGGTCGGCCCCCCCAGGGCCTGGGAAGCCCCCGCCCGGCCTCCCCCCCGCCCCCCCCCCCCCCGTCCCCCACCCGGCCCAGGGCTCGGCCTGTACCTCTGGAGTCGCTCCTGCAGTTTATTTTTTTTTATTTTTTATTTTTTTTGCTCCTGCAGTTTAAATACCCGCTGCTCGCACCCATCTCGGTTTAACTGCAAATGGATCTGAAAAGGTGAAATTTGGTGCCATCCGGTGGCAAAATGGCAAATCGCGGCACAAGCTGGCTTGGGAGGAAACCGGTTCCAGGGGAGGCCTTAGGGTGGGTGGCGTCGCCCTGTGCCTGGCGGGGTCAGGACCCTAGAGGGACCCTTGTATTTGGAGTCACCCGTGACCGCGACAGGAGGTGACATCGTCGAGAAATTAAACCTGGAAGTAAGAGCGTGGAGGCTGTTCCGCAGCCAGTGGCCCTGCGACATTGGAGTCGGTCCTGCGCCCTGGGGCTGAGAGCTGGAAGATCCGTGTGTTTGTTTTTTAAGACAAAAAATTACGATTCTATGTCATTAGAATTAGATCATAAAAAAAAATTTCTGTATTACACTCCGTGAGGCAACATCTTCACGTTTACACGTTTGGAAAAAAAAAATTACAGGAAGGAGGGTCAGAGGGAGAGAGAAACTGAGGCAGGCTCCACGCAGGCCCGGGGCTCGAGCGCAGGACCCCGGGGTCGTGACCTGAGCAGGAATCCAGGTGGACGCTTGCTGGACTGACCTGCCCAGGTGCCCCTGAAAAATAATTTTTTTAAAATGTTTTGTTCAATTGACAAGAACCTTGTAAAAGCCTGAACTTGGGAAGGTCATTCACAGGCAAAATAATGAGGGACGGTGCACTGGGCGCCTAAAAGAGGGGTGCAAGCCTGCGCAGGCGCTCGGAGGCCCCTGGCTGGCGGCCCGAGAAACAAGTGTCGGCATTCAAGGCCGCGGCGGAGGCCCCGTGCTCACCCCCACCCACCCGGGGCCTGTGCTCACCCCCACCCACCCGGGGCCTGTGCTCACCCCTTCACCCAGGCCCCCCCCCACCCGGGCCCTGTGCTTGGCACCCTCACCCGGGGCCCTGTGCTCACCCCACCACCACCCGGGCCCTGTGCGCACCCCCACCCGGGCCCTGTGCCCACCACAGTCCCCACTTTGAGTCCTTAGGTAGCTTTGAGTAAGGATCACAGTTAGATGATTAAAGCTTTCCTTTGTCATTTAAAGATCTGAGACAGAGACAGTTTTGTTGACGGAGGGACTCTCCGGAAACCATGACCTTTCTCTGCTGTTGCCAACGCCTAGATTATTCTGGCTTGTGCTGGGGACTTCAGGATCTCTCCTCTTTTTTTTTAAGATTTTGTGTATTTCCTCACGAGAGACCCAGAGAGAGAGGCGGAGGCCCAGGCAGAGGGAGGAGCAGGCTCCCCGCGGGGAGCCCGACCAGGACTCCATCCCAGGGCCCCGGGGTCACCCCTGGGCGGAAGGCAGCTGCTGCACTGCTGAGCCCCCGGGCGCCCCCTCTCTCGCCTTCCTAAGGGCGTCGCTGGCAGGTTGGTTCCTCCATCCTGCGTTGCTCCGCCTGAGCCACGAGATCCTTCCCAGGAGCCTGGGCAAGTGCTAGGGCAGTGCTCACCTTGAGACACGGTCCCTTTGCCCCCTCCCTCCTCCTGGCTCCACCACTTCTCTGCCCCTTGAGCAGGGACTGTCCTCGGAGAAGTAGAGGCTCTTCAGTCCCCAGTACCCCCCGCCCCCGGAGTCTGTCCTGGGCAGGCTGCCCCGTACCCGCCACTTTGTTCCAGGCGAAGTGGGAAGTGGCCGTCGGTGGCCAGACGGTCCCGGCACCGACACAGCGCCACTCTGTCTTCCCCACGTCACTGGCCGCTCCTTGCCCGTCCCCCTTGGTGGACCCTTTTCATTTCTCTCTAGCTCAGTTTCATTTTCCACTCTCAGGTCGTTTTTTCTCCTCTTTCACTCCCCCGGTGGCGTCCTCCACTTCCACAGCCGAAGTGCCGTCTAGGAGACTTCAGGTCCCCAAGCGCCGTAAGCGTCCTCCGATTTTAAGCGCTTAAATCTGAGCGACTCCCAAATTTGTACCTTCAGTCGAGCCCTCCTACCTGGACTTCAGACTGGTGAGTGTAAGGGCTCAGCTTCCCAGGCCAGAAACCTCGAAGCCATTCGTGGTCCCTCTTTCCTCTTGTACTAAATTCAACGTGTCCAGCGAAGTCTGTTGCCTTCAACTTGGAATAAATCGTATCAGGGCTCAGGGAGAGAAGCAGAACCACTGTGGGACCCGAGTCAGCATCTAAAAGGGTTTGCTGCAGGGATTTGACCTTAGAGAAGGGCTATGGGAGCCGCTGACACCCTCTGTAGAGCTTGGTCATTACCTCCGCCCGGGATCCTGAAGCCCGCAGCTCAGCGAATGGGAACACCTCTGTCTGTCTGTCTGTCTGTCTGTCTGTCTGTAGATGTGCTTGCAAATATGTGTGTACTTATTTACGGACACATTTATTGCTACACCTGCAGCTGGGTACAAAGCGATAGATACGTATGTCATCACGCTTCTGTCTCTCACAAGGATCCATCCTGACACCCTCATCAAAAACTTACCTGAAGGGGCACCCGGGTGGCTCAGCGGTTGAGCATCTGCCTATGGCCCAGGGCGTGACCCCAGGGTCCTGGGATCGAGTCCCGCATCGGGCTCCCTGAGTGGGGCCTGCTTCTCCCTCTGCCTGGGTCTCTGCCTCTCTCTCTCTGGGTCTCTCATGAATAAATACATAAAATCTTAAGAAAAAAAAAAAACTTACTTGAAACGGAATTCTAAAAAAATCATTCAAATGTAGCCAAATCAGGAAGGCACCATACTCCAACCCCTGTTAAGTTGCCGTCCCTGCACGTTTCCTTAAACCATACTTAATCTCAAATTACAACAGGAAAAAGTCACATTTTCACCTTACCTGCTGCAACTATCTCACCTACAACTAAAAACTATGCTACCTCTTTCCCCAGGAGGGGCTGTAAGTCTCTTTCTGTGTGTGTTTGGGTGTTCGTTCTTCTCCGCGCTGATTTAAACTCCCTCTTGGATATCCTGTTAATTTGATACTTAGTTAACGACTATTAACACATCGAATGTTAGATAATAAGGGGTGAAGGAGGGAAGAAAACAAAAATATCATATAAAAGCTGAGTAAAAACACTGAAAGCTGTTACAGTTCTCATTTCTTCAACAGGCCACACGATGCAGCTAGAGCTTGTAACTACCTCCTTCTACTGCGTCGTCAGTATTTCTTTTGCCTCCACCGGTCGTGCCTCTTTGCCTGGTGAGGTGACCCTCATTTTCATCCCTGAAGGGTCCAAGCCATTAGCAGTTCTACTCACATTGTTGAAGTTTTCCATGAACTTTACTCAGAGTCCGTGAGAGTATTAAGAAGCATCCTACAGGATCTTCTGGTTTCTAAACTCATTTCTCTCCTGTACTAGCAACCTCAATTTCCCCCTTTTCTTTCTTTCTTTTTTTTTTTTTTAAGATTTTATTTATTTATCCATGAGAGACACAGAGAGAGAGGCAGAGACACAGGCAGAGGGAGAAGGAGGAGCCCGATGCGGGACTCGATCCTAGGACCCTGGGGTCATGCCCTGGGCTGAAGGCAGATGTCCAACTGCTGAGCCACCCAGGCGTCCCTCAATTTCCCCCTTTTCACTGCACACCAATCAACCCCTAGCCATGCAAACATCCCGTGCTTGGCCCATTGATTCAGTGTCACAAGGGGCTCAAAGTGGCCAGGTGCCAGTCTTAACTCCCAGGATAACGAGTTCGCTGGAATGACCCGTAAGCATAAGCTCAATATGGTGGCAATGTTGTTTGGAAATTTATTGAGACGGAGTTTTTTTTCAAAGATTTTATTTATTTATTTGAGAGAGAGAGGAGGAAAGCTCACGCATGAGCAGGGGGAGGGGTAGAGGGAGAGGGAAAAGCAGACTCCCGTTGAGCAGAGAGCTGACTCAGGGCTCAATCCCAAGGTCCTGGGATCACGCCTGAGCCGAGGCAGACGCTTGACCGATTGAGCCACCCAGGGGCCCTGAGGCTGATTACTTAAGCCTTATCCTCCCAGCATTATCTCTAATAGACTTCATGCTTTGGGGCGCCCAGGTGGCTCAGCCTGTTAAGTGTCTGACTCTTGATTTCAGCTCAGGTCATGATCGCAGGGTCCTGGGTTCAAGCCCCGCATCAGGCTCTGCACTCAGTGGAGAATCTGCTTGAGATTCTCTCTCCCTCTCCCTCGGCCCCTCCCTCTGCTCATGCTCTCTCTCAAATCAATCAATCAATCTTTTTAAAAAAAGATTTTATTTATTTATGAAAGAGCGAGGCAGAGACACAGGCAGAGGGAGAAGCAGGCTCCCTGCAGGGAGTCCGATGTGGGACTCGATCCGGGGACCCCGGGACCACGCCCTGGGCTGAAGTCAGGCGCTAAATCACTGAGCCACCCAGGGATCCCTTTTTTTTTTTTTAAATAAAGTTCATACTTTCATTTCTGTCAGAGTCCTGCATCTACTGCAGTAGGGAAGAGAGGAGTGCTATTCATGGGCTCTCAAAAGCCACAATCAGAAGGTCCAGAAAAATAAAATATTCACATTTTAAGTTATACCCAGTAAGGCCAGTATAGAGACATTTAGGGTAGACATTCAGGAATCTATACTTTTAGGACTTACGCTGAGTTCGCTGAACTCAATTTTCAGGGATTCTCTTGCACATGCCTGCACATAGGGGTCCAGCGTAGCCTTTACAAAGGCAGCTGCTGAATGCTGGGAACCTTGAACCCTCAACGTTGCCGGAACCTAAGTTCTAGGGGCCAGACCTCAATTTCCTTGTGGCTGAGAGGCATAGCCTTTCCTTTGTAACTCATTACAAAGGGTTTTCTGGTTTCACACAATGTGAAGGAGGTTGCCTAATAAAGCATGTTGTGCAAAGAAGAAAGGTGATTGGTAAAAAAAAAAAAAAAAAAAAAAAAGGTGTAGCAACAGCAGTCCTTTGATTTCCGCCTGGAAAGCATTTACTACATCTCAAGTATTTTGTGCTTCTTCCTCAGTTATGCACATACTCCCTGCTTTTGGGATGCTTCGGCAATTGTAACCAGAGTGACGGAAAGGATGAAAGTCTTAGAATAAAACTGCATTTGTAAATCATTTGTACTAGAATATAATAAATCTCCCGGATGTCACCTGTGCTGTTCAAAAGCAACTGCGTATTTTAGTCGCTACTGACAAGCTCTACCACCGGAAAAAAAAAAAAAAAAAAAAAAAAAAAAAAGATCATCTAATCTAAATTCCTTTCTAAGAGAATCGATCAATGATGTTGGTAGGAAAAAGGAATAGAAAAACTGTTCACCTCGTAGCCATTGTTGTACATTCATTGCTGAGACTTCTGGCTTGGTTGCCATTGAGGGATTTTTTTCTTTGAAAATGTGAAAATCAAGGTAACAGTTTATTGTCAGACTTTTGTTGCTATGGAAGTAGTCACTACCTTGGAACATCTAGTGCAATGGAAACAAATAGAGTCATTGGAGGCATAAATGGAATATGAACTTGCGGCTCCTTAAGCCGCAGCTAGAGCAAGTCTCCTTCCTGCACTTTCCCGGTAGGTCATCTACTGAGACACTAATCTGTGACAGTCTGGGGTGGTAGTTGGAAGGGGTCCACGAGACGAAGTCTGGGGGAGCTGAACCCAGACCATGCTGCCTGGTGATGCTCATGCAGGGCTTCAGTTCAGGGCGTGGGAGCAGGCGGGGAAACAGCATTGTGGAGAGTTCGGATGTTTCCTTCAGAAGCGTTGGCATGAATAGAGGTGGCTCAGGGTGTCCCTGGAGCCTCAAGGCAATGATCCAAACCCCAATTTTGGTCACTTTCTAGGTCTCTTAAATGGACCAAGGCAGCAGATGAGACATATCACAAAGATCACGTGCAAGACTGTTTCCCGTCCTCACTGACCGTCCCCGGAGCAAGTCAGCCGACATCCCACCCATTCCTTCCAACGAGCCACGTCCGCCTTATCAGGTCAGCGACTCCTGGCCCTTGGCAGTCGGCCGGTGCCAATCTCACAGCAAATCCTAGTCTTACCTCCAGATTCTGAAGACCCATTTTGGCCTTGCTGTTGGCTTTTTCTATTGAACAAAATCTCAGAACTGGCTTTGAGCTGCTGTAACTCCAGACCCTCTGGATGGGAAAAGCACAGGGGTGGCGAGAAGGTTGGAAAGCGGCGAACGGGGAGCAGTAGAGAAGTTGCACGTGTGTGGCCAACACATTGTTTTGATTCAGCTTGTTTGTTACAGAGCAAGAAGATGCAGAGTGGGGTTTCCTAAGTGCTGAGGGATAACACTGAGAAAATCCTCGTACCTAGGAATTCTGGCCTGTTGGCTTAGACACAGACAATGGGGACCACGGGGGAGTTGGGAATGAGACCCTGACACAGCCCCACACCTTCATTTTTAAGCACCAGATTCCAGTACCCTGTTCTCTAGGCCTTTGATTGCCCATCAGAGGGATGTGACAAAACTGCCAGCGGCACCCGGATGAGGCAGAGGCTATATCGTCTACACCATATAACCTTCTCTGACCAGCGGTCAGCGCTCTCAGAACCATGGCGGCAGAGAACCCAACCCAAGTTGGCTTAAGCAAAGAGCTACTTGTCTACCATGATAGCAAAGTGCAGGGCTGGCGCTGGCGCTGGCTTGGATCCACGTGACCCAACTCCATCCCTTGATGTCGTCCTACTCCACAGGTTAGTGTCGTTTTCAGATGGGCTCTCGCCTTGCCACGGTGAGACGGCTGCAGCAGCCCCAACTTCACATTGTCACCCAGAAGAGGCCAGGGACCTCCCTTCCTGGTAACTTCCCTGTAATTCCACAAAAGGCTCTTGAGGTCTTTCGACGGATAAAACACCTACTTAGAGTCAATGAATTATGGACTTTATCACATCTACAGAAGATCTCCACGGCAATACCTAGGTTAGGGTTTGATTGAATTATTGGGGGTCGTGGCCCAGCCTAGTTGTCCAAAAACCTCAACCACCACAGGAATGTTCTCAGCCTTTAAGATGGTCCGTGGAAGAGACTCTGAGGCTTAAGCTTCATTCACTTTATTATTATTTTTTGCTTGTGTAGAGTTGACACACGATGTTACACTAATTTGACTGGGCAGATGTGGATGCTGTGCCGTGTTCACCACAGTGTAGCCCATCTGTTCCCTGCATCGCTATCACAGTACCGTTGACTATATTCCCTATGCTGTGCCTTTCCCCCCATGACTTACTCATTCCGTAACTGGAAGCTTGTATCTCCCTTTCCCTTTCAGTAATTTTGCCCATCTTCCTACCCCTCACCCCTCTGGCCAATCATCAATTGTTCCCCATGTTTATAGGTCTCATCACACTTTTTGTTTGTTTATTCATTTGGCTTTTTAGATTCCACATGTGAGTGAAGTCATATGGTATTTGTCTTTCTCAGTCTGACTTATTTCACGTAGCGTAATACTCTCTAGGTCCATCCATGTTGTTGCAAATGGCACGGTCTCATCCTTTTCTTATATTCTTTTTTTTTTTTAATTTTTTTTTTTTTTATATTTATGATAGTCATACAGAGAGAAAGAGAGAGAGGCAGAGACACAGGCAGAGGGAGAAGCAGGCTCCATGCACCGGGAGCCTGATGTGGGATTCGATCCCGGGTCTCCAGGATCGCGCCCTGGGCCAAAGGCAGGCGCCAAACCGCTGGGCCACCCAGGGATCCCCTTTTTTTATATTCTATGTGATATTCCATTATCTATCTACTTATCTACCTATTTATCATCTCTCTCCTATTCCAATCTGTACATATTTCGTTATGTATGCACACAACTCCCATCTTACTTAACCACTTGCCTATTGATGGACACTTAGGTTGCTTCCATGTCTTAGCTATTGTAAATAATGCTGCAATAAACTTGGGGGTGCATAAAACTTATGAAATTAGTGGGTTGTTTTCCTTTGGGTGAGTACCCAGTAGTGGAATTGTTAGATCATATGGTATTTCTGTTTCTATTTTGATTGATTGATTGATTGGTTTTTACACTAATTTTATTTATTTATTTATTTGTTTGTTTATTTATTTATTTATTTTTTACACTGATTTTATTTAAACTTTTTGAGACTTTAGTTCCAATACAGTTAACAGACAGTGTCATATTAGTTTAAGGTGTACAATATAATATTTCTTCTTTGGAGAAATGTCCGTTCATGTCTTCTGTCCATTTTTTAACTGGATTATTTGGCTTTTTGGTTGTTGAGTTGCATTAGTTTTTGGCGTATTTTGCATACTAACCCTTTATTGGATATGTCATTTACAAGTATCTTCTCCCATTTAGTGTGTTGTCTTTTAGTTTTGTTGATTGTTTCCTTTGCTGTGTTTAGAAGCTTTTTATTTTGATGTAGTCCCAATCGTTCATTTCTGTTTTATTTTAGTTTATTATAGTTTCCATTGTCTTGGGAGGTCTATCTAGAAAAATGTTGCTACAACTGACGTCGGAGAAATTACTGCCTGTAGCTCTCTTCTCTGATTTTTATGCTTTCAGGCCTCACATTTAGGTCCTTAATCCATTTTGAGCTTTCTTTTGTGTATTGTGTAAGAAATTGGTCCATTTTCATTCTTTTGCAGGTAGCTATGCAGTTTTGCCAACATCAGTTGTTGAAGAGACTGACTTTTTCTTACTGCACATTTTTGCCTCCTTTGTCAAAGATTCATTCACCATATAATCATGGACTTATTTCTGGGGTGTTATTTCAATTCTTAACTTTTTTGAGGAAACTCTATACTATTTACCACAGTGACTATACCGTTTGCACTCCCACCAACAGCGTATGAGAGTTCCTTTTTCTCCACATTTTTACCAACACTTGTTCTTTCTTATCTTTTCGATTTTAGCCATTCTCCAAAAAGAACATACAGATGGCCAATAGATACAGGGAAATCATGAGGGAAATGTAAATCAAATCCACAATAAGATATCACTTTATACCTGTCAGTTTGGCTAGAATCAAAAGCTTCATTCATTTCAGATAAATTTGTGCCTAGAGAGGACAAAGAGAAGGAGAAGGAAAGAATGAAGATTATCCAGAATAACTTTACATTTTGGATCAGATAAGTCTTACAGCCTCATTTATTTATCTTGGGCTATTTATTTCGTATATTTCTATTAGTCTTTAGTGATTTTTCTAAGTTGAATTTATAGAAGGAATTACATTGGAATTTCTCAGGATGATCCAATGTCTTACCCCTGAGGAACGGGAAATTCATGGTTATAGGAAGTAGCATATCCTATAGTGAGTGTGTAAATAGAGTCATTTGCTTCTATTGTTATGTATCTAAGAATAATAAAGGTCAACACCTATGAGTAGCTAACATGAAAAATTTTGTTGGTTCTAAGTGCTCACTGTTCTTTGTCTACATCTAGGTTTTCAAAAAAATAAAGACTTCCAATATTGAGAAGTCAATAAAAATTACCAAGGTTTTGAAACTAGTGATCTTTCAAAATCAATCTATTTGACTGAATTTTCTCATTGAATTGAAAAAAGGAGTCTTTTAAAATAAATACCAGAGACACGAATAATGCTTTTGAAACGTTTTGCATTAGGGTGAGACACTTAATACCCCCTTTTTTCCCTTCATATATAGAGTTTAGTCAGTGATGTTTTGTAAGAACCACAGGAATGCTCATAAGTGGCAGTGTTCAATATACTTGGACCTTGGCTTTGAAATGTTGGTGAAAGTGTTTGAAGGATTAATTTTTGTTCCTTTTGTTCAAGGCACAAAACAGGCTGCTACTGCATGGGAGGGAATAGCTTCACTGTTTTCTGCATCATGTCAGGGAATCTTTGTGTGTATTTGTAATTTCATCAATTCTTTTAGTTTGCCAGAGTTTATTTAGCTTTTGCCTTGGGTTCCCTTGACCAATGCTAACTTTTAAGTATCAAGTTTCTTAAAAAGTCTGCATGAATATGTACTTAAAACTGAGGAGAAAAAACTTATTCATACATATATCTCTAAATCCAGATTAAGAGATCTTAATACATTTGGATTTCACTTTCTTACGACACAGCCAAACAAAATATACCTGATAATGCAGAATTGGCTGTATTGTCATCTGCCAGAAGTTAGTAAACTTATGTTTAAATCACTTGGAAGAGAGACTCCCACGGTGAGAAGATTAGCATGAGCGTCAATGACAGGGATGGTCAGTGGTGTGCTAAAAAATTAGCCCTCTGAATGAATGAATAAATAAATAAGCAAGGCAGCTCTGATTTCTTTTTTTTCTTATGGTAAAGAAGAAAGTTTTTATTGATTTTTAATACAGTAATAAACAATTGTGTTTTACTTTTTGTGATTCCTTGCTGTTTATTTATTTATTTTTGTATATTTTTTTATTGGAGTTCGATTTGCCAACATATACTATAGCACCCAGTGCTCATCCCGTCAAGTGCCCCCCTCAGTGTCCGTCACCCAGTCACCCCCACCCCCCCCCGCCCTCCTCCCCTTCCACCACCCCTTGTGCGTTTCCCAGAGTTAGGAGTCTCTCCTGTTCTGTCTCCCTTTCTGATATTTCCCACTCATTTTCTCTCCTTTCCCCTTTATTCTCTTTCACTGTTTTTTATATTCCCCAAATGAATGAGACCATATAATGTTTGTCCTTCCCCGATTGACTTACTTCACTCAGCATAATACCCTCCAGTTCCATCCACGTCAAAGCACATGGTGGGTATTTGTCGTTTCTAACGGCTGAGGAATATTCCATTGTATACATAGACCACAGCTTCTCTATCCATCATCTGTCGATGGACACCGAGGCTCCTTCCACAGTTTGGCTATTGTGGACATTGCTGCTAGAAACATCGGGGTGCAGGTGTCCCGACGTTTCACTGCATCTGTGTCTTTGGGGTAAATCCCCAGCAGTGCAGTTGCTGGGCCGTAGGGCAGGTCTATTCTTAACTCTTTGAGGAACCTCCACACAGTTTTCCAGAGTGGCTGCACCAGGTCACATTCCCACCAACAGTGCAGGAGGGTTCCCCTTTCTCCACATCCTCTCCAACATGTGTGGTTTCCTGTCTTGTTAATTTTCCCCATTCTCACTGGTGTGAGGTGGGATCTCATGGTGGTTTTGATTTGTATTTCCCTGATGGCAAGTGATGCAGAGCATTTTCTCATGTGCATGTTGGCCATGTCCATGTCTTCCTCTGTGACATTTCTGTTCACATCTTTTGCCCATTTCATGATTGGATTGTTGGTTTCTGTGCTGTTGAGTTGAATAAGTTCTTTACAGATCTTCGATACTAGCCCTTTATATGATGTGTCATTTGCAAATATCCTCTCCCATCTGCAGGTTGTCTTTGAGTTTTGTGGACTGTTCCTTTTGCTGTGCAGAAGCTTCTTATCTTGATGAAGTCCCAATAGTTCATTTTTGCTTTTGTTTCTTTTGCCTTCGTGGATGTATCTTGCAAGAAGTTGCTGTGGCTGAGTTCAAAAAGGGTGTTGCCTGTGTTCTCCTCTACAATTTTGATGGATTCTTGTCTCACATTTAGATCTTTCATCCATTTTGAGTTTATCTTTGTGTCTGGAGTAAGAGAATGGTCTAGTTTCATTCTTCAACATGTGGCCAGCCCTGATTTCATAGTGTTTGCTGATTTCTATGGTGTAAACATTCCCGTCATGGTGACTTTTAAGGTAATAAGGCTGGCTCTCAACATTTTTAAATATTTAACCATCAGTAATATCCAGCTCCAGTTCTGCACATTGCCACTCATTTCTTTAATTAATTGAATAAACATTTACTGGGTATCTACTATGTGTTAGCCATGCTAGATATTTATGAGAATAAGGAGATTAATTAATTTGTTCTCATTCACAAGGAATTTATCATTTGCTTTTTCTTGAAGTGAAGAGATTGCTTAGAATTTGAGATATAAAACTGAGAAACAAATAAAGAACAGGATCTTATGATTCAGGAAGCTTGTACTAGCTCATGAAGTAAGGTATGGAAACTTTCATTTCCAACATTCAAGAATAAATTGCAGTGGGGGCCCCTGGGTGGCTCAGTCAATTAAGTGTCTCTTGATTTCAGCTCAGATCGTGATCTCGGGGTTGGAGATTGAGCCCCATGTTGGGCTCCACCTTCAGTGTAGTGTCTGCTTGAAATTCTCTCTCCCTTTGCCTCTGCCCCTCCCCCTCTCAAAAATGAATACATGAAATCTTTTTTAAAAAAGAATAAATTGCAGTGAACATCTTGTTACCATTTACATTGTTCCATAATTGATGACTTGCCTTGAAAATCAGCTGACCTCATTTTCAGGTAAAAAAATACAACCCGGGCAGCCCGGGTGGCTCAGCAGTTTAGCACCACCTTCAGCCCAGGGTCTGATCCTGGAGACCCTGGATCGAGTCCCACGTCGGGCTCCCTGCATGGAGCCTGCTTCTCCTTCTGCCTGTGTCTCTGCCTCTCTCTCTCTTTCTCTGTGTCTCTCATGAATAAATAAATAAAATCTTTAAAAAAATACAACCCAATAACTAATTCTATTTCCTTAATGTTTAAAATGATGAGTCTATTACTCAATTTACTGGAGGCTCTTCCTACATCAGTGTTCCTTTTGAAATCTTTGGGTTAATTAAGTACTTTGAAAAAGGGGAAGCATTTCCCCTTCTTTCCTATGTTTCTGTGTCTCTTCATAAGCAAGAGATTTGGGGGTCCAACCCACACTAACATTTCAGAGGAAATTAAAGGGATCCCCTCTGACTCTCCTTTTTTGCACCCCATCGTCACTTCTCTCTGTGGGAGAAGGAATTACAATCCTGATTCGTTGGAGTCTAAGTCACTATGCTACATCAGTGTCTTTTGGTAACACAGTGTCTTGGCCTCTGACATGCTCTTGGACTTAAATGAAAATTGGCTAAATTGGATAATGTCTTTATAACAAGCAGAAGACTGGATTAATGAAGTACGCCTGCCCTTCTCATTCATGTGGCTGGTCGGGTTAGTGAATCAGATGAATGTCTTGGCCATCATCTCTCCCTCCAACTGTCCTTCCCTCCCTTCCAGTACTCATAAGAGAGTAGATTTCCCTTTAATTTTGAGCTTAAACTATATCTTCTTATTTATCATTTACCATTGAGATGTAGGGCATTTATCAGGTGTTAATAAAATTGACAATAAATTTTTACTCAGCTACTGATTTTTATAATATGTTCTCTCCATCAGGCTACCTCAGAAGGGAAGAGGGGCAAGTTATAAGAAGTCATATGCCGCTGAAAGTCCTCCAATTATCTTTCACCATTTTTTCATCCCTATCCAGTTCAATCTAATTTTTTTTTTTGTTTTTTTTGCAAATTCTGCCCAGGCTTATATGTCCTTGAAACTTCTCCCTTGACATCAGTTCTTTTCTTTCTTGATAATTCTGTTGTCAGCAAACTCCAAAATATTTCAAATAGTCCTGTTACTTTTCTACTCAACAAAACCCTGACTTTGTTGAAACTACATTTATGTTTTATACTATCTCAGGTACTGTATCAGGTATTTTTAGCCCTTCATATCACAAGATGAAGATAAAAGAGCATTAGGTTACTTTCATTATTCCTCTTAACCGCTTCTAGCACCAGTTCATAAACCTTCATTCTTAACCAGCTATTCCAGTCATCACTGATTTTCAGAACTGGAGAACAGGAAGGGATGGAAAATCATGGGCACAATAAATGGTTTAAAGGGTGATAGTCTAAAAAAAATAAATAAATAAATAAAATAAAATAAAGGGTGATAGTCTGAAGGTGCCTGGGTAGCTCAGTTGGTTAAGAGTCTGACTCATAATTTTGGCTTAGGTCATGATCTCAGGGTGGTGAGATCGAACTCTGAGTCGGCCTCACGCTCAGTGGGGAGTCTGCCTGAAATTCCCTCTCCTTAACCCCCTCCCTTTATCAAGTACATAAATAAATAAATAGATAAATAAAATCTTTTTAAAAAGATGATATTCTGTAATGATATGCCAAGCTGGGACAAAAGAGAGACAAGGACTCACAAGTATAAACTGCACCATGCTTTAGAGTGAAGCTGGTCCATGAATACAAGATGTCACTTCCATTTTTCTGTGTCTTTTAAAATTTCTTTCATCAATGCTTTGTAGTTTCCAGCGTACAAGTCTTTCACTTCCTTGGTTAAGTTTTTTCCTAAGTATTTTAGTCTTTTAGGTGCTATTATAAATGGAATTGCTTTTTAAATTTCCTTTTTGGTCCATTCACTGTTAGTGTATAGGGATGTTAGTGTATGTATATTTGTGGTTGATTTTGTATATTGCAACTTTGCTAAATTTATATATTAGTTCTAATATTTTTAAGATGAAGTCTTGATGGTTTTCTACATATAAGATCATAGGATCTGTGAACAGAAATAATTTTATTTCTTCCTTTTTGATTTGGATGCCTTTTATTTCTTTTTCTTACCTAATTACTCTGGCTAGGACTTCCAGTCTATGTTGAATAGAAATGCCAAGAGTGAGCATCTTTATTTTATTCCTGATCTTAGAGGAAAATCAGTTTTTCACCATTGAGAATGATGTTAACTATGGACTTCTCATATTTGTCCTTTATTATGTTGAGGTAATTTCCTTCTATTCCTAGTTTACTGAGAATTTTTTTTTTATCATGAAAAGGTGTTCAATTTAGTCAAATGCCTTTTCTACATCTATTGAGATGATCATGTAATTTATATCCTTTCTTCTGTTAATGTGTTGTGTCAGATTGATTGATTTCCATATGTTGAACCATCCTTGGATTCCTCATAAAAATCTTAATGGGATCATGGTATATGTTCTTTTTATTTATTATTTTTTAAGATTTATTTATTTATTTTAGGAGAGGGGCAGAAGGAGAGAAGGGGAGAGTCTTAAGCAGACTCTGTGCTGAGCATGGAGCCTGACATAGAGCATGATCTCATGACCCTGAGGTCATGGCCTGAGCTGAAACCAAAGTCAGACACTTAACTGACTGTGCCATCCAGGTTCCCTGGTGTATGTTTCTTTAATGTGCTATTGGATTCAGCTTGGTAGTATTGTGTTGAGGACCTTTGCATCTATATTCATAAGAGCTATCGACCTGTAATTTTCTTATAGCATCAGCCTGGCTTTAATATCAGGGTAACACTGGTCTCATAAAATGAGTTCAGAAGTGCTTCAAGACTAATTATTGTTAAAATTTCCATACTACCCTAAGCAATTTATAGGCTCAATACAATTTGTATTGAAATCCTGATGACATTTTTATAAAAATAGAAGAAAATAAAAAAATTCATATGAAATAACAAAAGACCCCAAATAGCCAAAATAATCTCGAGAATGAAGAATAAAACTAGAGTCCTCACATTTCCTGACTTTCAAATATATTACAAAGCTACAATAATCAAAAAAGTATGATACTGGTAGAAAGACAGACATAGATATCCATGAAACATAATAGAGTACAGAAATAAACCCACACTTATGTGGTCAAATGATCTTTGACAAGGGTGCCAGGACTACACAATGGGAAAAGGAAAGTTTCTTCAACAAATAGTGTTGGGAAAACTGGATACACACATGCAGAAAAAATGAAACTGGATCTTTATCTTACAACAAATACAAAAATCAACTCTAAATGGCTTAAAGACTTAAATGTAAGACCTGGAACTATAGAACTTCTAGAGGAAAATATAGTAAAAAAGCTTTATATCTCTGGATTTGTAAATATTTCTTGGATATGATGTCAAAATCACAGAAACAAAAGACAAAATACACACATGGGACTACATCAAACTCAAAAGCTTCTGCACAACAGAAGAAAGGGAATAAAAAGAGACCTATGGAAAGGGAGAAAATATTTGCAAACCATATATCTGATAAGAGGTTAGTAACTAAAATATATAAGGAACTCTTATAACTTAAGAGCAAATAAGCAAATAACCCAATTTAACAAGGGGCAAAGTACTTAAAAAGGCATTTATCCAAAGAAGATATACAATGGTCAACAGGTATATGAGAAGATGTTTAACATCACTAGTCAGCAGAGAAATGCAAATAAAAACCATAATGAGATACCATCACACCTCATCTGTTAGAATAACCATTATAGGGGCGCCTGGGTGGCTTGGTGGTTGAGCGGCTGCCCTCAGCTCAGGTCATGACCCTGGGGTCCTGGGATCCAGTCCCACATCGGGCTCCACGCAGGGAGCTTGCTTCTCCCTCTGTCTGTGTCTTTGACTCTCTCTGTGTCTCTCATGAATAAACAAAGTCTTTTTTTTAAACAAATAACAAACAAAACCCAAAATAGAAAACAGTATGTTTGAGAGGATATGAAGAAATTGGAACCCTTGTACATTGTGATGGGAATGTGAAACAGTGGATCTTCTATGGAAAACGGTATGGAGGTTCCTCAAAAAATAATAAACAGTACTACCATGTGGTCCAGCAATCCTATTTCTGGGTATCTATCCAAAAGAATTGAAAAGGAATCATTGCCCTGTTGTGTTCATTACAGCATTATTTATAATAGCCAAGAAGTGGAAACAACCTAAATCTCTATCAGTAAATTAATGAATAATGAAAATGTCACACACACACACACACACACACACACACACACACACATACACGTAAACATGTATGTGTGCACACAAACAGTAACATTATTTAGCCTTAAAAGAAGAAGGAAAGTCTAGGGGCACCTGGGGAGCTTAGTGGTTGAGCATCTGCCTTTGGCTCAGGGCATGACCCTGGGGTCCTGGGATCAAGTCCCACATCAGGGTTCCTCTGCTTGTGTCTCTTCCTTTCTCTCTATGTCTCTCATGAATAAATAAATAAAATCTCAAAAAAAAAAAAAAAAAAAAGAAGAAGAAAATTCTATTATAAATTACAATGTAGATGGACTTTGTAGACATTATGCTAAGTGAAATAAACCAGTCACAGAAGGACAACTTTGGGTCTACCTATTTGAGGTATCTAGAAGAGTCAAACATTTTCAGATGAAGAAACACTAAGAGACTTGTTGCCAGTAGAACTGCTCTACAATAATTGCTAAGGTACATTTTTAAGACAGGAAGGAAATGATACCAGAAGGGATATCAGGAATGATGAAACAGGTAAATATCTGGATTAACATAATAGAATGTTCACCTCTTTTTGAGTTCTGTAAAATATGTTTGATGGTTTAAAACTGGATATAAGACCAACAAAAATGTCAATTATATTTCCACATATTAACAATAACAGTTGAAGCTGACATTTTAAAAAAATGCCTTTTAATCACTCCAAAACTTTGAGTACTTGGATATGAAGCTAACAAAAAAATATACAGGATCTGTATGCTAAAAACTGCAATTTTAAGGAAGGAACTCAAAGAAGGCCTAAATAAATGTGCATGATTAAAGGACTTAAAAATGAGGACATCAATTCTTTCCAAGGTGACCTACAGATTTAATGTGATTCAAATGAAAATCACAACAGTGTTTTAAAAATATATATAAACAATTATATGTGAAGGCCAAAGAACTAGGATAGCCAAACACTTTTTAAATTTATTTTTGACAAAGATGCAAAGGCAATTCAAGAGAGAGAGGGTAGCCTTTTAAACAAAGCACACTGGAGTGATTAGATAGCCACTAGCCAAAAAAAGAAAAAAAGAAAAAGAAAGAAAAAAGAAGAACCTTGGCATAATTTTACATCTTATGTGATTAATTTTAAAATGGGTCATAACTCTAAATGTAAATTTTAAACCATGATAGAGGCATTCTGGAAAATAGATTGGCAGTTATTTATAAATTTTAGAAGCGAACCTAGGAAAAAATTTTATAAAGTTAAACAAGAGTTCTCGGTTAAGGCAGCCAAAGTACAGTCCACAAAAGAAAGATATTAATGAATTAGATTTCATCAAAATTAAAACCTTTCTTTCTGTGGAAAGCTCTGTCCAGGGAGCCAGAAAAAGAAGTTACAGATTGAAAGAAAATATTTGCAATCCAGATGGTCTACAATACTTGAAAAGTCAGATCACCAAAGGGACTACATGAAAGGTCAACAAGCAAATAAGCACATGCCGGGATGTCCATCGTCCTTAGCCATTAGGAAAACACAAATGAAAACTTGGATTTGGGGGCAGGTGGGTGGCGGGGTCGGTTAAGCGGCGGACTCCTGAATTCAGGGCAGGTCAGGATCCCGGGGTCCTGGGATGGAGCCTGCGCTGGGCGGCGTGTCTGAGCTCAGCCAGGAGCCTGCTTCAGGGTTCTCCCCCTCCCTCTGCCCCTCCTTCTGTTGCTCTAAAGTAAGTAAATAAGTCTTAAAAACAATAAAACCACAATTTTAATGCCATCATAATGCAGGTATTAGGCCTTCTGAGATGAGGATGACTAACCCTGTGGGGTACTGGTGGGCGTGCAGAACTATCTCCTTGGCTCCTGGGGGTGGGGGACACATGCCAGAGCCACTCTGGGAAGCAGAGCGGTGGTTCTTAGAGAGTGAGGCTCCCCATAAACCTTGTAACCCCCTCCTGAGCAGCAAGAGGAAACACGGCGTGTATGGAAGGAGGATCTCACCTGGAACTGCACTTGCGGGTGCCTGGTCTTGGCCATCCTGGCCCCCAGAGCTCTGGGAAGCCCCTGTTGTCGGGGTCACCTGGTCTACGGAATTTTGCTGCAGCAGCCTTAGGGGGGAGAGCTGCCGCCTCGGGGACACGTCACTGCAGCAAGAAGCCTCGGTCTTCCAGCCACAGACGCGCGGGTCCTGGGTCGCGGACGACCCTCCCAGAGCTTCAGAGCGGACAACAGCGTGTTAAAGAGTCTGGGAACTACTTCGTCATCATAAAAAAGAAAGGAAACCTGTTGGATTGAGTTGGGAAAGTTTTTTTTTCCCCCCATCAAAGCTATTAATTTCCCTTGAACCATTTCCCTCAGTAAACCAGTTTGGGAAGTTCTAGTGCTCAACAGTCTTTTGAGGAGTTTGTCAACAAGTGAAATAAGATCAATGGATCTTTCACCTGATTGGGAAGGGGGAAAAAATCAAAATAAAAACTTGTATAACCATTACTTCATTTTAAACATAAACATGCTTGGGGCACCGGGGTGGCTCAGTCCGACTCTTGGTTTTGGTTTGGGTCATGACCTCAGGGTCTGAGGTCGAGCCCCGTCAGTCTCCACACTGGGTGTGAAACCTGCTTAAGAGCCTCTCTCTCCCTTGCCCTCTGCCCCTCGCCCACTGCACACGTGTGCACGTGCTCTCTCTCAAAAAATAAAAATAAACATGCATTTACCATTTTTTGGAGAACAAATCTATGAATTTTTAACACATGTATAAATTTTTAAGCTGTAACCACCAGCAGAACAGTTATACCATCCACAAAACTCCCTCATGCTAGTAACGTCCTGTGTAGTACCATCCTGTTCCCACCCTTAACCCCTGGCAACCAGTGATGTGTCGTCTGTTGCTGTAATTTTATCTTTTCAAGAATGACCTACAAATGGAATCAGAGTCCAGGCCAGAAGAGTTTGTGTCCTTAACCCTCTTCTTTTTCTTTGTTCTCAATACCTCATCAACTGGTTTGTGTTGAACCATCAACTCCTGGTTTGTGTTGTCTGTGCACCACCCCGCCCCCCCCCCCCCCCCAGATCCTTCTCAACAGCCTTTTCTAACTCCAATCTTGAATTTTCCTGTATATGGTCAGGTAGGTATCTTGCTGGAACATTGCCTTTGAATTTTCTTTTTTTTTTTTTAAGACGTATTTATTCATTTGAGAGAGAAGGAGGGAGAGCAAGAGCATGAGTAGGGGAGGGGTGGAGGGAAAATGAGAAAATCCTCAAACATACCCTCCACTGAGTGCTGCGGAGCCCGATGTGCGGCTCCACCCCAAACTGTGGTCATGACTCAAGCGACATCAAGCATCGGGCTTAACCAGCTGAGCCACCCAGGCTGCCCCGCGCTCACATTTTCCAACACGACTCCTCCCTCCATCTATCTACTGTGTTAGGCACGAGCCTCCTACTCCACCGTTTCCAGTTCTGCTGTCTCTTTCCCCGTCTCCCCTTCAAAGTTCTATTGACTCTACCACTGCCCTGTTTTTCTCACCGGTACGAGCCTTCCTTTTCACGCCTTTACATTCTTCGGCTGCTTCTCAGGTGCTCCAGGCACACTGAGGCCATGAGCATGGAAAGCTCAGCTTTCACCGCCTCTCCTTTGGTGTGGGGACTTCTTTGGGCCCCTCCTCCCCTTCTCACACCAAACTTCCCCTTGTATCCGCCCCATTTGGTTTCACATCATACTCTCTTAGTACCTTTTTTCTTCTTTACTGTTCCAGCACGTGCCCCCCAGGATTCTCTATTACCTACACAGTCACACTCTAGGCCCCGGACCAATGTCTGTATGACTTAGTGATTCCTGACACGTTATCAATGTATCTCAAGAGAGTTCCAAAAAATCACGTCACTAGTCCACTCCATCATGTGCTGTCACAATAAGAACTGCGTGTCAGTCAACACTAGGAGGAAGGAAAGAGGTAAACATTAGGCTGGAGTTGACAGGGAGGCGGGAATATGGCTTCTACGCAGCGCAAGGCTGATGTCGCAGTCCAAAGAGATCATCCGTCGTAGGTTGAACTGTGTCTCCCTCAAAATTCATAAGCTGGAGCTCTAACCTCCAGTACCTCAGCTGTGACTGTATTTAGAGACAGAGACTTTTAAGAAGTGCTTAAGTTAAAATGAGGCTGTCAGGTGGGCCCTCATCCACTTTAACTCCTCCTGCGGGAGATGAGTCCGTAGAGACACAGGGAGGAACCTGCGCAGAAGAAAGGCCGGGTGAGGACACAGCGAGAGCTGCCCAACTACAAGGCGAGGAGGGAGGCCTCAGAAGAAACCACACCTGGCATTTTAATCTTGGACTTGTGGCCTCTAGATATGTAAGAAAATAGATTTCCGTTTAAGCCGCCCCGTCTATGGCATTTTATTATGGAAATGCTAGCAAGCAGGCTAACACACCCCAATAAAAACAGTAAAATGTGTGCGTGCCACAAGCTGTAGGCTGGTGTAAATATTAATGATCAAGCTTCAGGGAAACAGACCCTGGGCAAATTTGGTGCTCACAATGAAGTAAGGAATAAAGGAAATTGCACTTCTCCAGTTTCATCCGCTTTCTTCATTTATTGAGCTAGTGATGCACGTAATAGTCATTAGCTCACGCTAATGTCGTTTTAAATATACGTATGTTGAAATAAATTTATTTATCTTTGCAACAAGAGCAGCAGTCTGAACACCAGCCAGCTCTTTCCTGCTTCCTCTCCTTCGCCCAAATGAAAGGTTTATGGGGAACAATCCTAGTAGGTGTTGCTGGTAACAGGCTGAGAGAAGGACATGCAGGAAATGAAGCTTTTTGCCCGTTCTTCCTCAAATTTGTTTTTTGCCTCTATGAAATGGATATAATTGGGTGAGCATAAAGCCATCCTGGCCAGGTGATGAGAAATTTAAAGAAAGGTCTCATTTGCTGTGGTCATTTTGTCTGCTTTAAATAACATTGGCAAACATGTACGGTATTATTGAAGGACTATTTCTAGTTGTAATTATATCATGCATAATTTGTAATAAAATTATATTCTAAAACTGACAAATTCCATTTTAACAAAATTACACCAACAAATTATTCAAACTCATTAAACCTCAAAAGGAAAATATAATCAAAGTAAAATAATTATAAGTCATGTTGACATTTGCCGAGTAATCTTCCCATTGAGAAATGGATTTATTTTTTAAGATTTTTTTATTTAAATTCAATTTAGTTAACATATAGTGTATCATTAGTTCCAGGGGTAGAATTAAGTGATTCACCAGCTGCAGTGCTCATTACATCAAGTGCCCTCCTCAATACCCACCACCCAATTACCCCATCCCCCTACCCACTTCCCTTCCAGCAACCCTCAGTTTGTTTCCTTATATGTTAAAGAGTCTCTTATTGGTTCACGAAGAAACAGATTTAGATAGAAGGGTCCCAGACCCTTATTTCAGAGAGTCTTCCATACACACGTTCATATAATCTTTTATATTAATTAATTTAAAAGAGACAAATATTGACATTTCACTCAGTAAAGAAGATTTAAATGTCTTCTCAACCTTAAATTTCATAATTCAGGAGTTATGGCTTAAAAAACAAGTTACTTTTAAAAAAATGTCTCATTATTATCTGACCACTCCACCTCACCCATTTTCCTGGTTTCCCCGACTTGTTCTGTGACCTTTACGGATTGCAACCCCAGAGTTTCCCCTAAGTTCTCTTGTTGAGTTGTATTGATGAGATACACAGGCCAAATTTTGAAGTATGGGGGAAAAAAGATGCCAAGGGACTCGTAGTGAACCATTGTGTTTCTACTGACACCCTGGCTGATTTGAGAAGTGACCCCAGGAGGCAGATCCTTAAAGCGGCATTCTGGGGTTGTGGTGGCACATATTTGAGTATGTGGAGGACTTCCTTTGGGGGGCAAAGTGGGATATAGTGTACCATGTGATGACATCACGTTACTCAAATATCACTGAAGGTAGCATGTGATGGAATACAGGGAGAGAACTAAAGAGTGAGAGTCCAAATAGTTGCGGCACACAGTTGCTATGGCAACCATGAGATTAAATTGTGAAATGGATTTGACACTTTGGGGCGCTCTGGAGAGTGTACATGAGGGATGGAAGTGAAAATCTACAATTCCCAGCACTAGTCAATGAAAAACTGCAATAACTTGATAAAGTCAGAAATACCAAGGGCTCAGATTTTTCAGGGAAGAAGTTTTGGGTACTTTAGTAGATAAAGAATTCTGTTCATTCCCATGCAGTGTATGAGGATCCCCCTTTTTTTCCCCCCACATCCTCTCTAACACTTGTTATTTCTTGTGTTTTTTAATTTCAGCCGTTCTGACGGGTGTGTATATTCATACCCACATACAGGAACATTACACAGCCTTGAAAAAGGATGAGATCATGCCATTTGTCACAAACGGATGGACCGAGGGGATATTATGCTAAGTGAAATAAGTCAGCCGGAGAAAGACAAATATCCTGTGATTTTACTCACATAGGGAATCTAAAAAAGCAAATGACTAAGCAAACAAAAAACAGAATCAGACTTATAGGGAACAAGTGATGGTGGCCAGAGGGGAGGACGTAGGGGGGATGGGCAAAATGAGGGAAGGGGAGTGGGAGATGCAGGCTTCCCTTAAGGAACGAGTAAGTCGTGAGAATGAAAGGCACAGCATAGGGAACGTGGTCAATGGCATTGTAGGAGCGATGCTTGGCCACAGACGGTACCTACCCCGCAGAGAACACAAGATAACAGACAGAGAAGCTGAGTCGCTACGGTGTACACCTGAAACTAATGTAATGTTGTGTGTCAACTGTACTGAAATTAAAAAAAAAAAAAGAATTCTGTACTGCCAAAGTATCGGTAGTGGGAAAGGGAACGAGTGCTAAAACAGGGGAGCTCGGGACGCCTGGGGGCTCCACGGCTGAGCATCTGCCTTCGGCTCAGGCCATGACCCTGGGGTCCCGGGATCGAGTCCTGCATCGGGCCCCTGCAGGGAGCCTGCTTCTCCCTCTGCCTGTGTCTCTGCCTCTCTCTGTGTCTCTCATGAATAAATAAATAAAATCTTTAAAAAAATAAAAATAAAACAGGGAAGCTCTTATTATCAATTCAGGGCTTGTGACCAGCTTCAGAGCACTGTAGAAGGTAGTTTTAAGTTAATTAACCATTTTCTTATTTTGTCTTCTTACATTTTAGTAAGAGTGCTAATGGTGGCTAACGTTACAATTTGGGTTCCAGTAGGAAAAATGGCAGAACTGACATTACTCAATAATGATACTGTGGCTGATGAGACCTCGTGTTTCTCCAGAAAGGATCAGAAGTTCTTCTTCACCCAACTAAAGGTCAAGAGTGAAAACTGAGTAGCAGAAGGGAGATGGACTGCATTGGTCACTCTCAGTCTGCTCCCCCCACCCATATCTTGATCCGCCCCGTGCCCTTCACCTTGGGATCCCAGGTTAATGACCTCTATGGATTCCATTACCAGGGTCCTTTTGCCCTTTGGCTTCTAGATGAGTTTGGCTAAAGGAAGGCAGCCATGAGGACTGAAAGGTGGAGGAGAAGGAGGTTAGGATACTTGCCCCCCCGCCCCCCCGGCCTTTGCTTGGACACAGCTTTGGCGGAGGCTGTATTCTATGCTTACAGCTTCGGTCAGAGTCTCTCTTCCGCGGCTCCAAGCTTTTTCCCGCCTCTGCAAGCAGTCCTCACCATCCTTGCCCCTTCAGTTCAGGCTGGCAATGATTTCCCCTTATTGCTGGTCCCTGAGTGCTTCCCCAGGCCTTTGGCTCCCCTCAGCCTTGTCCATATGCCTTAAAATAATGTTTTTATTCAAGTCTTTCAGTCCCAGCCTTCATGCTTATGCTTTCCTTCCCGCTAGTACGTGGACTGATACACTATGGAGGAAAGGACACATGGGGAGGGACCGGGTGAGGACAGCCGCTGGCACTGGGATGCCGTTATGGGGGCAGGGGAACTGCAGCTTGGAGGGCAGAGCCCAGGATACAGGGAATATGGGCAGAGGGCCAGGGGTCCTCTAACTGAGCAGTCGGCATTACAGAGGAACAGCAAGGAGTGGTGGTGGGAACGCATGGGCGGGCGGAGCAAGGGAGTGAAGGATCTAAGAGCAGGGTAGCCTGTGGGAGAATCTGGAAGCCACGGAGACAGAAGGAGAGCATCAGGATTGCCAGACATCAGGACTTCAGGCACCTGAGCTCTTGTCTCTGTCTGGGCTAGACGGCTCAGTTCCTAAACAGATTATCCAACACTGGTTAGTTTACTCCGTGAGTCCGCTGACTAGTTCGTCCATTCATAAAACATGCACCGAGCTCGTTCTGAACTGCAGGCTGTGAGCCGGGCACCAAGAGCGTAAAGGTGAGTGAGATACATTATCTGAGCTCGTGGGGCTCACAGCCTATCCGAGGATGAAGACACGCGCGATGCGATCGCAGCACGTGGTGACCGGTCGCCTGGATCGAGACGTTCTGCGGGATCTCAAATGATGCACGAGGCTGAAGTCTTCTTCTTCTAAAGGGCACGTCCCCTCTCCCACCACCCTCTTTCATAAACGGCACTGCTACGGCCTTGACCAGGGAAGCAAGGTGTGGTTCTTTGTAACCAAGGCTCTGGTTTACCCCTTGGTCCAATGGCCTTGACCATTCCTCTTTTTTTAAAAAAATCTATTTTGTATATTGTGATTAGAACATTTTTCCTATTTGTGATTCTGACGCACAGCCAAGGCCAAGGACCACGGTGTTAGATATAAGCTCATCCCAGGCTGGGGCTGTATTTGGTCTTGCGGGACTGGCGTGTGCTGTATCTTGTGAGGTGGGTGTGTGTCCGGGAGGAGTCAAGTGTTTCTTGCTAAGTAGATATTCGGGCTTGGAACCAGGTGCTCCTGGTTTGAAGATGTCAAAACTACGGCGTGGCTGGCTGCTCAGTTGTGATCCTCACTGTGATGTTATTTGCGAGGCTCCCCAACACTCCGCCTCCCCCGCCGTGGTCAGTGCCGTTCTCAGGGACGCATGCAGATCACGACGATCTCTTTCAAAAGAGGTCGGAAGCCAAAATGTCTATTTATTATTAATTTGTAGTTAGAAGTCGCGTCCCTGGCGGACGGTGCCCTGTTCCCGCTCAGGGAAGCCGAGTGAGGACGGGCTGCAGCCTTCCCTACAGAAGTAGACGTCGTGGGAGGCCAGACCCCTTCAGCCCCGGCCTCCCGCCCAAGCGGCCCCCGAGCGCTGGGAGCCCCGGGAGCCCCGGGCACCCGAGCGGGTTCTCTGCAGAGAGCAGAAGCCAGAGATGCGGCCGGCGAGACTTTGTCTGGACACACTGTGGGGCACTTGCGTAAAGAGATCTCAGAGCTGGGACCTGAACCTGCTTAAGGCCTCCAGTAGTCCGCTGTGAATTCTCATCCTCGTGTGACTGCTGACTTTTGTATTTCATTTTGAATCCACAATTTTTTACCTTTTATATTAAAAAGGTCCCTGGGGCGGGGGGCGCCTGGCTGGCTCAGCTGGTAGAGTGTGACTGTTGGATCTCGGGGTTGTGAGTTCACGCCCCACGTCGTGTGCAGAGCTTCCTTTAAAAGAAGAAAGAGAGAGAGAGAGAGGAGGGAGGGACAGAGAAGTAGTTGGGGCATCTGGGGGTGTGGATCTGCCCCGAGTCTCTAGTGTCGGGGCGCAGACCCTGCTGGCGTGGCCAGAGGACACTCTTGAGGCACAGGCCCCCACTTACCTGGGGTTGGGTCCATGCGTCCTCCTCCTCCTTCACGGCGCCGTCCTTCAGGCCGGAGGCAAGCAGCTGAGCCACCGGCCATCGGCCATCGGTACTCTGGGGGCCCGGGGAGGCCTTGGGGGCGCCCAGCAGGGGCCCCGGGAGGGGAGCCGGGGCATTCCTTAGCCTTCCAGCAAGTCGTGTAGCCACAACTGCTAAATTTGGCCACTTCTCTCCATCTCGTTGTGCATCTGTTTCGTTTGAGGGTGATACTTTTCTGACGTTTTTCTCACATTCTGGGCGTTGTCGTGCCCCGTGTACCGTGCACAAGAACATCACTGACGCTGTTTTCAGGATCCTATTCACCAGTTCTTCAGCCTCCCAGCCAGGGAGCGGAAGTTACGGACAACTTGTCAGGAATGAAATGATTAGAAACGAGTTTGTTTCCACCACTTTTCAGTCTCTGGTGAGCGAGATACTCTTGCTAAATGGGTCCGTAGAAATTGTACACATAAAGCTGCTTCCCCAGAATCCCTGGGCGTAGGTTTTTTAAAAATACGGTCAAAGAGCTGCAGTGAAACTGTATTTCAAATTGATTTTAGTGCGCACAGTCGACCTCTAAGTCAGCTTCGATTTTTCTAGACTTTGAGAGCAAATAATCTTTCAAAGATCAATCTAACACGATCTAACAATCTTTTAAATTCCTGCTCACGTGGCTATTGCACATTTTCACTTTCTTTGCTCATCGTATGATGTTATTCCGTTTTGTGCCTTCAGGTAGCAGGTAGGTACATGAACAATCGCCCGAACGCGGGGTGGCAGCCTGGCCTCGGGGGGCTGGAGCGTGTACTAGTCCCCAGGGCTGTGTAACGGGGGACCACAGACCGGGTGGGTTGGAACCACAGAAATTTATTGTTTCACCGTCTTGGGGACCAGAAGTCTGATATTAAGGTGTCGGCACCATCAGGCTTCCTCTGTAGTCCCGAGGGGGACAAGGAGAGAATTCTTGCTGCTTCTAGTTCCCGGTGCTTTTGGGGCTCGTCGGTTTGTGGCAGCAGAACTCGTCTTTGCTTCTGACCTCACTTGGCCCTCCGCCCGCGCCCTTGTGCTCTCTTCTGTCGCCCACACTGGTGTTTTCAATGGCTTTAGAGCCCACCTGAATCCAGTGTGAGCTCCCCTTGGTTCTTCCCCTGATTTTATCTGCCAAGACTGTGTTTCCAAACAAGGTCACATTCTGAGGTTCTGGGGGACATGTATTTTGGGGAGATCATTCAGCTCAGTACGAAGGCCACTGAACTCCATCGGGTGCTTAGGGACGCAGCTCCTTTCCTTTCCGGTGAGAAGGCAGCCAGGCCACGGAGCTTTCGCAGCAGCCGGGAGGAGGCTGAGGCTGAGGCTGAGGCCGAGAGGGGCTCAGGGTGGAGGCAGCCAAGGGCAGCCTGGGCCCGAGGAAGAGCAGTATTAAGGGCAGAAGTTACGGCTGCCTGTGAAAGGAATTGGCCTCCGCTAATTCCCTCCTCCTCCTCCTTGTTTTCCTCCTCCTCCTCCTCCTCCTCCTCCTCCTCCTCTTCTTCTTCTTCTTTCTTCTTTCTTCTTTCTTCTTTCTTCTTTCTTCTTCTTCCTCTACCTCCGCTGCTGCTGCTTCCCCTTTTCCTTTCCTTTCCTTTCCTTTCCTTTCCTTTCCTTTCCTTTCCTTTCCTTTCCTTTCCTTTCCTTTCTTCTTCTTCTTTTTCTTCTCCTCCTCCCCCTCCTTCTCCTCCTTTTCTTCTTCTTCTTCTTCTTCTTCTTCTTCTTCTTCTTCTTCTTCTTCTTCTTCTTCCTCCACCTCCACTGCTGCTGCTTCCTCCTCCTCTTTTTTCTTTCTTTCTTTCTTTCTTTCTTTCTTTCTTTCTTTCTCTTTTTCTTTCTTTTCTTTTCTCCTCCTCCTCCTCCTCTTCCTCCTTCTTCTTCTTCTTCTTCTCCTTCTTCTTCCTCTTCTCCTTCTTCTGCCTCTACCTCTGCTGCTGCTGCTTTCTCCTCCTCTTTTCTTTTCTTTTCTTCTTCTTCTTCTTCTTCTTCTTCTTCTTCTTCTTCTTCTTCTTCCACTTCCTCCTCCTCCTCCTCCTCCTCTTCCTCCTTCTCCTCCTCCTCTTCTTCTTCTTCTTCTTCTTCTTCTTCTTCTTTCTTCTTCTTCTTCTTTTCTTCTTCTTCTTCTTTTCTTCTTCTTCTTCCCCCCCAAGTATCGGGGGCAGGGCAGAGGGAGAGGAAGAGAGAGAACCAGAAGCAGGCCCCAAGCTCGGCTTGGAGCCTGAGGGGTGGGGCTCAGTATCATCACCCTGAGATCAGGACCTGAGCAAGACATCGACGCTTAACTGATGGGGCCACCCTAGGGGCCCCAAACTAGTTCCCTTCTTAAAATGCAACAGAGGTATTCTAAGATTTGGGTGTTTTCACAAGATCTTTGACTCCTTTTCTCTTTTTGAAATACTTTTCTGTCCTCAGTGGCAGCTCATCCTTGTTTCCCTTGCACTGGACTTGGACACAGTGAGTAAATTTTGTTTTAATTCTTCTGCCGTAGGCTTGGCTCCCTTCTCTCACCCCCTTCATTCTTTATCCTTGTTTTTTCCCACTCTCCCTCATCTTGTTCTCAAAGTTTCCCTGTTTTGTCCGTGGTCCAGATCTATTTCTTCCATGTCGCCGCATGGATCCCTCACACCTCAGTGTGTGTCGAGGGGGAACAGTAGACACTGGTGGATTCCAAAGACACAGAGCACAGAGTCTCTGACTCCCAGGAGTTTATACATCGGTGTGGTGTTTGTCTTGCCATATCGCTGGCATTGTGGACATTTAGCTTCTTAGGGCAGGGGAAGTATTTGTTTAAACTATGTTTACAAAACAGCTAACAGACACTTGGAATTAGCCTGTGTATATTGGTCCAGGGAGCACTCTGCTTATTTTGTAAATTCTTGCCTTTTGCCTTTGTTTGGTTTTAGAGGGTTGGGGTCCTTCAATTATAGTAAGTGGTAGGGACCAAAAAGGCCTGTGCCCATCATGGGCAATGTCAACATTACACCATCCAACAGGAAAAACCCCTTTTGGTGTTCTTTTCAAATTCTATTACATTTTTCTGAGGAACTATACAAATGGCGATTGTCATGAATGTCAGTTCAACGTCAGGGATACTTTCTCCACCTGATTTTCTGCTTTCTGCTGTGACCTTGCCCATGCTGAAATTATTTTTCTAGCTGCTACTACCTAATACTGCAAACCCCCCAAATGTTATGGTTTTCTTCTTTCTTCCTTACTCTGTGGTGAGATGACAACAGTGAAATATTGGTGTCATTCAGTTCCTGACCCAGCCTGGGATGAGAAGGAGAAGGTATTGGCTTGGGATGCCCGGGTGGCCCAGGAGATGAGCGTCTGCCTTCAGCCCAGGGCGTGACCCCAGAGTCCCACACTGGACTCCCCACAGGGAGCCTGCTTCTCCCTCTGCCTGTGTCTCTGCCTCTCTCTCTCTGTATCTCTCAGGAATAAATAAATAAAATCTTAAAAAAAGAAAAGAGAGAGAGAGAGAGAGGTCTTGACTTTCCTACCTCCTAAACCTGGCCTGCTACTTGTCTCTGGCTCAGTTACACTTACAAATACTCCGTAAAAATTATACTTGTGTTTTATTTTTTTAAAATTACCTCCTCCCTCTTTTCTCCAATCTTTTCCCAGTCCCTCAAGTCACATTCTCTCCTGAGACTTTCATTCAAACCAGGCTGAGAGGAAGAGCACTGGGTTTTCTTCCTTGATTTGGATTTATTAGATCTATCATTTGCCAGGGAGATATACTCCAAAATTTGCGTTCCCCAAATTTGCTTATATTATTATAGCTTATAATTCTCAACCAATTTATAAAATACAATGATATGTAACAAAATTGGCAAGTCCTAGCAGACTTCTAATAACAGTGATTAGGCAAACAGTGGTGGGCAACAAGCTGACCTAGCGGGGTACACCGAGCCACACTTAACTCTCAAGGGATGCCAAGACCTTAAGGACTCTGTGAAACAGAGACCAATAAAGGTTGACCCTGGAGATGCCAAGCAACTTTGAATTGTCTTGAATTTTATTTTCTTCAGGAATGCTTGTTAAGGATTGCTAACAGTACGGGAGGTAAACTGGGAATTAGATTTCTCTGCTGCCTTATAAAAGGATGGGAGGGGAACGGCCCCCCAGGACACCATCTCCACCCAGAACCTGTTTGCAGGAATTGCGATTTATCTGTGGGTGGTTCCCGCTTTTGCCTTACCTGGTCAGAGTTTTAAACTGCTTGAAGATAAAGAAGGTATGTTTCATTCCTAAGATAACTGGGGAGGCAACAGTGATAATTGTCATTTAGAAACTTTGCCTTCCTAAACTGTATTTTATTTTGTACATCTGATTTTGCACTTTCTGTCTACAAGGAACTTGTCTTTATAACAGAATAATTTATTAGGGTGGGCAGATTATCGGTGATATAATAAAAATTGCTGTTCATGTAAGAAATGCAAAGTCTTGAGAAATAAATAGAACAAACTTAGAAGCATGCTGGATTGCTCCCCCCTCCTCCCTCTAAGTGTCCACCTCTTTTCTCTTTATGGCAAAGTTCACTTAAAATTCTGGACACCAAAAAAGGTGGGGGGGGGGGGATAAGACAGCTTGAAACAGTAAGCACCAATAATAGCTCACATATACTGAGAACGTGGACCACTTAATCTTCTTGAGAACTCTGTGGTATTTCCCACCGTCCGGACAAGGAAAATGAAGAGACAAAATGACTAGTTAGTGAGTGAAGCAAGAGAGATTAAGTCGGGCCCAGCTCACTGCAGGGTCCAGATGCCCAGCTCGTACCCTCATGGTCTCTCAGGAAGGACAGAACCAAAGCAAGGAACAATTAGGGAAGAGAGAGAGCCAAAGAAGGTGGGAGAAGGAGAGGCAGCTTGAGACGCCAAGTCAACTTTCTCATTTCGAGGGTCAGCCCAGCACCCCACACCGCTGGAAGGGGTCTCCGGGATCGAAGGGTTTGAGGGGTTGACATGGGAGCTGACTTGGGGTGTAGCCCATTTGTTTTTAATCTCATCTGTTGCCCCTTTTCATTATGAAGCAGCTTAAGCGAATTGTCACATTTATTAGGACAAACATCACTACGACGGAGAACATTTGAATTCCTCATTTTAAGGAAGAGTCTTTCTCACTCACATACTTTGCGAAATTCCAGAATCCCATACAAGCAGTTGAACAGGGACGCCCGGGTGGCTCAGTGGTTAAGCGTCTGCCTTTGGCTCAGGTGGTGACCCTGGGGTCCTGGGATCAAATCCCACGTTGGGGTCCCTGCATGGAGCCTGCTTCTCCCTTGCCTGGGTCTCTGCCTCTCTCTCTCTCTGTGTGTGTCCCATGAAAAAATAAATAAATAAAATCTTAAAAAAAAAAAGGCAGTTGAACAGTAGTTTGAAATGCACAGAGAGGGGATTCGGGGCCAGGTGGATATTCCTTGGAGGGGAGGGCAGGGATTTCAAAGTGAAGCAGGAGAGAAGCTGAGTGAGCCTCATGGGAGTTGGGGCCCCTTCCCCAATTGGCCCATTCAGTCTCCCCGTGAATGTTTAACCATTTGCAGAGTAAGGCGCAGTAGCCCGTCGGAAGGTTCATTCCTGTCAACAAGCGTTTGCTCAACACCTTTCGTGCTGATCATTCTCCTTTGAATCTTCTAGAATCTCTGCCCCCTTCTCCACTGCTCTGTCCTGAGGGACTACCATTGATGGAGTGCACCAACCCTCTGGCTGTTCTTGTGTTCAGTTTGCAGGCAGCACCCCAGGCGACGGGAGGGCGGGAGAATGATGGGAGGTCAGTCATCCCCTGGGCCAGAGGCCCACGTCCGCCCTGCCACTTGCTCTGATAAATACAGTTTTCTTGGCCCACAGCCACGTCTCTCCATTTAAGCATTGTACACGCTGCTTCTAGACCCCAAATGACAGAGCTGGTGCTGTGACGGAGACCGTCCGGCCCCTTGCAGGAGAGCTCCGGCACCTGCCTTAGCTCCCTGTGCGCCCAGTGAGTGGTTCCTCGGCCTCCCTGCGCCCAGGGCCCCCCCACCCCCAGCCCAGCAGCTGAGGCTCTTTCTCCCCCACTCCCTGCTCCCCCACTGGGGCCTGCAGGTGCTGGGCCCCGGTGGCAGCAGCTCGGCAGCAGCTCGGCTTGCCTTCCCCGGGGCCGCCGCACTCCTTCCAGGTCTCCTGCTGCCCTGTCCGGGCTGTGCCGGCTGTTTCCTTCTGAGCCCTGACTGGGGTGTCGCGCGCGGTATTGTGCTCCACACACGTGCATGTGCACACCCGCACACACATCCTTGCTCCTCTGAGCTGATGGTGACCACAGGGGAGGGATGGAGGGATGGAGGGATGTCCTCCCTACCTTGTCGGGGCCCTTGCGGAGGAGGCGAGCTAAGTGCAAGGGGGCCGAGGCCCGGGTGGGGGGGGCAGGGGGCCTCGTTGGTGAAGCCCCGTGGGCCGGGCCCTAGAGGGTGGATTCGGTTTCGAGAGGCCCCGTTTTTGTTTGTGAGAATTACAGGGCGGTGACGGCCTGACATACTGGGGGACAAGTCACGGTCACCGGTGCCTTTAGACGCCGGGCAGAGCCGGCTGGGCATCCGCTTGGTTTACTCTGGGCAGCTCCCGGTGAAGTAGTGAGGTAATTCCCGTCATCACCTCATCAGCAGAGAAGGGAACCTGGGCCTTGTTGAGAGGGAGGTGACTTCCTCCTGACTTACCCCTGAGGGGGGGGTGCCGGGATCGTGATCCAGGCCAATCCGTGGGGATACAGCCGAGCACGCACTGGGGTTCAGGTCCGTGTGGGGCTCGTTCCACTACGGAGATGAAGCGGAGGTGGCGGGGTTGGGCCTTGAAGCACCTCGGTCCTTGTGTGGAGGATGCGGGGCGGCGACCTGCAGGCGGGTGGGGGGTGCCAGGGCCTTCTGCTCAGGCCCACGCGATGCTCAGAGTTGTGTGCTTGAGGGACTATGACCTTGGTGGCGGGTGCGAGGGGTTTGGATGAGAGGGACAGTCGAGGGATTTTATCATTATTTTTTAAGATTTTACTTATTTATTCATGAGAGACTCAGAGAGGGGCAGAGAGAGGTGGAGGGAGAAGCAGGCTCCCTGCGGGGAGCTGGACGTTGGACTCATCCCAGGACCCCCGGGTCACGGCCTGAGCCAAGGGCAGGCGCTTGACCAGGAGCCCCCAGGCGCCCCACAAGGGGAGTTTCTAAGGATGTTCTAGGATCCAGGTATTGACACAAGAACTTCAAGGCCACAGACATCCGTGGTAGGTGTGAGAAACCTGCGTGCTGGAGGAGGTCATGGCGACAGGGGGCACCCCCAGCCGGCGGCGGGGACCAGGCCTGGCGTTTCTGCAGCCTGTGAGCTGGGGCTCTCTGTCCAAGGCGCCTGTTCCCCTGTCCTAGGGCCCGGGACGGCCAAGAACAGTAGTCAATCGGGACATTACGTGGGCTCATTCATTTGGGGAATATAAAAAATAGTGAAAGGGAATAAAGGGGAAAAGAGAGAAAATGAGTGAAAATATCAGAGAGGAAGACAGACCATGAGAGGCTCCTAACTCTGGGAAACGACCAAGGGGTGGTGGAAGGGAGGAGGGGGGTTGGGTGCCTGGGAGACGGCCCGAGGCCCGAGGGGCACTTGTTGGGATGAGCCCCGGGGGTGATGCTGAATGTCGGCTCATCGGACTCCAATAAAAAAAAAGAAAAAAAAAAAAAAAAAAGAAAAGCGCCGCAGGCTGTGTCCTGGCCCCGGACTGCTCCGTTCCCGCGGGCGGACTCGTCTCCGCGTGCGGCCGCTCAGCGCCCCGGGAGCTCGGGCGCCCCCGGCCGAGGACGCGCGGGTCACGGGGGCGGGGGCAGGAGGCTCGCGGGCGGCGGGGGGGGGGGGGGCGGGGGCGCGGCGGGGGCGGGGCGGGGCCGGGCTCCCGGCGGCGCCGCCGATTGGCGGAGGAGGAGGTTGTTCCCCCAGGGCGGCCGCTGATTGGCTGCGGCGGGAGGGGGCCTGACGCCCTCCCAAGTTGTGCAAACACCTTCCCCCGGCCCGGCCCGGCCTCGGCGGGACCCGCGAGCTGCGGCGGGAGCTCGGGCGGCGGGAGCTCGGCCACGCGCAGGGACGAGGTGAGCAGGGCGGCCCGCGGGGCACGGGGCGGGGGGCTCCGGCGGGGGACGGGAGGGAAGGGACGGGGCGAGGAGGGGAGACGGGAGAGGAGGGGAGAGGCGAGGAGGGGGAAGGGGGACAGGGGAGGGAGGGGAGGGGACGGAGCGAGGAGGGAAGGGGCGAGGAGGGAAGGGGCGAGGAGGGGGGACGGGGAGGGGGGAACGGGAAGGGAGGGAAGGGGCGAGGAGGGGGGACGGGGAGGGGGGAACGGGAAGGGAGGGAAGGGGCGAGGAGGGGGGACGGGGAGGGGGGAACGGGAAGGGAGGGAAGGGGCGAGGAGGGAGGACGGGGAGGGGGGAACGGGAAGGGAGGGAAGGGGCGAGGAGGGGGAAGGGGGACAGGGGAGGGAGGGGAGGGGACGGAGCGAGGAGGGAAGGGGCGAGGAGGGAAGGGGCGAGGAGGGAAGGGGCGAGGAGGGGGGACGGGGAGGGGGGAACGGAGGGGAGGGAAGGGGCGAGGAGGGGGGACGGGAGTGGAGGGGAGACGGGAGGGGACGGGGTAGGGAGGGGGGGACGGGAGGGGAGGGGAGGGGGGACAGGGGACGGGAGGCAAGGGACGGGGCGAGGAGGGGGGACGGGAGGGGACGGGGCGGGGAGGGAAGGGGTGAGGAGGGGGGACGGGAGTGGAGGGGGGAGGGGAGGGGCGGGGAGGGGGGCAAGGGGGGAGGGGCGGGGGCGGGGAGGGGGGACGGGCGGGCCCTGGGAGGCGGCGGTGGAGCCGGGGTCCCGGCGCGGACGGCGGCCCCGGGTCGGTCCTCGGTGCCCCCCGCCCCCCCCCCCCGCCCCCCCCCCGCCCCGGGACCCCGCCCCCCGCGCCGACGCCGAGCCCTGGCGCTCGCGGGCAGGTGGGGACCCCTCGCGCCCCGCGGCAGGTGCGGGCGGCAGGTGCGGGCGGCAGGTGCGGGCGGCAGGTGCGGGGGCCCCAGCGCTCGCAGGCGGTGGCCCGTCCTGCCCCGCGGGGCCGTGCTCGGGCCGGCGACCCCCAGGGGTGCTGCGCGGTCGGGAGCGGGGCCGGGAGGGCCGGGAGGGCCGGGGCCCAGGACGGGAGCGGAGCGCCGGGCGACGCGGGGGCAGCCAGGAGGGCCTTGCCCGGGGCGGAGGGACCCGCCGGAGCTCGCGCTCCACCCCGAGCCCGAGAGCCCCCGGGAGCACTAGCCCGCATGCCGGTGCCTCGGGGGTGCGTCTGCCCCTCCACTCCCTCCTCCCTTTACCCCGTGGGAGAGTGGACGTGGGGGCCATGACCTTCTGGCCCGGTCAACCTGCGGCCATTCTGCAAAGGCAGGAAGGGCAAAGATGTAGGCCAATTCCCCTAGTGCCTTTTCCACTCTCCAGGAAGCCTTCCTGGTTTCCAGTCTCACTTGGCATAGGTGACAGGATCCTCAGAACTTCAACTGATTGATTTGCAGCGGAACTCTCCTCCCCTCTCCCCTCCCCTCTCCCCTGTCCTGCTCCCCTCCCCGCACCTGCAAGCTTTTAAGCCTTAACAGACCTTGGCTCAGGAATTTGTAAGGGATCTTTGGTACGTTTGCAGTGCCCCTCTAGCAGACAAGTTTCCATTTTCCAAATATTCTTTTTTTTTTTTTTAAAGATTTTTATTTACTTATTCATGAAAGACAGAGAGAGAGAGAGAGAGGCAGAGACCCAGGCAGAGGGAGAAGCAGGCTCCATGCAGGGAGCCCAACATGCATCTAGATCTGGGACTCCGGGGTCACGCCCTGGGTCAAAGGCAGGTGCTAAACCACTGAGCTACCCAGGGGTCCTCCCAAATATTCTTTTATTAATTATGTCACAGAAACAACCTTGCCAACAGTGGCAAGTTTCTTTGGTGAGATGACCAAAGAATTCCATGGAATTAAGAAACCAGACATTTGGCATGGAAAGTAACAGCGTTATTACTGTTTTCATCCAATCTAAGATGCCATGGATGGTAAAATACATCCCTGGTTCAGGGAGATGTGAAAGTTGTATCACAAGTGTAACGAAATGCAGTATTAAATGCTAAGTTATTTATATTGAACACCCAGGCCTGGAGGGTGAAGTTGGGGAGAGGGGTTACTGGGCTTCACTTTGTTTCCCTTGAAAAATGAAAAGCAGGAGGGAGGGTCAAGGCGGAGCCATTGTGAAGGCCTCACCACAGTGAGGAAGAGGAAGGGAGGGGAGTGTTTTCTGTTAGTGGTGTGGTTGTGCTCCCCTTTGAGGACAGGCCAGGCTTGGGGCCGTTGTGTGTTCTTCACATGCACTGAGCGTGGGCGTGCAGGATGCTGCTCCGCACTCTGCATACTAGCGCAGATGAACCTCCCAGTAGCCCTGAAAGGGAGACATTAACGTGAATCCATTTTGCAAATGAGGCGCGAACAGGTCAAGTTCTGCACCAAGGTCACAGAGTCAGCATTTAGGGCTTAGCGAAGGGGCAGACACATAAGCAGATGAACATTTTGGATCACAGTCCGGCTTAAAATCGACTTTGCGTTCCATCTCGATGATACTAAATCTGTGGGCCACAGACCGGAAAGAAGAGTCCTGCGTCTTAGATCTTTGGATGACGTTGAGTAGCTGCTTGAAAACATGAATCTTCTTAGACCAGATTAATTAATATTAGTGGATTCCCCCTGCCACCAGTCTATTGTTTGTTTGTGTTTTAACGTATGGTTAACTGTTCTACAGGGAGTTTAATGTGGACGCATTAAAAGCTGTACTGATGCCACAGGGGTGGACGTCCGGAGGGTAGTGTTGCTGCCTGCCCAAGCCGCTCTAGCAGGCCTTGGGGTGGGGAGGCGCGGGGAGGAGTCCAGGCCATCACCAGGTGTTCCATCAATTGGAGCCCTCTTGGGCATCTCCAGGATTATTTTGGTCTGGATACCAACTATGTGGTGCGGGCCGAGACTCCTGGCCCGGAGCTGCGTCCCCTGCAGCTGTCAGCTGCAATCTTCTCTGAACACCCCGCACCCCAGCGTGGTTCCCTCCTGTGATTAGGGGTGCTAATGTCCTCGGTAGCCAGGGTCTATTTCACAGTAACTGAAAGGAAACGGTGGGGTATGTATGGAATTCTGGGTTGTCCCGCCTGCCTGGCTCTGTCTATCATCTTTATCTCTAATGGCATCTTCCCTTCCACTTCTCTTGAAAAGGATAGAAAATACCAGGAACATTGGAGGATGCCCTCCCTCTGCCCGTCCTCACTGTACATTGCAAAGATAGACCATTGTGCGTCACGAGTTGAAAGATGCACAGGGAGGTGAGGCGGTGTCCTGGCGAATGTTCTATTGCTACCCACCCCCCCATTGCCCTCCCATCTCTGTGCATGTCTGTGCGATTCCCTATAATACTCCCATGACTTTTTAGAGTCATTTCAAGGTCCTGAAGAATCTTTTAAATTTCATTCTTATGCTATTTGGTACCTTGGCCTTTTTTATGTGTTGAAGGAAAAAGACTTTAGAAATTGTCAGAGGAAGGGTCTTACTGCCTTCGGCTGGCTGTGACTGACCCTTCTACTGCTCCTCCTCCTTGTTTTCCCTTTTTCTTTATCTCTTCACCTCCTTTTCTTGCTTTCCCACATCCTCCTTGCTGGTCCCCCAGGCTGTCATCAGCACATGGCACTGTCAAGTGATCTCCCTAGAGCCAGTAGATAAGCCCGGGGTGGGGGTGGGGGGTGGGGTTCCCTGCTTTGTTTCAGGGAAAGCATTGCCAGGAGCATATCTCATGTTTACTTCTTGATATTCTTGGAAAAGCCCACAACACTGGGGACAGGGAAATCCCAAACAGCTCACCTGGGCATTTCCATGAAATACCAGGCACCTGTGGTGTCCTATCTAGGAGCGCGAAAGAAATCCTCCCTGCTGCAAATTTCTTGATGACCGTAGAATGAAATGAATGGTGGACCTGGAAAGTTGCGTGTTGAGACCACATTTCGAGGCTCAAGGAATTATTAACAGTAATACCTGCTATAATTAAATCTCTTTTTCTAAGCACCCAGGAACCTAGAATTTACCCTGGCAGTGACTCAGGAAGGATCTTCGGTGGCACGTAGGAAAAGACGGGTAGCAGCTCCCCATGCCGGGAGAGAACCGACCCTTTCCTGCCTTACGGATCTGATTTGTTTCTGGAATGAGCAGCGGTGGCTTGGCTCAGGTCTACACGGTGTGCGTGGTGTGCGTCGGTGGGCTTTGGCCAAGAGAAAATCCCGGGTGTTAAATATTAACCTGAGGGTCCCGCTTCTGCTCAGAAGCAACAGCTCTAGTCAGATTCCAGTTCAGTGTTTTCATCGTAAAATGAAGATAGATAACAGTATCTGCTTACTAAGATTTCTGCCCGGAGGAAAGGAAATCATGTCTGGAAGGTGCTCAGCATAGTGCTCCACGTATAGTGCTGAATCACTGGTTACTGTGGCACTAGATTGGGTTACAGCTGACACTTTCCTACAAAAAGTGAAAGTGAAAGCAGCTTCCCTAAGAAACTTCAGAGGATCACGCCCTGCTACGCTCCTCGTCTGGTCTCCGTGCAAAGCCTGCCTTTGCGAATACATACGTGTGTTACACGTGGGCACGTCTGTGCCTCCTCCCACCCCCCACCCCTGCTCCAGACCGGGGAGGGGTGCAGAGAGGAGGGGGGATGGCCACTGAGTGGGGTGAGGCTGGCATTCTAGGTCAAGGGGCACCTGGGGGCCCAGCGGTGCAGGGGCCGCCTTCAGCCCAGGGCATGACCCCGAGGTCCCGGGATCATCCGCATCTGGCTCCCTGCAGGGAGCCTGCGTCTCCCTCTGCAGGTGTCTCTGCCTCTCTCTGGGTCTCTCTGGAATAAGTACATAAAAATCTTAAAAAAAAAATTCTAAATCAAGTTTGGGCCGTAGGGACACGACCTTATCGGAACATGTTCCCTCACACTGACTCCGAGAATTGCTTCTAAGAATAGAGATGCAGGGTCCCTTGGTCCCTGGTGGTATGTGACACAGAGCCCCGCGGGGAAGGCGGCACCTTCTCTGGGCTCATCTGTGTGTCCAGAATAACTCACTTATTTTTGGAATCGGTTTCATTTAAGAACCATAGAGACTTAAGTCCTATGGGAGGTTGCAGTTTTCCTGTGGTTTGGAAGAATTAAGTGCAACGGGCCTGGGCTTGGGTTTGGGCCTACTGCAATTTTATTTATTTATTTATTTATTTATTTATTTATTTATTTATTTATATTTTTTAGATTTTATTTATTCATGAGAGACATGGGGGCGGGAGGAGAGAGAGAGAGAGAGAGAGAGGCAGAGACACAGGCAGAGAGAGAAGCAGGCTCCATGCAGGGAGCGACATGGGACTCGATCCCAGGACCTTGGGGTCACCACCCGAGCAGAAATCAAGAGTCAGGTGCTCAACACTGAGCCACCCAGGGATCCCCTATAATCTCTTTTCAAAACAAAACCGTATGGCTGTGCGTGGCTGGCTCATCTGGTTGAGCACCCGACTGTTTCTTCGTAGCCCTGTGGGGAGCTCTGTCCGTCCGTCTGTCCCTCTGCGGGGCCTGAGCGTGGGGCCTCCTCTGCACTCTCTTCCTCTGCTCCTCCCCGCCGCTCCCACATGCACTCTCTCGCTCTTTCAAAAAAAAAAAATTTAAAAAACAAAACTGGATAAATAACCAACTTAGAGAGTGTGTAGCAACCTTTTACTGAAGATACTGCTCTAAGCCTTTTGCCCCATGTGAGAGCGGCCGGAGCCTCGAGGCTGTCGTGGGCGTGTTCATCGGCATGTGCATTGCTTCTCTCACCGGCCCTCTTCTTTCTAAAGCCTTTTAATTTAATTAATTAATTAATTAATTAATTAATTAATTTATTTATAATAAATTTATTTTTTATTGGTGTTCAATTTGCCAACATACAGAATAACACCCAGTGCTCATCCCGTCAAGTGCCCCCCTCAGTGCCCGTCACCCAGTCACACCCACCCCCGCCCTCCCCCCTTCCACCACCCCTAGTTCGTTTCCCAGAGTTAGGAGTCTTCATGTTCTGTCTCCCTTCCTGATATTTCCCACACATTTCTTCTCCTTTCCCTTTTATTCCCTTTCACTAATTTTTATATTCCCCAAATGAATGAGACCATATGATGTTTGTCCTTCGCCGACTGACTTACTTCACTCAGCATCATACCCTCCAGGTCCATCCACGTTGAAGCAAATGGTGGGTGTTTGTTGTTTCTAATGGCCAAGGAATATAGAAAATGCTCTAAAGCCTTTTTAGCTGATTTCCTTGCTGTTGGCCTTGTTCGGTGAGCCTGTCGCTGTTGTGAGTTGACCCGATAGGTTTGTATCCAAGTGGCAAGTGCTTGCTCCCCGGAAATGCACGTGCGTGTGCCATTGTTCAGACACAATTTCCCGTCTGTGAGGTGGGTCTGATTTAGGGACCACAGTCTGGCATAACAGAAACGTGCTTCATAAGGACTTTGGTGTGTGTTACCAGGACTAGTAGGAAATTTCGAGAACACGTGAAAGCATTTAGTCCCTGTGTTTTGATGCCGACCTTAAACATAAACAACGAAGGTTTGGCATCCTTCGATCCCCGAATCATCCGTGAGGTGACCTCTGAGGGCAAGGTCCGAGGAGGGCCGAGGGCTTTAAGAATCCACGTAGGCTCGCCGCGGCCGACGCACAGAAAGCCTCTTGTAACTGCTGCTTGTTGGGACAAATGAGCCGTGTTTCGCAATCTGGAATCCCGAATCCGGAATCGCAGTCAGAAAACTGGTGGAGACAGGTCTGGGTTTAATGTAACAGCAGGAGGAAGTGGACGAGGGAGAGGAAACCCTGACCCGGGGACGTCGGTAGCTGCGAAGAGGTCAGGGGGTGGGGGGGCAGGCCAGGGCTTCTCCCCTTCCAACCCCTGTCCTGGAGGAGCCTGCTTGTTTTGTTCTCTTAAGTTTCCCATCTGCCTGGACAGATTGGGGCACGAGGAATTACTAGAAACTGGCCCTGTGCTGTCAAGGCGCCCGGCCGTCCTTGCTGGCCTGGGCCTCGCTGGGCCGCCAGGAGCACGTCACTACCCAGGGCCGCCCCCTCGCAGTGGCACTAGTTCGGGGACCGGTCCAAGGTGCAACCTGGCAGAGGTGGCGGCTGGATTGTCCAGGGTCTCGGCCAGGACTGGAGGTCACAGCCTTGAGGCCGGCACAATGGGCCTGAATCCACGGCCTGTAGGTGCCCTGGGGGTGGGGTGGGGGGGCACCTGCCGAAAGCTTTTGTCCTGAGCACACCTTCGAGGAGCAGAGGCACCTGGCTCTTAGCTAAAGGAGCACTTTGACCCTGGAAGGTCTCCCTCCCCTTTCTCTGGCTTTCACAGCGGAGCCCGGCCCCCCGCCCCCCAGCCCGGCTGTCCCCTTACCCTGTCTTTGCGGTCCCCAGGCCCCGAGATGCTGCGAGTGCCGGGGAGCAGCCTGGGCCGGCGGGGCCTTCACCACAAGGCCGTGATGGCCCTGAGGCGGGAGGACGTGAACGCCTGGGAGCGGAGGGCGCCCCTGGCTCCCCGGCACATCAAGGGGATCACCAACCTGGGATACAAAGTCCTAATACAGCCTTCCAACCGGCGGGCCATTCACGATAAGGTACATATTTCTAATTGTTTCTAAATATGTGCAGCTAAAATGACCCTGCGTATGGAAATCAAGGGGCCTCTGAGTAAAAATGAAGTGTTTCCTAATGTCACTTAAACACCACATGACAACACTCCTTTCTTGTGATTACGATGAGATTTCTAGTTAGAATTTTTATTTGAGCCTAGAATTTAGTCCATCGAGTCCTATTTTCACCCGCTGCCCTGCTTTCTCCAGCTGAGGGATGGAGGGATTGCCCTCAGAAGGAGGGCATGTCCCTCAGTCACCGTCTCCCTGTGCCGCCCTGTCCTGGGACTGCGGCGACAGGGCCGAAAAGACCCTTCTGCATTTCCTGGGGGGGTAAATCACTTTCCTATGTAACTCTCATACCTAAAAAATTAATAATTCCATAATATCATCTCACATCACCCATTTCAAATTCCCATGGTCTCAAATGTCTTTATGGCCTTTTTTTTTTTTTTAAGATTTAATTTATTTATTCATGAGAGACACAGAGAGAGAGAGAGAGGCCAAGACACAGGCAGAGGGAGAAGCAGGCTCCATGCAGGGAGCCCGATGCGGGACTCGATCCCGGGACCCCGGGGTCACGTTATGGTCTTTAATTTTAATTGAGGCTTAATTAATTAATTAAGGCCTGTTGCATTTATTGTTATGTCTCTCTAATCCAGAACAGCCCCCCCTTCTGATTTGTTTGTTTCTAGGACACTGGCTCTTTTTGAAGAGTCCGGACTAGCTGACTTGTAATGAATGGCCTGCTTCTGGGTGCTGTTGGTCTGGGCCTTGTGATTAGATTCGGGTTAAAACACTGTTGATGGGGATCCCTGGGTGGCTCAGTGGTTTGGCGCCTGCCTTCGGCCCAGGGCCTGATCCTGGAGTCCCGGGATCCGAGTCCCACATCAGGCTCCTTCCACGGAGCCTGCTTCTCCCTCTGCCTGTGCCTCTGGCTCTCTCTCTCTCTCTCCGTCATGAATAAATAAATAAAATCTTTAAAAAAACAACACTGTTGACTTAGATGTTATAGGCGTGGTGCGTGCTCTTCCCGAGAAGTGTCAGGCTGCCCCGAGGGCAGGAGTTCGCAGCAGCTTGGCTGAGACCTTGCCACCTGGTCTCTGTCCAAGCACCTTTAACCTTTGTAGCTACGGAGTCGTCTGCGGGATGATGTTTTGAGACCCGTGAATCTTGTTTCTCAACTACCTGCTGCTGAGGGTGTTAGCATATACTGATAATCTTTGCCTGAATCATTTTTGTGTGTGTGTGTGTAAGCTTGCAAAGTGATGATTTTCTGATTTTATCAGTCTTCTAAGTTTATTGGCTCATATTCTTCTATAGAAAAGAGACTTCCCTTAGTTCCTAATTTCTCTCTTGCTCTTTCGAGTGTCATTACAGATGCATGGGCATTTTTCATTTAATGTATGATGATTTATTAACTATGTTTTAAGTGTCCCAATTATCCAAATTTGAGATAGATGGTTCCTTTAAGGGTGCCCCTATGTCCTTTGGACATGAATCCATTTATTTTTCAGCTTTCTTGTTTCCTGCAACAACAAATGATCTTAGTCTTACCTCCTGCTTTTTTCGCCCTGCCCCTGGGATGAGCCATTTCATCAGGGAGGCCTGATTTCTTTTAGTTCATAGAACCCAAGATCGGATATCTGTGTTAGGTGTGCTTATTTTTACTGGTAGCTCTTAGCACTTTCAGTGAATAGAGCCAAGAAATGCACAGATTACACATATGTATAATATAGATTATTTAATTTTATTAAATCATGAGTTAACATTGCAGGTTTTCATCCTTAAAAATTTTATATTTGTATCTATTTTATCCAGCAGTGAAAATTTTAATTCTTTATAATAATAATGCATGTTTTTTGCTTTATCCTGTATTACACATAAAGTTAGTTTTGGAATCACGATACTAATATTACAACTAAAGCAAACCTATTAACGCAAAGAGAATAGGTCTTAAAAGTTCTCACATAATTATGCATGGAGATGGATGTTAACTAGATTTATTGTGATGATCATTTTGCAATAAATACAAATACTGATGATTGTGTTGTACGCGTGAAACTAATATAGTCTATGTCAATTATACTTCAATAAAAAAATAAACCTATTAAATGGAGTTTAATATTTTTGAGTTAAAAGGTTTTTTGCTCTTAGAATATATCTCACAAAGAATGTCCAGAGTGCTGTATTCAAGTTATTTGAGTCATTCTTTCTATGTAGTTAAATTGTCAATGTGATATACAGTTGGATTTATCTACATTTTTCTATACATTTTAAAGTTTGCTTTTAAATCCTTTTTGATTTAATTATATTTTTTTAAATAAGTGAAATATTTACAAGTTTCAAAGATTAAAACTGTAGAATGATGTAATGCAGAGAAGTCTTCCTCTCATCTTAATCCATTCCATACTGTCCCCCCCACTCCCTAGGTTACTATCGTCATTAGTTTCTGATCCTATATTCCTATATTTCTTCTTGCAAAAAGGAGCGCGTATATGTGTATTTTTGGTTCCCCCTTAGTCTGACATGGAAGGCTGTACACTATGCATACTTCATGGTACCTTGTTTCTTTAGTCAACAACGTATCCTGCCACTCACTCTTTGCCTGTTCATGGAGCTCTGCTTCATTCTATTTAATGGCTGCGTTTGAATCATTCTGTCGTAATTACTCCACGATTCGTGATTTATTTAAACCATCTACTACAGATGAGCCAATAGATTGCTTTTAAAGAAACCAGGTGTAAATCGTATGTTCATCCTTGTAGCGTCTATCCATCTGTAGTTTCCTTTAAAGTTCCTCCCTGGAGCCATCTTCCTTTTATTCAACTGCCACTTTTGATGCTCTTTTAATTCCCCCTGGATCATGCTAACCCTTTATTCAGATATCTGGGATAACTTCTATTGTCTTCATGTACTAGCTATTCAATCTCAGATAAATGTGTAAGCCTCACGTTTCCCATTGATAAAATGGCCATAACAGTACCTACCTCATGGGAGTTTTATGAAAATTAAATGAAATAATTCCTGCAAAGAGCTCAGTAAGGTAAGTACTAATTTATTAATCAATGTTGATGATGATTTTTATTTTTTGTCCGACAAAGATCATATTCACCATGATAATATTTAGTCTACTTTTCCAAATTGATTTATCCATTGTGCCCAAACATGTCCTTATTTTCCTGTCTCCATATTTGTATATATTTCATCAATACTTTTTACTGATATTACTACCTTGCATTTCTCACCTCTGTCTCTCCAGATCCTACCTAGCCTTTTAGATTACTTTAAAGTTTCATATTTCCTTCATAATCTCACTCAGGAATCGTTTCAATATCCATTGGACTAATGTATCACTTAGATCCTGCTATTCATAATTCTTTTGAATTCAGCCTCATTTACTGTGCTCCTGACTTTTTACTGTATTTTGTGATCTGCTTTATAGGACAAATGTCTGTGTTTTTTTGGTGTGTCTTACCGTCTCATCTCTAGCACAGTCTACTGGACGGAATGGGGCAATAACAAATACTAATTGACCCCCCCCCAAAAAAAAGGGAAAAAAAAAGTAAATATTGCAGATATATATTTCTTTTAAAAATATACCTGAGTAATAAATTACTAGCTTGCATTTAGCATTTCAGTGCATTGGTCATACAAAATAAAATATACATTTCACAAATATTTTTAAGTGATATGAACTAGTGGTTATGATCAAACTATTAACTGGTCTTAAATAGGAGTAGGTGGTGAATTTTCTCACTGGGTTTTTTTTTTTTCTACAAAAGTCAAACATTAAATTGATCCTTAGCTAGAAACTAAAAATACCAGAAGTATTTATTCTATCAGTCACTCTAACCCATACAGATTTTATGCCTTCAAAAGATTGTGCCTTTAATTGCTACACTTATTTATTAAAGAAAGTATGAATATAGCAAATTAGGGAAATAACTTTTAACCAAAATTGCATTCCCAGGAATACGTCAAAGCTGGTGGCATTCTTCAGGAGGATATTTCTGAAGCTTGCCTAATTTTGGGAGTTAAAAGACCCCCAGAGGAAAAATTAATGTCTAAGAAGACTTACGCCTTCTTCTCCCACACAATAAAGGCGCAGGAGGCCAATATGGGCTTACTGGATGAGATTCTGAGACAGGTAATTAGCGACCAGTAATCATTAATGTTAACAGAGAAACAATATTGCCTAGTAGAGTTTTAGTTTTCTTTCAGCATCTAGGAAACACATCCTGTTATTCACCTCACTAGGGAAGGGGGTGCTCGAATAGTCTGCTGCTCTTAGGGCTCCTCTGCTCTACAGGTTTGGAGTTTGTAAGAAGAGAAACCAAACATTGCATCGCTTTTGTACTGAAAAGAAAGAATGTTAGAAGTGTTCCCCCTACACGATTAGCACTTTATTAGGTCAATTGGTCAGATATTACCAAGTGGAATTTAGAGCTAAAAAGAGCCTCTGGGATCATATAATCCACCTCCCTCATTTTTCAGATGGAGCCCAGAGAGGCAAAGTGACCTGGCTGAGGCTGCACAGTTCTGTCATGCCAGAACCAGACTGGGAATTCCTTTTACATTTATTAACATTCATAAAGGAAGAAATAATTTTTTGAGATATAAGTACTATGGAAAAACTATGAGCCAATTAAAATACAGAGTATTCATTTGATAAATATTAAGCGAGTGTCTGCCGTGTGCCGGACACTCTTCACTGCAGTGGCAGTAAGGTACCCCTGTCTTCGCAGGGCTTACATTCCAGTGGGAGGAGACCGATGATAAATATATAAATCAGATAGCCCACCTGTCATTTAGAGATACGTGTGATGGTGATAAATAGGACCCAGGCGGCGAAGGGGGGCTCCGGGCACTCTGGGGGGGGGGGTGACAATAGTTTAAATAGGATGACCCAGGAGAGACTCAGCGCAAATTTGGCACTGAGCAAAAATTTGAAAGATGTGAAGGATCAAGTCATATCCATTGGGGAAGAGTCTTCCAAGCAGAGAGCATCGCTGCACAAAGTCGTGCAGGTCTAGTTGAGCGGAGGCTTCGAGTCCATTGTGTTCTAAAGTGCTTATTCAGCCCACTGTGTGGGTGATATTGGAGATGGGAGGAGCAAATTGATGTGATGTTAGTCTAGACTCGTAGGGACACCGGGTTACAGAGGACAGTGTTTCACACGAGGGTGGTGGAAGTAGAGGCGGTGAGACACAGACCCGATGTTGGGTGTCATTTAGAGGTCAGACCCTGCAGAAGTCGCTGGTGAGATGAATGTGGAATATGGGAGAAAGAGCAGAATGAGAGGGGTCTAAGGTTTCAGCTTGAGCAATTGGAAGGAGTTGTCACGGACTGAGATGATGGTGCTGCGAGAGGGAGCAGGCTTGGGCGGGAGCATCAGGCATCAGGTTTAGGGCTTGTTGAGTTTAATTTGTCCGTTAGACATCTAAGGAGATTTTAGACTTTAAACACTAGATTTTAAGGAGCGAGCCACTGGTATGAGTTTGTAGCTCAGGAGGGCGGCTTCTCCCGATAGGTGTTTGTAGTTGTCAGAGACTTGATGGCTCCTATGGCCATGAGACGGGATGAGGGTAGACAGTGAGTGTGGATAGAGAAGGCCAGGCTCCAAACGGGGTAGGATGTTAGATTAGAGCATTAGAAACTAGACTAGAATCTGAGAACAGGGAGCGGACAGGAGACCACAAACACTGAAAGCAATGGAGGGAAATGTGTCTGTGTAGGCCTATGGAATGCACTCCCACCCACTTCAAATGGGCTAGACCCGGGCTAGTGAATTTCTAGTGATTTTGAAGAACAAAGTCAAAAAGTAAATAATGGAAATAAATATTATAAGAAAAAGGTTTCACCTTAAGCAGATAAACTTAAAAAAGTACTTTAGAAACATTTTGTTGTTGTTATGATACGAACTTTTGCTCATGACAAGAGAATTAATAAAAACAACCAACACAGCAGCTTTTTGGCCGCATTTTGTAACCGATGACTTGCAGGTGGATGAACGCTAAACGTTCTTAAATTCAAGCACATGGTAAAAATCATATGATCTTTGAGGAGATAAAATGACTGTTTAAAACATTCTATGATTACAGTGTATCAAGAGCTTTTAAGCATGAATTACTAAGGCATTTCTGAGAGGGAAGATTCCCAAAGACAAAGGAAGAAAATGGTTTTAGCGAAGGTGAGAAAGTGAAAAGCAGGCAGCATGTGCCGCTTTGTAAATGGATGGAGAGAGAAAAAAGAGGGAAGGAGGAAGGGAAACAGAACAAGATCGGTTGCATGTATGGACTTAAAGGGGGTGCTGTCATTTTTAAGGTAGGAAGGAGCAGGGTACATAGGGGTGATGCCGGAAAGATAAAGTTCATGAGTGGTCGTGGAAGACGTGGGGAAAGGCTGGGATCCAGCTCACAGAGATTAGCCCCGGGAGGGACTTGTTTTCTCTGAGACTAGAAGGATGTGGGGACGAGTTGGGACTATATAGATAATATATGTAGAATGTGCGGGCATAAAAGTTAAAGGAATTCATGCCTTTCCTATTTTATTGATTACCATCAGGGGACCTTGATCACCCTGCTAGGACCATCTCTGACCACAAACCTATCATTGGTTTGTGATCTAGTGTTTTCTAAATATTTCATGGTGCACCTGGGGGTGACTTATAGAGTCAAGATATGTTTTATAGGAGAAAGAAATGTAGAATATTTGCTCATATATGTACTTTTACTCATTGAGATTAAGCTTAATGAGTCTGGGTGAATATTTTTTATCCTTTCCTCAGGAAATCCGGCTTATTGATTATGAGAAAATGGTGGATCATAGAGGAACACGGGTAGTGGCATTTGGACAGTGGGCAGGTGTGGCAGGTAGGTATGCCAGGGCTTTTATGTCACCCATTTTCTAAATTTGCCTGGGAAGTGACTGTGCTTTCTTTCTTTCTGTGGCAAGGGCATGGGAGTGTTCATTTCCACTAATACAAATAAACACGGGGGTGTGACTAAGGGTGATGAATATTAGGGGAATAAAATAACAAGGCAGATCATCACATATCTTTATCACAAAAGTTAAAAAGAAAAAGAAAGCAAGGAAAAGGAGAGCAACTATGAATAGGATCTGACTTTTTAGATAGTTGTTTGGAAGACTAGGAGAGGTCGGTTTGGTGATGAGAAATTATGGAGAAGAAGAAAGGGGGAAAGAAAGGGAGAAGATGCAGGGACAGAAACCAAGGGAGGAGTGGTCTAGAAAGGATAAGAGCTGGAGTTGGGGGGAAACTCACTTGATTTTTGTCCCAATTAATATTTTGAACCTTCTTTAGTTGAAGAAACACCACTTTATGTTATAACTCTGTATCAGGTTCAATTATTTGAAGGCCTGTTATTGTTAAAACAAGTAGAAAATTTGTGGGGATATAGAACAGTAAGACCCCGTCAGCCCCCCTGACATAACTGATGGTTGTTGAGCATTCACCAGAGGGCCCATATGCTGGGTGACAGTACAGTTCTTAATAAACATGAAATGTTTGAAATCACAGAGTATGTGCTCTAACTATAATAAAGCTGATGTTGAAATAATAGTAGAAAGATATCTAGAAAATTCTAGATATTTGGAAGATAAACGGTGTATTTTTGAATAACCCATGAGTCAAGAAGAAATCACAGGGAAAATCAGAAAATACTTTGTATTGAATGAAAATTTAAAACAGCATACCAAAATTTATGGGGTAGAGATAAGGTGGTGCTTAGAAGCAAATTATAGCATTTAATGCTTTTATTAGAAAAGAAGTCCAAATTAGTGACCTAAACTTCCATCTTATAAAGGAAAGAAGAAGTAATTAAACAAAGCAAATACAAGGAAAAGAACAATAAGAGGAAAATGAAGTCAGAAGCTAGTTCTTTTTAAACAAATCAATAAAATTGATAAGCTTCCTGTTAAACTGATTTAAAAAAAGAGAGAAGCCACAATTTACCAATATTAGGAATACAAGAGTGTTCTTCAACATTGATCATGTAGACATTACAAGGGTAAGAAAATACTATGAATAGGCCAATAAATTTGACAATGTTGATCAAATAGACAAATCCTTGAAGGACAAAATTATCAAAACCAACTCAGGAAGAAATAAAAAACTTGAATATCAACCTATACAAGAAATTCTACTCATAGGGATTTATCAAGAGAAATGAATTATTTTCTTATAGAGACTTACTTCTACTAGCTTCATTCATAATAGCCTAGAAATAATCCAAATGTCCATCAGCAGAGGAATGGATAAATTGTGATATACCTATAAAATGGAAACTCCTTGTCAATAAAAAGAAGTAGACTATTAATACACTGAATTATGTATGAATCTGAAAAACAAGCTGAGTAAAAGCAGACACGTCTAAGTATATAATTATAAGTTCATTTACATAAAACTTTAGAATTAACGACTCTCTACAGAGAGAAATAAGATCAGCAGTTTTCTGGAACAAAGGATTGGGGAGGGTTGACTCGGGGGATGGAACTATTCCATATCTCGATTTTGTCGGTGGTAATATGGATGGGTACGTGTGTTCACAGTTATCAAATGGTACATTTTAAATTGGTGCGTTGTATTGAATATAAGCTACTCTTTTAAAAGTTGACTTCAGAAAAAAGATCAAAGAACATTTGGAAGGGAAGTTCTGTTCCTAAAAAGAGGAAGAGGAGAATGGATGCTGAGGTCTTTGCTATGGGTATGCTGAGTTTTCACTATTTGAGTCCAAATCGAGAAATCCATGAGGTAGTTGGTCAGGTCTTGAAATAAAATACCAGCGTTAGAGATACAGACTTGGGGTCATCAGCATATACAGAATACTTGAAAATTAGGACTCGATAAAATTAGCTAAGGAAAAAAAAGTAGAGATTGAAGAGAATAGGGCCCTGGCCAGAATCCTGAAGCTGATTAATGCTTGAGGAGAGGGCAGAGGACACTAATTTGAAAGAAATGGACTTGGAAAGAGGGACCTATAGAAATGTGGGATGAAAATTTTCAAGTCGGGGATGCGGAGGGAAGAAAGGGCTCTAAGTGAGGGATTCCACATTGGCGAGTCTCTGACAGGTAAGTCGAGATCTGACACTTGTTCACTGAATTTGCTGCGGGCAGCCAGAAGGTCAATGCTGACCTTTGTTTGTTTGTTTCTTAGTTTTAACTGGAGAGAAATGCAAGTGTTTTTGAATGTTGAGGAGAGTGAGCCGATAGGGAGGGATAGCGAAAGGACTAATTTCAGGAGTGAATTCCTTAGAGAAGGCACGGGAGGGGAAGGGATCCGGAGCGGAGGCGGAGAGGATAACCATAGGAGAGAAAAAGGACCCTCTTTCCATTCTGGCAGGATCGGAAGTGGAAGGGACAGATAGGGATGCAGCTGGGTTAGCACTTTGGACGGCAGGAAATTGAGGGGATGGATATGGTGACCCCCGCCCCCCTTCCAAATTTGGGATGCTGTGGTCTGTGCTTCATCAGCGCAGCGAGCAGGTTGGAGGATGGTCGGAGAGAACGGCTTCGGCTCCTGGTAACGGCTCTTCTGTTGGTCTGATTCTGCAACAGGGATGATCAACATTTTACACGGAATGGGGCTGAGGCTCCTTGCTTTGGGCCATCACACACCTTTCATGGTGAGATGTGTATTTTGTTTATTTCTTTTGAAAATGCGTATCAGGAAGATGTCTCAGGCTGCAGGCTAACTGGAATGCGTGTGTGCTTGCTTCCAGCACATCGGCATGGCCCATAACTACAGGAACAGCAGTCAGGCTGTGCAGGCCGTCCGTGACGCTGGCTACGAAATATCTCTGGGTCTGATGCCAAAATCCATAGGGCCTTTAACATTTGTGTTCACAGGGACCGGTAACGTCTCTAAGGTAACTTCTTAGATACTTCTGAGAAATTCTTCTTTCTGTGAAGCAGTCGAAACTCTGAAACTAACCCCAGGATAAGTGAGCATTTTGTGGTCATTCCTGTGGTCATTTCGGAGCCCTGTTTCTGGAGGAGCAGGTGTTCTATTTTTGGTCCTTTTCCTACCTACCTAACTTTTCCCACAGTATAGAGCAGTGACGGTCCAAACTCATCTTCTTTGCTTTTAGTTGACTCCACGCTGTCAGAGGCTTTGAACACTTGTTCTTTGTAGAGGGATAAACCATTGTTAATGGTATGAAGGTCTCTTCTCGGGGATCTGTTTTACCTTTATCGCTGAGATAGCCAAAAGTTTCACCATGAGCACAGGATGTGAATTTTTTTTTAAATGATTTGGAGCTTTGCCCAAAAGATTTTAGGAAGCTTAATTCAGGACCGGAATTAATATTTTCTCCTTTCTGGGATACTTTTGAGAAGGCATTTGCGATTGGTGAAACTTGTAATTGGGAAAGAGATCTTTCAATGAAAATATTTTACAAATAAGACATCACTATTTGTATTACACTGTGAGATAGGCATCTGATTTTTTTTCATAGGAAATATAGTTTCCTCACTTGAAATAATTCTGCCACAGAACAAAAAGTAAATAGAAATATTTTATTGCGCTCCCATTTCTAAACACCCCTGTGTCTACTCTGAGTAACTAAGTAAAAAAAAAATAAATAAAGTTCCTTCCAATGAATGATGTTCATACTTGAATAAAAGCTGGTTTGTAGACCGTGCAAGAGGCTTATCTGTACTTCTGTGTTGCAGTCCTCATTGCCCGACAGGACAAGTGGAGCTAAAAATTGTGGAGAAAGTGAATTGGAATCTTTGCAGGAAACTGTGTTGGCTTTCGTCCCATTGATTTTAAGATCTTTACTCATGTATTATTTGCAGGGAGCCCAAGAAATCTTCAATGAGTTACCCTGTGAATATGTAGAGCCACATGAATTGAAAGAAGTTTCCCAAAATGGGGGTAAGGAGGAGGGGGGGGGTGACTGTACATATCTTTTACTGTTTTTAACAGTTTCTGTGTTATAATATTTTATCACCATAAATCTTTACCATTTGTCACCTACTTTACTAATTTCTTTCTCCTCTGCAAGACCTGAGAAAAGTGTATGGGACGGTGTTAAGTCGCCATCATCATCTTGTCAGGAAAACAGATGGTGTGTATGATCCTGTAGAGTATGACAAATATCCTGAGCGCTACATAAGTCGTTTTAATACTGATGTGAGTATCACCCTCAGCTTCTGGGTTGGTTGCTCATAATATACTGCAGTTAGGCTGCTTCCAAGGAGGGGATTATAAATGCATACTTTGGTTTGCTCCTCATATGGACTTGTGAATCCTTTGGGTTGGCCCTAGGAGTTGTTGGCTTCTATTGAGTGGCCTTTGCTTAGGGGTTGAGTGGGTCTGCTCTTTGCTTTACTGTCTGTGTTTCTACTTCAGGCCTGAGGAGTACCGTTTTCTGTATTTATCCTGGATTAGTGAATGCTATCGGCAAAGCACACCGTCTATGAGGTTTCATCTCAATCTAGGTTCATCCCTTCTATGGCCACAGATTGCGATCCTAACCACAGCCAGCTGTTTTGGAATGCCCGACATTGATTGTAGGGAACTAGGGTGAAATAGCGCAGCTGCATTAGCAGGGATCTATCTCCGCTGTGCAAAAAGTTACCTATAATCCAGAACCTTCTGGTGGGAACACGCTGGCCTTATCTCCTAAGAAGAACAATGTATTTGTGTGTTCTGTAGGAGCTACTGCAAAGTCCTCCTCAAAATAAACCAACAAACCAAAAAAATAAACTAAAAGTGCCTGCAGTTATTATGAAAAGGAATGTTTTAAATAATTTTAAATATGTTTGGACAACAAGATTGTAGATCCTGGTTTGAAATTTAGCTGTTATAGCATGTAGAGCATGGTGTAGAGAAGGACTTCTACCTGTAGCTTGAGAATGCTGGAGATGCTTGAGAAACAAAGATCATGAAGCTAGTTTCAGACTGAAAAATTAAAGCTCTAGTAAATTTCCATTCCTTGTCTTCCCCCAATCACAGAAATATTGGTGACTGGATGCATCCTAAGATTTATAACGATCTAGTTGCCACATATGCATGCATGTAGCACGTTTGTCCATGGAGCTTACAGATATTATCTGGGCCACTTGATTCTGTCCTTTCCTTTTTCTTGGCCGTGCAGCCAATGGGAAAACAGAAATACTAACACATTTATGTTCATGTACTTCTCTATCACGGAGTAATCCTACGCTGAAATCTGGGTGGCTATGTATTGTCCTTGCCTCACAGAATGGCCACTGGCATGGCAAATAGTAAAGTCAGTTAGAAGTAACATGGAATTATTTCTCGTAAACTTTACTGCTAGGTCTCCTGCGGCCTACTGCGTTGAAATTTGCTGTTGCCTGTCTTGTTGAACTTGGCATCTGCTTTACAGATTGCGCCCTATACAACTTGCTTGATTAATGGAATCTACTGGGAACAAAACACCCCTCGTCTACTAACTCGCCAAGATGTCCAGAGTCTCTTGGTGCCGGGCAAGTCCTCTGTTGCTGGTGTGGAAGGCTGCCCTGCATTACCACACAAGTAAGGACTTCACTTCAGTAATGATGGTGGTTTTTAGCAGTAGAGCCCATTTTTAGGGAGTCATCCACAGGGGACCCACATATCACCGGATCTGAGGCTTAATGACTAGCTGTCTGCTTTATCTCACCTGATCTCTCGGCAACATTTGACAGTTAACCTTCCTTCCTTCTTGAAACTCTTATCTTAACCCTACATGAAGCTTAAAGGTAACTTCCTACGAAGGATCTTCTGTATCCCCATTCCCATCTCTCTCTGGTCTGTCACTATTTTTCCCCTGAAATCTGCGATCATTTATTTTCCTGTGTTTATGGATTTTTTCCCTCCCATTAACATTTAATCTCCTTAAAGATAGGGGTCCTGTTTATCTTGGCTACAAGAACGCAGGACATTGCCCAACATAACAATTTGCATTCAAATAATTATTACATGTTGGATTACATAATCAATCAGTAAATATTTGTGAACACCTCATCTGCCTGGCGTTCTGTTAAGCTGAAAGATGGAGAAAAGATATGATTGCTACCCTCAGGCATGTAGCTGGCACGAGGTAAATGCCAAGGGAATGCTAGGAGCAATAAATAGTACAAGGATTGAGAAGAAAACGGGAATACAGGGCTCAGCAAAGCCTTGAAAGGGAGCACTGAAGACAACGAGAATTTCAAGCGATAGGGTTGGTGCTTGATAAATATGGACCCACCAAAGCATAATTTAAGACACACTGAGTCTAACAGTCTAGCGCTAGTGCAGAGTTTATTTTATTTTATTTTATTTTATTTTATTTTATTTTATTTTATTTTTTTAGTGCAGAGTTTATAAAGGCAAGTGGTAGTTGGAGATTGGGTAGGGAATTCTTGGTCATCCCCTAAAGGATTTCAAAAGCTGGGCTGGGATTCCTGTTCATAATTCTAGAGATTTCCCTCTAACATGTAGAATTATGTGGTGGCTAGACAAGCCCAGGCCTGTCCCCACTGCACAAAGAGTGAACTACAATTCCAAACCTTCTGGTGGGGCGCACTGGCCTCACCTTGAATGAAGGACAAGGTATCTGTGTGTCCTGTCGTCACTGATCATACAAAGTCCCCCAGAATAAACCTTGTGCCACTAAGCAGGGTGGGGGTGGTGTAGGCAAACCTTCCTAAGTTATTCAGAATTGGCTAAATAGGTTAACGTTAACTAGACTGTTTCTTATGATTTCTCTAGGGAAGGGGTTTCTACTTCCTTGTTTTCCTAAGGAAAACAGGGATTTCCTATTTTTCTCCTCCTGTTCTTCTTTTCCTTCTTATTTTTGTGTGTGGAGACTAAAACTTGTATTGGGAAGATTGTCTATACCCTAGAAGAACACAGCGTCCCAAACAGTGAACTGTAGGAAAAAGAGCTGATGAGGCCAGGGCTCAACAATTGGGCACCCCCTGCTAAAAGTTGTTCAAGTACCTTTCATTTTTACTCATTTTCAGTCTTGTTGAGAAGTTCCAAGCTCTCACCCGAGTGTCATTTTCAGGCTCGTGGCGATATGCGACATTTCGGCTGACACGGGAGGCTCTATAGAGTTCATGACCGAATGCACGACAATAGAACATCCCTTTTGCATGTATGATGCGGACCAGCATATTATTCATGACAGGTGAGACTGCGAGGCTGTGGTTGGTGAGAGATAGAGGATAATACGTCACTTCCTTACCTTGACGTACTAGTTCAAAACATTCAATTCCTCCATTTTTATGAAGGCGATGCAAATACGCAGGCATCTGCTCCGACGTCTGAAAACATCGGGTAGAAAGCCTGCACGCAGATTCCAACCCTTAGATGCCTCACCTTGTAGGCTGTATTCAACTGGGAGGCGGGTTGCGGAAGAAGGGCAGTTTTTTTTTTAATTTTTAATTATTTTATTACTTTTTTATTTTATAAATTTATTTTTTATTGGTGTTCAGTTTGCCAACGTACAGAATAACACCCAGTGCTCATCCGTCAAGTGCCCCCCTCAGTGCCCTCCTCCCCTTCCACCACCCCTAGTTCGTTTCCCAGAGTTAGGAGTCTTCATGTTCTGTCTCCCTTTCTGATATTTCCCACTCATTTTTTCTCCTTTCCCCTTTATTCCCTTTCACTATTTTTATATTCAAGAAGGGCAGTTTTGTTCGAAAAGCCTGTTTATCTCCTTCTATACTTTGGTGCACACTCACACATCATTACGGAGCACATATAATGGAGTAGACGTCTGGAGAGGTTAGATCTCGCACAGGACACTTTGTACATCTGAATAAAGCATCTTGCTTCTCCTAGTGTGGAAGGCTCTGGGATTCTGATGTGTTCCATCGACAACTTGCCAGCACAGCTTCCGATCGAAGCTACAGAGTACTTTGGAGACATGCTTTACCCTTACGTGGAAGAAATGGTAAGCTGACCGGCCGCATCCACAGCCATCCCGTGGCTGTCACAGACTGCGGAGCGATCTTAGGAATGTTCTGGTCTTCTGGATCCGAGAAATCTGTCGTGAAATGAAATGCCAGCCCTCCCTCAGGAGCGTTTATGGACACTTTTTAACGTATATTCGGCTTACTTGTCTCATTGGGAATATAATCATATTTATTATTATGTATTATATTTATTAATCAATTACTCCTCCGTGAGTAATTACAATCGGGTTTATCTCTCTTTATGCGTATTTTTATTGAGAATGTTCATGACACGTGGGATAAGATTTCCTTTTCTTCACCCTTCCTGCTTGTCGAGGTCAATGCGTGATAGAACATTCTTGTGACGCTGTCATGAACAGATTTGAAAAATCAGAAAGACAGAAAACTTTATTGGATGTTTATCACGAATGCTTCGTGGCGTGACAGCTGTTGTGGCCCTGTACTGTTTGGTGTAATCAGTGATTGGCCACTGGAACACTACATTACCCGAATCACATTTTATTTGCCAAAGATAAGCGTTCTTATTTCAGTATCTACCTTAGGCATACTCTTCTCTTTCTCTGTTGAGAATTTCTGTCTTTTTGTACATTTTGAGTGTACTGTTCTTTATCATATGGACATAGTTAAGAAGCCACTGTGTAGTCTTTACATCATATTTCCAAAATTCTAGGTCAGCTTGGGGTTGAACTTTATTGATTGTCTTTTCCCTTGAAAATGAGCCAGCTCCTAGGTTTCTTTTCCTTTCTTTTCTTTTCTTTTCTTTTCTTTTCTTTTCTTTTCTTTTCTTTTCTTTTCTCTTTTCTTTTCTTTTCTTTTCTTTTTTCTTTTTTTTCCACTTGAATAATTTGGAAATTGTGTCCTGAATGATGTGAATAGTTATGCTGTGGAGATTCTGGATTGTTCCATGTTTCTGAAAAGTGCTGATTTTTGTTTGTTGGTTTATTGTTTGTTTGAGAATTGATTGGGCTAGACTTACATTGGGAACTTTGTGGCACCTGAGACGGAGAGTAGCTCAAATAAAAGTTCAGCTCTTGTGTCTTTCCCTGGGTCACTTACCCCCACACACTCAGTTTGGGGGTTATCTGGAGACCTGAACAGAGGTCACGTGGAAGTTGGGCTTCACTCTTTCTGAATCTGCCCTTTCTGGCATTTTCCCCTCACATTCTGCAGCTGTGGTTGCTCTAGTTCTTTGCTTGATTCCTTAGATCAGAAAGTAGTGAGCCGGCTGCATGTTTCTCCTCCCGGCACCAAGTGGCTCATCATCAGGACAACGTCCAAGGCAGAGTACACTCAGCTACGGTGCTGATTATTTCCTTCAAGTTCTGACACTTCACTAATATGCTTGTTTATTGTTAATTGCCAGACATTGTGAATGTAAAACTTTAGAGATGGTTTGGGGCTCTGGATGTTGTGTCATTTTCTCCAGAGGAGATTTCCTTTATTTCTGGCAGCGAGAAAAATCACCTCAATTCAATAATGGAAGGGAATGACTCAAAACCAGGCTTTAGGCAGGTGGGAAACTGATGTTTTCAGCTCATCATTTATTTTAGAATGTAGTCTTTCAGGATCCCAAGGGAAAATCTGTCCTTGATTGGGGTCCCCTTCAGCAGAACTGAAACTCCAATTTTTGTTACCCTGTTGTTTAAAGTTGGCCAAAAGCTCTTCTCAGTTTCTCTGCATCCCAGCTACCACTTCCGTGTTGGCAACTACACCCACAAAATGCGGTGCCAGATGCTAGACTCATCTCTCGGGGCTTTCTTCCCTGGAATCACGGTGCAGTAAGTCTTATCTACCTTAAAGTATTTTTTAAGACTTTAATTCCAGTATAGGTAACATAGGGTGTCATAGTAGTTTCGGGTGTACAATAGAGTGATTCAGCCATCCTATAATACTGAGTGCTCATCACGAAAAGCATACCCTTAACCCCCACCACCTGTTTCACACATCCCTCCACTCACTGGAACCACCTGTTTGTTTCTGGTAACCACCTGTTTGTTTTCTATAGTTAAGAAAAACCATTTGTTTTTTGGTTTGTCTCTTTTTCCCCTTTGTTCCTTGGTTTTGTTTCTTTAATCCTGCATATGAGGAAAATCATACTGTATTTGGCTTTCTCTGATTGACTTATTTTGCTTAGCACTATACTGTCTAGCTCCATCTATGTTGCAAATAACAAGATCTATTCTTTTTTGTGGCTGAGTAATATTCCATTGTGTGTGTGTCTATATGTGCATACATATGTATATACGTGTGTATATATACACACACACACCCACATCTTCTTTATATTCATCTATTATTGCACACTTGAGCTGCTTCTATGATTTGGCTACTGTAAATAATGTTGCAATAAACATAGGGGTGCATATATTTCCTATTAGTGTTTTCGCAATCTTTGGGTAAAAACCCAGTAATGGAATTACTGGGTTATATGATAGTTCTATTTTCAATTTTTTTGAGGAATTTCCAAACTGTTTTCCCAGTTTGCATTATTACCAACAGTGCAAGAGGGCTCCTTTTTCTCTTCATTTTTTCCAACACTTACTATTTCTTGAGTTTCTTGAGTTTTTTATTTTAGCCATTTTGAAAGGTGTGAGATGATATCTCATTGTGGTTTTAATTTGCATTTGCCTGATGGTGAGTGATGTTGAACACCTTTTCATGTGACTGTTGGCCACCTGGACGTCTTCTTTGGAGAAATGTCTGTTCATGTCTTCTCATTTTTTAATTGGATTATTTGGGTGTTTTTTGGTGTTGAGTTATATCAGTTCTTTTTATAGTTTGGGTACTAACTCTTTATCAGATATGTCATTGGCAAATTTTTTCTTCCATTCAGTAGGCTGTGTTTTTTAGTTTTGTTGTTTCCTTTACTGTGCAGAAGCATTTTATTTTGATGTCGTCCTAATTGTTTGTTTTTGCTTTTACTTCCCTTGCCTCAGGAGATGTATATAGAAAAATGTTGCTATGGCCAATGTCAGAAAAATTACTGCCTGTGCTGTCTTCTGTGATTTTTGAGATTTAATGTTTTACATTTAGGTTCTTAGTCCATTTTGAGTTTGTTTTTGTATATGATGTAAGAAAATGGTCCAATTTTATTCTTTTTCATGTAGCTGTTCAGTTTTCTCAACAGCATTTGTTGAAGAGACTTCTTTCTCTATTGCTTATCCTTGCCTCCCTTGCAAAAGATTAATTGCCCATAAATTTGTGGATTTATTTCTGGGCTATTTTGTTCTTTTAATCTATGTGTCTATTTTTGTGCCAGTACCATACTGTTTTGATTGTTACAGCTTTGTAGTATAGCTTAAAATCTGGAGTTGTCATACCTCCAGTTTTGCTTTTCTTTTTAAAGATTGCTTTGGCCTTTGGGGTCTTTTGTGATTCTATACAAACTCTTAGTATTGTTTGTCCTACTTTTGTGAAAAATGCTGTTGGTATTTTGATAGGGATTGTATTAAACCTGAAGATTGCTTTGGGTAGTATGGACATTTTAACAATATTTGTCCTTCTAATCCATGAACATGGGATATCTTTTTATGTGCTTATGTTATCTTCAGTTTCTTTCATCAGTGTTTTATAGTTTTTACAGTGCAGGTCTTTCTACCTCCTCATTTAAGTTTATTCCTAAATATTTTATTCTAGGTACAATTGTAAATGAGATTGTTTTCTTAATTTTTGTCCCTTCTGCTTAATTATTAGTGTATAGAAATGCAATGGACTTCTGTACATTCTGATTTTTGTATCCCACAACCTTACTGAATTCATGTATCAGTTCGAGTAGTTTCTTGCTGGAGTCTTTAGAGTTTTCTTTTTTTTTTTTTTTAAGATTTTTATTTATTTATTCATAGAGACACACACAGAGAGAGAGGCAGAGACACAGGCAGAGGGAGAAGCAGGCCCCATGCAGAGAGCCTGACATGGGACTCGATCCAGGGTCTCCAGGATCACGCCCTGGGCTGCAGGCAGCGCTAAACCACTGTGCCACCGGGGCTGCCCTAGAGTTTTCTACACACAGTATCATGTCATCTGCAAATAGTGAAAGTTTTACCTCTTCCTTACTAATTTGGATGCCTTTTATCCTTTTTTTCTTATCTGATTGCTGTGGTTAGGATTTACAGTACTATGTTGAATAAAAATGGAGAAAGTAGATATCTTTGTCTTGTTCCCAACTTTAGGGAAAAGCTCTCATTTTTCCCCAGTAGGTATGATATTAGCTGTGGGTTTTTCATATATGACCTTTATTATGTTGAGGCATTATCCTCTAAACCTATTTTATTGAGAGTTTTTTTAATCATGAATAGATTTCATACTTTGTCATATTTTTTTTTCTATCTATTGAAATGATCATATGGTTTTTATCTTTTCCCTTGTTGATATCATGTTGATTTGTGAATATTGAACCAAGCTTGCATTCTAGGAATAAATCCCAGATTTATTAATAAATTGTGGTGATTGAAATTTTAAATATATTGTTGGATTTGATTTGCTAATATTTTATTGAGGATTTTTGCATCTGTTTCATTAGAGATATCGACCTGTAGTTCTCTGTTTTTGTAGTGTCTTTTCTGGCTTTAGTATCAGTGTATTGGCCTCATGGAATCAATTTAGAAGCTCTCCTTCCTCTTTTATCTTTGGGATAGTTTGAGAAGACTAAGTATTAACTCTTCTTCAAATGTTTCATAAAATTCACCTGTGAAGCCATCTGGTCCTGGACTTCTGTTTGTTGGGAGTTCTTTGATTACTGATTCAATTTCATTGCTGGTAATTGGTCTGTTCAAATTTTCTGTTGCTCCCTGATTCAATTTTGAGAGGTTATATATGTTGCTAGGAAATTATCCATTTCTTCTAGGTTGTTCAATTTGTTGGCATACATTTTTCATCATATTCTCTTACAATTGTTTGTATTTTTGTGGTGTTTGCTGTTATTTCTCCTCTTTCATTTCTGATTTTATTTGCGTCCTGTCTCTCTTACTGGATGAATCTGGTTAAAGGTTTATTAATTTTGTTGATGTTTTCGAAGAACCAGCTTCTGGTTTCATTGTTCTGTTTTACTGGTTTTTGTTTGTTTCTATTTTGTTTATTTCTGCTCTAATATTTATTATTTCTGTCTTACTCGTTTAGGGTCTTGTTTATTTTTTTTCTAGATCCTTTATATGTTTATTTGAGGGTTTTTGTTTTTGCCTCTTTAAGTAGGCCTGTATTGCTATATACTTACCTCTTAAAACAGTGTTTGTTGTAACCCAAAGATTTTGGACCATTGTGTTGTATTTCATTTATTTCTATGTATTTTTTTATTTTTCTCTTTGATTTCTTGGTTGCCCCATTTATTGTTTAGTAGCTCAATATTTAATCTCCATGCATTTGTGGTCTTTCTAGATGTTTTCTTGCCATTGATTTCTAGTTTCATAAGTTGTGTACAGAAAAGATGCATGGCATGTCTTTAGTCTTTTTAAATTTCTTGAAACTCATTTTATGGACTAATATGTGATCTATTCTGGAGAATGTTCCATGTGCACTTGAAAAGGATGTATATTCTATTGTTTTAGGATGGAATGCTCTGAATATGTCTGTTAGATCCATCTGGTCCAATGTGTCACTTGAAGACAGTGTTTCCAGGATCCCTGGGTGGCTCAGCGGTTTAGCGTCTGCCTTCCGCCCAGGGCATGATCCTGGAGACCTGGGATCAGGTCCCACATTGGGCTCCCTGTGTGGGGTCTGCTTCTCCCTCTGCCTGTGTCTCTGCCTCTCTGTGTCTCTCATGAATGAATAAATAAATAAATCTTAAAAAAAAAAAAAAAAAAACAAAGACAGTGTTTCCTTGTTGATTTTCTGTTTTGATGATCTATTCATTGATGTAATTGGGGTGTTGAAGTCCCCTACTGTTATTATATTGCTATTAATTACTTCTTTTATGTTTGTTAGTAACCGCTCTATGTATTTGGGTATTCCCATGGTGGGTGCATGAATATTTACGATTATTATATTTTCTTGTGTGCGTGTGTGCGTGTGTATGTGTGTAAGATATGTCTATCTTGTACAATATAGGTATTGGTACCTGGCTTTATTTTCACATCCATTTGCATGATAAATTCTCCTCCATTTCTTTATTTTCAATTTGCATGTGTCTTTAGGTCTAAAATGAGTGTCTTGTAGAGTCATGCTTTTTTATCCATTCTATCACCCTATACTTTTGATTAGAGCATAGTCTATTTACATTCAAAGTATTATTGATAAGTATGCACTTATTGCCATTTTGCTACTTGTCTTATGGCTCTTTTTGCGAATCTTCTCTGTTCCTTTCTTCTCTTGCTCTTGTCTTTCATGGTTAGTTGATTTTCTTTAGTGATGATATTGGGTCCTTTTACTTTTTTGCATATCTATTACTGATTTTTGATTTGTTATTCTTATTTAGTTTGCTAACATCTTCTGCATATAGCGGTCTATATTAAGATAATGGCTGCTTAATTTTATTTATTTATTTAAAAATTTTTTAAATTTAATTTTATTTATCTTTAATTTTTTTAAGATGATGGTGCTCAAGTTTAAATACATTCTTTACTCCTCTCCCTCCTACATTTTAGGCATATGATGTCATACTTTACATCTTTTTAGTCTTTGAGTCCCCTGACTGATTTTTATAGATATACTTAATTTCACTGCTTTTGTGCCTCGTACTTTTCTTGCTCCTATTTATGGTCATTCTTCCCACTCAAAGAGTCTCCCTTAACATTTCCTGTAGGGCTGGTTCAGTGGACATGAATTCCTTTATCCCTAGTTTGTATGGGAAACTCTATTTTTCCTTTAATTCTGAACCATAGCCTTGCTGGATAGAGAATTCTTGGCTGCAGGTTTTTTCTTTCAGGATTCTGAATATATCATGCCACTCTTTTCTGGCCTGCTAAATATCTGCTGAAAAATCTGCTGATGGCTTTATGAGGTTACCCTTGACTATAAATGTTTTCTTTTCTCATGCAGCTTTTAAAATTCTCTCTTTATCACTACTTTTTGCCATTTTATTTATTATGTGATTTTGTGTGGATCTCCTTGGATCAGTTTTGTTGGGGGCTCTCTGTGCCTTTTGGATTTTGATTTCTGTTTCCTTTCCTAGACTAAAGAAGTTTTCAGCTATTCTTCAAATAAATTTTATGCCCCCTTTTATCTTTCTTCTCTTTATGGGATCCCTATAATGTAAATATATTACATTTGATTGTGTAGCTGAGTTCCCTAAGTCTATTTTCATTTTGTATTATTAATTTTTTCTCTCACCTGTTCAGCTTGATTATTTTCCATTATTTCGTCCTCCAGGTCCCTGATCTTTTCTTCTGCTTTCTCTAGCACACTATTTATTCCATCTAGTGTATTTTTCAATTATTGAGTTCTTCATTTCTGATTTGTTATTTTTTATGTTTTCTGTCTCTTTAAGGGTCTCACTGAGGCCCTCCACTCTTTCCTCAAGTCCAGTGAGTATATTTATAACCATTACTTTAAATTCTCCTGCAGGCATTTTACTTATCTCCATTTCACTTAGGTATCTTGTGATTTTGTCTTGTTCTTTCATCTGGGACATATTCCTATGTGTCCTCCTTTTGTCTAACTCTCTGTGTCTGTTTCCATGTGTCAGCTATATTTCCTGCTCTTGAAAGTAGTGGCCTTAGGAAGAAGAGGTCCTGTAGCACCCTGTAGTGCAATGTTCCCTGTTCACCAGAACCTGCTGCTTCAGGGTTGTTTCCTAGGTGTGCTGTGTGGACTCTGCTGTTGTGGCTGAACTACTTTTTTCTTCAGTCCAGTCATCTGCAATGTCCCTCTTTGCCTGTTGTGAGTAGGGTTTGGTTCCTGTGGTGTTAGTAGATGCCTTGGGCTTGATTCGTGTCAGATATGGCATTTGCCATAGATGCATAAGTAACACTGAGGTGCAGGTTGCTTTCCCTGTTTTGTCCTCTGAAAAGCATTTATGGTGACGCTAGGGTCCAGTCTGACTGGTGTGTGTGGTTTTCTTCCCTTCTCCCTGGGGCAGGCATCACTTTGGAGTGGTGCTGGCCCATCAGGGCTGCTTGCATACTGCCAGACTTGTGGCACTGCTTTGGATGGGCTCAGACTGAGAGTATATTGGAGGGTGTTGATCTGCAGAAGCCTGTGGTGTCTGATGTGGGATGTTAGCAAGGCTTGCACGGGTCTTCCATGGGAGGAGACATTGAGCTGAGGCCTGGCTTGAGGGGGTGTGTCTGCAGGGGAACACATGGGCAGGGCATACTGTTGGCAAGTTAGGTAGGAGTGTAGGTGCTTTCAGCTGGTGGCATGTGCTTAGGCTAAGGGGTAGGGCAGGAAAATAGTGCAGGTCAGCTACTTTATTCCTAGACAAGTCTCTCATGGATCCTTGCCCATGCTCTTAGATTAGTAAACAAATCTTCCTCCCATATGACCCAGGCGTTTTTCAAACTGCTGCTTCTATGCTGTATCTCAGTAGGGCTTTTTCTTATGCTGTCTCTTTAAGAGTAGGGACTCAGCTTCATCTTGCTCTCCTGGCTCTCCCAGAGCCAAGCCCACAGATTTTTAAAGTTCTAGGTTTTAAGTCCCAGTATTTGTAAAAAACCTGTGAGAGTCAGCCATTCTGATTTTTCAAACAAATATGGGGATTCATCTTTCCTGTGTGGGCTCCCTCATGTGAGAGTCTATTTCTCCCCCTCCCTGAGTCTGTATTGCTCCTCCCTCCTGTGGAAAGTCCCTTGGGTTCCTGCATCTCAGCCCTTCCTACCCTCTTCACTATGGCCTTTTCTCTTCATTTAGCTGTGGAGAGTTCTGCTAGTCTTCAGGTCATTTTCTGAGTTATTTAAACTGATATAATTGTTATCTACTTGTAACCATGGGAAGAGATGAGCTTAGGGTCCTTCTTTTCTGCTGTTTTCCCCAGGAAAAAAAAAGTTTTAATCTACCTTTTAAAACTAAAAACCATGGCTTTTTATGTTTTACTGGTTTTGCTCAATGAGGGGACTGGTCTGAAAAGATCTAATTAACTATTTCTGGAAGAAAAATATACATTTAAAAAGGTGCTATGTCTTTGCTTATATAAACTGGCAGTTAAGAGACTCTTAGTATTATGACAAGATTAAAATTATCTGAGAGCGAGGTGTTGGAGGTTTTTGGTCAGACTGAGGCAGGCAGGTGATATTGCTTAGATGTCTATTGACTAACTGTCACAGCTTTTTCCTTTTATACATCACGGTAGTCCTCCAAACAGTGTGGTGAGGTTGTCTTGGGGGCATCTGTCTTTAAGCACTGGACATTGTGAAAATTTATGGCTATTTATTGTAGTCTTGATATGTGTGTATCTGCTTTCCACTAAAAAATTAAGTGTATTGTCTGTGCTCTCTTCTGATAACTGTATGGGCACTATATTTAAAGTATATGCACTGTTGAGGCGCCTGAGTGGCTTACTTTGGCTCAGGTTATGATCTCAGGGTGGTGAGATCGAGCCCTGCATCAGGCTTTGCTTGTCCCTTTCCCTCCCCCATGCCCCTCTCCCTGCTCTCTCAAACAAATAAACAAAATCTTAAAAAAGAAAAAAAAGTATACGCATTGTCTTTCCCCTCCTAGATTTTCCTTTTTGACATAAAGTTCAGACTCTGTGGCATTAAAGGGCCCAGGCTATCATTCTGAATCAATATAGAGAAATTTGTTTCGCTTGAATTAATTACATATTTATTGTCTGTCAGAACATAAGGCAAACATATGGATGAAGAAAATTAAAATACACCCTCTGACCCATAGAAGCATGAGGTCCAGGAAATGGATGAGAGAAGTGTGCAACCCTGCTATAACGTGGAATATGGCAGCCATTAGGAAAATGCTAATGAAACTGTGAGGGGAGAGGCTCTGTTTTGTTGGGTAAAGTCTGGAGAGGTTTTAGGAAAGAGGTGACATTTGAGCTGATTCTTGATAGATGTATAGGATCTGTTCATTTGCTTGGGAATGGGAGGCCTACCCTCTGATGGAGACAGGAGAGCGAAGGTGGGAGTTGATTTAACAGAGTTTCTGTGAGCTGTCAGGTCTGATAGAGTAAAGGGAAGTATGTTGGTTCCATATTGGAAAGAGTCTTGACACCTGGGTAAATAGCTTGAAATTAATTTAGGAAAGAGTGATGAGCTCTCTCAAAGGTGCTAGAGGTGAAAGTGGCAAGTCATACCACATGCTTTAGGACCTTGTGCTTGCAGCTTTGTCACGGTTGAGTTCTAGCAAGGAAACACAGTTAAATGCAATAATTCAGCAGCCTTTTGTTGTCTTTCACGTTTGCCATTCTTTAGGTAGATTCAAGATAGTTATTTCATTTCTTGGGGAAAATCCATGTGATTATTGCATATATCCACTAATCTATTTATTGAATACCATTTTATTGTGCAGGCAAAATGCCAAGGCTAGTTCTTTTTTTTTTTTTTTTTTTAAGATTATATTTATCTATGCAGGAAGCCCGATGTGAGACTTGAGACTTGATCCCACTCGATCCCAGGACTCTGGGATCACACCCTGAGCTGAAGGCAGATGCTCTGCTTGGGGCAGATTTTGATCAAAGCTTCACAGAGGAGGCAGTTCAGCTGTATCTTGGAGGATGAAGAGGGGGAATTCCATGTAGAGGAATAGCATGTGGGGCATCCACATGGTGTAGGACAGAGGCATGGGAATGTTGATGCAGATGATCAGGTCCACAATGTTAATAGGACCAGGGTTTTGGGTATGAGTCAAAAGGGAGAACTGAAGTTGGAGAGGTGGAGACAGACTATAGAGAGAGTCTTGGGGGCCACCTAGGGGGCTAGAGACTTTATCTTGAGGGTGTTGAAAAGCTACTGGATTATTTTAAATAGACACAGAAAAAATAATCAGATTTGTGTTTTAGATTGAAGATAAATGAAAGGAGAAAGGTGGGAGGTGAGGTTCCCATGGTCTCAATAAGGCCTGAGTAAGACTGCAGAATTACAGATAAACAGGAGAGACAATGAACGGATATACAAAAATTTGGTGGTTTAGCCATATGTAAAGTGAAATCCAAATCCCATGTTGTTATTCACTAACGGTTCCTGGCAGAAGACAGGTTGGTAGGGGGAGGAGTCGGCTTGCGGCAGGACGACTCAGGGATGCCCGGATGAAAGAAGCCGTGGATGACACCAGATGTGCCAATTCCATGAGCTTCCCCAAAGAAGCCCTACCTGCTTTATATATATATATATATATATTTTTTTTTAAATGCCCATAACCCAGGAATAGATAGCCTAAGTGTCGTGTGTTTTAGACACATGAAAGTAGTTTTGATATTTATTTTATTTTTTGAAAATTTATTTATTTATTTTAGAGAGGGAGAGAGAGCACAAGCCGGAGGGGCAGAAGGTGAGGGAGAGAGAATCTCGAGCAGACTATGTGCTGAGTACAGAGTCCGATACGGGGCTTGATCCCACAACCCTGAGCTCCCAACCTGAGCTGAAACCAAGAGTTGGATGCTTGACTGACTCTACCACCCAGACGCCCGATGTTTATTTTAATACAGTAAACAAATATTTTTCTGCTAGCATCTGGTAGGTATATTTTGCTCTTGCTCAGCTAGGTGAGTGCTCTAGACTTTAACCTATAAGGATGAGGAGGGAATGGTTGTCTCATCGACCCTAAGGTCCTGACCATCAGCATCAGAGGCAATAATTACTAACTTACGTGACTTTCCTTTCGGCAGTCTATTCAGGGGTTGGACACCTTGGAAGAAAAGAGGAGGATTAGAAGGATGATGGGATGTTGGTAGGAGAGATGTGGCTTCTGTTGTTGGCCGTCTGACTCCTTCTTGTGAGATAATGGCAAGACTGGTTGCCTTTTCGAGGTCTACTTTTTCCTGATACTTTTGAAATGCTGATGTGCCTGTACATAGAACTAATATTGATCTGAGAGAAATTCCGATTGTAGGGTTGGTGACTTTTTGTCTGAAAGACCCATTCTCTCTTCTGATAGAATCGTGTGAAGCCTTGGGATGGGATTCAGGCCCTCCGTGGGGACTATGGCTATACACTTGTGGCGCAACATGAAACATCTACCTGGTGGGGAAGGATAAACCACTTTGTGTCTTTAATAAGCAAAGATGATTGGAATCAAATTTTAGTTTTAGAATTGGAACGTGTGCTGAAAGTATGTTCTTGGGGAACAGAATTCACTGCTTGTAGACTTCTATTACCGGTCATTTATATTCAGTGATCTTCAGAAAACTTTTCTAAATTATTTTTTCCCCTCCGACTAATATTTTAATATGGAAACAAACACCAAGGATCCTTCCCTGCACTGTCATTTATCTCTTCCCAATCTCATTTTCCTTTCAGATACTCTCAGATGCGACACAGCCTCTTGAAAGTCAGAATTTTTCTCCTGTGGTGCGAGATGTAAGTCATGAAAACCGTTTTTTCCCCCAAATGTATTTTTCCCACTACCATCCTCTCTCCTTCTCTCCCTTCCCCTCTTTCTCCATCTTTGTTACATGAGCTCATGTTTGTGGGTCTAAAACATGGACACTAAAGAAATGTCTTGTCACACACATTTAGGCAGTGATTACATCCAACGGTGTATTGCCTGATAAGTATAAATACATCCAGAAACTCCGAGAGAGCAGGTAAGCATTATTCTTACGTTGGATTTGTTGAGTATTTTTAAATGCTTCTCTGTGAGTTCATGATGCTAGGTTTGCACAGTTTTAAAAATGTCTGCAAATATAGAAAACTATGTGACTGGCTGGAACCAGTGGGAGTTATTTTCCCCTGAACATCATTTTGGCTTGCTGATCGCCTGTGTAGACTTGGGTGTAAGCAAGCAGAAGTCCAAACAGTTGTCCTCTGGGTAGCCCCTTGCTCCTTCTCTAATGTTTTGCATATCGACGTGTCTCTGTTATTTTCTCAAAGAAAATAAGCACATAACCCTTTCTGCGGTGCTTTCAGTCTGGTTTTTAGCTGAGGGTTTAGACTATTTTGTTTAGGCAAGTGGGCTCTTATTTAGAAATTACGAGAAGCAGTAAAGAAAGAAAATGGTGAGGGGTCAGTTTTCCCTGGGAATTCTTTTTAGGAGGAAGGTGCCGAGCAGTAATGGGATAAATGTAGCCAGGAGAAGGGTTCTCTTAGAGGGGTACTTGGCTAAGGCCCTTGTTTCCTTAATTGATTTTACTACTCAGAGTTTGAAAACATTGACATTTCTTCGGGATGTGTCTTTATCTGCTCCACTGGTCTATTCACATTTAACAAAATAACCGACGCACTGAGTTCTCAGGAGAGACCAGAGTGGGAAAAGTAGAAAGAAGCAAACAAACTGCCTCATCTTCTTTCTCAGTTCTTCGAGCTGTAGAAGTAAATAAGAGATCTGCTTGCATCACGCCGCACTACTGCCGTGTGGGTCCGTCCGTGTTCGCTTTCTTACAGTTACTTTTTATGTGTCAACAAAATATTCCGGGATAAGATACCCAGAAATTTTTTTTTTTAACTGGCTAGCACTATAGCCCTATGGGCAGGTTTCTTATAGGGGAAACGGCACGTGTGTTCGTTTCTCGTAACTCTCTGTATCTTCTGATTCTTATCATCTTATTACTAATCCTAATAACATGCCTAACATGACCAGTCACGATGGTGTTTTCACTCTTACACACCGTATTTCTTGTAGCAGCAAGTCTAGGACTTCCTGCCCTCCTTCCCAGTGGAATCTCTGTGCAGAGACTGATAATGAAGATTGTATTTTGAAAGGAAATTTAAGTCATCTTAAATATCTGCCTTATTCACATGTTTTCTTCATCACTTAGCACAGTGATTGTTAACCTCGAGTGTTTGAGATGGCTGATGGGGCGGACAGTACTAAAATCTAGGAGTGAGTTTTTAAAAATATATTTTGAATATTTTATTTTTGGGCATCAAAACAATATAATTTAATTACCTAAACTATAGAAAGTGTTGTTAGAAAGGATATACAATAGCCAAATAATTGTGTCTTTTTTTCCTGGGGGGATGAAATGGATGGGGGTGGAGATTAAAGGAGACTCACCTCATCAGTAATAGGAGTGTGGAGGGTGAAGAGGGGCAAGGACATTTTGTATTTAAATTTATTTTTATTGACTTATAATTAATGGAAAGGTTAAAGCTTGAGAGACCTCTTGACCTAAAAGATTCTAACAACAGAGCCTTTTGTTATGTCCCTGGGACCACGCCATTCCCATGGTCTTCCACTGATATCTGTAAATTTGATTTAACAGAATCTTAATGAGTATCTTCCATTAAGAAAATTTGTTGAGCATTAATGGGTTTATAAAGATGAACATGACAGTCACGATCTTGGAGGTCATAGTTTGTAGGAGAGACAGAGGGTTAATCTGTCAGGAAGGGACAAATTCCAACAGAATAAACTGTTCAAGCATTAAAATCCTGCTGAGTTAATTCATCTTAGGTTTTTACATTTAACCCATGGAATTGGCAATTTCAAAAGTATGGTTTTAATTGTCTTCAAGGGACTCTGATGATAAATGACAAAACAAAAATATGGCTAATAATAATCTCCTCCTCTGATTGTTTTAATAATTAAGTAAGGTGTCTGATGTATAGTCCCTGGCATGATTTGAATCATGTACCCTGGAAGGACAAAATGTGAAACCAAGTTACTCGGTTGTGAGTAAGCCAGGTGGTAGCCCGGCATCTGCACCTCGCCTGTAGTTGGGAATTCATGAAAGTCTGTGGACACACACTTCAGAGAAGTCAGGGTCTGTTATTCATTGTACAAAATCTAAAATAAGGGACACCTGGGTGGCTCAGTGGCTGAGCATCTGCCTTCAGCCCAGTGCGTGATCCCAGGGACCCAGGATCAAGTCCCACGTCGGGCTCCCTGCGTGGAGCCTGCTTCTCCCTCTGCCTGTGTCTCTGCATCTCTCTCTCTCTCTCTGTGTCTCTCGTGAATAAATAAATAAAATCCTTTTTAAAAATCTAAAATAATTAATAAAAAGTATTGGGCTAGGGAATGTATTGAGGTCTTTATTATAAGAAACGTGGGAAAAATCATTGCTTCATAGTCTAAGGTTCAGTTTTTTTGGGGGATAGCAAGATTTTGTTATTTATTATTTTGTTGTTAAATTTTTCTTCCCTTCCCTTCTTTTATTTATAGGGAACTTGCTCAGTCACTTTCAATGGGCACCAAAAAAAGGGTCTTGGTTCTTGGATCTGGTTATGTATCTGAACCCGTTTTGGAATACTTGTCAAGAGATAACAGGATAGACATAACAGTAGGTAAATAAGCCCTAATTTTTAAAGAAGAAGAAGAAGGAAAACTGATTTCAAAGCATACTTACTCTGTGAATTTTAGATGACTATCTTGTTTCTAAACTTTGAGGAATTGTTTTTGGAGATGTTGAAATGTGTTGTACTCTCGGCCTGGTGAAGGATAATATAAAAATTGGACTTTTGTATTCTTGGTCTAGGCTCTGACATGAAGGACCAAATTGAACAGTTAGGCGAGAAATATAATATTAATCCTGTTAGCATGGACATTAGCAAACAAGAAGAGAAGTTGAGCTCCTTGGTGGCAAAACAGGATCTTGTCATCAGGTTAGTATCTAGGAAGAGATGATTGTCATATATTTTGTTGTTGTTATGTCTCCTTCCTTATTTTCTCTTTCTCCTAAGAAAATTTTCAATTGAAGCGTGTACCCAGAAATATGCCCAAATCGTAAGTGTATGTAGTTCAGTGAATTTTCACAGTGAACACACTTCATAACCATCATCCACATCCAGAAACAGAATAACAGTACCCCAGGAGCATCCCATGTGTCCGTTTCCATTATTAGCCCTGCCCCTAAGGGTAAGCACTATCCTGGCCTGTCACATATACATTGATTCTTGCTGGTTTTCAGCTCCGTCCCATAGGCACCACTCAGCCTGTCCTCATTTGCGGCCACCTTCTTTCTTCAACACTGACCGTGAGAGAGGTTTGTGTTGTTGCCTGTCGTTGTAGTTTACTCATCCTAATTGCTGGGTGACGTTCCCACTGCGTGAATATCCCCTTACTATTCACTTGGCCATTGATGGATGTTTAGATTGTTCCTGGAGTTCAGCTATTATGAATTATGTTGTTATGAACATTTTAGTATTTGTCTGTTATTTGCCATTTACACATATCTTGGATGTGTATCTAGAAGTAGAACCTCTGTGTCAAAACTATTCATGTTTCATCTATTTTAGTGGCTATTTTATCTTTCGGACATAATAAAGCTTGAATGAAAATGACTAGATTTTCGAGCATTATGACCATTTTTAGTCTTATCGGAGGAATACATCTCGAAATTCAGTATTTATTACTGATAAAAATGTAGGTCTAACTTCTAGGTACACAGCTACATGAGAGTCACTCTATAATTAAACTGGGTTTTGAAATACCAAAGTGAGGAGAAGAACAGTCATTTATTTTTAGAATATAATTTTTCCAAGAATGAAGGAAGAAAGCTATCTGCTCATCCATAATTGGGTCACTTTCATAGTTAAATCAGATTGAAATGATATCTTTGGAGGAAGCTCTGTGTGTCCCTCTTCAAAAAACCCAAAAAACCAAATGGGTTTCGAAAATATACAATGAGGGATCCCTGGGTGGCGCAGCGGTTTAGCGCCTGCCTTTGGCCCAGGGCGCGATCTTGGAGACCCGGGATCGAATCCCACGTCGGGCTCCCGGTGCATGGAGCCTGCTTCTCCCTCTGCCTGTGTCTCTGCCTCTCTCTCTCTCTCTCACTGTGTGCCTATCATAAATAAATAAAAATTAAAAAAAAAAAAAAAAAAAAAAAAAACGAAAATATACAATGAAAGGTAGTCTTTTGTGGGAACTTGTAGATTAACTCTTGATGTATTTAAATTATACGCTCACTTTGGGCACTTAAGATGTTATCCTATTTATGTAAATTTAATGTGCAATAATTTTTATTCAGCAAAAATTAATCAGTGACCCACAGACCTTGTCTGTTAGTGATATGACTATAATTCATAATGGAATGTTCTAGCCTCCTGAATAAAACAAAGAGAATTTGTTTTGCCACACACAAATACCTAAGTAAAACATTGTGGGTTTTTATATATATATATATATATATAAATGTAAGGAAGAAAACATGATAAGACACATTTGGAACTAAATCTGCAGCAAAATAGGACAAGATAATAATCTATTAATATGCACATATTTTAAAATTTAGCAAACTGATGGCCTCAAATAAAATTTAACATTAACAAAATCTGTTTCATATTTAATATTTCTCAATTGGTTGAGTTTCCATGCCGGAGAGTGGTAATATCGTTAAACACTCTCACCTTGTAGCGTTCTTTAAATAATTTTTTATTTTTTAAGTTGGAGAAAGAATATTTTGATGAAAACACAGTAATACTACCAAAATAAAATGAACTAAGTATGTTTCACAAAAAAAATTATAATATGTCAAATCCTCATGGCTTTAATTTGGCAATTCTCGTTCTTAGTGTTTTAATGCAAATGAGTAATTGAATTTGATAAGTTACTTTGAAAATTCTATTTCTATTTTGTGTATCTTCTAACCAGAGGCATTTTAAATTATTTGGATTAATTGGGTTGGAATCAACTCAAATAATTCAAGAGTTATGTCCCTTTGAGTAGGTTCTATATTACATATGCAAAGAGTTATGAAAGCTAATCCTTTTGTCTAAAACAGGCACCATTAATCAAAGTTCTGGCACTCTAGTTCTTAGCATATCATTAGGTTAGTACAGATTATGCCATCATCGGGGTCCCTGCTCAACGGGGAGTCTGCTTTCTCACCCCCCGCCCTGCCCTGCCCTCCTCCCGCTGGAGCTCGCACGTGCATGTTCTCGCTTTTTCTCTCAAATAAATAAATAAAAAATCTTAAAGAAAAAAAAACTCGATTTAATCTTTAAGATGATGTCATTATATACATTTTCTATTAATACTTTTTCAATAGAGTTTTGCATGTATTTTGTTCATTGGCTTTTAAGGGGTTACCATGTTTGGTAATAATTCTTTTTTGATTAAAAAAGTAAAAAAACAGAGAGTAAGAGTTTTCATATTATAACTGGCAAGATATGAACACAATTTTATTTTACATGATAATAAATCTAAGTAGCAATACTCTATTAACCTGAGGAGGCATAAGTATCTGAGAGGTGATTTTATTGTTGTGTCTTATATAAAATAGAGAAAATGTGAAGTTTACAGGATGAATTTGACAAGTACAGTGATACAGTGTGATCATATTTATAAATTTGTAATTATATTTTCATTGTACTTTGTAGAGTGCTTTACCACAGAGGCAATAAGCTTGTAGAACTGGAGTATTGTTATGCAGTTGACAGGATGTTCTATTATTCCTTGGACAGAATATGAATATATTCATTTATATTAACACTTGCAGAAATTCGGGTTTTTTGTGATTGTGTGGTCCTAGTGCCAAATTAAAACACCAAAGCCAGATTTTTAGAAAATCCAACTGAAGTTGAGTTTTGAACACATTTTAATTTTGGCTTAGCACATCGACTTCTAAGCATTTAGATAGCTTTTATACCAATCAGTACCATTAAGCTTATTTTCCTCCTTTGGACCTTCCTAGATTCTACTTTGAAATGTAACACCTGGGTCATTTTGACTTAGTTTCACCCAACCTGATAGCCATTTGGGAAATACAGAGGAAAAAGAAAAGCAACCTTATCTTCTAGTAGGGGAGCCAAGACAGAAAATGATAGAAATATTAGAAGGATAAATGGAACTAATCCTATTAAATGTTGCAAAGAAATAGCTGAATGAATGTAGAAGAAGATCTGGCTTTGGGGGAATCTGGGAGAGCTTCTTGGAGGAGATGCCTTTTCCGACATTTGTTTAAGTAGGGTCTGGCCTGGGCAGGGATCAGTGGGTGGACATAGTTTTCCAGGTAGAAGGTTCAGTGAGAGTAAAGTTCCAGAGCTGGAAAAGTACCGGCTGTGAGTGGAGAATGACAATAATTTCTTTGGTTCCCATATATGGCTTCTGAAGGGGATAGAAGGAGAACAGTGGAAAGGCTAGGTGAAGGCCAAATTGTGGAGGGTTTTAAATGTGGTAACAGGATGAATTTATTCTGTAGTTTTCAGAGTCATTGGTGACCTTGGACGGAATAGCTTAATCAGAGCGATGACTTAGCGTTAGTGCAGTTCAAGGTACACTGGAGGGTAGGGTGGGGCAAGTGTCTGACTAGTTTCTCTCTGTTTTTAAGCTTATTGCCTTATGCACTGCATCCTCTTGTGGCCAAGGCATGCATCAGAAGCAAAGTTGACATGATCACTGCAAGCTACATCACACCGGAGCTAAAAGAATTAGAAAAGAGGTAAGTTTCAGTCATCTTCAACAAAATAGCTCCGTGGTGTGGAGAATAGATATTTTTATTTCATATCCAACTTTTTCGTCCTCCCCTTTCCACCTGTTGTAGTGTGGAAGACGCTGGCATCACAGTCATTGGTGAACTGGGATTGGACCCTGGTCTTGACCATATGTTGGCGATGGAAACCATAGACAAGGCCAAGGAAGTGGGAGCCACGGTGAGTCCAATTTACACCCAAAAGTCCATTTAGGAAAATATTAGAAGGTCCCGATTTTTGCGTACAAAAATAATCTTTTTATAATTTTGATTAAGGAAGCTGATAGAGTATAACTCAAACTTTGAGTAGAAATTTCAAGTAAAATCCTCTAACTGCAAAAATATCTGTATGATAAAACAACATCCTAGGCTTAGCAATTGATTTTTAGAAAAATAGATGTTACTGTACTATTTTGGTTTAGTGAAAGCTTTCAGACTGCTTTTGGAGATAATAAGATTTGACTTTTAAAAGTGGGAAAAATTCTTTGGAAAATTGTCATTTTTTGGTAAATGGAGTCTGTTTTACACATGAGAAGGAACGATTGGATATGAAAATGTGTTGAGTCAGATTCAGTGGTTTAGGTTGTATATGTGTCACAGGCATGGAATCAAATGTAGAATCAAATTAATCATGATTATATTTTATATAAAGATTAATTACATTGTATATCATTCTGTACACTTCTATCACAAAATATATAATCAAACATATCATTTGAACACAAAAGTCAGGAGGAACCAACTAAGCAGAATTGAATTAATAGTTGGATTTTTAACTAGTAAAATATTAGTCACAAACTCCAGTGGATTTTAAAAATGTATATACATAATGTCACTGACTTAATCGGATGGCGTTTGGCTTTAAGGAAGGCTTTTGAAAGCCTTTGTAAGTTTAGGGAAGAAAAGACAGCAAGGTTACCTCCTTTATCCCATTTCTGCCATTGTCTTTCATCCCGTATTTTACAGATTGAATCTTACATTTCCTACTGTGGGGGGCTTCCAGCCCCTGAACATTCAGACAATCCTTTGAGATACAAATTTAGCTGGAGTCCCCTGGGAGTCTTGACCAACATGATGCAGCCGGCCACCTACCTGCTCGATGGAAAGGTGAGGGATTATCCGCGAGCTTTCGCCAGGCAGACCTGCAGCACCTGTCTTGGCTGGGCCCACACTCCTCCTCCCTGGCGCCAAGGCCTTTGCCAGTCCTCTCTGCCCCTCCCTCCACCTCCACCCCGGGCTGACAGTGCACCCCCACCCTGCATCCCTACCCCACCCTGTACCCCGACCCTGGGCTGACAGCACACCCCCTGCTCCTCCACCCTGCACCCGGGCTGACAGTGCACCCCCACCCTGCATCCACACCCCCATCCCCGCTCCCCGGGTCGCCTGGCCGGCTGCTGGCGCCCAGGTGCGATGGCACCGGGCCAGGTGTAGTGACCACAGTGCCCCCTGATGTTCTTCAGGTGGTGACAGTGGCAGGTGGCGTCCCCTTTCTGGATGCAGTGACCCCCATGGGGTATTTCCCGGGCCTGAACTTGGAGGGCTACCCCAACAGGGACAGCACCCAGTACGCGGCGACCTACGGCATCCCGACGGCGCGCACGTTGCTGCGGGGGACACTGAGGTACCAGGTGAGGGCGGCGAGGCCTGTGGCCTGTCGGGGGGATGTGCCCGGGCCCAAGGCGACCAAACCAGCCGGTGCACCCCGCTCCCTTGGGGCTCCTTGGAGGGGATGTCCCGGGCACGACTGAACCCAGCCCAGCCGGGAGGTGATGCTGTAAGGAGTCGGGTGTGGGGGGTGCAGGCCGCTGCAGGCCCCCAGGGATCTGGGGCCAGGTGACCCCACTGCTCCGCTCCTCCTCGGTGCTGGCCGCCGTCCCAGGCTCCCCGGGGGGCAGCATGCAGCCCCCACCTCTTTGGTTCACCTCGGGGACTGGACAAGGACGCTAAGAATATCTCCGTTGTCCCCTTAGCCCTGAGGCCAGGGGGTGAACTAGGCCGCTCGTTCCATGTCCCTACAGCTGAAGATGCGGTTAGTCCACTTTCCCCAAGCAAATCTGAAATGTTTTTACCACCAACTGGGGGTGTGGACCCCAGGAGCGTGAACACAATCGTCCACCACGTACTTACCCATCACAAAGGAGCGGGGACAGACACCAGCAGACACTCCCGTCTGAACTGAGGCCGTAACACCCTCAGCGCCGGCAGATTTCTTGATTCTGTTTTCTTCATTTTTTTTTTTCAGAGAATATCAGTAGTATTTTTTGGAGGGGTCCAAGAATTAGGATTTTTTTCCTTCCTTTTTTTCCCCCAGCCCCATGCCCACTGTAGAGCCCACCGTGGAGCTTGAGCTCACAACCCTGAGATCAAGACCTAAGCTGAGCTCAGGAGTTGGACGCTCAACCCACCGAGCCGCCGGGCGCCCCCAGTCAGGGTTTTGGGATGGCCTCGCCTGGTCTCTTGCCGAGCACGTAGACCCAGGTTAGGGTCTGTAGGAGGTTTTACGAGCTCTACGAGCCCACTAGAGCGCCCAGGCCGCGTGGATGACCCGGCCCAGGGAGCGTCAGCGAGGCCCCCCCGGGCAGGCCGGCGACCCTTCACCAGCTTCCGTGTTCTGAGTACGGCAGGACCCCAGGCCCCCGCGCCGGCCTGTCCCCCGCGTGTCCCTTCAGGCGGAGCTGGCGGTCCCTGCCGTGGCTCTCCCTCAAGGCTCCCCCTTGCCCCCCATCGTGTGACTTAGGAGCCGCGCTCGGGGGCCTACCTGTGGCCCTGGCCGCCGTGTGCGGGGGACAGTGGCCAGTCGGCAGGTGGCTCCGGGTTGGGGTGGTCTTCGGGTTCTGTTACCCTGGACCGCGGAGGGCAGGCGGGGCAGGCACCAGGGCCCCAGGCCGGCCCTGGCCCGGAGCAGCGTCCTCGCCCTCGTCTCCCCCGTGAAGGCCAAGCCTCACACCCGGTCACCGGTCCCCGCTCCAGGGCTACGCCAGGGCGCTCAACGGCTTCATGAAGCTGGGCCTGATCAACAGGGACGCGGCTCCCGCGCTCCGGGCCGAGGCCAACCCTGTCACCTGGGTGAGTGACCCCCGAGCGTGTCGCTTCGCTGTCCCTCAGGGGTGGGACGCTGGTTCCAGCCAAGCGCCCTCCGCGGCCCCGACGCCCGTGGACCGCCCGAGAGGCCCGGGCCTGGCCCGCCAGGTCCCAGCGCTTCGCTCATCCCGTGGCTTTCACCTGTGAGCACTTTGGGTTTCCAGCCACTGAGCTGCCCGTGCCTGTGCTGCATCAAGCCCTCGGGGCCTCGGGGGTGCAAGGGGGGCCCTAGCCGCCGCCCTCACTCGCCGGCCACGCACTCGAGCCTGTGCCCGTGTCCGCGGGCAACGCCACGGACCTACCACAGGGTGAGAAAGACCAGTGTGACCGACCGGCCGCCTACTCAGCCTCTGCATTAGGCGCAGTTTTCCATGAAGCCGAGAGCCCCCCAATGTGTCTTACGTTTCACAAATGTACGTGTTGGACAGAAGTGAATAAACACGTATGGGGTGAATCCTGAGGTGGAGGCAGCTGGACGGGAGGGCTGGGACGCGTACCCTTGGGGCGGTCCCAGGATGTTAGTGGCTACAGAATAGGGGCTGGCAAACTTTTTTTTTTTTTTTTTTTGTAAAGGACCAGATTATTAATATATTAGGCTTTGAGGCCTGTACGTACTCATTTCTACATAAACAAATGAGTATGACTCCCTTCTAATGCGAGTCTTCTTTACAAGACCAGGTGGTGAGCCAAATATGGCCTGTGAACCATTTTGTTTTTCCTTGATCAAGAGTCTAACTTTTTCTCCTGGGATCCTGGAGAAAGTCTTGTTTGGAAAGTAGAACAAGCTATGACCATGCTTAAGTATTCTTGCTTTGAGATTTTATTATCTGCAAGGTCTTTCTCTTCTCTTGAACCTACCAAAGAACTCTGGTTGCTATTGGCAACCATAGCAACGAGCCCATTCCATTTGATCCTGGCCAAAATGGACTACTGGAGGGAGAGGGAGAATGAGTGAAAACGTAACGGGGACGATGTGATGGTAAATACGGTGCCACCGTTTTAGAATTGATTTCATGCCATGATCCATTTTTATTGCTGAAACATCGTTTTAGAATATCACTTGTTCACGAGTGTGTGGATGTGTGTATGCATGTGTGAGTATTACAGTTTATTATTTCTAGTCATTTCTGATTTAAAATATGAGGTGCACATGTGATCGAATGCCTTAGCGGGATAATTTCTCAACTGATTACTTATTAGGAACTTAGGATTTTATCTTTATTTTTCTGACCAGAAAGAGCTCCTTTGTGGTCTGGTTGGGATTTCACCATCCTCCAAGCATGACGTGCTTAGGGAAGCTGTGTTTGAGAAGCTGGGAAGAGATAATACCCAGCTGGAGGCTGCTGAATGGTAGGCACCCACCGGTCAACTTGGCACAATATGGGATTCCTTCAATATCAATAAAAATATCAATGATTTCTTAGTCCTTTCTAGTAAAAGGGACTAGACGTTTTACATTGTCTTTGATTAACTTGCTGCTCTAATGTTGGCCTGTAGTAGAGATTTCCATGAACTGTGTTCATGTGGGGATAAAAAGGTAGATAGAAACTCAATGGCAGTTGTGACTTGGGAAGTACTTATTTTGAGACACTTCACTACTCAGTTCCCCAGAAAGCTGGGATATTTTTTTCTGTCCCGTGGGAGATTCTCCTACTCTTCTCCATCTACTTCACACAGCTGTGGCCCATTATGCTGCTCTTCTTCCTGTGGGAGAACTAACCTGTACGTGATCTCACAAGAAGCTTTGCAACAGTGCGGACTTAGCATGTGTCAGTTCTGCTCTGGGGAGCACTGCCTTGGGGAGTCTGATGATGCTAAAGATGAAAACTTTGCTATTGTTAATGTCTTTCTACGATTTAGGCGAGTCCTATAACTTGGACTGTCACCTTGTGATTGTTCCCTTTTAAGATAAAATCCAAAGAGCTCCCTTCTCCTTCCCAAGTGAGATTCTGTGGAAGACTTGACCTAACACAGCCACCTCTTGTGCTTCTCAGGTTGGGCTTACTCGGGGATGAGCAAGTCCCTCAAGCCGAGTCTGTGGTGGATGCACTCTCCAAGCATTTGGCCAGGAAACTCTCCTACGGTAGGCCGTGGGCTATTAGCTCACATCCCAGAAGCGGCGTCATGGGATGCAGTCAGCACAACTAGTGGACGTGATGGGAGGGCTGGAGCCAAGCAGCAGGGGTGGGGAAGGGTGCCCGAAGCGAGGGGGCACTTGGGCTGTTTTTCCAGAGGGAAGAATAAGAGAATTATCACATAGGAATGAACTTGGGGAACATAGAAAAGGAACAAATGATTAGTTTTATTTTTTAAAAAAAATTTTTTTATGATTAGTTTTAGTGTTAATGCCTTTGGGAAATGCTGAAGGAGCATTTTTGGGGGAAGAGTGGGAGCTTTACCACAGCGCCTTCATGTCTGTAGCCAGGCCACAGTGCTACCAACCCGGGCAGAGGAACATGGCCAGAGTTGTCATTTGTTGGGTTTTTCACTCGGCCTTTAGGCTAAAGAGCAATATAGATGATTGTCTAAGGGCTGCACACGGTGGGAGGAGAAACCTGTGAGAGCAAAAGGTAGATGCTAATGAGTTGCCGTGTTGGAGTTGTCCGGTAATGACATTTCAGAATATGTGTTTATTTGCCTTAAGGCCCTGGAGAGAAAGATATGATTGTGATGAGAGACAGTTTTGGAATCAGACATCCCTCTGGACACTTGGAAAATAAGATTGTTGATCTCGTGGTTTATGGAGACGCCAATGGCTTTTCAGCCATGGCTAAAACTGTGGGGTTACCCACGGCGATGGCAGCCAAGATGCTGCTTGATGGTAAGTTCTTTCACTGGAGAACTGAACCGGTCTCCAAATCATCTCCAAGTCATTCCGTGCCTGGACATCAAGTGATTACTCTTAGTGTGACACGGGCGTCCACGGGAAGTGAGCTGCCTCAGACTCCTGAGACGAGTACTGCCCGGGAGGCCCCGGGGTGCGGGAGAGCCGTGGTTGCAGTCACACCTCTCTGTGGCTCAGCTCAATCACAAGACGACCGAGCGATGGAGCGCGAGCTGCTCTCCGTAGCTGAGCTGCAGCTCCTCATCCTTCACGTGAGGATTCTCACTCCTAATTCAGAATTTTTCTGTGCTGCTGAGGTGAAATAATACATAAAGCTCCTACCACACACATGACCCCACCAGGCAATGTCAACTCTTCCTTTCTCCCCTTCATTTTTCATATCTTAAGGGCGCTAACCCTGAAATAGCGGAGGGTATTCACTTTCAGATCCCCCCAAATACAGACCGTGTTCTACTAACCTTCATCCCTTAGTACATTAGCTGCACTCGATAGGTATTTTGAACTAAGCATATTTCAACTCCCCTGTCCCCTGAGATCATCTGTACGCTCAGGAAGCATCATCGCTGAGTGAAATCCTTCATTTGGCCCTCGTGAGTGTGGGAGGGAGTAACAAGCATCAAGCATATAAATGTGAAAAATGGAGAAAATGTATCTACAGTAGCTTATCAGCTAATATCAAATTAAATGACCTACTTAGTTATTGAGGAACCGGAGTAGAGAAGTGATGAGGGGGCGAAAGGAAGGTACTCAGATTTGCTGTTTCAGTTGTCTTAACGGAAGCCTGTGCCAGATAATCAGACTGGTTTTAATTCGTTCCGTTGGAAAAAAAAAAAAAATAATTCGTTCCGTCGGTGTTCTGCTTTTTTAAAAAAAGCATCAGCAAATAAAGCAGACAAATCAGGTTTACTTTACGTTCTTATTGCGCTTTATTCTCCGATCATTTTGGCAATAGTTAGTGCAGTTCATCCAGCTGTGCTTTCATTCTGCAGTTAGCGTCTTTCCCTGTGTATGATACGGAGGCTTGTGCGGTGGAAATTAACCTTAATAATACCTTTAAAACGATAACTACAGCTTTATTTTCTTCTAGGTGAAATTAAAGCTAAAGGTCTGATGGGGCCCTTTTCAAAGGACATCTATGAACCAATCCTGGAGCGAATTAAAGCAGAAGGCATTGTATATACAACACAGAGCACAATCAAACCATAATTGAGAATTATATCTTGTTTTTATCTTCCCAGACAACATAGCTCTGAACATATGTGCAACAACCTGCTTGCTAATATGCTACTTTGAAATATAAAGCCTGGTATTTTTTTGAGTCAGTCAATACAATGATGTTTTAAAAATATAAATCTCTATTTTAATATGAAAACATTTGGAGCAGGAGATGCCAGTAATTACCAGAGAACTCTAATAATTTTACATTTATTTTTTCATGTGTATGTAAAAGCGATGATTGTGCTATATGTTAATTTATCGTGCATCTTTTTTTTCTTATAAGAATATATTTTCCTATGATCAGATAAACTTTTATCTTTCTAGTAAGAAAAAAATCTTCACACAGCTATATTTTTGTATTTTTCAAATTGATTCAGTTAGATACTCTTAGATTACCTATCCACAACCTTTGTAATAATTCTATTTTATGGCTTTTTTGGTAATATTACGATTTACCTAGTAAATGACATTTCTGACAGTTTTGAGTGTTTAGAAAAGGAAATAGGTAAGATTAAATCAAAATCCACAGGATCACCTCCTTAGAGACAGAAAAGGCATTTTGCAAAATTTAACACCCTGTCATAATAAAAAGATTCAACAAACTAGGAGTTGAAGGGAGCTTTTTCAACCTGATAAAGAACATCTATGAAAAACCCATAGCTAGCATCATACTTAATGATGAAAGACTGAAATATTTCCCCTTGAACCAGAAACAAGGAAATGATGTCTGCTCTCGGCAGTTCTACTCAACTTGGCCTGGAGGGTGTGGTCAGGGCAATTAGCCAAGAAAAGGAAATAAAACACATCCAGATTTGGAAGGAAGAAGAAAAACTATCTCTATTTGTAGATGGTATGATCTTATACATAGAAAATCCAAAAGAATACTTTAAGAAAATGTTAAAACTAATACATGAGTTCAGCAAAGTTGCAGAACACAATATTAATATACAAAATTGATAGTATTTCTATACAATATAAATAAATGAAACAAAAATAATACTGAAAAAGGCAATTCAATTTACAGTAGCATGAAAAAGAGTAAAACAGGAATAGATTGTGAGTCCAGAAATAATACTCATCTTTATGATCAGTTGATTTTTAAAAACGGTGCTAAGACAATTCAGTAGAGGAAAATAGTCTTTTCATCAAATGGTGCTGGAACAACCAGATATCCACATGTGAAAGAAGGAAGTTGGACCCCTTCCTCACAGCATATATAAATGTTAACTCAAAATGGACCAAAGACCTAAATAGAAGAACAAACACTGTAAAAACCTTTAGAAGAAATAGATGTAAGTCTTCATGCCCTTGGATTAGGCAATGATTTCTAAAATAATTGAAACCAAAAGCACAAGCAACAAAAGGAAATTAAAAAAAAAAAATAGATTGGCACCATCAGAATTAAAAACTTTTGTGCTTCCAAAGGTAACATCAAGAAGCAAAAAGACGAGTCATAGAATGAGAGAAAATTTTTGCACATCGTTTGTCAGGTAAGGGAGGAACCAGTATTTAGAATAAATAAAGGACTACTATAGCTCAGTAAGTAGACAAAGAGCCCAATTTAAAAAATGGACTAAGGATATGAATGGACAGTTCTCTAAAGAAGATACAAAACCAATAAGCACATGAAAAGGTGCTCAACACCATTCACTACCAGGGAAATGCGAATCAAACCTACAGTGAGATACCACTTCATACTCACCAGGATGGTTATAATGGAAAAGACAGTAACAAGTGTTGGTGGGGGTGTGGAGAAGTTGGAGTCCTCAAAAACTGCTGGTGGAAATGTAAAATTGTGCAGCCGTTTGGGAAGACAGTTTGGCAGTTCCTCAAAAGGTTAAAAGTAGAGCAACCACATGAGCCAGCAATTCCACTCTTAGGTACACACCCGAGAGAAATGAAAACATATGTCCACACAGAAACTTGCAAGCGAATGTTGATGGAAAGTGTCAAAACAAGCCAAATGTTCATCGACTAATAAATGAATAAACAATGTGGCATATCCATACAGCGCAATATTATTTGGCAATCAAAAGGAAATGAAGTTCTGATCCATGCTACAACATGGATGAACCTTGACGAGATTATGTTAAGCGAAAGAAGCCAGACACAAAAGTCCACGTGTGATCTCATTCGTATGAAGTTGTCCAGGATAGTCACATCTACATATAGAGAAAGTGGATTAGTGGCTGCTTAGGGGTAAGGGTTTGGGGGAAAGTGGGAGTGACTGCTAATGAGTTTGGGTTTCTCTTTAGAGTCATGAAAATGTTGTGGAGTCGATGGAGGTAATGGTGTCACAGCTCTGAATATATTAAAAATCACTAAACTGTATACTTTGTGTGAATTATGTCTCAAGTTGTTGTAAATGATTACATTATAAATAAAATTTTTTTTTTTTGCTCTTTGGGGAAAAATATAAACTAAATATTCCTTTAGAAATATGGAGTAAACCCTTGACTCTCTAGGACTACATACAGCTCCTGGCCCTATGGACTGACCTCTGCCCTTGGAGTAAATAGGTATTACATATGGGGGATATGGAGGTTGAGAAAACATCGATGCTATTTAAAAAGGATCAAAGTTGATTGAGGCCTAGTCCTACGTGCCAAAAATAATGTATGGAGATCAATATTAATCAGTAAAGACATTTCTGTTATGGCACTTTTCTTAAATCACAACATTGAGTTCAACAGAGTCAATTAGGAAATATGAGTGTCACCCTGATTCCACCTCCAACCAGGAATAGTGCCCGGATGGAAGGGGGACTAGGGAACTAGCCCTTAGTGGGGGTGAGGGAAACGTGTTGAGTGCCCCGTTGAATTATTAGCTTCCTAATACCAATGAACCATAGAGGGGAGAAGGTTGAAGAGCTAGTCTCGCGGCAGTGCTAGAAAAGGGATTTCAGTAAACTCGAGTAAGGATGATGTCATCACACACTGCGTGGACTCTCAGTTTTCCAGCAGGAACTGCAGAAGTGGAGGTGGTGGTGGTAAGAGCTGGGAATGAACGGATAAGTTGTAATTACAAGCATGTGGCTCACTCAGGGGTCAGCAAACTTTGACTATTAAGGGCTAAGTACTACATATTTCAGGCTTTGTAGGCCAGAGGGGCCATAATTGCTCATTTCTGCCTTTGCAGTGTGAAATCAGCCATAGACAGTACATGAATGAGTGGACATGACTATGTTCCAATAAAGCTTTATTTATAAAAACAAGTCACAGGCAGACTTGGCCCTTGAGCCAGAGTTTGCCCACCCCTGGCCCTCTCATTATTTTTAGGACTAGCTGGTAATGCTGAGGAGGCGGGTGTTTCTCTGCAGGGGTCGCCTCTTTCAGTGCTGGTTCATAAGCCTGGACGGAGGGTGTCACCTGGTCATATGAGTCAGCCCCAACCATCGCAGTCACTGTGTCACCCAGGGCGAGACTAGGTCAGTCAGTCTTCGGGGCTGGCGAGGTCAGATTTGTGCTCCGGAAGGATTCCTTTCGCTCTGGTGCTCAGAGGGTCTCAGGCCAGGGCGGGAGGGCAGGATACTCGGGGCCGCTACAGCTGCTCAAGGAAGAAGCCACCGAGAAGGTCATGTACACACTTGTCCAGGCCACCGAGTCAGCGTTGGGAAGAGGGAACAGAGACCCCCTGCCGGCATTTGGAAGAGCAAGGCATCCGAGGCGGTGGGGCAGGGGCAGGGGCGCCCACCCAGTGGGATGCAGGCGCTAGCCCTCGGGGCGCCGGGGGCTCAGGCCCCGGGGGATGCTCAGGTCACCAGCTTGGCCGCAAGCTGCAGCCCCGACGGAGCGCCAGGGAGGGGGGCAGGGGGCACGGGCACTCTGCAGCCAGCGGGCTGACCTGGGCGGGCGGCCGTCCTGGACTCTGTGGCCCGGGTTCAGGGGCTCATTCACACCCACGCCCTTAGCTGCAAGGGAGTCGGGGACTAGAGTTTGTGGCCGTTGGGCTTTGAAACATAAGAAGTGTCACCGCCACGACTGTGTCACGAACTACCCCAACTGCAGTGACTTAGAACAGCACGTCCCTGGCTCAGGCCCCAGGCCCCAGGGCCCCACACAGTCCTGCAGGGGGCTGACCGGGCAGAGAGGTCCTGTCCCCAGAGCTGGCAGGGTCGTGGCTGTCAGCTGGAAGCCCGCCCCTCCCCCCCCGGCCAGGGGCCAGGACCTGGGGCTCCTGATCCTTCCACGTGTGGGTTCCGTCCTGCCCTGGCACTGTGCCAGGAGTGTGCATCCCAAAGGAGCTAGCAGAGCCGCACCGCCCTTCACCACTTAGCCTCAGAAGTCGCATGGCGCCTCTTTTAGCATAGTCACAGGCTCACCCTGGGTTCAAGGGGAGGGTTCCCAGACCCCACAGTCAGCGGGATGAGTTAGGAAAAGTCCTATGTGGGAGGGAAGATACTGTTGAGCGGTTTTTGGAAAAGAGCATGTGCCGCAGGAAGCCACCCGAGAGGGACAGTGGCGGGTGGGTGCGCGCTGCCAGTAGGCCTCAGTGGCCCCGGTTATCAACCCCTCGTCATTGGCCTTATTTTCTAAGCATCTCATGTTTTCTCGATCTAGTTCTCGAGTCTCTTTAGGTATCCCCACGAGCTTTGAACTGACATACCGTAATGACGAAAGCTGGGAGATTCCTCATTTACTCTCTAAAAAGTCCAAGAAATGCAGATTTAGCTTCCTGACTCCATTACACCATCTGGAGTCAAGGTGCCTCAAAAGACTCCTCTGATCCCACATTCTGCACTAGGAACCTTCCTGCTGTAGTTTTGGGTACGTGGCTTCATTAAATGCGTGAGCAGCAAAGGGAGAAATTTCTTGCATCTGTTCATGTCCCTGCATAATTCAGAACTGAGGCGACTCCTCTAGGGCTGAAGCAAGACCGTAAGCATCTGAGACACAGGCTGGTGGCCCATCCAGAGCCGCGGAGGAAGGTATCGCACACTCGCCCGTCTGCAGATTTCCTCAAACGCCAGCCCGTGTCTCCCATGGCCTGCTCAGAACGCGTCACCGTGGACGGACTGCCAGGACTTGTGTGCGCTGAGAAGTTTCCAATTCACACCCACAGCCTTTCTTACTCCCACTTTCATATCTTGTTTTTCATTTTAAAAATGATTACTGCAAAAAAAAAAAAAAAAAAAAGAAAAGAAAAGAAACGCCTCCCAGCTCTAATGCCAAGGATGTCTAGTTTCTTAAAACTGGTGTAATGTGTCATTTATATGCCTTAGCATTTAACACCACCTACTCCGACACACTAATACTGTACTAATGAAGAGGAGACCTCTGATGCACCAGAACATTTTGCAATTAGCAAGTGAGTGGATGATATTCAATCACGCTTTATGATAATAATAAAAAGGTGTTTTATTTTGACAAATATGTAGCTTTTCCAATTTTCCCTAAAAAGCTCACTTTAATCCAATAAATGATTAGTTCTTCTGATTCTATGTGCTATTTGCAAGTGGAGTTCAAGTCTAATAAAATATTTAAAAATAGATCTGCTTATAAGGAGATCTTAGTTTCCAAGTTCTGATTATTAGAAAAATGGTCTAAGGCGTCTTATGTGCTAACAAATTAGGGGGTTTCAGATCAGAAATAGGAAAATTAAGAATCCTAAGCTTCAATAATGAGTAGAATATGTATGTACGAAATGTCTGTGTTCCTTATATGTAAAGAAGGCGATGCCACAAAGTCTCAGGGAGTATCACACTGCAACTATGATGGACCTTACAGTTCCGCTACAGTTATTAGCATCTGCCTACAAAATGTTGACTTACCACACGTTACTTGCATAATTACTTCCTTTTGGAAGACATTCTGCAAGGTGCCTCATTGATAAATGGTCATGAAGGCAAAAAAAAAAAAAAAAATTCCATTTCTCCCCGAAGGGTGTTTGCTCTCAGGACAAAGGCCCAGGGAGAAAGAGACCAAATAACTACGGTGACACGTACTCCCGGTTCACATCAGCTGTTGATCGAACACTGTGGCTTGGGAGGGAAAGAATATAAAGCAAGACCAGAAGGTTAGAAAAGCTACCGAGAAATCAAAAATAACTTTGCGGCTTTCTTCCCGAGACAGGGTGAGAAAAAAGCACATTTCTTTCTCTTGTGCCTGGTAAAACCTGCCTCCCGACCCCCTGCGACCTGTGACACTCCGCTCTTTGGTGAGCTTTTTCCTACTTCACATCTCTTTGTGACTACTGCTTTAAAAGGAAAGCCAATTAATTTTGGTTCTACGTTAAGGATTTGGTGAACATTTCCTGAAGTGCTCGGGCAACTGGAGGCTCCCTAAATTGTTGCTGCAGAGCTTGGTCCCCAAACTGTAGCGTTCAGTAGACTGCTGACCTTCCACCTCGGAGCTGCTGCTGTGGCAGGTCAGGGATGGGAGTCCAGGGTTCACATTTCTATCCAGTTCCCTGGTTTTGCTGATCCTGCTGGTTTAGGAACCAGACTCAGAGAGCCACTAGTTTTTTATTTTATTTTTCTTTTTTATTTAAATTCAATTTGCCAACATATAGCATCACACCCAGTGATCATCCCCTCAGGTGCCCCCCTCGGTGCCTGTCACCCAGGCACCCCATCCCCCTGCCCACCTCCCCTTCCGCAACCCTTTGTGTTTCCCAGAGTTAGGAGTCGCTCAGGGTTTGTCTCTCCCCCACTGGTTTTCCTCACTCAGTTCCCCTCCTTTCCCTATAATCCCTTTCTTTATCTCTTCTATTCCCCGTATGAGTGAGATCATGTGATGATCGTCCTTCTCCGACTGACTTCACTCAGCATCACACCCTCTAGTCCCGTCCCACCCACGTCGAAGCACATGGTGGGCATTTGTCCTTTCTGACGCAAGAGCCACTAGTTTAAAGGAAACTTTTCTGGCTCTGGCCCTGGGCGTCCTTGGGGGTTGGCACTTCCTCCTCAGGGCTGCTATTAAACGGTCCCAGCTGAGGCAGGGGACAGCTTCCAGGCTCCGAGTCCGCCTGTCGCCAAGCGTGTTTCCGTCTCCCTGCACTTCAGCTGCCCAGGGCTCTGGGATGCTGCCCATGTGCCCCACGTGGGGCGTCCTCCCTTCTTTCTACCCCAGGGTTGAAGAGCTCCCGGCCTGGGTCTGTCAATCCACCCGCTGCCAGGCCAGCCTGGCTCGTCCCTGACAAGCAAATCTGCACAATTCTAGCCCCAGCTTGGTTCTAACTGAAGTTTCCCACCATTGCTTGGTCCACGGTGAGTAGTGAGGTCCCAGGAAGGCAATAATAGTGGTTGTGCGCTGTCAGCGAGCTCCCGTGCACCTCGGCGCCCAGGCTGGGAATCGCAGCTCCATCCCATCAACCTTTCTCCACTTCCACCATCCCAGGGGCCCCCGTGTCTACACTTTTGTACTGCACGTGCCCCAGCACGACACTCCCCAAACAACTGCAAATGGATAGCAATATTCATATTTATTTTTGCAAGGCCTTGGATAAAAACCATTGAAACAATGCTGGGTAAGGTGTTATTCTCATAAAAACATCTTTTGAAACAAACGTATTTCTATTTCCCATAAAAGTTAAAGTTACATGCTAAAACAGGGTTAATTTATAAGATACCACGAAAGAACGTCAGGGCTTGTAGAGTAAGACCAGATAATGAATTACATCATTAAAAGAAACAATTACACGTAACTAGAAAACTGACTCAGTAGTAAAATATAAAAATCTACAATTATAAATATAAATTTGGTCCATGGAGACACTAGAGCAGTATTTACAGTAAGTATCAGATTATTTCTACTTTAGGCGAATACTGCAGTTGTAAAACGCTGAATATCATAGGGAACGGCGTGTTTTATTTACAATCTACTATATTAAAAGTTATATTTCTAGCAAACCTGATGATTGCTACAAATACAGCTAAAATCTGACAGTACAAACGAACATGTGTTCTGTAGTTGGGAATTCCTAATATCTATAAATCAAAATTTTTCTGTTAAAATCAATATGAAAAAACAAACCCACAATTCCATTCTTAGAAATACTGTAAAATTCAACCATTTTAGTTCAAACGCAACTAAGAATCACAAGAAGTTCTGCAGAAAGGCACACGCTGTTAATGACGGGAGTTCGGCAGCGGGATCCCACGCCACGACGGTCCCGGTCAGGTGGTGGACGTGAGCAGGTGGTGGAGCTGGAGCCACTTGTCCTGCCTCGATCTGGGGACGGCCGCGCCCCGGCCAGGCTACACCAGGGACTCCAGGCTCTCGGCCGTGCTCCCGGGGGCCAGCGGCGCGCCGTTGCTGTCGGTGGCGGTGGGCGGACTCTCCTCCTGCCTGCTGCCCACGAGGCTGAGGACCGCTCGGTAGAGGAACTGGTACTGGTCCTGGGGACAGAGCAGCACCAGTCAGTGGGCCGCCGCGAAGACGTGCCTGGCGGGGGCTGTCCCCCGTCCTGCCTGGGCGCTGTGGGCTGCGGCTGCGGGCACCTCCGAGGGGATGGCCAGCACCTGCTGACCTGGAGGACTCCCCCACCCTCCCGCCGGGCAGGTGCTCCCCCACGCTACGCCCTGGAATCAGACGGTGATGCCACCCGTCAGCGGTCCTGACTCGTGGACACGCGTGACCCTTTGGTCCGAGGCTCCGTGAGGCCCTACTTAGGAGCCCTCACAACTCACCCGCCCTTTCCCCTTCTCCAGCCGCGGGGAGGTCTGCTGGGCTCCCCGGCACAGAGAGCCCCAGAAGGGGCCGTGCTGTTGCCTCGCGCACAGTGTTTGCCAGGAGCCTGCACACCCCCGCTGGCCCGATGCCCCCCCGAGGTCTCAGGGTGAGACCCAGAAGGACAGAGATCTCTTCCAGGTGCCCGTCGGGGGTGGAGAACATGAGCTGGGACCACAGCAGGAGGGCCTCGGGCCTACAGGTGCTGGTGCGTCGTTCCAGGCACTCACCGACCAGGGGCAGGTCACCAACCAGAGGAAGGTCACCAACCGGGGAAGGTCACCAACCAGGGGAAGGTCACCAACCGGGTAAGGTCACCAACCAGGGAAGGTCACCAACCAGGTAAGGTCACCAACCAGGGAAGGTCACCAACCAGGGAAGGTCAGCCTCTGGGGGAAGGTCACCAACCAGGGGAAGGTCACCAACCAGGGAAGGTCACCAACCGGGGAAGGTCACCAACCAGGTAAGGTCACCAACCAGGGAAGGTCACCAACCAAGGGAAGGTCACCAACCAGGGGAAGGTCACCAACCGGGGAAGGTCACCAACCAGGTAAGGTCACCAACCAGGGAAGGTCACCAACCAGGTAAGGTCACCAACCAGGGAAGGTCACCAACCAGGGGAAGGTCACCAACCGGGGGAAGGTCACCAACCGGGGAAGGTCAGCCTCCGGGAGAGCACCTTGCAGAGGCGCAGCTTGAGGTGACTCAGCTGGCCTGAGGGACTTTGAACAGGGCTCCCCTGGAGCGCGCGTGTGCCGGGGTCACCTTGCTTTCTGACAGGCCGGGGAGCGGGGCCACGGCCACCACGTCCCCCGAGCCGCTCCCCTGGGGACACTGGCACTAAGCTCCCTGTTGCCTTTCCAGCCCTTGTTTCTACACGAATCAAAACTTCAAGTTCTCAGAGTTGAGACTTCTCTTCCCGAGTGTGCCGCGTCCCTTTCCTGGGCAGGTGGAACCCAGGAACCACCCATCCGCTAAGCACCAGAACGATCCGCTCCGGAGGACACCGCACAGCGCCAGCGCCGGCCCGCGCGAGTGTTCTCGGAGGCCCGTGGACCTCGAGCCCCGCCCCCCGTGAACTATTTTTGCCGCTAAGGTGGATTGGTTGGTGCTTCGACTGAGGGTATTTTTCAGAATGTGACGTTTAAGGACTTTTATCCAGCAATTTTCTATGTTCATCGTTTATATTCCCGTTCTACAGCCTGTGGACGGACTAACGTGTCATTCAGCCCGAACGCTGCTGCGGGGTAAGAGGTTGGGGGCCTCGTGATCTTTTCTGAGACGTGCCTGGATGACTTTGGCGGCCTCTAGGAATCAGCAACGCTCTGACGGGGGGAGTGGGGCTCACTGTCCCTTTACTCACAATGTCAGCAAAGACTCCCGGCCTCATCAGGTTGATCATCTTGGCCACCTGGTAAACGTCCATTGAATTTTCCTTCTCTAGCTGGTGCATAAGGGTTGTCAGCGCACAGAAAGTTCCTGCCGTCACTCCTCCAGGCCTTGGAGCACAGGGAAGGGACAAAGACTCCATTCAAATGCATCAACACTCACAGTGGGAGCTCAGAAAGCCCCAGAGCCCCCGGGACAGCCTGGCAGGGGGAACAGGGACACTTCTCATGGGGCGTCTCTGTCTATGGTGCGGAGAACTAAGGTATAATTGGAAACGTCAGCAAGTGTCCTCGGTGTTAGTAACGGGACACTTCATGGGACTTTAACGTCTGCTCACACACTTGTTTGTCTACTCTGGGAGGGGCCGGCAAGAGGCCAGCACGACGGACAAGCCATCACACCTAGTGTATAACACGTGCAGATAGCATGTCATTACTCCTATGCTTCTCCTGTTTGCCTGTAACAGGAGCCTGCAGAGATCTACTGGATGGATTCCTGTTCCTGGTAAATAAAAACTCTGTCCACCTTCATCCTGTCCAGCGTGTCAATAACTTAGAAATGTCTCTCGGGTTAGCACCTGCAGAGACTCAAGGGCCAGAACCCTGACTTGTCACCGAGTGTTCTCGGCACGCAAGGCCCGGGCACCTTCTCGTGGTTAGGCGTCCATCGTCTGCCTTCAACAGGAGCGCCAAGAGAAGTGGGAAAAAAAAAAATCTAATTCTGTGTTAACCTTGTTTATAAGAAGCAGACAATCCCCCCCCCCCCCCCCCGCTGAGTCACCCCAACTGGTCCAAACAAAACAGAAATATGTGGCCCCCTGGAGAGCGCTGGGGCGGGAAACAGTTTAAGGGGAGGGACTTACTCATCGTGAACAACCACAGGCCCATCTCTGCTGGCAGCTTCCTCTTTGATGATACTTATGAGTTCAAACGTCTTACTAATGGGGCTATCTGGATTTGGCCATTTGGGGCACTGAAAATGCCTCACTTCAAGCACATAATCATCCTGGAAGACAAGAGAAAAATTAGTATTTCCAGAAGAGTCACCTTGGCGAGTGCCGGTATGAGTGGGATGGCTGGGGAAGCCAGGACTCCAGAAAGGTGATACAACCCGGGACACGCACGAGTGAAGGGCAGCGGTTGAGGCCCGTCCTCCAGCTGCGGGGGAAGAAACTGCTGCGATGCCTCGTCTCCCACGTGCAGACGCAATCTCCTTTTTCATACTAAAAATAAGCCTTATTTGTGGGTTTACTACGGCGATCGCACTACGAGGTCAGGTACCAAAGACGCGTCTGTGCCACTCAATTTAATCCCAAAAGAAATCTTCAACGTTCACATTTGTCTTAAAAAAAATCACACGGACCTGTTCAAATTCGGGCACCGCTCGGGATTGCTCAGGATCGATGCAGGGAGGGCGCAGGACAGCGCGAGGCAGGGCTGGCCCCACGCCGACGCCTGCGTGCCACCCCAGCCCCTACACCCCCTCTTCCTGAAGTGCACTCAATAAAATGCCACATTTAAAAATAAGCAGCAGAACCTAACTTTTTATCTGGTCCCCCACTTTCAGACTCGAAGTGCGACATTTAAACCACCGAAAACATGATTTGACCTTTCTCTGGTTGGAGACGTTCGCTGCGTCTCACACGCCTCCCTCCTTGGTATCCGTTAGGATTTTACTCAGCTGTATGATAAATTATGTCCTCTAGTTACATAAATAGTCCTTGACAAAGGATTCAGGTGGCTGCCTTATAGGTAACCGGGAAGGAGCACCTCCGCCCCGGTCGCAGCACCACATTTTCAAAGTCCTTCTTCACTTACATACAGCACAGCACACTGTCTCCTGGTGGAGAGCGCTGAGCTCATTTTGGTAGGTGATATTTCTCCCATTTTACTAAGAGTTCAAGATAAAAATTTACCTTAGAACATGAGAATCAGGATTAATGGAATTATAATTTTTTCCTGAGTTTCTTTTCTTTTTCTTTCTTTCTTTTTTTTTCCCCTGAGTTTATTTTCAATTTAAGTTCTATCAGAACGACTCCGGAGTAGGGGAGAAATCTTTGATTTCCTGTGTCTGAATGCTGTAGTTTGGTGGTGACTGATGTTTTAATGATTCTACGGGATTTTTTAAGGGAAAGTGACAAGTAAGGTAAAATGGACTATTTGGGTAATCTGTCTTAATTTGTAAGAAATTAGTTTCCTTCTTTTTATTTCTAGGGAAGATCCTTAAATCAGCATATATTTAACATAACATGTGCGTAAAAGAAAAAAAAAAAGTTGTCCTTTCAAGTAGGTCCATACCTGTGTCGCTTCTAAGATAAAATCTTGAATGATAAGCTTTTCTTCATTAGACAGACATTTGTGTTCTTCAGCCATAAGGGTGACCTTAAAACTCTCACAGTTTATAGGCTCGTCTTTATTTGGCCAGTAAACAAATTCATCTTCTGCCTGGAGGATTAAACACCATAGAAGAGTCTAGATTTTAGTCAAATGTCTAATAAGTCAGACTGTGAAATGAAGTTGACTGGTTGACATAGAGAATTCAACTCGAATTTTTCTTCGGATCTCAAAATCTACTCTGGAAATGTTGAGCGTTAAACGAGTCTGATGTGCAGAATAAAATATTACACTTAAGAAACTACACTATGGCTTTGTGTTCCGCTCTCAGCTCTTCAGTAACAATGGCAAGTTGTGGCTTCCGTAAACGATAACTGAGGAGAGATGATTCAAGTGATTTTAAGAGCTCGGAAATTTCCAGTGTCATTGGGAATGGTCAGTCTAACTTTACAGCTAAGAAATAAATCTCCGCGTGAAGTGTATGTGCAAAGCCTAAACACAATGGGGCTTTTTGGGGGGCATTTGTATAGATCTCCTTAAACTAGGGACTCTCCAAGTATCCTTAGGAGTTTTATTTTTTAAGAATGTAAATAGAAGCATATGGACTGACTTCATGGTTGCAGGGTCACAGAACACCTGAATTTAAGTTAATTTTAACTTACTTTCACTTAAAACTGTCATTCAACAATTTCAAGACCTGGGAGGCGACGTAACCGAGTGGGGCCCAATCGTAGACAAGGTGCAACTCCAGCGACATGGGTTCACGAATTGAAAAACAATCATGTGCTGGAACGTGAGGGCTTCTGACTGCTGTGACTGGGTGCGTCTTAGGAGGCCAGCGCCGAAGGCGACCGGGGGCTTACCATGTTTTGACCGTCAGGAAGCATGACTACCAGCTGGGCGTTATGGTCCCATATCATCCTCCAGAAATCTTTGATGGTATGGAGAAGAGGATGCTGGGTGACGATGAATTCACTGCTCTGATAGTAACCCTACGAAACCAAAGAGAAGACAGGAGGAGCCCTGGCACGCGGCCTTAAATGTCCCAAATACGTGTACAAGCGAGGCAGCCTTTCGTAGACGGCGCCTGTCAACAGTAACGTGACTGTTGGAGCCCGTGTGTCCACGGCACGGTCTACACAGCGGGCACAGGACTAGCGCGCTCTTTCCCTTAGGTCCCTTCTGCCCCAAGCAGTCATCACGCAACACGAACGGTGACCCCCTCTCTCACAGAGAATTCCACTGAGGCCTGAGAAGTTGAGCGCTGTGCCCACGGCCACCTGGCTGTCACGCAAAGTGCACGCGGACCATGTCCCACTACAGTAGACAGGACGCAAACCCAGAGGGGAGCGTGTGCTTGTCACTTCCCACAAGTCCCAGTGCAAAGTGCCCAAGTCCATGCGCTGACCACGGGCGCCATCGTGCCCAGACACCCTCCGCGGGAGAGGACCAGGGTGCAGTGGGGACCTGCTGGGAGGCCGGGCCGCTGCACTGGGGACCATCCGCACGCTCAGCCCTGCTCCTGTCCCCGGGCCTCAGTGGCCACCCGCATGCACCTCCCTGCTCCCGTGACCCAGACTGTAACAGGCCTGGGTGCAGCAGAGCCCCCGCCGTGGCCACAGGCCCCCGGGTCCTCCCGTTCCGGTGGCTGGCCGTGGGCCGCAGCTTGGAAGACGTCAGAGGACGCTGCTGCTTCATTGGCCGCCGTGGGCCCTGGGCCGTGGGCCGCGAGCCACGATCCTGGGACGTGGCTTCTACGCCACCTGGGTCTGCAATCACCGCTCGGGAGGCCCTGCCAGAGTCGCTCTGGGGACACAAGCTGGCAGGCGGCTTTCCGGGACGAGCCCGACTTACCATGACATAGGAGGCGTTGATGTAGTCTGCGCCTTCCCCGCTCGGGGACGAGATGCCCACCCGTGATCTCTCCACTGGAACACAGAACAGTCGTGGTGACCCGCCGCGCCCACAGCTCTGCACCCCCACCCCCCGCGAAGCTCCCCTGCGTGTCCCGAGCTGAGCGCCGACGGTCTGCAAGCCAGTTTTTCTAAGATTTTTGCATTTCCTAAGGAGCACGCCAGGATTTAGGAGCCCCTTTGAACAGGCACGTTATCGGACATAGAGCGCACGGCCTCGTTCCAGGATGTACGGACATGCCGGGTGCCTCCACGGCTTCCACTACCGCACAGCGGTGGTTTTTCCACGATGCGGCACAACGTACCGGGGATGATGGAAGAGGTCCTGTTCTTCTCCCTGTTGCATTGCTTTAGGGCTGTAGAATAGTCGCTCTGCTGTATATTTGATTGGCTCAGGAGCTGGAAAAATACAGACTATTTAAGTCACCCAGATACTCTCACACACACACACACACACGTGACCCAACCAAGGAACCAAGGTTCGATACTGGCTTCCCAAGAGTCCCTTGCTCTAACTCCCTGGCACACCTGTGTCCCCTGCACCAGGGCTGCTGCGGGAAGCACGGAGCGCCCTCCAGTTGGACGCCCACCGCTGGGAGCGGCTTGCCCGCGGCTCCCTCTACAGGTGTGCACCCTCCATGTCTCCCACTGACGTCGCACACCGGAGTTGGGAGAAAATTGCGTGAACTGTGTGTGCGTCTGTACACGTAAATGGATAGGGCCGGATTTCAGTCAGTCTCTTAGTACCCGTTTCACGAACAATCGACTTGCTGTTTTTCTATCCCTCCAACTAGTGAACGTTAGGATTATTTCCAATATTCTGCTTTTCTAAACTTTGTAGCCATGGATATCCCTTGCATACTTCTTAACACCCACATGCGGAATTAGGAGGCATCACCATTTGATTTCCGACAGTCTGATAGATGCAACGTGGTTTTGATTAGCATTTCCTTAATTACTGTGAGATTGTGAATTTCAGCATTCATTAGCCATTTTGATTTCTTCTTTGATGATCGCCTTTTTATATTTCTACTTCACTGTCATTGATTAATTTGTAGGAGGTTTTGATGTCTTGAATGTTAGTCTATAATCTGTTCAAAAAGTTGCCAAGGTTTTTGTTCTCTTTAATCACTCAGATGCTCATGATCAAGTCATTTTTTAAGGTTTCGGCAAATTATGTTTTTATTTAAGAAGTCCTTTTCTACCTTGATGTGTTCAAAATATATATTGCTAGTATTTTCTTGTAAAAGTTCTAAAACCTTGCTTTCACCTCCAGCTACCTAATATATCCTGAATTAATTTTAGTGTTTGAGGTGCGGTAAGAACCCAATTTTACTTGTTTACACATGGAGATTGTCCCAGTCCCCTTTACTGTTTACTCTGTCCTTTCCTCACTGATTTATAGTATCCTGTCTACCCTATAACCCTTTTTGAATATTTCTTTGTGTGTACTCTTCTCTTTTCTCACCAATCTGGCTGTAGGTTTGTTTTATGTCTTTGACAGAACTTGCTTTTGGTTTTGTTTCATCTCTGTTTCTATTTAATAACTTTAACTTTCTAGTTAATTTAAGAAAGCTTTAGCTTCCTTAAAATTTTTCTGTCTCCCTCTTTGGGTGTACCATGCTTCTCTTTTAACTTTTACATGATATGCCTATTTCATTTGCTTTTTTTTTTTTTTAATTCTCAAATATATTTAAGGCTACAACTTTCTTTCCAGATATAACTTCAGTTGTATCGTATACATTGTGCCAAGTAATGCTTCTGTTGACCTTTAATTCTAAAGATTTTATAATTTCCTCTTTAATAGGTCAATTATTTAAAAGAACATTAGTATTGTCCAAATATGTGGATTATTTTTAGGACAAGTTTTCATGGTCAATTTCTGATTTTACTATATTAGATTCTGAGACTACAGTAAGGACTGTGCAGAGTCCTTGAAATTAACTCTTCCCCCTCTGGCAGCAATTTGACATCATTATTTTAGAAAATGTATACGAGCACACGTGTGCACCGCATGCCCATGCACACACACTCACCTCCTGTGTCACACCGGGAATAGAAGCCACAGAATTTTCCCTCAGTCTCCAGCCTTGGAGCGCATATGCTTCCTGCCATACACACCCACTTAGGTGTCCCTGCCTTTGGCCGCAATCCCTCTTTTTTCCTGAATCTTACTCCTTTGCACCTTCCCAGGATCTCCTCTCTCTCTCTCTCTCTCTCTAATAATCTCTCCTCCCCCCACATACCCACTACTATGGATCTCTATCAGTTTTTTTTTTAAGTAATCTCTCTTTGATTTAATTTAATTTAATTTAATTTTATTTTATTTTATTTTAAGTCAATGCTATTCCCAACATGGGGCTCAAACTCATGGCCCGAAGATAAAGAATCGCACGCTCTACTGACTGAGCCACGCAGGTGCCTCACTTTCTAATAGTCTTTAAACAAACTCAGATGCCTCTCATTAAAACATTAAAAAAAAAAATACATAAACCAAAAAATATCTCTTTCCTTCCCACTTGAAGTTTCCTTCTGGCTACCCTTGTCATTCTCTTCGGAGTCAAAAACAGCTTAAATTCCACATATGAGTGAGATCGTAGGATGTAGCTCAGAGAGTTTAAGTCATTTGGCCAAAGCTGTAAAGCCAGCAAGGAGCAGAGTCTGAATTCTAATCTAAAATTACTGGTAAACAAAGAACATTTTCTTTTCGTTACACCACTACATTTATAGCTTGAACTAATTTGATTTAGTTGTTCAATGACTTTAGAGATTAGTCAAATCTTTCACAAATGATAGGCCTATTTATAGACCCACTTCAAAGAAGTAGCCTGAATTAGAACATATCCAATCCTCTTGGCAAGGTACATTTTAACTTTGTTTTACAAAAGAATGAGCCTGTGTTTTGTAGAAGACAAAAGATTGGCTAAAGCAAAATCTATTTGCCTCATGGGATAAGCACGGGAACTCAAAAGCAAAAGGGAAGAATAAAGTAATGGTATCAATATAGAAAAAATCATGTTTATATCCTAGTATCAAACACAAAAGCCTGCGTGTGGTGTCCGATACACACTTGTTTTCTTTTTAAAATGAGATATAACTGACATATGACATTACGGTAATTCCGGGTGTACATCATAATGATTTGATGTCTGTATATATCGCAAAATAGTCACAATAGGTCTAGTTAACATTACTCACCACACACAGTCATGAAATTTCTTTCTAATGATGGGAACTTTTAAGATCTTAGCAACTTTCAAATATGCAATACAGTATCATGAACGGTAGTCACCGTGCTGTACATTACGTCCCTACGCCTACTGACTTTATAACTGGAAGTTTGCATATCTTGACCCTCTTCACCCATTTGGCCCACCCCCTGCCCTCTGCCTCTGGCGACCATCAATCAGTTCTCTCCATCTATAAACTTAATTTTTTAAAAAAATTCCACATATAAGTGGTATCATACAGTGTTCGTCTTTTTCTGTCTTTATTTATTTCATGGAGTTCTTTCTGACCTACTTCACTTGCCATAAAGCCCTCTGGGTTGACCCATGTTGCTGCAAATGGCAAGATCTCATTCAGTTTTGTGGCTGAATAATATTCCATGGAATACATACACCACATTTTCTTTATCTAGTCATCCTTCAGTGGACACTTAGGTTGTTCCCCTAAATCATGCTGCAATGAACGTAAGAGTGCAGATGTCTTTTTGAGTTAGCATTTTTGTTTCCTGCAGATAAATACCAGAAATAAACAGACATGTAATTTATTTCAAAGAATCGTTCCTATAGGTAAACTCGAATGGCTAATGTGTTATAGGACCGTGCAGGCATGCGCCCGTACACACACACACACACACACACACACACACAACCCTCTACCTCCCTACTTATGTGTTAGTAGGATACAGAGTCAAATGTCCCTCCCTTCACTAAGATTCTGGCCCCATAACTGATCTATCCATTTTGATCCTGGGTTATCTAGTCTAAGCCATATCAATTCTTTTATGCAGTCATGTAGGCATAAGTCACGCTGAAATGAGAATTCTGTTGAAAATGAGTAATGCTTACATATTTTTTAATTTAGAAAAAAAGCTATCCTAACAACCGAATGTTGATGTTTTATACTCCTTTGTTGTCTATTTCTGGGAGCCAAGCAGCATACTTTTTCTTTCTTTAGTGTTCTGTTATCACTCCGATAAGCTCTGCTGAATAAAAACATTTATGTCTTCCCGATGGCAGGTTCCAAGCGCAGCATTCACCCCTAATCTTTCTCTTACTCCTCCAAAGGCACAAAAGGTGCTGACTGAGAAGGCAAAAAATCAGAAGGAATTTGTGGTGACTAACATCTTTTATGTGGTAGCCTGGGGAGAAGAGGAAAAAACACCCTGCAATTTCTTTTTTCTTTTTTCTTTTTTTTTTTTTTTTTTTTAACACCCTGCAATTTCAAGGTTTGTTAACTCTCCTGGGTTTTTCCAGGGTCTTTCCCATTTTCCCTAGATAGTCCTTCTTCAGAAATGGGCCCTGTTTCTTTAGGAATCCCGGGAAGCAAGAGGGTAGGACAGGCCTACGGGGGAGTGAATAACACAGCCTCCATTCCTGGGGAAAGCCACAGCTGTGCGCCTCCCCCTCGCTGCAGGGCCCGGGAAGATCTGCTTTCTGAATTCTGTGCTGACTGATTTCTGGAAGTCAGAGAACTAGGGCTGTGGGAGGTATGATACTGAACAAAACACACTCCCTGCTCCAGTTCACTGCCTCGTGATAAGGTGGGTGGGAGAGGCTGGGGTTGGAGAGCTATTGTTCTGGTGTAGCCTCTTCTCTAGTCCAGGGCCTTCAAGTGAGACAGATTTTTCCACAGAGTAGCATCAACAGCCTGAGCCGGAGCACTCATCGTCAAGTGGTCTGGTTTTCTCAAAGGAAAAAGAGCACTTAGGCCGTCTGTATTATGAGGTCTGCTTGCCCCTGTTCCGCTCCGTGCCCCCCTTTCCTGGACCAAGTCTGCATTTGCAAACATTAATCTAGAGTTCTTGAGAACTTTCCTTCTTGTTCCTCAAAATTAAGATTCTCCTTGAGATTTACCACGTGGCTTTGGTGCCCACTACAGAGAACAATCCAAAGCCACTGTACCAGTGGAGCTCTGAACCCATCCACCTGGCCTTGTCGACTCAACCGAGGAGACGTGGGAACACTGAATTGTGTGGTGACATCCAAGAGGCTTCCAAGAGAACTCACCTTGAATTGTTTCTCTAGCTTTGTTTTGCCAGTTGGTCCAGGAATGAGGAGCGCGTTGACATAGGCATGAATGTGGCTGTCTGGCACCTCGGTCTCCTTACTGAGTATGGCCTCGACCAGAGCATCGTGAATGAAAACATACTGTTCCTGGCAATGACAATAGGGGACATTATTTCAGGTTTCCTTTATATATGTCTAAGAACAAAAGTAAGAGTCTTCACTGACGGACAAAACCAGTTTTACATAATGGCGGAGGCGGACCCGCTAAAGATGGCCTCCTGGCCCCGGCAGGAAATCAGATGTAGGAAAGAAGGCGGTCGGGAGAGAATGCAGCTCTTCTTGTCCCTCGCCTCTCTACTCCTAACGTGTTGACATTTGGGGGTGAGAGGCAAAGCGACACGCTCATCCTTCAAACCTGCGACCTGCTTCTGTGTATTTTGCATGAGGGCTTTCCTGGCTCTTCTACTTCTCATGGCTCTTCTTCCATCCATTTCAATTCTCCTTTTAGCCAGTCATATACAACTTAGCACAATTTTACATACAGCTTTTAATGGCCGTCTTCTGGTTCCTGTATGGGACTCTTCCCTTGTCCAATCTGACTAGTGTGTCATTTCCCTCATGCCATGGTGTGGCTGCATGGCACGGTGTGGTTCCATGGCACAGTGTGGCTGCATGGCATGGTGTGGCTCCATGGCATGGTGTGGTTCCATGGCACGGTGTGGCTGCATGGCACGATGTGGTTCCATGGCATGGTGTGGTTCCATGGCACAGTGTGGCTGCATGGCATGGTGTGGCTCCATGGCATGGTGTGGTTCCATGGCACGGTGTGGCTGCATGGCACGGTGTGGCTCCATGGCATGGTGTGGTTCCATGGCACGGTGTGGCTGCATGGCATGGTGAGGCTCCATGGCATGGTGTGGTTCCATGGCACGGTGTGGCTGCATGGCACGGTGTGGTTCCATGGCATGGTGTGGTTCCATGGCACGGTGTGGCTGCATGGCATGGTGTGGCTCCGTGGCATGGTGTGGTTCCATGGCATGGTGTGGCTGGATGGCATAGTGTGGCTGCATGGCATGGTGTGGCTGCATGGCATGGTGTGGCTCCATGGCATGGTGTGGTTCCATGGCACGGTGTGGCTGCATGGCACGGTGTGGTTCCATGGCATGGTGTGGTTTCATGGCACGGTGTGGCTGCATGGCATGGTGTGGCTCTGTGGCATGGTGTGGTTCCATGGCATGGTGTGGCTGGATGGCACAGTGTGGCTGCATGGCATGGTGTGGCTCCGTGGCATGGTGTGGCTCCGTGGCATGGTGTGGTTTGATTTTCCCCCACATGGCCACATGTCTCTGACTGCTCTCAGGTTGCCATCCATAGTTTGCAACTTAAATTCATTTTTATTTAGAAAGAGGAGGGAAAAAATACAGATATGCAGACTTCGTCCGTGTCATGTAAACTGCGTATGATAAACTCTATGGGCTTAAAAATGGGACATAATTCGAGCATAATTCATGCTTCTAAAATATGAAAATGAATGCATTTATTCACTATCTGCAGAGAGACCCGAGGTGTTTGCTAGCTGGGATGGGTGCTGCCCAATTCACTGACTCTTTTTTTTGAATCTTCTCTGTCATCAGTGTCATTTCAAAGATATGGTCACAAAATAGACAAAATGTAGCCGGTCCATCTAGGACTTCTAATGCAGTTACCTGGTGTTGTGTGTGGAATTGGATCCCCCCAAAAGACACGCCGAAGCCCTAAGCACCCCTGACCAGTACCTGAGAACATGACCGTAGTTGTAAATAAGGTCACTGTGGAGGTCACTAGTCAAGATGAGGTGGTGGCTTTTGTTCTTCTAAGAAAAGGAAATTTGGACACAGAGAAGACAGCTGTGTGAAGACGGAAGAGACTGAAGGAAGGCTGCTTCATCCGCAGACCGTGCAGGGCTCCCCGAAACTCAGACAAAGCAGGATCCTCCTTTAGAGGATCCAGGGGCAGCACGGCTCCACCAATACCTTGATTTTGGACTTTCATCCTCCAGAACTATAAGGCAGGATGTGTCTGTTCTCTGTCTCTCTCTCTCTCTCTCTTTTTAAATTAATTGATGTATTCCTGAGAGACACAGAGAGAGGCAGAGAGCAGGCAGAGGGAGAAGCAGGCTCCCTGCGGGGAGCCCGATGCGGGACTCGATCCCAGGATCACGCCCTGGGCCGAAGGCAGGTGCTCAACCGCTGAGCCCCCAGGTGCCCCACGTCCGCGTTCTTTGGAGCCACCCAGTTGGTAGCACTTTCAGACGGCGGCCCTGTGACACCAATCAACCTGGTGAAACAAAGTCTGGTGCTCCCAGTGCCAGCATCTTAGTGGCGTCTCCAAGCCTTAGGGAAGTCAAAGTATCCTTCTCAGTGGGGGAGGGAGAGAAGCAGCAACCAAGCGCACCCTTCTCATACCTCAGTTTGCACCAAATAATTTCTTTGTGAACGAATGTGTTTCAAGAAGCCAAATATGTTGACGGTCCCTTCCTGTTGAATTTGCTGCAACATACTGTCCAGCACGATGTACGTGCCTGTTCTTCCAACCCCAGCGCTGAAGGGGACACAAAAAGAGAACCGTTTCAATGTCAAGGATTAGATGAACCTGAAGTTGGGTCACTCCTGGCTATCTCGTAAGTGAAAATAATTCTCTCCCCCAAGTGACTGAGCCACATGAGAAATAATTTAGCAAATCCCAAACCAAACAGGTTAGGTGTTGAGTACAGTGCTTCAAGTAACAAACTGGTTGCCTTTTAATTTTTGGCCACAGGGCAAGGTGTAAAACAACCTGTTTCTGGGGGAGATTTCTAATTCATTAATTAGAGATCTTTAAATCTTCAATGATCGTATTTGTTATTCATCATACGTGATACAGAATGAAGACGTTCTGCACCCGAGCATAGCAAGTAGACATTTAATCGGAGCAAAATGAAAACATCAGCTTCAGCCAACTCTGAGAATAAAAGGTCCTGGGTCCGTATTGTCAGGTAGACATGTTTGTGTAAAGGTTTTCACATTAATTGGAAAAAGAATTTGATAAGGCTTTCAGCTGAAAATATCATTTCAGCGAGCGGCGAGGAATAAAGCCTACCCTCAGTCATTTCTAAAGGGCCATTATCTATTGACTTCTTCAAAGCCTCTACCGGAGGGACGGACTCATAGGCAGGGATTCTTTTCAAATGCTCTGACAAGTAGGAAGTGCTAGAGTGGAAAATTAGCACCTGCTCCTCACAATACCCGGGTCCTTCTCCATTTGCTAAGAAACAATCCCTGACCTTCAGAGCTCTTTTTCTTGCATTTTCCTGTTTCTCTCAGCTTATCGTCAGGCTAACAGATGAAAAACCTCAAGATAGGTCTCTCAAACTTTGTCTGAGGATAACTCCTGAGATAGATAATTAGAATGTGTCAGATAAGCTGTATATCAAAGGAAAACACTTGCCTCTGTAAAAACACAGACGGGCCCTGACACAAATACCGTCCACAGAAATCCACTTGATTTGTGTGGTCCTAAAGCGTGGCGCACACTCAGCGCTCAGTGCGTGTTAACTGTTATTTCTCTTTTAACTGAACAAAACAGGAGGTTAAAACCTCTGGCACAGTTTTTTTCTCTTTCTTTGAAATATCATTATTTCTCTTCATCAAATTAGTCTTGGAAATAAAGTAACTGGGTAACGACGAGTTGATAACACCTTAACCTATTAGACAGAACTTGGGAAAATGAGAAAACGAGTTTGATCCCAAGCTGTTAAAAACATCTCAAAAAAAAAAAATCTTAAAAGTAGTTCACCAAACTCGTCACCGTCTGGGCGCGTTCGTTTCTCTAACACAAACCTGACAGAGTAACGGCGCGAGAGGCCCTAACTCCCAGGGACCCGGTATGTCCCACGCACTTTGGTCCCAGAATAAATGTTTAATGACGAAACATGTTTCAAAAGCTAAAATCCAACTCAACAGTGAAACAGAGTAAGAAACACCATGAACATCCCCATTGCTTGGGAATCCTTGGCGACGGCGCCCCGAGTCTGCCGCGTGCATTTCCGAGCGGTCAAGACGTTGGGGTTCGGGCATGTGGTCTCGCTCCCCCCACTCCACAGAGTCACGCCAGCTCTGGCAAAGCCCTTGTTCCAGGGACTCCCTCTTGGGTAGCAGAAGCCATGCTGTGGGTTCAGGAACCCGTGCCTGGGACTCACCTGCAGTGGACCACGACAGGCCCCACGGCATGGCGCTTGGCGTGGGCCGCCTTCCGCACGAAGGTCAGCACGGGCAGCGAGTACTCCGGCACCCCCATGTCGGGCCACTGGGTGTAGTGGTACTGGGTGACCACACGCCCGCTGGGTCTTCCCTTCTGGGAGCCCTGGGAGACAACACAACAGGACACGCACGAGTGCGCTTGCGTGGAAACACACAGGCACACACAGGTCCTTACCACCGACTCGAGTTCCGTGGCCCATAATGAGGCATAAAAACACACTGTGGCTTGTGACGGTTAATTTCATGTGTTCATCTGGCGAGGCTACGGTGCTTGGTCGTTCGGTCAAACACCAGCCTTGCTAGATGTTCCTGTCAAGGTGGGTTTTTTTGTTTTTAAGAGATTTTATTTTCTTAAGTCATCTCTACAACCCAACATGGGTTCAAACTCACAACCCTGAGATCAAGAGTTGCATGCTCTACTGACTGAGCAGGCCAGGTGCCCCCCCTCCCCGTTGGGGTATATATATATATATATATATATATATATTTTTTTTTTTTTGGTGTGATTGACATTTAAATTAGAGATTTCGAGTAAAGCAGATCACACTCCATGATGTCAGCAGACCTCATCCAATTAACTGAAGGCCTTAAGAATAAAGACTGAGGAAAAAAAAAAAAAATGAATAAAGACTGAGGGATCCCTGGGTGGCGCAGCGGTTTAGCGCCTTCCTTTGGCCCAGGGCGCGATCCTGGAGACCCGGGATCGAATCCCACGTCGGGCTGCCGGTGCATGGAGCCTGCTTCTCCCTCTGCCTGTGTCTCTGCCTCTCTCTCTCTCTCTCTCTGTGACTATCATAAATAAATAAAAATCGAAAAAAAAAATTAAAAAAAAAAAAAAGAATAAAGACTGAGCTTTCCTCAAGAAGGAATTCTTGTGACTAGAACATAAAAACTGCTTGGATTTCAAACATGGAGTCAATTCCTTAAAAAATCTCCCTCTTGGGGCTCCTGGGTGGCTCAGTCAGTTGAGCGACTGACTCTTGGTTTCAGCTCAGGGTTGTGGGTTCGAGCCCTGCATTGGGCTCCACACTCAAGGCCGAGTCCTTTTGTGATTCTCTCCCTTTGCCCCTCCTCTCAGTCTGCGCACTCTCTCTCTCTCTCTCAAATAAATAAAATCTTAAAAAAAATTCTTTTTCTTTTGATGTCAATCACACACATGTGCACACATTGCTCTTGAGAACCCTGATTTATACGTCAGTGCTTTTTTTTTTCCTGCCTTATTTCAATCTCCACTATTTTTAGTTAGATGCGCAGTTATCACATGGGGCAGGAACTTTCATTTGTGCATCACATCATCCACTGCACCTGCTGGCACCATGACCAATCTGGCTCCAGGGCCATGGCTGGCATTTAGACACTTAGCAGGAGCCTTTGGGGATGAGCGTGGTTGTGATAAGAACTCTTGATGCCTTCAATGATCTCTATTTTCAGCCTGTTTTGGTTGTACCACCCACTCACTTACAAAAAGACCAGATGTATCACTTGACTGAGGATGTCCTCCATGCGTGGACTCACCTTTTTAATCTTTGTGTTTCTTAGAGTAAAACTCCTCACAGTATAATAGGCCAGCATTTGAACACTCTTCTGAGTGACCAGAAAGTTCCCATACTCTTCACTACCATCAGCAGGCCAGTACTGGTCACATTTTCTCTGCAGAAGACAAAGTAAAGATGCTATGTCCATATTTCAAATGTTTGATGTGAGAGTTGTCTCTGGAATCAGGAGAGGTCTAGCCCTGGGACACAGACGGGCTCCGTCACTCTTCCAAACATTTTCTTTTCTTTCTACGGGATTGCAAGTAGTTTAGAGGAGCCTGCAGAGCCGAGAAACCTGAAAGGATCTGACCCCAACTCCCCCTTTCAGATGAGGAAAGAGAGGCCAGATGTACTGAGTCACCACAAAGCTGGACTAGAATCCAGCTCCCATGAATTAAAATGTTTCATTCTCCCTTGCTTTGCAGTGAAGCTCACTGCAAAGGGGCTCATTACTCTTTTTTGGGGGGGGGGGGGCTCATTACTCTTTTCCTCACAGCATGAAGAATGCATTTAAGCAGCCAACAGCTCGGGGGTGCCTGGGTGGTTCAGTCACTTCAGTGTCTGACTCGACTGCAGCTCAGGTCACGATGGCACGGTCCTGGGATCAGGCCCCACATTGGGCTCCACAGTCAGTGGAGGGTCTGCTTGAGGATTCTCACTCTCTCCTCACCTCCTTCTCTCTCTTTTTTTCTCTAAGAATAAATAAATATTTAGGGGCACCTGGGTGGCTCAGTGATTGAGCCTCTGCCTTTGGCTCAGGGCATCACCCCGGGTCTGGGGACTGAGTCCCACATCAGGCTCCCTGCATGGAGCCTGCTTCTCTCTCTGCCTGGGTCTCTGCCTCTCTCTATCTGTGTCTCTCACGAATACATAAATAAAATCTTAAAAAAAAAGAAATGAATTTCTATAATAAATATTTTTGAAAAATAATAGATAACGTGATTTACAGTAAACTGTGTGACCTGTGACCTACAGCATCAGGCTTCTCATAGCCGTCCTCCACAGAGGACGGATCCCGATTAGGCTTCAGGACTGCTGCTCCTTCCTGATGTTGAGATGTTGAGCCTATTAAACGCACCTCACAGCACTTCCGATGACTACCTGGGGGATGAGAACGCAGATCACGACCTACATACCCTTCCTTTCTCCACGAGGTTTGTTATCATGACGATCACCTCCACGTTATGCTCCCATATCATTCTCCAGAAGTCTTCGGCAGTGGACTTCAGCGGGCCTTGGGCAGCAATGTAAGCTTTTGGTCGGTTGTAGCCCTGAAGAAACAAGTGACACACATTTTTTTTTTTTTTTGCTAAGTTGCTGATTTTATGCCATTTTTATTGTACAGTGGTGAGTTTCTAAGGTCAGTGCATTTTTTCCATAAAAGAAAAACAATAAAAAATAATCCTGCGATGGTGGAGAAACTTGGCAGTATCAGCAGCAACAATTCTCTAACTATAATCTTTGGGGGGAAAAAAGTTCTCTCTGCTTCAATCCAGATGCTTTTCTCTGCATCTTCAGTCCAAGTACACTTGATCTATTTACTATGGGCTTTCACTGCGCTGCTTTGAAATGTTTTTGAGGCACTGGGGCTCAGCTGTGTATGACAGTGGGGAAGCCTCTGGTGTTGTCTCCCTCCCCACCCCCGGGGGTACCAGCAGTGCTAATCACGAACAGCTATCCTGCCCTGGGCACCTGCTGTTACCCAAGATGCTCTATGAACATTTACCCAAATCCTTGCAAAATGGAAGCCTCATCCTTGGTCTAGAGATGGGGAGAAGCTCATGGGAGTTAAGTGGCTTCTCAACCTTTCGTGGCCACCCAGTGACAGGGCTGGGATTCAAAATCAGTTCTAACTCTAAAGCCCATGCTGGATCCGACATACACACTGCCTCCTCCAGAGCATGAAGTGGCTGCCTGTGACCACCCCCTGGATACGTATACTCGGCACTCACTTCTGCGAACTAACTGTCCACACAGCATAACCTGCAGGCAGCTACATGGCGAGGTGTAACTGAACTCCACGGACCTCAGCTGACCACAGTGAAAAACCAGTCAATTAGTCCGTGGCCTGTGGGGAGCTCTAATGAGTCCCACACGGCTGGGGACCCTGAGGTGTGTGCCAGAGATGACGAGGCCGATAGCAGGGCTAGGAATCGCGTGTTTGCCTATTAGCCAGGACGGCCTTGGGAATCCTTCAGTCAGGATTTATGGATCAACTGCTACCCATACAATACTGGGCGAGGAACTGTAGAGCATTCAAAATAAGCAGGAGTCCAGTCCCTTACATTCCAGGAGCTCCAAACCTGTCCAAGTGTGTATACACCATTCCCCTTGAACGTGCATTTCCAACCCGAAATACTTTTCTCACCCACGAGAGAAACCAAGTTCAAGGACTTGCATGTTACTCAATCTGAAATCCTTTAGCCATGGGATGTCCAACTGCTGATTCATATTATCTACCACATAACATGTATTAAGCACTATATAAGTACAGTACAGTGGCCTAATAAATTCCTAGTCTAATCTCCATGAACGTTTCAATTGGGGCATGCTTACATCGACATAATTGGCATTGATGTAATCAGTCAGCTTGCCATCTTTCTCAGCAAGTTGTGCAAGTTTAACCCTACTATGATCATCTGTAATAAAGAAAAGAAAAGATGTCACTATGGCATGGACTAGTTTTCAGCATAAAGGTCATTTATATTTACATAATGATACATCAAATACAATCAAAAGAAGTGCAAAAATAATTTACTTATAGGAGTCTTTATGGGGATACAGAGATGACAAAGGTAAATACAACAAGGGTCCTGGCCTTCAACAAGTTGTCTAATGCACACGATGAGCGTGGACACATACACAGAAAGGAATGTTCAGGTGTCAAGGGAGGTGCAAAGTATGAGGGGGGACTTGAAGGCAGAGATTGTGTTGGTTTGGGATGATAATAAACATCTTCACGAAGGTTGGAAGGGGACACTGGCATCTAGAGATGGGTTTCTAGAGATGGATCTTAGGGCTGTGAACAGTGGAGAGCCACTGAAAGGGAGAGAAGAATGTCGGGGGCGTCTTAGAAAGCTAAGGAAGGATGGCAGTGTATGTCCTCTGAACAGGAGGCTGTGGGGGAAGAGAAAGCAGAGAGGGGAGGAGAAGGGACCTAGGACATCTCTGTGTAGGGTTACAGCAAGTAGCTCTCTCTGGGACAAGCTCGAAGTGCTGCTACCGCATAGCAAGGCCAGAGAAGGGCTCCCCAAGAACAGGGGGTGTGGGTCCTGCACTGTCTATTTAAAGGGGTGAAAACCAAGGTAACTTAGACATGGTCTCCTGTGGCAATTAAAATACGCAGAAACGAGGACTCTGAGATGAACTTCAGTTCTACCAAGAAATTATATGTATTTGGAGGAATGACATAATAAGAAAGGGAAGTCTTACTGGAAGGAAAACAGAGAATTTCAAGGGGCAGAATGTATTTATTGTTTTCAAGGATGAAGAAGTGAATACAAAAAAAAAAAGTGGATACAGTCCAAACCATGACAGTAGAGAGATATCCTGGGATATTACTGCTTCTGGGACAACAGGAGCTCACAAAGTGCAGGGAATGTACCCAGAAATAGATGCATGGCAATGGAAGGAAAGGTTTGATGCCAGGCTGACACTTTATTTTTTTTGTATTTTCGTTCTAATATTTTTAGAAGGATGTTACTGGGTAAATTTTCTGGATTGTTTACTTCATTTCTACAGTAGGATTGTTATTATTGATATGCCAGGTTATTTCAGGGATTAAATGGAATCATGTGTTTATGGGGCCAGGCACATAGAAGGTGCACAACAAAATATTAATCTCCATCCCCTTCTTAATTACTGGGTAGGTGTTTTCTATTTGGCTTGTAGTGAGAATAGTTTAACAGCTTCACCCTGTCCAAGAAGCAGCTGAATTTTTATGTGCAGCCAGGATAGTTACTTGAGTTGAGGAAGACAAAGATGAAGCAGAACGTCCTCCTTAAACCGTCTAATAGAAATTTGTGTCAGCCCTGTGCAAAGGAAGTAGCATTTATCCAAACTATTTAAGGAAATGTGACAATAAAAGGATTAGTATTCAAAATACATAAAGAACTACAACTCAACACTGAAAAAAAATCCAATTAAAAAATGGGCTGACGGCATGAACAGACATTTTTTTTCCAAAGAAGACATCCGGATGGCCAACAGTCACATGGAAAGGTGCTCGACATCCCTCATCATCATGGAAATGCCAATCAAAACCACAATGAGACACCACCTGACACCTGTCAGAATGGCTAAAATCAACAACACAAGAAACCACAGGTGTTGGCGAGGATGTGGAGGGAGGGGAGCCCTCTTACACTGTTGGTGGGGATGTAAACTGGTCCAGCTAAGCTGGAAAACAGTGTGGAGGGTCCTCAAATAGAACTACCCTGTGACTCAGCAATTGTACTACTGGGTATTTACCCAAAGATACAAAAATACGAATTCAAATGGGTACATGCACCCTGATGTTTACAGCAGCATTATTTACAGTAGCCAAACTATGGACACAGCCCAAGTGGCCATCAACTGATGAACAGATAAACAAAAAGTGGGGTATAGATATAGATATAGATACATTACTCAGCCATGAAAGAGAATGAAATCTCGCCATTTGTAAAGACATAGATGGAGCTAAAGTATTATGCAAAGTGAAATAAGTCAGTCAGAGAAAGACAAATACATACGATTTCACTCGTATGTGGAATATAAGAAAGAAAACAATGAACAAAGGAAAAAAAGAGATAGAGAAGCGCAAACCCAGAAACAGACTCTTAACTACAGGAACACACTGATGACTAAGGGGGTGAGGGTTGGGGGGTGGGAGGGGCGAAACACTGGGTGGGGATTAAGGAGCGCCCTTGTGAGGAGCACTGTGGTGTATGGAGGTGTCGACTTACTATACAGTACGCCTGAAACTAACAGTACACCGTATGTTAACTCACTGGAACGTAAACCAAAAAATCTAAAGGAAAAAAAAAAAGGAGTGCAGTTTCATTGGCTTCCAGAAATTAGAATGGTGCCCGAACTTAAATAACCAAGCTGGTACCACCATGCTCATAGGATCCAGGGAGGCCCACTGAATACTTAAGGAAGGAGAGGAGAATAAGTTTTGGGGGAGGAGATGTAGATGGATTTCAAGAGATGGAGGAGAATATAAAGGAAAACCAGAGGGAACATATGTAAACAGGAGATGCAGTACGAAGATGTAAGAAAGATGGTAATTTCATAGGAAAAAATTAGGTAAATGTGCATTAAACAAGAGACAGGTAGCTTGAGAAAAAAAAAAGACAACAGCTAAGAAAATAAAGGGAAAGAGGAATAAAAAACAATCCAACTAGCCATAAGACCCCAGGAAGAATGGCAAGAAAGACACGAAAAGGCTAGAAGGAAAAATAAAATCTAAAGGAAATCTCATTTGGTCAGTAAATTCACCCAGAATTAAACCAGATCTCAAGTGAAAACAGGACCAGGGGATGTAAATAATGACAGATTTACAGCCCATGGGGCTTGAAGGAAGGCCAGGATTGAATTTGAGCTTCTTTTGTTTAAAGGGAACCTCTGGTTAATTGTAGGATGTGTAAGTTAGAGGAATATATGCTCTGGGCCACCTAACAGCAGCCCCACTCCCCGGTACCCAGGGCCTGAGCCAGCCACACCGAGGTCAGCAAGGCCAGTGACAGCAAGGTCAGGGCCGAGGAAGGACATACTCACAGGCAACGATATTTATGTACCGGTTCTTGTGCTTATTGTCGGGGTGATTGGAGCTGTCTGCTGTAATGCCTAAATCAACAGTACAGCTCTGCACCTCCTGTAAAGAAATTTACGTACGACATTTTAACACATATCCTTTCAAGCCAAGTGCCTTAAAAATATAACATAAAAGACAAAACAAATTAGTCTAACCAAAAAAAAAAATTTTTTTTTTTACATGTTACAACTATTTCTTGGCTATAAGAAAATGCAGTGAAATAATGCCTTACCTGGTAAAACTCTTTCAGTGTCTAATGAGGGAATGAATGCCAAAAAAGTAAAGAAATCAAATTCCACAGCACACGACAAATGAGAAAAAAAAGCGTTCATATTAGGTTTACAATGGAAAACTATGATCATGCAATAAATACATTTGTCAAATAGTAACAAAACAGAATGTTTCAAACAGTTGCATGCACATCAAAACTTCCAACAATTTGGAACCTTAAAATTATGTAAAACGAAAAAAATAACTTTTAAAAGGGGACAGTGGTATAATAATACGAATATAAAAATGCAGATGAGAAAAAACCATCTATTTGATGACATGTTTTCTTGTATTAGATTTGCTAATATCCAAATATAATTTTATTTGACCACTATAGCACTATTTGAAACTCTAAATTAGTGACACATTTTTTTTTATTTGTTTAGAGTAATTTTAAAGAGTAAACAGCTTCCTATTAGGTGGCTTGTAACAGATTTAGGGCTATGAGAACATTAACAATTCTAAGATTTTTTTTTTTTATCACATATACTATATCATTTTGAAAAAAAATTTAGATAGCATTTTAGACAGCATTACTTTCAACATATTTAACTAGCAGATTTCTTTTTAATTTAAACTTTGATGGGTACAAAAAATTATTCTGCCAATTATCTTTTAAAATGAATTAAAATCCTTTTCAGAGATGTTTTCTAAGTACATTAGGTAGGAACTTACAATTACTTAATATAAGATAATAACATGAAAGCTTTATACTTTTTGAGAAAGTGTATAACCCAAATACGAATCTGACTCATCAGCAAATGGCCCAGCCTCCCGCAGTAAGTTTTTAAGGCCTCTTTTGCAGTAAGCCATTCTGACTCTAGATCTACACACAATTTAATATCTGAACCACTTAAAAGGCATAGCATTATTAGTTATTAAGCTAATTACTAAGTTAATGAAACATTTTCTTGAATCAGACTGTGAGTTAAAAGCAATGGAATTAAGAATACACATTTTTACATGAGGTTATTTTATTAATTTAATTATCATGAGCTGGCTTAACATTCTTGAAAATGATTTTATAATCATAAACACTACAAATCTGCCTTTGTGCATATGCTATAAGCAACTTTTATTATAAATTGTCTATTTTTTCTTGTGGTTTTTAACATTTGGGAAACGAGGCCCATCCTCGTCACATTCTCCCTCTTTCAATAACAATTTTGTTTGATGGGAGTCTGATAGTTTCTGTGAGCTAACATAGTACCACCTCCCCTCTAACCTCTATTCTGGTAAGAAGCAAATAATTTGGTGTTTTAAATAGATAATTCTTTATATTATTCCACCTCATACTGACTTAGATTCTTTTAAGTGACTTAGATTTCTTTTAAGATTAAGTGAATTGGCTTCTATTATTTTTAATTTAGCGAAAACACATCACATTTCACTTCTATTTCTTTTGATTTCTTAAAGCTTTCCAATTTATGGCATTTTCCTTCCCTAAATACATCTTAGCTGATGTGACTCCTGGGAAGCAGGAGTCACAAGGTGCAATGGGGAAAGTGGGCCACCCTCTGCTCAGGATCAGAGCTCAAGGTGCTTCAAACAAGGAGGTCCGTAGAGCACTTCCGGAGAGTAGGGATTATTCTAAGAGGGGAGACAGAAAAGTAATGTGATGTTTCCTAGAGCAGAGGGATTAGAGGGGAGGCTAAAGATCCCTTGCTTGCTGGAACAAAAAGTATGTTTTAATTTTTATTATTTCTATTTTTTAATTCTTTTTTTAAAATTTAAATTCAATTTACCAGCATAGGAAATAGAATTTAAGTTAAAAAAAATTACAGACCTAGGTTTGAATCCCAGTCCTGCCATTTTTAAAAATTAATTATTTAAATCGAACTATAATTAACATGCAGTGTTATATTAGTTTCAGATGTGCAGTATAATGATTCAATAATTCTACACATTACTCGATGCTCATGGTAAGTGTCTCAGCTCTGCTATTTAGGGGTTGTTAACTGACTTCTGTGGAAGTTGATTTCGTCAGTAATATGAACAGAAATAAAAACAAATAACTTCCAGAGTTGGGTAAAGATTGAATGTAGAAGCATTTAGTCCAACGACCGGCATGTTAGGGAGTGCTCAATACTGGTCAACTTTATTTTTTTTGCAGTTGTCATTGTTAACTCTAACTTATTTTGAAAACTCTGTTTAACTGATAGTTTAGGGGGCCATGGTAAATTTGCAGCAAATTTCTCTGCCTCTTCTAAGAGTATTTTATGGATATTACTAGAAACATTTTTACTGATTGTGCAGTTCAAATGTTTTTTAGAATTGCATATTTTCTTGAGGAGAAGATAGGACTTTACCTTGTTTAATATTTATTAGACCTTGTATAATAAATGCTTCTGCATTTACACTGGTGTAATACTTACAACTAAGAGTTTATATGTACTTTGGTTGAAAATCATGAAATTTAGTAGTTTAGTATAATTTATATAATTTAGAAAATTAAAAGGAATCAGTGTTACTAATTCAGATTAAAATAATAATACTGGAATTCTGTACTTCATGGGAGAAAATTAACAATGTTTTTTTCTACGAGTACCACTTGGTTTTTAAAATGGGAAACCAATTTTCTAAATTATATGATAACCATAACACATCTCTTAACACATAAATGATTACAGAACTAATAATATTCTTCTTAGAAGTGAAAATGGTTTCAATCAATGTCTTTAGGTCAAGAAATAGCCTACCGCTGAATCTTTTAAATTTACTATTTTCCATATAATTTAAAATAGACATATTAAAATCATACCTCAAATTCTTCAGTAAACCCACTACTTGCATGTAAATCTGCAACATGCTTTGGAAAGTGCTTTATTGGAATTGCCCCAACATCATCTAAGTAAAAAAAAAAAAAAATTAGTTCGCAAAGGATAATTCGTCAGAAAGGAATATACCTGTCATTTATAAAGATTTATAAAGTGCCTTCTTCTAAAACAACTTCAAAGTTTAATTATTTCTACATTCCTGAGGGAACCTCAGCTTCCAATGAAACATCAAGCAACGATCAATTTTCTCCAAATTTACTATCAATCATCATTTGCATTTTACAACTCTGCTTTGATCATGAATCGCTTTTCCTTTCATACTTTAAGAAATAAGAATTAATTTTTGATGTTAAATAATGGATGCCACCAAAGCCTCATGTCTTATCAATGGACTCCATCTTTTCATGGGTGATTTTCTTTAACATGAATAGGAGTTGTATTTACATTAGCACATTTAACACGAATGTGATTTCTGGGTAAAAAAATGCAGAAATAATAATATATTTTCAATTCTACCCCGAACTAGACATAATATAAAGCGTAATTTTAGTTTCATAAAATTACATAGTTTAATGTTTTACAGTTAGTCAGATGTTTACATTTGAAAACATTTTTCCTTCTCTATAAATAATAGAAAACATTGATATGCAGACTATTCATTAAGGATAATGTCAAAAACCTTTGGGACTTTTAATATGTAAAATTTCAAGAACTCTAACTTGAAAATATGCTATGTAAACAAAGTCATTGGATCTGTTAATTAATTGTGAAGGGGCCAAATTATTTTAACTGGCTCTGTTTTTTATCCCCCCTCTAGAAAGACTTTCTTAGATTAAACATATCACTGGTTCACAGTATGCAATTTCACAAGTGATTTCTTTGACAAGGAAACATCAAACACATTTCACGAGAAACACTTATTTACATCAACAGATGTTCAGCATCTAGGCCATTTAATATTTTTAAGCTTCAGTTACCAAGAATTTGTCGATATTTTTGAAAAGTAGAATCCATCTGTTCTCTCTTTTAGATGAGTGTACCTGAATACTAAAATTGAATTAGCCAGTTAAGCTTGAGAAACACTAAACAAAGGTGTAATCCTGCCTTCACATCTACAGAAGGATCTTGCCTGGAAGGAGCGTTTATAATTAGACAAGAAAACAGAAATAACTTGTCACGTCTAAGTCATTAGCTCTTCCCGTAACGGTCCCTCAAGCCCATAGATGCCGCCTGCACGGCTAACCTCTTTTCACAACCAAACTGACTACTTTCTGTTTCCAGTCATGTGTTTTGGTCATTTCTTTCACAAACTGGTCTGCAAGTAAGTGAGACCAACATATCCTTTTAATTCCCTATGTTCTGTGGAAAGGCAGGTATCTGGGTGATCTGGAGCGCGGGTGATGTGAGGAAATGCCCTCGGTCACACGTGTTCTGAGAAGTACAGCAGGGGATGCTGGGGTTCCTGGACTGCGTCCTGACTTGGGATTATTTACTGTTAATAATAAGTGATATGGGACTTGGGAAGACCACGCATGTCCGCTTGCTTACCCATGCTGAGAGCATCTGTAGAAGAGCCATGAAAGGGAAAAGAGTCAAAACGCAATAGGTACCCGAGAGCTGTCAATCTCAAAACCCTTAATATGTTAATGAGAAAGGGTGCTGTACTAAAAGAAAGGTACAGAATTTTAATATAAACTAGAAAAACAGAAATAAGTGGTATCTAAAGGCTCAGAGTGGATAAAAGAGGAAAAAGAGCCAAACACTTCTAATTCCTATGCCCACTGAAAATCACACAGAAAATGCTTCTCTTTGTTTGCTGGTTGTTGGTTTTTTTGAAAATATTTTTTAGATCATGAGATTTCAGAAGATAACATCTTGTGGAACTTGGGCCTCTAACAATAACATATAGAGTATCATCAGACAATTGAAAAAGAGGCCTCTGTAACATAACCACATTGATGAATTTCTCCTTTTGTTTTCCCTGGTTTGGTGGTTCTCTGTGTCCTTGTGTTATCCTCTATCCTGCAGGACTTCTTCCACGGTTCACATATTTCTAGGCAATTCCTTTTTTGGTATCACTTTTCATTCTGAAATGTTATGAAATGTTAATCAAATAAGTGTCTGTGAACTGCAGGGTCAGCGGATGTCTGGTTAATTCCTGAATATTGTTAACCAGGTAAGTTCTGATAAAAATAGTCGGTATTCAAGCTGTTTGACATTGTGACTTTAAGTATTTCAGGCAATTACACATTCTTCGTGCGCTCATGTTTTTCTTCTACTCCCACCACTTTATAGTTTTTAGTTTTAGAGTTGGTTTTCTTTTTTTCCTACTGTAGTGAAGGAAGTTCTTTTCACATAAATTCAGAGGATCAGAAAGAAACTAAGCTTTATCCTTGTTTTTGTTATTTTGTCCTAGCCACCCGTACTGCATCGGTTTGGTCTGACTTTTGTTGCTCAGCTTTCCATTAAGGCACTGGAAATGCCTGAAGGTCAGCCTCCAATTATATTTCATCGCTATGCCTGTGTTAACAGACCACAGCTGACTATCATGAGTTACTTGGCCATATTGCCTATATGGCCAAGAATGTTCAAAACTGTTAAGAACAAGATAGAAACCTTGGCGCCTGATACACGGCTGTAATAAATATTTTGGGCAGCTCAAGTATTTACTCATCCACATCAGAGCCATTTGCAAAGTACTCCAATAAGGACAACCCTTCCCGCATTATGCTTTTCATTCAACAACTACCAGTTACTCGTGGTCACACCTTACGCTATTACCTGAAATTGGAAAGATAGGTGTTGGAGGTGTGGATATTACTCGAGGGGATGTGCTGTCCTCTAAATAAAAGTGTGCAGTCTGGAAGCATTTCCTGGAAAGAAAAGAAAGCAATTTAGAAAGTGGCCGTAAGGCCACTTCGGAGCTGCTTGAAAATTATGACAGAAACTTCCAGAATTAAGGCATGACTGGAAAGCTACATCTATTTTACAAAACACAAAGTATTAAAGAATTTCATGGCCTCCAAATTTATCTCAATTGTACGTGTGCCAGACGCACACGGGTGAGTAGATATCAGACGCCCTGAAAGCAGAGATGGCATTTGAAGTCGTGGTTGGTGCCAAACAGGATTTTGCCGGGATCAGGACACCTCAGGGCCCGAGCCACTCTCCCTCTGCTGCTATGTACCAGGGGGTCCTGCCACCTTGGACTGGACCGGAGGGGAAAAGAAACCACGTCCGAAGCTCTTTTCCCTCAGTATTCCAGTGAGCGTACCTTTCTGAGCATATTCAGCTGCTAGCAAAAGGTAGCTCTGACTGGTAGAAATGAAATTCTACAGCGCTGTGATATTCTGATGAAAAAGGAAGACCGCTTCATACTGAGAGTATGATAATGCAGTAAGGACAGAACGAAGTGAGGAAATAATGAGCATATAACCAAAAACAGGCGTGATTTTCTTTCCAACAGATGCTAGCCTTGTTGATGAGGGTTTTGAGAATGAATATATTTGGAATCAACGACAACTATGACCTACAATGTCACCTGAATCTATTTTCATTCAGATAATAAGAGTAACATCTGGTAAGAGCACACCACAAACTATTGAGAAGAGCAAAGAACCAACTGCTGCTTTAAACTAATGCAAACCGTACTTAATTAAAAAAATTTAGATAATTAAAACTGCTAATGACACTCTTTGATGTGGGTCATTTAATTTATTTGAAGTATTATTCATGAGTGGTTAGGCTTAAATAGAAATATCTGTTTGAGTAAAAATGCCAATCTCATTTTCCATTTAAGAGTCGAGCTACAAGATATTTATTCTAATGAGCTTTAACATAACATTTGTTCTTATAGGACACACCTCAATTGTAATATTCCTTCAGTAATCAGCTCCCTGCATAAAATTCATCAGTGGCTTCCCAGTGGAATTCGAATGAGAGTCAATTATTTCAAGAAGGGCTGTAGGACCCTCCATGACCTGGGCCCCCACCTACATCAGGGGTGTCCTCTCCTGGCCTCAGGTACTACTGGCCTCAGGTCCACACTGGTACTCTGGGTCTTCTTCCAAGAGGCACCATCAGCTCACCTTGGGGCCTTGGCTCTTGACCTTCCTTTTGGTTGCCTGCCTCCTTCCGAGCATATTTGCACTGGCCAATATGCCACCTCCTGTGACAGTCCTTCCCTGACCACGTCAGCTAAAAGGATCAGCTCATCCCACCAAGTCACTATTCCTCTCCCTAATGTCAGTTTTGTGTCACTTGTCGCTTTCTGAAATTCCTTACTTATGTATTTGTCTCGTGTGGTTTTAGTCGGTCCTTCCTCATCGGAATGGAAGCCTCACGAGGGCAAGGTGCTTGGTCTCAATGCAGTGTTGGTCCTCAGCACGAAGAACAGTGGCAGGTGCCCCACATCTTAAAGTTGTAGGTGCCCCAAATATTTGCCCAATGAATTTACTGCTATGAGTAGTATAAAATTATATAGTTTATTTATAACCTTAATGTCACAGGCAAAAAAAAAAAAAAAATCCAAAAGCAAGGATGTGCATAGTAAAGACTAGCCCTCTGCTGTGATCGTGTAAGCCTTTGATTAGAGGACACGGATCACCAAGAGAACACGAGAATGTCTTTAAGGGAGAACAGGCAGTGTAGGAGGAAGAGGAGTGCATGTGGAATCAAGTGTTGAAGGGATGTGAGCTAGGTTCACAGCCTGGAAAGCGGAAAAGAGTACAGCCGACCATGAAGAACGGGAGGGATGAGGGCCACAGGTCTCACGGTAAAGAAACTACCCAGCTGAAAGTCTGCATTTGAGCACCCCTGCAAGCAGGCTGGAGCAGAGACTCCAGGGGAAGTTTGGGGTCTCTGTGCAGCCACAGATGGAGCATGTCCAGACACACTGATAGGAAAACACTGGGTTTGATACGTCTTTCAGGATCACAGTTAAATCTCTTTGATTCCTCTAAAATGTAGATTGCCAAGGCTAGGAAAAGGGTTTCTATTTATTTTTCAATGAATCTTCAAGTCGTAAAATGTCTTAGGGGACCTCGTGCAATATCACAGCAGATGTTAAGAATCTGACACATAAAGATTAGCTCTGGTGACAAGGACCTCACTGCTTTATGAGTCACCTTGAGTCACTAGATATTTCTTTCTCATGCTGAGAACTCATTCTAAGTATCTCTAAATGGTACCCACTGTTCCACTTTTATGCCTCTTACTGTTGATATTTTTGGTATTAAGCCAAAAATCTATCTTCCTGTTACTTGGCCATATTGGTTCTATTTCTGCACTTGACTGTTAGATACTGGTACCTAAGATCTTTTAGCACTTAAATGCTACCCCTCTATGGCCCTCACTTGTTTTCACTTTCTCCTTGAAGTTTATACTCCAATAATACAAGTTGCAGATCACTGAACATGCCTTGTCCTGCCTTCACTCAGGGTTTCTTTCCCCTGCTTTAAAACATGGTTCTCCTGGGACGCCTGGGTGGCTCAGTTGGTCAAGCGTCTACCTTTGGGTCAGATCATGGCCCAGGGCCCTAGGATCAAGTCCCACTTTGGGCTCCTTGCGCAGCAGGAAGCCAGCTTCTCCCTCTGTTTGTGCGCACACTTTCTCTCAGACAAATAAATAAAATCTTTAAAAAAAACTCTGCTTCTCCTGATCAAAATGCCTCACTCATGAATATGCCAGGGAAATACTAACCTCCTTAAAGACAGCTCGGTGGTATCTTCTCTGTGATAAAGGTTCTCAATCCTAAGTAGCCTCTAACACTCCCATTTCTCTGTTTTCACTGCACTCAAGACAAACTTCCACTCATCCTCACCTTGACAAAGACTATTTTGAAAAATATGGTTAAGTAATCCAAGGATGACCTTCACTTCCTGAACTCTACATAGTTAAAAAAAAACTTTATTAATTGGTAGCTAGGGTTATGATTTTGCAATATATTTGTTTTGTGCCTATATCCTCATTACATTTTTTAAAAGATGGGGCCATGTCTTTTGATTTCTGTAAACCCATCTCTGAATACAGTGCCAAGAGTACAAGAGGTGTTAAATGTCGAATGTTTAGATGGATTTCCAGGAGCAACTAAATCTCACCAACCACAGGTAATTCAGCTGCATCCTAGACTTCTTGCCTACCTGAGCCTCAAATGGGATAACTTAAAATCTCAAAACATTTGGGAGAAGGAGGTGAAACATATATAACTAGAGGAAGATGGATGGATGGATAGGTGGATAGAGAGAGGATGGGTCTGAGAAAATGGGAAGAAGGCAGGACCTCACAGAACAGAAAAAGGTAAATTAAAACTTATTGGTATTAGGCTTTACTATGTTTAATGTTCATTGTATCATCTGTGCAAATACCAGCTCTCCTCTTTTTAGCTATGTAAGCTATGTAAATATTTGTTGCTTTAAGCAAATATGGTCCAATGGTGTTACTTGTATTAACAAGCAACAAAAGGGTATTATAAAATCATACCAAAAAAAACTCTGTAAGTTGGAAAAGTTAAAATTTAGATAGTGTAGGATAAGTTCTTGATGACGATCATAACATACTGCTTCAGTGTACTTGATAGTGCAGTTCTATCCTGGAAGGGACACTCTCCCGGAGGCAGCATGGTAACCGGAGGCCTCCATTCTGGGTTGGTAGCTATCCTTAGTGACTCATAAATTTGAATTTAAGATCAAGAGAGAACTCATATTGCTTTTCTTCCCACTCCCCAAAGCTAAAACAACTGTCTACATAAAGTTCTTTTCCATACTGCTTTGCTTTTGATGGAGTGCTATTTTGTTGATTATACCTTTGGTATTTTTTAGGTTCCAACTGTTAAAAAAAAGCTCCCAAAAGTTTGCCCTTTGTCTTCTTTAAAAAGAACTTTTTGAAAATCTTCCATCTTGACGTCATTTTGCAACTTAGAAACTTACGATTTGGCTCATGTAAATCCTACCTTAAAACATCTGGAAAATAATTTCAAGGCATATTATTTAATGTATGACAAGATTCAATATCTATAGTCCATCTGTTCTGTACAAGCAGCGAACGTCTTCACGTCTATGTGCTAAGTGTTGATAACTATGTCTCTTGCTAATTATCACTCAGCCATGATGAAAAAAGTGATGACTGTTTTAAACTTGTAGACATAGGTCCTATCAATCAATGTTAATCTGATTATTTGATTTACACCTTTTCATCACAGTATTTAGAATTAAGAGCTAGAAATGTGTAATTATTATTCCTTTTTTTTTGGATCCTTACACAAATAGAACCACATTTATTCATTATGCTGCATGCATCACAGAAACCCTAAAGAAGGTCTGACTGCAGTCTTAGAAATGATCTAGTGAACCTTCCCCCAAAATGGTAGAGAGAGGAAAACCAGTTCATAGGTGGATAAGTGACATGTCCAAGACCGCAGAACAAATGGCAGGCAGAACCGGGAAAGGGACCCAGCTTTCCTCACCTCTAACATTTCTTGTCTTCCTGCTACAACATGCTTTCTCCCAAGTTTTACACAAAACCTAGGGGACTGCCTTGAGTTAGGTGAAGAGACAAAAGAAAAGACTCATTGTACCACTTTACAATTATTTTTTCTCCTAAGAAATTAGGTCAGAAAAATATAAATATATCGGCTTTAAATATAGCCTTTAAATATATCAGCTCAGAAAATCTCATAAGGACTGAGTCACTATTAGGACTTCTTTCCACAAAGGTCTAAAATGTTTTCATACTAGCTAGTGAAATCACGCGGGTCTACATCAGAATTTGAATATCTCACAAAAACCGTGAAGAATTTACTAACACTGTCATTTTGTGATTCACCAACTAATACCCCTGGTGTATTACTGATCTAAAAAGTTACATTTTGAAGTGAATTCATTTCAAATGGATGTGAAAAGGACAAATATGTTAAATTTTAAATGGGTAAGTAAAGAGAGTGACAAATTTTATCAGAGTGTTTGATGATAGATATAAAATATATACATAAAATCGTCAAGAGTGCTCAGATTTTAAGCTAATGCACTCTACTCAAGGTACCAAAAGTGTTATTTGTGAGGAAAAGAGAAACATCTTATTGGTGAAGGTCAACTTAATATTTTTCAACTGGCAATTTCTTTCTTCTTCACATAATACAGATGAGATGACCCATTATTAATAGACCATAAAAACCATTACAGATTTTAATTCTCCATAAAATACCAAATCATATTAAATAAGACACTTTCAAATTTGCAAAAAGTAAACTTGAAATATTAAGTAACAAAGATTAAAATCCTCATTCTAATTATTTCAACATCATAACTGAAGCCATCTGAAATTTTTATTAGAAATTTATTCTAACACCATTTATTATGAAGTAGAATTTGGGTGTATTTTCCATCTCACTTTTAAAAAATTTACTCTAATTCCAATTAACTTCAAAAAATTGGTTTGGCAGGGAAAAATCAGATGAGATAAAAACCCGTAATCTGAACAAACACAAAATCGATGTTGGTATAAAGTTTGGCCAACAAATCCAGTGGGGAGTAAGGAGAAAAGCAATATGAATTCTTCTTGAGCAAACATTTATGGATTGTGCACTGCGTTCATGCTACTCTGCTGAGCATGGAATCTTCTATTAAAAAAAAAAAAAAGAGTCCCCAGAAACTACAGGCATCAGTTAAGAGAGCAGCTTTGTTTGCGTCACGTTATGGACAAAATAGCCTCCCGACTCCTATATCATAGCAAAAGGAGGATCTGTTCTCCGTACTCTGCGGTTTACTCTCTTCTGTAAAGGTGGTCAAGGTGGTCAGACAGGAAGCAGGTGGTCATGAAAACGCTCTGCTCTAGTCAGCCGACGTCCAACTACATGCAACCGCGTGCTCCAGACGTCACTGTCGGAGGCGCTCACGACCCCTGCTTCCTGTTGCTCCCACCGGCGGGGTCCCTGCCTGAATGCTGCTCTCTTACCTCCACCTGGGTCCTGTGGCACGCAAGCTCTACCTGTTACATTTACTGTCATCCTGGCCTCTCGAGACCCCTTGTTCTCTGACCACTCCCACCGTTAGAGTTCAGTTGTCATGTGTACGCTTCTATATAGTTTGCTATAAATTTTTCATGGGAAATCCTCAATAAGCATACATTTCTCAGCCATAGTGACTCATTCACTTTTCATTCATTCATTCATTTTTTATATTTTCCACAGTAGTCAACATAGTACTATACACATAGGAAATAGTCCATAAACACGGTAAATAATTTTGAATAAATTGAGAGAATATAGTTTAGAATAACGCATCAAGAATGGTCATATGAACTTGTAGAAAAATGTTGCTAAACAAAAAGGAATTAATTATAGAGCCTTTGAACAAAAGTCTCTTTTAAAACAAAGGAAGAAATTACCAGGCTATGATTCCTTATATCATCATAAAGGTTTTGTTTTCCAGGACACGGTTATAATAGTTAGACTGACTTACACGGCTTCCCCAGGAAACCCCCTAATTTGCAGTGTGTTCTGCTTGCTATGGGGCAGGAAGCTTATGATGGGTGCAATTTTCTTTGTCCTTTAAAAGTTTTGAAAGGATATTGATGACAGCAAAGTTATATTTCATCCTCAAAGCAAATTATAAGTAACTTAAAATCCCATGCATCTTAATATAGTCATCATCTTTATTTTCTTATTATATTCATATTTTATTTGCTTGATTTTTACTTTTGTGTACGGGTTATCTTCTTTTTGTTATTAGCATGCTGCTGATGCGCAGCTTGTATAAAATCCACTATTGTAAATAAACTGTGTTTTTACTGTACCAAAAATTACGCTTTTCTAGACAATAGCTTTTGAGATTGTAACAGCTGGAGCATTTAAGCGGAGAAGCTTAGATTTACCTTAAATGCTACGATAACGTTTGAATGTTAATTAGATTAATATGAAAATACACTGTCGAAATACGGTCTTCAATATTAACTGAAGCCAGAGTTCCTCCATTTCAACTTTAGTTGTTTCATGGAAGTATGAAGAACAACCAAATCTTTGCTTATTAGGTCTCTGGATTTACAGAATCACTGTATTCACAGTTAAGTTAATGGTAGATGCATAAATTAACGGTACCTATCAAGTAACAAGAATCATAAATATGCTTTGAAGAAGTTTCAGGTCAAAAAACAGGCAAAATCTAAGCTTTATGAAGCACATTTCTACAACAAGCACTCAACTTACCTCCAATAGATGAGAATACCCACAAGAACCACTAGACAGATAAAAGTCAGGGCTGACACGATCACAAGGGGTATAACTGCCTTCTTCTCGGATTCCAGCCCCTCAGCTAGACCAATACGAGACTCATGGCTACTATTACTGGCCTCTGTAGTTGGAGAAAATTGAGAGAGTTGATATTGAAGCTTAAGAAAAAGTCACAACATTTTTCAACCGAGTAATCGCAACCTTCATTGCTGTTGCTTACCTTTACAATTTCAAATAAAAAAATGTCTACCTTTACAAGCCGGTTTAAGTAAAACAAGGTTTAAAAAGTAAGGCAGGCTATCAGAGCAGAGACTGGCACCTAGGTACGGGTGCTGTGGCAAGAAATGAGCATAACACTGCCTTGAAAGGTTTGCTAAAAAGAAAACAGAAGTATTAAAATAAGAAAACGATCCAGTTTTTAAATAAAGTGACCAGGAAAAACAATGCGACTTACTGTACCATACATCATCTTGATTTTTCCAAGTGTAATTTTAATAAAATGTTTCTGATCCTGCAATTAAGTAGGTAGCTAGGAGCAATTAATAATTCCATAAAGAGGGAATCTTGGAATAACCCTTCGTACATTAAGATAACCATTCAATCCAGAAAACTATTAAAAATTTAAATATAGGTTTCTCTTAAAGTGACAGCAAATGACTATTTTTGTGACCAGTTGGGTACATTATCGTTCTAGCACTTTTGAAATCATTGCAACTGGAGCAATCCTTCCAAGTTGCTAAAAAGAGTTTCAGAACTTCAGCGTATCTGCGGCCGGTCACAATGCTTCCCTTCTACTTTGAGGTATGTGCAGTGGCGAACCAAGGCAACTGGACATTACAAGTGCTCTGCTGTGATATGCTGACACTGCTACGGAGTTAAAGCTCTCAGCGTGTGCCTGCAGGAGTTCTGGAAGAACCACACTGACGTGCCCCCCGAGAGTCTATATTGCTTTCTAGACACCTGGCACACGAGGTGCTTTTATGCCAAGCAACTCACTTTAGTTGATATGAGACAAAGGGAATCGATTTAATTTAAAGATTTCAGAATAAATTTGGGAGTAATAAATTCACAAATACAGCCCTGAAGTATACCTAACGGCAGAGCGCTTCAGATTTAAAATGGTGGCTTCCTTCTGAAAGATGAAGCAGAAAGGGTCAAGAATTTAATCCATTGATTGAAGAAATGTATCCGTAGACAAAGGACACCCAAATTTCCCTAGACATTTGTTCTTCTAACTATGGATGCATTTGCTAGAAAAGAGTAGAATCCAAAGTTGTGACTTAAAAAATCATAACACTGAGTAAAAATTGGGAATACTGTAAATCAACTGATCCCTCAGCTGTAGTTAATATTCTTGTGAGAGACCCAAGCTTTAGTTTCTATTCTGTTAATCGTATGCTCTGGTCATTACACATTGTGATGAGGCTCATCTAGAAGCCTAAATAATCTGATGGTGAATGCACTGAAAGTTTCTTTATAAAATTTAAGAAAGGATCTTGTTTTAATACATAATTGTCTTCACTTTTTTTTTCTTGACTATAATATTGTTACCTAAATGGACATTTTGAGGCTAAACAATGAAATAATTCACTTCGTAAAGTCCCTGGTACCTAGAAATTACAAATGGCAGTTAATATCATTATCTAAATCATTCATTCTTGAAATGTGGTTCCCAGAATATTGGCATTGGCATCACCTGGAACTTGTTAGAAATGCCAGTTTGGGGCCCCATGCCAACCATCACAAATATGCTGAATCGGAAACTCTGCGGGTAAGGCCTAGAAATCTGTGTTTTAACAAGTCTTCCAGGTGATTTTGATCCACATTAATGTTTAAGAACCAATAATGTACATTACTTTATATACAACGTGAGCTTATATAATTACATGACCACAAATATTTATAGAAATATGCACATAGGTGTGTATATATATGCATGTATGTAAATACATATCTCACTTATATATGTACATGCATACGTATATATGAGATAGATCTGATCACATATGTGATATATATGTATGATACAGAACACATAAGATATGTAACAAATTACCATATATATCACACTCACTATACACATGCACTATATACACACATGCACACATATAAAATCTTGTGATACAGACTTTACTCGTAAGTTCTCTGGGAGGCCTGATTTTAAAATAAACCTTTTTACTGAGGGTCAGAATGATAAATCCATGGTAATTACATATTAGGAAACTCAGGTATTTTATTCGAGATGAGATACTACATGAAAATATAGATAATACTGGCTAGCTAAGTGTCTGCTAGTGCTGAATGTCAGGGTCATGAGTTCAACCCCCACGTCGGATGCAGAGATTATCTTAAAAAATAAAATATATAAAATTCAAAAAATATATTTATAAAAAAAAGAAGCATGATCAACTGGTTGCTTTACATGTTGCAGTGAGGAACGACTACTGGTATTGATCTTTAGATTCATCAGTTGAGACTAAAATACCTATTTTGATATGGTTCAGTAGCGTATATGAGTTACCTAAATAGGACAATAATCTTCCAACAGATGACTAGTAAACATAAATTAGATTAATACTTCAAAATACACTTTTAAAAGAAAACAGTATAATTTTGGCATTACAAATTGAGCATCATATATATTTTATTGTCCTCAATGATGAAAGAATAGTCTCTAAGAGATGGACACCAACAACACATGATTCCAGTCTCAGTTTTGTGTTAACTTCCTTTGAGACCTGAATCAAGTAATTTAGTATCTCTGGGTCTCAGTTTATGCCTCCATAAATTGCAGATACTCATATTTGCTGCCTCATCTACTTGGTTTTAGGGAGCATGTCTCATAAGTTATTCTACGTTCTAGAAGTGCATAATAAAATAATAAGTTTCAGAATTAGCCTGTTGCATTTGATAAGGAGGCATATTCAATTACTTTATAAGACAGATACAGTATTAAAAGTAGACAAGAATTTTTCCCTAATTTGTTTGATCTTATTACTCCATTAATTATGTTACCTGGTAATATTGGAAGTTATATTCCTACTGTTTTCTCCTCATCAGTGGGAGAACATACTCTTCATAATTAATCACATTAGTGCACTGATAAGAAAATACTAAGTTTTAATCGATAATTCTAGGTTTGGCACTTTGCAATATATATAGTTTCTCCATAACAGCATAATCTAGCAAGGACATACTGATGATGTTACTACCTAGTAAGATAGAAAAAAAAAAAAAAAAAAGGATGAATTCCTAATATGTCTTTAAAATAAATCTAATAATTTTTTTTAAAAAAACCATTTACTATAATTGAAGCCAGATAACAATCATATATATGGCAACACTAATGAATATGGTGACCTATGGATTCATTATTCATTCTCACATATCAGAGTGTAATGTTTAAACTGGAATGCAATGTTAAATAGGTATCAAGTCAGAATGTAGAAAAACTTCTCTATCAAAATGTACAAACTTTTAATTGCTGCTGCACTGAAAGAAAAATATACAACTAATTCAAAGGATGGAAATAACAAAGAGAAAAAATGTCCTAATGAGACTGGTGTCTATGATATGGCTTATAAGTATCTGCACCTATGGAATAAGATTAGGAGATGGTACCTTAAACTATCTTTTGACTTACTATGTTGAGATTTAAATATTTTCATTGTTAATTTTTAAAATGCCTTAAAATGTAACAAACTATAAAATTCCTACGATCAACTCAATGAAATTATCTAGTATTTCATATGCTTAATGGTATTGAATTTCCCTTTCTCCCCATTGGTATTTAAAACAAACATCTGTATTATATATGTTGCAGGTAATCTGCTCAGAGAAACAGCTGGCCAATAAACTAATTTGCATAAAATACATTAACAAATGAAATGCATTTCTACAGAGAATGTTCTAGTGTTTTACATCTTGTCATACAATACCTATACAGACTATGCATATTAATGCCATTCTCTAACTTCTCAGAAAGGCGAATCACTGCAAGTCCAAAGTAGAACGTATCTTGTTAGTTCACACTGCCCTCTTTAGGCAACATTAGGGTAACCAAACAAAGACGACTTGAAAAAATTAAAACCTTAAAAAAAAAAAAAAAGATCTTAGCATTAACTCTCAAAACTCAGCAACAGAACCCTTTAAAGCTCCCCAGGCTGATGTGGATGTGCAGACTATCATATGTTTTCCATGGGGTGGGTCAGAGAGGTGTTCCTATCATATTACTATCAGAATTTAATCATCCACTTTATCATTCAGTGAGATTAGATCACATCTTACTTTAGAACATAAGTGAATATGAAAGTTAAACTGTCCAAAAACAGCACACTCCAGTCTATCATTTAAAAGGCAGTATACTAAAAATGCGTTGCACACACATAATTGCTCCTACATGGAACTGGCATCTTGAAGAATATGAAAAATTTAGAATAAATAAAAAACGTTTTCTTTCTCTCTGCTACCAAAGCATGTCGAGTATTCGTTTGAAATGAGTAAAACAATACTTTAAAAACAGTAAATTGATATGTCGAATGTCTTGATTCAAAAACAAAACGATGTGCCACTTTACCACTGCCTCCTTCCATGGTTTTTCTATTTTTGGAGGAAGAAAACCACCACACCTCGGTCTATCTCTCGGATCCAGAACTAACCTGCCTCTGAAATGTTGAATACTTCCGAGTGCCTGCTAGTCACCGTCGGCGTGGAGGACTGAGGGGATCTGGGGGGGATTTCTGAGTCACCTGCTTCCAGGCCCCCATCCACATCTCTCTCATTAATGTCTGGAAAACTGAAATCTGTGGAGGTGTCGTTGTCATTCAGGTTATCCACGAGGGCGTGCCCTGAGCCGCTCTCTTCGTCACCAGCAACCACGGCCCATGCTCCGGGCTCCGGGGGGCGAGGAGGCTTGGCCTTCCCCGTCTGAGGCTCCTGTTCCTGCTTCCCGCTCCGGGGCTCTTGGGGCGGCTCGGGCGCTGGCGGGGGTTTCTCAGCGCCTCTGTGCGGGTCCGCCTGACTGTCTGCTATCACCCCTGTGCCTTTACTGTCTTCCGAAGAGCTTTCAGATAGTGACCCTGAGGTCGGGGCGGCCTGATCCACACGACTGTCCTCTCGGGTGTCTGCCTCGCTTGTTACCCTTTCCTGGGATTCTCTATAGGGGGAGCACCACATACACCTGCTCACGGCCAGGCCGTCTCTCTCCCTGTCGTCGTCGTCGTAATCGTCAGAATCCCCATCGTCACCACCACCCACTAAACCAGCATCAGCCCCGGCACTCGGGATCTGCCCGGAAGCTGGTTTGGAAGGAAGGAGCACCTTGGTTGTGGGGACAGGGCTCTGTGTGCTGGCGGGGACAGCTGTGATGGAAGCGTACACACTTCCTGAGGGAACAGAATGACGGGTGCTTACAGGTGAGTCAGACACGGTGGCTGGAGCCCCAGCCAACACCTCGTCGGCCAGGGACCCCTCGGTGGAGGTGAGAAGCTCATCGGGATATACGAGCTCACTCGTGAGTGTGCTTGGTAGTGCAGCTGTCGGTAAGGCCGGGGTAGCAGGTGCACGCCTTCCGCCCTGGGCGAGCGCATGGCTCACCTGCAGACTGGCCGTGGAGGCTGGAGCCCCAGCCAACACCTCGTCGGCCAGGGACCCGTCGGTGGAGGTGAGAAGCTCATGGGGATATACGAGCTCACTCGTGAGTGTGCCCAGTGGCGCAGCCGTCGGTAAGGCCGGGGTAGCAGGTGCACGCCTTCCACCTAGGGCGAGCGCATGGCTCACCTGCAGACTGGCCGTGGAGGCTGGAGCCCCAGCCAACACCTCGTCGGCCAGGGACCCGTCGGTGGAGGTGAGAAGCTCATGGGGATATACGAGCTCGCTCATGAGTGTGCCCAGTGGCGCAGCCGTCGGTAAGGCAGGGGTAGCAGGTGCACGCCTTCCACCTGGGGCGAGCGCATGGCTCACCTGCAGACTGGCCGTGGAGGCTGGAGCCCCAGCCAACACCTCGTCGGCCAGGGACCCCTCGGTGGAGGTGAGAACCTCATGGGGATATACGAGCTCGCTCGTGAGTGTGCTCAGTGGTGCAGTTGTCGGTAAGGCCGGGGTAGCAGGTGCACGCCTTCCACCTGGGGCGAGCGCATGGCTCACCTGCAGACTGGCCATGGAGGCTGGAGCCCCAGCCAACGCCTCGTCTGCCAGGGGCCCGTCGGTGGAGGTGAGAAGCTCCTGGGGATACAGGAGCTCGCTCGTGAGTAAGGCCGGGGTAGCAGGTGCCCGCCTTCCGCCCGGGGCGAGCGCATGGCTCACCTGCAGCCTGGCCGTGGGCAGCGGCTCCTCGCCGAGCACGGACGGAGCCCACTGCGGACTTTGGCGACTAGGCCACAGCGGGTCCAAGGAGATCTCACTCGCATGAGAAGCGGTTGAACCCTGGGGGTTAGCGGCGGGCCCCTGGGCCCCGGGGGCGGACGCGGCTCCCCCCGAGGCGGCCCTGCCGCGCCCCGGCCCTGGGCTGTCGGCCGTCGGGGTCGGGGTCGGGGGCTCTGGCGGCGCGGGCGAGGCGGTGGTGAGCGCGGCGCGCCCCTCGGGGGCCCGCAGGGAGGGCTGCAGCGGCTCCGCGGGGAGGGCCGACGGCTCGCAGAGGGGCGGCGGGGCGGGGGCGGGGGCGGGGGCGGGGGCAGCAGCGGGCTCGCGGGGGGCGGCGCCCAGCGCAGGGGTCGGCCCGGCCGCCCCGAGGGCCTGCACCGGGGCCCGCGAGGGCCGCACCCCGACGGCGTCCTCCGGGGCGTCCTCCGGGGCGTCCTCCGGGGCGTCCTCCGGGGCGCCGGGCACCCCCTGCGGGGCGGGCTCGGGGCGGAGCGCGACGTCGGCCTCCGCGCGCGGCCCCGCCTGCCCCGGGGGCACAGGTGCGGCGCGCGGCATCGCGGGGCCCGGCCGGCCGTCGGGGGCGGGGAGCGCGCTGTCCGCGGGGGCGCCCGACCAGTCGGCGTCGCCGTCCCCGTCCCCGTCCCCGTCGCCCGACGCGCCGGGCGGGGGCAGCAGCAGGGGCGCGGGGGGCGCGGGGGGCGCGGGGCCGCGCTCGGGGGCTGTGGGCAGCGCAAGCGTCGGGGAAGCGGCGGCGGCGGCGGCGGCGGGCTCCGGGGGCGGCGGGCTGCGGGCGGCGGCGGCGTCCCAGGGCGCGGCATGCGGGGCCGGGGCCGGGGCCGGGGCCGGGGCCGGGGCGCGGCTGGAAGCGGCAGGGCTGGCGCTGCGGGTCCGGCCGGCAAGCAGCGGGGGGGCTCGAGCGCGGGCCGGGCTGGGGCTAGCGCGGGCGGGCCGGGCGGGCGTCTCACCGTGGGGGCCGGGCGGCGTGCTGGGCGGGTGCGCCGCGCTGGCGGGGGGCCGCGGGGGGCCCGGGTCCTGCCGTCCGGGGGGCGCCGTCGGGGCCGAGGCCGCGCTGGCGGGGGGCGGCCCGTGCGCGCCGGGGGTCGCGGGGGCGCGCGGGGCCGAGGGCTGCGCGGAGCCGGCCCCGCCTGCGTCGGAGGCGGCGTCGGGCGGGGGCTCCTCGGCCCCGGAGCCGGACGCGGCGGGCTCCCCGGGAGCGGGCCCCGCGGGCGGGGGGGCGAGGCCGTGGTGCGCCGGGGCCCGGGGCGCGGCCGGCGGGGGCCCGCTGTCCTCCGAGGGCGCGGGCGGGGGCGCGGGCGCGGCGGCGGCGCTGGAGCCCGAGGAGTCGGGGGCGCCCGGGGCCAGCCCGAGCGCGGTCAGCAGGCCCTCGTCCTCGCCCAGGTCGGCGGACGCCTCGGGGGCCTCTGCGCCCGACCCCGCGGGCCCGGGCAGGTGCACCTGCGGAGGCGCGGCCGGCGTCTGGGGGCGGCCGCCCGGCGTGGGAGGCGGCGGCCGGGCCGCGCTCCGGGGAGTCCAGGGGGCCCCTCCGCGGGGGGCGGGCGCCGTGGCCCACTGGGAGGTGGGGCGCACACCGGGCCTCGCTGGGGGCCGGTGGGTCTTGGCCTCGTTGTGTTGGGTCCCCGCGTGGTTGTAGTGGGTCGTGGTGGGAACCTGGGGCTCCTTCCTCCTTATGTGGTTTGTGGCGCGGCCTCTGCCGGGATTCACAAGAGCGTCCTCTCCGCTGTCTCTGCCCCCTTCTTCCTCCTGTGAAAAGCAAACGAGATTTAAGGGAACCGAAGGGAGTAAGAAGCAGCCGCAGCCCCGAATGCGTAATAAGGCCCGATACCGGCCGGTACCGGTACCGCCCCCTCCACCTTGGAGCTACCCGGCTCCGGCGCACAGAAGCCTTGACTCCAGCCCAGGGCCCTTCTCCTCCCCCTCCAGGACCCTCCGCAAACTCCGTGAAAACACCCTGTTTACGGCCGCCTTTATTCTTAATGCGTGGAAGTAATTAAATTAATAGGTACCACAGCTTTGAAAGAAAGGTGCGTTATGATCTATTTATCGACACGTTATTCATCACGGCACTTATTTCATGTTTCTCTGTTCAGTGCCTCTGGCAACAACTCAATAGCAATTAGCTTCTTATAATATGAAGTGGAACAATTTGTTTCAAAGATCTAACTAGTTGCGTTTTCAGGATATTTCTTTGGATGCATTCAGAATAAGTCATAATTTCTAAGTCACCATAAGAGGAAGATTTACAACTAGAAGTGTTGGCTTTTCATTTTGTTTTAAATATTTTCCACTCAAGACATAGGTGGACATCTTCTTCTTTTATATTTTTAAGATTTTTAATTTAAATCCAATTAACAACTGTTACTATTGTTTTAAAATATTTCATTTATTTGAGAGAGAGAGAGGGAGAGGGAGTAGAACGGAGGAGCGGAGGGAGAGGGATGAGTAGACTCCAGCTGAGCACAGAGCCTGACCAGGAGCTCGATCTCAGGACCCTGTGACCATGGCCTGGGCCAACACCAAGAGGCCAGACACTTCACCAACTGAGCCACCAGGTGCCCCATAGACACTCTGTTAAAGACAAATTGTCAAACTATGCTTCTAGCACCAGGGAATTTTATATTTTCCTTTGAAACACCATTGGGGTGACCCAGTCTTTCAGGAACACTTGTCACTGTCGTGGCCCAGGAGCACTCTGGCTAGAGGTCAACCAAGACCCATGTTTTTTGCTGTATGTTTTTTCTTTTTTAACTGTACATTTTTATGACATGTCTAATCATGTGCTTCGAAATTGAAACGGCCACAGGCGTTGTCCAGGTAGGCTATGGGACATGCTGTTGTCACTCTGAAGCCTGGGATGTGAACCTCCTTGTGAACCGTGCTTCCCTTTAGGGGGACACAAGGGGAGGCAAGGCAGCAGCGAGCCCAGGTCCCCTGGCTTCCACTCCAGCTCACCCTCGTCCCCAGCCTTCTCTCTGCTTCCCAAAAAGGTGTGAAGAGAGCATACGCACACATTCACCCCCAGAGAAAGCAAAGGAAACGGCCACCCCTCACGCAGCGCGGCAGCCCTGTCCCCGCCACAGACTCCGGGTCACCACCTGGACTGGTGGACATGAAACAGCTGCAGCGGAGCCGGTCTCCTCACCTGCTCTCCCCGCCCCGGCGGCCGGCTTTCAAAGACCAGCCTCCGCTGCTATTGCCCCCGTCAGCCTCAGCAGCATTTAGGCACTTTCTTCAAACACCCAGCCAGGGCGTGACGGCTAACGTCAAATCTGGCCGCACAACATAACCCATGGGGCTGGGACATTTATCACATGGGGGGGGGGGGTGCTGGAGACTCCAAAGGGGCCTGAGGGGTGGGGGGGTTGGGTAGGGGGCTCCCGGCCTGGCTTTTCCTCCAGCCTGATCCTCAGATCCCTCAGAGCCGGAGGGATCAAGGGGCTACCTCTGTTGGCCCGCAGGACTGTCACTTGTCAGATCTTTTAAAGTCACATCCCTTAAAAGAAGAAAACTGACAGTACAAATTAGTAAGAACTAACCAATTTTAGGAGAAAGAATCTGAATCTTAAACTGTGTTCATATACCTCTCAGAATCTGATGAAAATGGGGGTGCTGGGATGGAGCAGTTGGTTAAGCATCCAACTCTTGGTTTCGGCTCAGGCCCTAAGCCCTGGGTCAGGGTCTGTGCTCAGTGCAGAGTCTGCTTGAGACTCTCTCTCCCTCTCCCTCTGGTCCTGCCCCCTGCCCACGCTCTCGGTCTCTAAACTAAATAAAGAAATCTTTTAAAAAATGTGATGAAAATGAGGTGCCATTCATTGATCCTACCTAACCACATCTTGTAGATCTCTATGAAGGCATGTGACCTCATGTCAACACTTCAAGAACAGATCATTCATCCTCTATGATTACTTTATACAAACCTGAAACCACAAATATTTTAATGTATACTCCTCCCTACATTTTCTTATGAAGTTACTGTGGATCTCTCTTCCACTGTGGTTCTGAACTGTGTCACACCTGTTATTCTTCACAGCTTCCATTTAGGAAATTTTATTGTAAGGCCTGGATCATGCTGGAGATACTTTATCCTTCAAAGTAATGCATTTTTATTTGAAGACAATCTAAGAAACATCGCCCAAACTATTGGCTTCCAAATTCAGTTTTAAAAACCATTACATGGACCCTGGGTGGCTTGGCAGATGAGTGCCTGCCTTCGACCCAGGGCATGATCCTGGAGTTCTGGGATCGAGTCCCACATCGGGCTCCCTGCATGGAGCCTGCTTCTCCCTCTGCCTGCATCTCTGCCTCTCTCTCTGTGTGTCTCTCATAAATGAATGAATGAATGAATGAATAAATAAATAAATAAATAAATAAATAACCATTACAGATACGTTCTAGGAATTTGCCAACATTCATTCCTGCATGAATCCGTGGTAGCGAATAGTGTCATGCATGGACTAAATATTTGTACCTCCCTGAATTCCTATGTAGAAATCAGAGTGATGGTATTAGGAAGTGTAGCCTTTGGGAAGTAACCGAGATTAGATGAGGTCTTAAGGGTAGATCTTCATGAATGGGATTAATGCTCTTCTAGGAAGAGTCATGAGAGACCTTGCTGCTTCTGCTCTGCTCTCTACCGTGTGAAGATGCAATGAGAAGTCGGCAGTCTGCACCCTGGTGATCGCGGCTGGGTTTACACCTATCCATGTGTAGGCACACAGACACACACAAAGGTATCCTTGGCTGGATTTTGTGAACTCTCGTTGAAAGGCGGACTGCTCACTTTGGTAGAATAATCCTTTGTGTATAAATTAATCCTTTAATTTTTATAAGACATAAAAATTATTGAGATAATTCTACATGTGAAAATACAACCTAGCTGCTATTTATTGCCAGATAGTAGTAGCATTAGTTATCATGCTCTATGGCCTCATACACACACATACATACGTGTACATTTGTATTACATTAAGAACAGCACCTGCATTTAACATAATTTCAGTTACGATGAATAATACATTTGGCTGTACGGTGAGACAGAAGATGCACCAGTCATTTTGTCTCAATTTTAAAAATTAAGCTAATGTTAAAATTTATAAATCTTTTAAAATACTTATTTACTTATAGGATGTTATGTTAGCAACAAACATTTATAATAAGAATAATCCAAACACAATTGTTTAGATTCAATGGGCAGAAGCGTATATACAACCTATATTTTGGCTCATATTTATGATCAATCTGTCAACCATTAGTTATTTATAAATAAACTGCAGAAATGTTAAGAATTGGTTAAATGTTAGTCTTTTAGAAAAACTTGAACATTGAAAAAATTCTGAGTTATAATTAATAGCTATAATTATCTTGAAAGTTCACTTTTTAAATTATCACCAACCTTTTTGTTTTTTTTTTTTATTATACTATCAAAGTGTCTTCCAACTCTTCCGTGGAGGAATCATGTATATCAATTACATGCCTACCTACGAAGCTCAGCAACTAACTCCTACAATGAATAATGCCGCACAAACTTTGATTAATGCAACATCTGAAATCTAGCCAATAACTGAAAAAAGACTTTTTAATTTTAAAACATTGTAATATGAAAAGAGCTATAATACCTTGACTATTTCTTCAGTTCCAATCAATTCAGGGAAGAGGTCAAGTTCTACAAAAATAGAAACAAAATTATTAAAACGTTTAATCAACTATTTCAACCATGTGGGTTTACCTTTCGATGGAAAGAGGAGAGAGAAGGGGGGGTGGAGAAAGGCTTTTTAGCTTTGAAAATACAGAATCTCCAAAAAAAAAAATCTCAGATTTTAGTTTCCGACAGTACTGAACACTGCGTAACACGCCACCACGCCAACCTACGTGAAGCTGCAGTCGAAGCCTTCATCTCTATCCTCTACCCCAACTCCCTTCTCCTTCCCCCTCCCCTCATGTGTGACTGAAGCTAAGAAGGGAGAGGGGGGCAGGCTGACACTACAGAGTATAAAAAAACCCAAATACTTTTTTCTCAGTGTAGACCTTCATCCTTAACAGGGTTGATAAGGAAATGCTAGGGATTAGGGGGAGAATTGACAGGATTTATTTTCTTATTCGGCTTCTTATCCTTTCAGTTCCTCTTCCGAGTGAGGTCAAATGATCCTCTTATACCGTGGATTTGGGCTCACGCTCAGACGTATGCAGGGCATTGCACCAAGTGGCCGGTGTCTTCCCGCAGGTCCAGCCTGGTAGCCGCAGGACCACATCCTCCCAGTCCCTGCTTCATCCCAGTCCCTCCTCTCCAGGGAAGCCCGGCTGTGCTGTTTAGACGGCTGGCCATCTAAATGGCCAGGATCATTCAAGCCTACTATTCCCAAGGACCAGAATCCGTGTATTTCCAGTACATGGATTATCTCGATCTTAAAACCTGTCCGCGAACGAGGAGAGACTAGGCGCTGGTTCTCTCCCGCCACAAGGAGTCTAGACCCCACGCGGGTCACTGAGGGCCGAGCGAGAAGCAGGTTCACTCCGCATCTGAGCTGCGTCGGGCTCAGCTGGACCGAGCGTTAGCACAGCGATGCGTCTCTTGTTCCTATTACTTCACAGAATCTCATTCCACCCCGACACTCACACTCTTCCCTAGCCCTGTGCTGCTTGTGATTATGCTTTAGGCCTCTAGGTATCCTCAGGGGAGATGCACATTCTCTAAAGTTTTCAAAGGCAAAAGTGAACTAACAGGAAACATTGGTCAAATCCAGGCCTCTTCTATAATACAGACTTCCTTGAGTTTATTTTTATCATAAAATTTCTAGGCATTAAGAAATGTTAAGACCATAAAATGTAGTCCTGTGCATGGATTCCATTTAGAGGAGAATTCAAGAAAAATTTGGAAGTGAGTCAATCTCTTAGAGAATTTAGGCAAAATTAATACTCTTAGCCATTCAGCTCTCTCAAAGTTTGTTAGCCTAAACAATTTTAATTTAGCCCTGAGTTAAATTCTAACCCTCAATTAGTTTTTTTCTTATTAAAACTGACCATGAAAAACTTTGGAAACCTTTATTTGGACCATCAATGTTCTCTGTTTTCCATTTTTTGTTTTTCGTGCTCTTTATTCTGTTTTCGAATTGAGAGGATTTCAATAGTTTGAAACATTTGTGTCTCTATGACCTCCAAGGAAATCAGTACAGTGAGTTTAAAGATGGGATGCAGCTAAACTATAAAAGACAAATAAGAACCTTCAATATGATTTTCTATAAACTACATTTAAAGAAGTTCATGCATGTGAGAGCCTTCAAATTCAGCATGTGAGACCATGCATAATGTTACCAAAATGCTCTTAAGTGGAGTCACACCCTTCATGAACTTTTAAAATATTTTAATGTTAGTGAGGGCAAGTCATAAGAATATTATACTATCGATTTTTCTCTGCTAAGAGGCTATGGGAAAAAAGAAAAAATATTTTAATGTTAGTGAGGGCAAGTCATAAGAATATTATACTATCGATTTTTCTCTGCTAAGAGGCTATGGGAAAAAAGTCTCAATGATAATCTGTTCTCTTCAACATGTTTAAGGAAATGTTTTAAAATTAAAAACAAACAAGCAAGCAAATAAAAACATGGTCTATCTTTACCTAACTTCATACTTTTAACAGGCAAAAGTAGTTTTCTTATTGATTGTCAAGGCTGGGGCAGGGCAGGTATAATTATCACAGTGATGACTGATTTTCTTTCCTTTCAATATTCTCTGAGTGCATGATTGCATGTGATTTATCCTTATCCTTTTACCACAGCATAAGTTAACTTCAATTTGGTTTCCAATTAGATTATTTGAATTGACTAAAATTCTGGGGTTGCCCTGGATCACCTTTTCCCCCATATAATCCAGAAATCTCTCTGCTGAGTGTCTTCAGAACAATTGTGAAATACAATACTTTTAGAAATTTTTTTCTATCAGGGGCGCCTGGGTGGCTCAGTCAGTTAAGCGTCTGTCTTGGGCTCAGGTCATGATCCCAGGGTCCTGGGATCGAGCCCCATGTCGTCGGGCTCCTGGCTCAGAGGGGAGTCTGCCTCTCTCTCCCTCTCTTTGCCTGCCCCTCCACTCCCCACCCCTCCACAGCTCATGCTCTCTGTCAAATACATTTTTTTAAAATGTGTGTTTTTTTTTTAATCTTCCTGGAGATTCTAAAGCCATACTTCTGAGTCTGAGAGTTCACAGCGCCCAAGGTATAGTTCTGGTGATGGGCGCAAGCTCATATTGGGTACCCTCTGGCCTGCTGGTTCTTCACCAGAATAACTGGTATTTTAGCAGCCATTGATCGGACTCAGACAATACTGATATATTAAGTAGTTCAAAATCATACTGGTTTGCAGTCTTCTCACTCACTTCATCAAAATAGACTGCATGAAGGCTATAAAAAGTCCCACAGTAAAGACTGTTAATGTATTTTTTGAGCGAATACAGAAAATTCACATGTGTGATAACTGAACAAAAGCTATTATTGGTTCATTACAGTTTAGTTTGGGGGCACATGTCATGTTAAGTTTTCTAGAAGAGCATGTTAGTAACACATTAATATTCCACGACACAAAAAAGCAACACTGATGTAGGTTGGCAAGCAAGGCTTATTTAATTGTCTAAAGAAAGCCAAGTTTCACACTGCAAGAGGTCGAAGCAACGTAGACTGCAATCTCTTGAAACTGTGATTTTAAATATTATATAATAACAGCCATAGCACATGATGATACAGACAGAGCGAGGACAGAGAGACCGTGATTTAACAAACACAACTGTTACACAACTGACAAGCACACAACAACAGAAAAATGTGTAGATCTAAGTCACCATGCATTTAAATTTAACACATATAATTACCAAGACCCTAAAACGTGTACTTAAATGATATCCTCTATAATTGTATAATAATTAACTCTACATTATAGAAATGACACACTTATTTTAGTTACAATGAAATAAATATATTTATGAATAGTTTATTCATAAATATAGTTTTCTACAAAGTATTTGGAAAAATATACATTTCAGTTTAAGCTTACTAACCTTTTCTGGAGGAATTTGAATAGTTTCTTAATATGAATTTATGCAGGTTATTTTAAAATAGCAATTTATAGACATATTTAATGGACACTCATTTTATGGTGACACTGTGGTACACAGCAAGTGTAATGAAAATGCACAAGCAATAATCAAATTAGCCAAAGTTAAATGCACAACTTAGAAGGTTGAGTTTTCCTTCGTAGATAGATATTGATTAAGATATTTGAAATCTACCATTGAAAGAATGAGGGCAATTAGAAGTGACCCCCTTCATTTCTTTTTAACGAAAGTAAAAAACAATACAGTATTTAGAAAACAGCTTATCCAAAATAATAATAAAATAATTCAACAGGGTACATTACAATGTTACTAAGGTAATGAACCATATGATTAACAGGATGAAATGGTACTGATGAAAACCATGAAATAAGCAGCAAACTCAAAAGCCACTTACATCTATCTACATTAGCCACATAAGTTATAAAATTCACAAAGCTGGTAGGTACCATCACACTAAAGCACAAGATAGTACTTTTATCAAGACTTCTACTGTGAAATATTTACAACAGATACAATATTTAAGATAATGTAGTTTTAGTAACAAATTAAAAATATATGAATTGAAATGCCATTGCCACCTTTTAGATCAGAAAAAAAAGTGAGTTCCAAAAGAACAAATCTTTTCTTTATGAAGAAATAGGAAGACCCCAAACTTTGGGTAAGTTGGTTTTTGATGAAGGACTGTCACCAAATTATTTTGGTGGCAATAATTGCAGAATAGTCTAAGTTTTTAACCTTGGATTTACAGAGGGATATCATAGTGGAACATCAAATCAAATACCATCTTTTACTAAAACATCATTACCGTACAAAATGCTTTAAGGGACTGAGATATCCACGGGGACTAACATCTCATTAGTTCGACAGTGTCCTCAGCCTTTGAATAAATGGAAATCAAATTATAATATTTGTTATTTTGTACAAATGTGAACGTTCTACAAATGATACAAGAGTGTTGTACTTTGTGCCAGTATAGACTCAGTCTAAAAGGATCACTCAGAAATTACTTCTGTAGAAAATAGACATTTGATCTGTTTTCTTTATGCAATAAGCATTTCAAAAGTAAAAACGAAAGAATTCATAAAGTTTGAAATTCTGGTATAGTGGATAGAGCAAGAAAGACATAACACAAATAGATGGAAGTAATTATTTTTTGTAAACTCCTGGGACATTGTTTCATGTGCAGAAATGAGAGTGGTATAATTAAACCAAAGTAGTAAATTAAATGAATGCATTTAATATAATTCATATCCTAAAATATACAATAGGATTCGAGGAGATTTTTACGTGCCATACTTCTTCAATTCACATATGATATTGGCCAATATAGTCAATGTTGCACTGCTAGGTGGATCGATATGGGGAACTATGGTGAGAGATGACAGTGGAGGACGGTATAACTGAAGTCAGGGTCAGTAAATTTGATACCCACCTTTCAATAAGATTTAGTGTTCACATTCCATTTAAAAGTAGCCTAATTTTGAAGAACAATGTTAAATAAAAGCAATACATCATACCCAGGCCATGATGCTGATCGTAAGAAATATTAATTAGTGATACTGTCATCATGATAGTAATTAATATTTATCAGCCATTAACATTGTAACCTGGGAAATAGCTTGGCAAGTTTCGTAGCCCGTGGTTTAGAAGCACATATAATCTATCATCTAATGCTCTGACATATATACATCAACTTAAAAATTTAACTAGTGAGACCAACTATGTTGAGGTAATCAATGAGCAAGCTCACAATGGATTAAAGTCCTTGCTAATTCATATAGACCACAAAGGTTAATCAATATATAGGTTTTCCTTCAATGTCGAACTGGAATATGCTATAATTGATAGAGTTTATTTACTATCCATCTCCATTAAAAATTTACAAAATATCAGTGAGTAGACTTAAGGTATGGTAGTGATGACCGAAGAATATCTACACTTGTGTATGCATGTTTGGATATATTTATGAATATGCATATGCATGTCTATGTGTATGTAAACATATATATATACACATGTATACGTACATACATAATTCCATCCTATTACCTTAAAACTGCTTATGCTGACAAAGGGAAGATTTTAATTGTATTCATTTGTAAATGGTCAAATTATGATGCTGTGCACTTCATTCAATTATTGCATAAGGTTTTAGATCAAAAGACTTTTCCATAATTCTTAGAGAAGATCCATGCAAATAAAACACAATTAGAAACATCTTTGTTTTGCTTTGTGAAAGAATACTGGCAAATCAGCTAAGAAGAAAACACTCTACCCCCTTCACACAGAATTACAGAAAGTGGATAAAAATACCTAAGATAAGCTGCTGGATACTTTGTACAGATATTCCAAAGTACCTCACATGATCCTACGATCACATGTATACTTACTACAAAATGCTTTGGGTGCTGAAAAAGGAAATAAGCACAAATGAAATCAACTCTTCATTATGAAAATATAAGTCTTAATATTTACATAGCTATTTTCATTTAATGACCATTACACATAACAACTGATTTTGCTGCTCTTAGTTTACAAATAGGAAACTTCAACGTTTAGAATGAATTTACTTATTGTCCTGCACCACATCTGCTGAATGAAAATGGTTTCCAAGCTTCATAAAATTAACTGATGATCCAGACCAAAAAAAAAGGTAATAATTTCGCCCTTTGGCCAAAACAATATAAAGTCAGAGATAAAGCACCAACTGTATCCAGTAACTAAACGAGCCTCATATACGTAGATAACATAAAGGATGTCAGGAGAGCACTTACCAGGGTCATCGGAAGGCATGTCAACAATGAGCTGGTCACTGTACTTTCCATATAAGCCATTAGTGCATATGGCTACTATCTGAAGCACGTAACTCATATTGGGTATTAAATTATTGAGAATAGCACCCTAAAAGAGAGATGTCAGTAATTATACAAGTGTATTATAAGAGTCCTAACATAATAGACATTTACCTTTGGAAAACATTTCTTATTTGTCAGTGGAATATTTATCTTATTAATTTAAGAAAAAATTTATGGGCTGTTGTTAAGTTGAACTTGTGATATTTGTGAACTAGGCTTTTTTTGGTTTAGATATTAGTTTTAGAAAGTTTCATTTTGGGACGCCTGGGTGGCTTGGTCAGTTAAGAGGTTGCCTTCAGCTCAGGTCATGATCCCACGGTCCTGGGATCGAGCCCCACATCAGGCTCCCTGCTCGATGGGCAGCCTGCTTCTCCCCCTCCACCACTTATGCTCTCTCACATTCTCTTTCTCTCTAAAATAAATACATAAAAACCTTAAAAAAAAGAGAAAGTTTCATTTTTACTAGAACTCATCAAATTCATAAATGAGTACCCCAAACTACAAATTAAATATTTTAGACAAATAAACATGCAGCATTGGCAAAGAGCAAGATGTGAAAAATACAATGAACACCCAACTTATCTCTTTATCATAACAATATAGATGCCAGACAAGCTAGAATTATTCTCTTCTCAACATCATTATGAAAAGAAAGAATGGCATGTTCTCATAAACCGCACAGTGGACGTACTTCATAATGTCTCTGTTCTAGACACCCGGGTTAAAATGTTGTTATGTATCTTATCAGTTTAGTCCACATGATACTCAGCACCGTGATAACAAGGACAGTTTTTGTCCAGATGCAGATACCCAGACCTCGCGGGACGCCGGCCGTCTGAAGGCACAGTCAGTAGTGACTCCGGCCTGCCATGGGGCTTTCCTGGAGCCATACCCAGACAGGGTCTTCTCAACTGGACCCCAATCTATGGCCAATCCCTCCCTACCAAGGCAAAATTTAATACTGAGATGCTCAAGTCACAGAAGGAATCTGTTACTTTTTTAAAAAAAAGTATTAATTTTAATTCCACCTAGTTAGTAGACAGTGCTGTATTGGCTTCAGGTAGACAACATAGTGCTTCAACTGTCCCATACTGTACTTTATTTTCTTTAATTTGCTGGCATGGCTGTGGAGGAAGAGGGAGTGGACCTTTGCCTCAAAATTATCTGCCTCCTATTCCAAAGGTTCGGACTCAGTTGATTTCACATCTGCTACTTGGAAATTCGATGCAAAGAGTCCCCTACTGTATTTTTTTGTGCCGGCAGAGGATGGTGGGGACAACGATATATGACCGTATCAGAGCACTGAGATTCTACGTTCAATTATTTCCACAACTGTGAGAAAGTCAAGGTCATAGTCAAGGTATTTAGCTCTTTCTTGAGTCCCTTTATTTGTAAAGAGAGGCTACGCGAGATGAGTTTTAGTTCCCAAGTCTTCTGCAAGTGTCTGCTCTATAATGCTGTTGGTGGCCAAGCTGTGATCTCCCTGTCACTGAAAACAAGTAAGAACCTAGTGTGATTCACTGTGAGGTCTGACCTTGTTTGCTTGGTATAGCTTCTGCTCCCCTCCTCCCCACCGGAGTGTCTCACACAGAGTTTAGGGCAACAATATATCATCATCCGTTAAGTTCTCACCTTGAAAATTAAATGCTAGTGCTATCACTACATGAAACAACTGATCTTATACTTACCAAGTCTTGATAGCCGTCGGTCAAAAATTCACGCTTGGTTTGGTCTTCTCCCTCTAGCTGCTGATACAGAACGGCAAATTTCTCAATCATGGTATCATAAACCACTCGTGGTCTCTCCCACGTCACAAGCAGGCTGGTATAATTTTCTGGGTCAGCTTGGACATTTTCTGGTTCTGAACTACAAACTTCAGAGAGAGAGAGAGAGAGAGAAAAGGTACAATTAATGATACAAATGTCGGCCTCCAAGATTTTAACAAGTAAAACACATTCTACGAAAACGTGTTGCATTTAATTTCAACAGAAGGTAAAGCGTTACACTTCTCCACTGCGGAGCTTTTGCTTATGGCATCTCATGTACCTGGAACACTTTTCCTTCCCTCCTACCTCCACCTGCGTCTACCTTCCCGTTCAGGAAAGGCCTAGGTCAGAGGCTCCCTCCTGTTACGTGGGCTCTGATCTCTGAAGCGATCTGGGTGGTTTTCAACTGTCTGTCCTAACACACAACTATTGCATTAGTTGCATGTTCTCCTACATTATTCTCTCCTCAAGAGGGCTTAAGTCCTATACTAGCTTATACACACAAGCATCACAGCTTTCTATTTCTATATTGCTTAGAATACTGTCTTGAATATATTTGGCATACAGATATACAAATTCATTTTTAAAAATAAAGGATGTCTTCAAGCTCGTGATGTTTTTATTTCTCTTGTTTCATGCCCAACAGATATGTTTAACTCAGCATGAGGAGAATTAAAATGGCAACATATGGTCTGTTATCAGACATTGTTGTTGTTTCAAAATCCTCGAAATAGTGTAAAGTTCCCTATCAGAGAAAACTATAGGAGAACAACTAAAGCTACCGTTTCTGTATTTTTCAGACTTGCTGACAAAAATCCCACGTTGGCAATTGATTTTAGGAAATTAGAAGATTTGTTTGTCTGATCTGAAAAAAGAGTTTGAAAATAGTTCAGGGACTTCCTAACAATGAATTCAAGCCCATGCTGGGAATCCTGTCAAAAATTTTGTCCCATTAGAAAGAGGATTTTGATACTTCCTGAAGTATATTCATAAGATGATAATTTGGACTAATTACAAGGATGAAAATCATGAAATTTTATGATATTGCGCTATTGGAGCAAAGCAATAAATATGATCCGTTCACAAGCCAGGTCAGTTTGCAAAAGAGGAGAAAGGTCTGTAACGCTAAAGACTGACATGGTCACAGAATCCAAGCTTTGCTCCTGGGAGACACCTGATGTTATGAAGCCACGAGATGAGACTATGCGGTCGACCTGAGTCAGCCGACAGCCGACAACCGACCGCTACAAAGACTCAGTGAAAATATACTCAGGATAGCATCAGGGTGGGACCAAAAAGGCTGTGGTCTCTCCTAGCTTGCAGTTTTGCTCATGAACACAAGAGAGCAGTCAAAACTAACACCTGACCGCGTAAATCGAAATCTGAATGGTCTCTGCATGTGTGATAACAGGAATTTGAGCCCATGTATGCTCTGCTGGCAATGGTATGTACATGATCCAGAAAAATATAAATATATATGCTTAATAATACATGCATGACTTTACATGAGTGAGAGGCAGGAGGATTCACTGTACAAACTGTCATGTGTTGTTGTTGTTGTTTATTAAGGATTTACGGTGAGGTGTTCCTTTGGGAATAAGAGGACAGTTCTCCAAAAATGTGAATTCATTAAAAAGCATGAATTCAGACTAAGACAAGGCATTCTTCTCCAGGTCTAGACGACATCATCCCTCGTCTAGGGACACTTCTTCAGTGGCCACGAGATGGCAGCAGACTGTCGATTATCCCCGAAGTGAGCCAGCCACGCTGGGAACTGTCCAGGGAGGAGCAGGATTGCCTGGGTCTCGCTGCTAGGGAAGCCCAGGTTCCTTCTGAGAAGGTCAAAGCAATTCTGGACGGTATCATGGGTAGACTTTGTCCCACAAAAAATCAATCCCCCTTTTTAGAAAGCAGGAATGATTTAAAGTGAACTATTCTCTTCCCCCCCCCAAATGAAACTGTCTTAAAATGCAAAAATCTCTTGAGAAAACAGAAAATTATTGGCTGCAAATATGCCCAAAGGACTGCTGCTTAATTAACACACAATTACTTTGGCTGGATGTATGTGTTTATTCCGCCTTAATAGTTGAAATCAGCAGATGTTTTGAATTTTAAGAATCAGCATTAATATAAAGTAGGAGTTTAAAAACAAACTTGCATTTCCTTGTCATCGGGTTATTATTCCCCTTGCTTTCTGCGTTTTACAAATCTGTAAAAGCTTATAGGTAACTTAATAGTGTAGGCTTACATTTTAATTAGGGATTTATTATTTTTTTAAGATTTGTTTATCAGAGAGAGAGAGAGAGAGAGACTGTGTGAGCACATAGAGGGAGAGGGAGAAGCAGACTCCCCACTGAGCAGGGAGCCCGACCTGGGGCTCAATCCGAGAACCCTGAGATCATGACCTGAGCCAGGGCCCCCGAGATCATGACCTGAACCAGACCCCCTGAGATCATGACCTGGGCCAGGGCCCCCGAGACCATGACCTGAGCCAGGGCCCCGAGATCATGACCTGAGCCAGGGCCCCTGAGACCATGACCTGAGCCAGGGCCCCTGAGACCATGACCTGAGCCAGGGCCCCCGAGACCATGACCAGAGCCAGGGCCCTGGAATCATGACCTGAGCCAGGGCCCCAAGATCATGAAGTGAAGGCAGACGCTTAACCCACTGAGTCACCCAGGTGCCCCAGGAATTTTTTTAATGTTCCTTTTGTTTAGTGATAATCAACAGCTTAGTAATGTCATAAACCTTTAGCTAGACTTTATCATTTAGATGCTGAAATAGGTGATTTTATGGGAAAAATACACTTTAGAATGTGTTCCAGAGAAAAACCCGTACTGCTGTATATTGCTTATGGTCTTGCCAAAGGGCTGCCCTTCTACAGGGTAGGGATGGATCTTTAAAAGAACAATCTAGTTCATTCCATATACACTACGTTTGGTGTACACACAAAAAGCTGGGTAATGGTCATGGGGTAAGTTATTAATTTGCACTAAATTTTCCAGGTTTTCCTTATTGGAATTGGCTTATGTTATGTTCGCAGGATATATACTCTGTAAAGCACCGTACTTGGATTAAAAACCAAGAAGAGTTTTCCAGATTCACATGTACTCAGACACCCAACACAAGCTACTAGCTGATACAATAAATAGTAGCAAAACTAATTTCCTTCATCATGGGGAGTGCCGAGGGGCAGGGAGGCGGGGGTGGGGGGGTGGGGGGTTACGGAGAGTCCCAGGCGTAGGGAGGCCAGAGGATAGGGAGGCCGGGGGTTGGGAGAGGCGAGGGGTGGGGAGGCTGAGGGTAGGGAGGCCGGGGGTAGGGAGTTCTGAGGGGTGGGGAGGCCCAGGGGCAGGGAGGCTGAGGGGCAGGGAGGCCTGCTTTCTTCAGGACTGAAGCCCACGCCCAGTGCCTTCCACAGCCACTCGTTACCCGGTCACAGGTAGTGTTTTTGAGCAGCACAGGCCAGGAAGCGGAAGCTGGCTCCCGTGGGCCCCCTGCTGGGCGCGGTCACGACAGAGCTGGGGTCCAAGGCCGGGTCACGCAGGGGACACCTCGTGCCCTGGCACCGGGCGAAGGCCGCTCACTCGGGAAGAACGGGGCTGGGGCCTCCTCTGCGAGCCACCGCAAGTGTTGCTCCTTCAAGGCCTTGTCACTGTCTAGGGCCGCACGAGCAGGGGGTGCAGTCCTCGCCCTTGGGGAGCTCAGTGCCACGGTGGGGCAGGGGCAGGGTGGGGCGGGCGCTCCTGGGAAGGCAGAGAAAGTGTCATGGCCGTCCAGGATGTGTCCAGGACATGCCCAGGATGTGCCCAGGATGTCCCCAGGATATGCCCAGGACGTGCCCAGGATGTGCCTAGGACGTCCCCAGGATGTGCCCAGGATGTCCCCAGGACGTGCCCAGGATGTGCCCAGCATGTCCCCAGGACATGCCCAGGATGTGCCCAAGATGTCCCCAGGATATGCCCAGGACATGCCCAGGACTTGCCCAGGATGTGTTCAGGACGTCCCCAGGACGTCCCAGGATGTGCCCAGGACATGCCCAGGACGTGCCCAGGATGTCCCAGGACGTGCCCAGGATGTGCCCAGGACATGCCCAGGATGTGCCCAAGACGTCCCCAGGATATGCCCAGGACATCCCCAGGACGTCCCCAGGATGTCCCCAGGTTCAGCCCAGCTGTGTGCCCCGGAGCAGAGGCCGGTGCTGGTAACACAGCCCGCAGCCCCGCTGAGGCCCAGCTGCCCTGCAGACATGGGGGTCCCGGGGAAGCCCCAGCCAGGAGCCCGAAGGTCTACAGACTCGAAGGCAGGAGGGAGCAGCAGGTCGTGACAAAGTGAACGTGAATACCAGCACGAGTGTTAAAAGCCATAGCCCAAAACGACCTGCCCCGACGTGACCCTGTCCGCGGCAGGACCCTGTGCGTGGTGGTGTCCTGGCCTCAGGTGAGGGGCCGGAAGGCGTCTTTCAGCTTCCAGCCCAGTCATCAGCCTTCCCGGGAACACATGGTCCTGACTTCAACAAGATACAGGACCTTCCAGGGAGAAAATGACCCTGAGGTCACTCTTCTGCATACAGCTAGAGGCCAGGGGTCTCGGCCACACGACCTTAACGGATGCTATTTAAAGCCACTGACCTTCAGGAAGGCGAGTCTACTGCTGTTTAATTCATCATGACATCTTTCAGGGAAGTAGAGAAAACGTCTCGTGACTCAAAGGCGGTTTTAGGCTGCAGGGTCACCCTTTCATGCAAACCTGCCTTGAAAAGCATTTTCTATCATATTTTTTTAGACTGTTTGCATTGAATGTCTTGCAATGCTAGCAAGTGAAATCTGAGGTGCGTTTATGATTTAATTCAACAAGCCAAAGCCTTAAAACATGAAAAGCTTGAGGAACACCCCACACCTGTTGTGACAGCTTGCCCCCCCGTCCCACATGCACACACACATGGCTGTGTGCATGCACATACTACATGCACAGCAGCGGCAAGTCTGGGACATATTATGTTCGAGGGACCGTACTGCTTTACAGACTTTAGCCCATTTAAACCTCACAACAAGGTGGTCTGATTTTACAGGTCCAGTAACTTGACAATCTTTTAAAGATTCTATCTATCTATCTATCTATCTATCTATCTATCTATCTATCTATCTATTTTAGAGACAGTGTGTGAGCTTTTGTGTGCATGCGCGGGGCAGGGTGGGGAGGAGGGTGGAGAATCCCAAGCAGATTCCTCGCTGAGCGCAGAGCTTGAGGCAGGCCTGACTTGGTGACCCAGAGATCATGACCAGAGTCAAAATCAAGAGTCAGGCACTTAACTGACAGAGCCACCCAGGCACCCTGTGACTTGACAATTCTTATTTAACCAGTAAGTACTGGCAGCAGGGTCTGATACCAGAGGCCGACCGGATTTTAAAGCCCCAGCTCTTCCCCCGCTGTGCTCCGGGAGGTCCCTGCTTCTTAGTTGTGGGAGAGACCTGCTAAGAAGGCGGCAGGAGAGCACGAAGTTGAACGTCACCTCCTTTACACTCATGCTGTGTTTGTACAGTTAGTCACACAGATGTCTCATTATCGAAGACAGTTTTTACGGACTCCCTCAAGGTTCTGTTAAATTCTGTGGTTCTTAGAAGAGGTGGGGTCCATCCCACGATGCCAAAAAGAAATGTCTCTAATAAAGGGCAGCTCTACACAGAGACGCAAAAACACAGGGCCGAAGTTCTAGTAAAATACGCATTCATTTACAAACATTCACTGAGTTCCTGCTATGAATGCAAAAATGAACACGTCTTAATCTGTACCTTGCGGGAGTTTACATAGATATACAGACCTCACGTGGTTTTTGCAATTATTTGCAGTGTGTTTTTTGCAAAATGTATTTTTTCCACAGTGCATTTACTAAAAACCATATTCTGACAACCACCCCTTCTCTCTTGGTCAAAATGAGGATGCTAGATATTTGCAATATCAAAGTATACTAATGCAACCTGAGCGTCCAAAATTGAGCAGCTGGATTAGTAAATTGTTATGACTATACAATGGAATACTACACAAAATTAAGAATGCTGTATTGATATATTTGTATCATCGAGTAAAATAAAATCAACAAACATATATGTACTGTAGTCTCATTTTTGTGAGGCATAAGAATATATTTCTAATTTAAGAGATAGTCCTGAAAGGATAGTCACCAAAATCCTCATGGTGGTGATCTCTGGGCCATGACATTACATAGGATTTTACTTTTTTTCCTATGTGTTTATATGTGTTCTCTGCCTTTTTAAATAATGTTCATATAATTAAAAACTTATTTCCAGATGAAATTTAATAAAGATTAAATCCAGGACATAAATGTAATCCTCAATTTTTATTCTCAAATTAAGTCCCAGAAAGTAGAAGGGGTATAGTGTGTCCATTAAGAAGAAAATCATCACAGGAATATGCCCATGGCAAATAATAAATGCAAATACTCATGATGGGAAAACCAAGAATTCAATTGTTCTAGTTTTTGAAAAAAGCCAATGCCCCCCCCCTTTTTTTTGGTAGGCTCCATGCCCAAGGGGGGCCTTGAACACAAGGTCCTGAAATTAAGAGTCTCATGTCCTAACGAGTGAGCCAGCTAGGCACCCTGCCAATGCTATTTTTTTTTAAAAGTGTCATGTCATTAAGGCCATCAGTTTTTGTTGTAAAACTTGGGAGGCTTTAGGATCAGATCTGTGTTCAGGTATAAAGATATAGTTCAAGCCACTTAGCATCAGCTTCCCAAACTGTAAAACAAGAAAAATAAGGCCAACTCCACGATGGCGTTGGGAAGCTGCAATCAGATTCACACGGTTCCATGCCCAGTTAAACCACTGGTGGACACAATGCATGGTGATTATTGCTGCTTTTGTTGTTATTACTTGGTTTCATCACTTATCTGTGAGAAGAACAATGTCCTACACAAAGTTTATACATAAAACAGTGCAAGAGGCACCCATCAAGCATAACTTTTTTTTTTTTTAATGATTTTGTTTATTTTAGAGAGAGTGAGTGCATGAAGGAGCATGAGCAGGAGTGGAGCATAAGGGGAGGGAGAGTGAGAGGGAGAGAATCTTAATCAGACTCCACGTGAGGGCTGAGCCAGATGCTAGGCTCCGTCTTACAAACCTGAGATCATGACCTGAGCAGAAACCAAGAGTTGGCCGCTCGATGGACTGAGACACCCAGGTGCCCTGCTAAATTTTTATTATATGAAAACGGATTCTTTCAGCGAATATTTGCTGAATGAGAGCCTTGTATTAGCCCAGCAATGGAGGTAAAGACTTAATTACTTCCTTCACGGAGCCCATGTCCAGTGGGGGAGGTGAGTAAGTAAACAGACAATTCTTATACTGTGGCAACTGCTACACACTTTGGGTGCACGGAAATGACACTACTCCACGTGAGCAACACTGATTTTATCCTCCATGGGCACGGCACCTTCACGTGTGCACAGTCCTATTCCCGGGCCACAGCCAGGCTTGGTGAGGATGGAGACAGACTCAGAGATGGCTCCCCAGTGGATACAAAGTCTGCTTGAGTGTTGAAGAACAAGGAGGAGGCAGGCAAGTGAAGACAGCAGAGAAGACAGCCACGGCAAGGAAATAGCATGTAAAATACAACCTGGGAGAATGTGATCTTCCATCTTCACGGGATATCAAAGAGTCCATTCAGTACAAGAGAAGGAAGCCAGTGGCGGAGAATAAATGCTAAGACGAGTAAGTGCTAAACAGGACCATGTAATGATGAATGGTTTGGGTTTTATTCTAAAAGCAATGGAAAGCCACTGAAGGGTTTTAATAAAATACAACTGACAAAAGTACACAGCAAATAAAAATCATATTTATTTAATATGTTATTTGATCTATTGTATTTTTTCAAAGGAGATGGTTAAATGTAGTTATTTTTTTTTCCTAATCAATTCTCTATTATTTACCAGCAGAATGTTATAAGTATTTAATACTGCTGGTAGAAATATAATGAAATTTCCTCACTTTGGGGCAATTCAATTAGAAATTTATTGTCATGTTACATGTAGCTAACTATTCATCTCTGTTGTCTTGTGCTCTATTTTACTGTTGTTGTTAAAGGATAAATACTTCTCATAAACATTACATTAAAAAAATAAAAACATGCTGTTTTAATGCTAATCCTCAAAAGCAGATGATTATTAGACTAATATTATAGACGGCCAAAAATTCATTGTACAGCTGAGATCAAAGAAGGCCATGTACTTGGAAATGTTTTAAGTCCCCAAAGCAAAGGCCATTTCACCTATTTGTTTCATCAACTGGTACATTATCAATGTCAATGGAAAAGGAAAAGTCAGTAGGTGTACCTGACTGTGTTCTCTGGACATCTTCAAAGGCTTATGACTGTGTGTCAACTTCAAAAGACACAGAGGACACTCTGGACGTCTGGAGACGTCTCCCCAGTGTTCTCTCCATTGCTTGGCCCTGACAAACATCTTTTCCCCCAAAGAAGGAAACTGGGGGAAAGACTCCCTTTTTATTCATTAAGAATACAGCCCATTTGCTTTTCATCCCCACTGCATGTTATATACTCTTCCGTCAGAGCTGCCAACACAAAGACTAGCACTTTACACCCCAAATCCAAAAACCAAGGCTCAGCTCAAATGTTGTTCTCTCACCGAGGCTCCTGACCACCCCAACCAGAAGTGACCTCCCCAACCTCTGTGGACCTAAGCCGCATATGCATTCATTTCCTGAAGTTCTTAGCACAAACACTAATGTGCATTTGGAAGTTTGTGCATGTAGTTTTGCCATCTATTACTATGTGTTTAATAATCACTTTCCTTACTGAATCTCAGTATTTCCCATCTGCGAAACGGGATATTCCGGTGGGGAAGAACAGCTTTATTTATTTATTTATTTTAAAGATTTTATTGATTTATTTTGAGAAAGAAAGAATGTGAAAGTATGCAAGCAGAAGGAGAGACAGAAGCGGAGGGAGGGAGAGAATCTCAAGCAGACTCCATGCTGAATGTGGAGACCAACATAGGGCTCAATCTCATGACCCTGAGGTCATGACCTGAGCTAAATTCAAGAGTGGGATGCCTAACTGACTGAGCCACTCAGGAGCACCAAGGAGAGCTCTTTTTACATGTTATTTTATAAATGTGGTGAGATTCAGAGAAGTCAAATAGCTTACCTAAAGCTATAAAGCTAATAATCAAATATTTCTAAAATCTAAGTCTTGTATATTTCCCATTATTCCACAATTATCTGCTATAACATTGAATCTGTAAAAGTAGTAGAAGAATTATATTTCAATACATACCTGCTTCATGAATCTCTTCCTTTCCAGTATATGAGGAAAACACCTGTCTAGAGAATTTGTACTGTTGTTCTCGGAAATTATTTTGTAAATAGTCCATCAGCATGACATAACCAGACTGCTGCATTGTAAGAACTTCACAAAACACAGCCAACTGGAAAAAAACATAATTTAACATAACTTAACATATCTGCTTCAAAGGCATCTGCAAATGCTTTGAAATAGATATTCAGTAGTAAATCTTAGAAAGTAATTATTTTTAAGTTACTTCAAATTTCTGCATTTGTTTGAATTTCCAAGATTACCTGGCTTTCAGAGATGCTAACTGTATCTTTAAAAATAATCCAGTCCACAGTGTCTGTGCAGGGAGGAGATGTCAATGAGCCGTTGTAAGTGTAATACTTGTCAGTCGAGTTTGGCAGAAGGTTCAGCAATATGAAGGGATCTAAGGCAGCCTGTTTCCCTACAAAGTAACAACATGCATCTCGGTTGGAATCTTAACACCTGAACTTGAGTGGCTCAAGGCTTCTATGAAACAGAGGCATATGGTTTGTTATAAATGTAATAAGAAATGAAACTAAGAATATTTGAGATACATTTTAAAAATGGTGACAAAACCAACATATTTTGAATTTCTTTACAAATATCGCTACATAGGGTTAAATATTTCAACTTTCAGAGACTGATTTCTCAACTGGAGAGATTATTTCACATATAAAATATATTCAGAAATCATGTAATCATCTTAGTAGATACAGTAAAATCATTTGAGAAGACTTAATACCAGTTTGTGGAAAACATCAAAAGCAAAACCATATTCTGGTAAAGATTATTTTCAAAAGCCTGTAGTAAACACTGTATTTAAGAGTGACTTACTGGGCAAGTTTTCCTCCTAGAGATAAAGAATGAGAGAAAAAACTCCTGCTATCACCATTTCTAATTAACCCTGAACTGGAGGACTGGGCCAGTGCAATAAGGTAAGAAAAAGAAAAAAGTCATAAAGATTGGATATTTTCCAAATACATGATTGTGCATGGAAAACACTGAAAAGGATTTATAGACTTAGAATTAAAAAATATATTTTGTAATGTCACTGTACATAGGACCAATATACCAAAATTAATTTTATTTCTATGTACTGGTATCAAACAATAGAAAATGAAACTTAAAGCAACATAACAAATATCAAATACAAGTAAACCTAACAAATGATGAGTATGACATCTACAATGACAATCACAGAACTTTCTTGAGAGAATTAGATAAAACCTTAAAATGATGGGAAATACCAAGTTCATGAGTCAGAAGATTTAGTATTGTGAAGGTGCTGACTGTCCCCAAATTGATTTATGGAGTCAACAAATCCCAGAAGCTTCTGTACATGAGTGTATGTATGTGTATTTACTGACACGCTGATTTTAAAACTTAAATGGAAAACAAAAGTTAAGACAATCTTGAACAATAACAAAGTCACTGGAGAACTTTCACTACCAGGTAAGAAGATCTATTTTATTAAACTATAGAAATCATGACAGTGACATATTCATGCAAAGATAGACAAAGAGAACAATGAAAGAGAATAGAGACCCCAGGCACATACATATAGAGTCACTTGGTTTAAGACAGGAAAAATTACCATGTAGTGGGAACAGACAGCCTTTTCAGTAAACAGCGCTGTATCAATCAGCTGTCCTCATGGAAAAGCTGAATCATGATTCCCTACCTCACACCGTAAGCACCATGAGTTCTAAGTAGATTAGAGATCTAAATGTGAACAGAATCAAAGGCTTTTTAGAGGAAAATAGAAAATTATTTTTATGACTTTAAGGTAGGCTGAGATTTCTGAAATGGCACACAAGAAGCTTTCACCATAAAGGGAGAAATGATGACGTCTAGTATATGATAATTAAGATCTATTTATCAAAAGCCACTACTAAGGAAATACATGGTAAGACAGGATGGAAAGCATAGTCTGGATACAATATACAGGATAATAAATATGGATTTTATTTCTATATATAACAATAATGATTTTATATCTTGTGCCCAGAATAAAGAATTCCTTTTTTTGGGGATCTCTGGGTGGCGCAGCAGTTTGGCGCCTGCCTTTGGCCCAGGGCGCGATCCTGGAGACCCAGGATCGAATCCCACATCAGGCTCCCAGTGCATGGAGCCTGCTTCTCCTTCTGCCTATGTCTCTGCCTCTCTCTCTCTCTCTGTGACTATCATAATTAAATTAAAAAAAAAATTAAAAAAAAAAAAAGAATTCCTTTTTTTAAAAAAAGGATTTTATTTATTTATTCATGAGAGACACAGAGAGAGGCAGAGACAACAGGCAGAAGGAGAAGCAGGCTCCCTGCAGGGAGCCTGATGTGGGACTCGATCCCAGGACCCCGGGGTCCTACCCTGAACTGAAGGCAGATGCTCAACCGCTGAGCCCCTCAGGCTCAGAATAGAGAATTCCTATTAAAAAATTGGTAGAGCTTTCCATCTGGCCTTACACCTCTGAAACATTCCAACTGTATCTTTTTCCTAGGATCCTCCCATTTTTGCTTTTGGATCTTCCCAGCAGCACTTATCAGTAGCACCGGCTTGGCTACTCAGCTTTCCACCTACCAGCCCTCACTCAGACAGCAATGTGCCAGCCAGAGGACATGTGTCCCCGTCCCCTCCCCATCCCATGTCCACCTTCCATCTCCTCCATCCCGTCCCTTGTCCTCCTCCCCTCTCCATCCCGTGGCCCCCACCCCTCTCCATCCCATGTCCTCCTCCCCTCCCCGTATCTCCCTCCCCTCCCTATCTCGTGTCCCCCTCCCCTCTCCATCCGAGTGCCCCTCCCCTCCTTGTCCCATGTCCCCCTCCTCTCCCAATCCCTTGTCCTCCTCCCCTCAGAGCACGCCCCCACAAGGTGCGGGGGACTGCCCGCCCCAAGCTGGGGGCTGGTGCACTTAGGGCCTCGCCCGGGAGCCCGACGCTACTGTGGTCATCACAGCATCTCACGAGTTGATGAGAGCATCATCCGCGTGGCGCTGTGGAAACTGAGCAGGTGGTGGGAGCTGGGGGCGCACGGGCGCGGTGACCGCACGAGCTGCGGTGGGAGGACCCCCGGGCCTCAGCCCCCCATGGCCCCGGCTGCTGCGGGAAAAGCACCCCCGCTGCTTGAGCTCCCGGAGGCTACCAGGAAGCTCCGGGGCTGCACAGGAACCCAGGACGCCTCTACCCGCCGGCCACAGCGTCAGCCGGCTTTCCGATCAGCTGCGGAGCTTTAAATAAAAACACCAGTGTTGGGGATCCCTGGGTGGCTCACTGGTTTAGCACCTGCCTTTGGCCCAGGGCGCAATCCTGGAGTCCCGGGATCGAGTCCCGCGTCAGGCTCCTGGCATGGAGCCTGCTTCTCCCTCTGCCTGTGTCTCTGCCCCTCTCTCTCTGTCTATCAGAAATAATAAATAAAAAAATATTTTAAAAAAAACCAAAAAACCCACCAGTGTTCCAGACCCCACCCGGACCGATTTAATTTAAATCTCTAGGAGTAGGGCCTGCGCATCTCCATTTGCAGGAAAGCATCCCCTGGTGAGTTAAGCATGCAGCCGGCACTGAAAACCCAGAGTAGGGGCACCTGGTGGCCCAGGGCACAACCCCGGGGTCCCTGGGATCAAGTCCTAGGTCGGGTTCCCCACACGGAGCCTGCTCCTCCCTCTGCCTGGGCCTCTGCCTCTCTTTCTGTGTCTCTCTGAATAAATAAATTAAATCTTAAAAAAAGAAAAAGAAAACCCAAAGTACGGTGAAGCTTTTGCAAGATGTTAGGTCTTTTTGAACCCTCTTTCTACCTGATAAAGTAAAATGACTGACCTAGATTATTTTCATAGTCTATTCCAACTCTAAACTCCATGAAAACTGGGCATATCCAGAAAGCCTCAAAGAAAAAGAAATCCATTTAGAAGTTAAATTACTGAATGCTAATTTTTCTACAATCCAGGAAGTTTTGAAGGAAGGAGGGAATGCTGGTAATAATTAAAATTATAGATAACTGCTTCCAGTCTGAAATTAAGACTGAAACTTAGAAATGAAAATCTGCTTGGCTGAATCGATAATGTTGTGTATATACAACCTAAATCTAATTTTAAACCGTTGGAAAATTCAAGTTCTGCTTGGTTTAGCAGATTCATTAGTAACTTCTAAAAGTATTTCTCCCTCTCTTTTCGTATCAACATGAGATTATCAGAATTCAGACTTGGATTCACGTTATCTGAAACTGAGAAAAATATCTTTAATATGTGAATGTTTCCCACTTTCAGATTTATGCTTTTAATATCCAAGAAATGTTATGATTAAATAGCCTCCTTCTTAATCATCAATGGGCTATAACTGTTTCTTTTTTCTGCTGAAGACAAAATTTATCTTACAAATGTTCTGTGGAAATGCGGATGTGGAGAATACTAATTAAGTCAGGAGCCAAACACTGACTCACTGCTAAATTAGGCGGGAAATGAAATGACACCGTGAGAGTTTTGAGGCCAGAAAGGGAAGAAAGGAGGTGAGATCTGAATAGGGACGGTGAAACAGAGAATTTTCTTGAAATACTGTTTTGTACCTTGTTTTTAAAATGTTATTTACATATACATCCTAGATTTCTGTCTTGGATATCACAGGACTTTTCAGTTACAGTAGAGCTTTTCAATTAGGCCATGGTCTTTCAAGAAAATTGGAATAAGGTAATTTTTTGAATATACATCTAGCAAAGACATTTGCTTCCTCGCTACTGTTAACACAGGTGAGAATCACACCCGAGTCAATGCGGCTGTACTGGCAACCAGTCACTATTCATTTGAACACACATTGGTGACTAACCCATCAACCAGATGCTCCCCTTTTATAGGAGGTTGCGAGCAAGGGGGGAAGATGAATAGGAGGGAGATAAGGAGACAAAGACCGTGACAGGGTCACGCATAGGGAAGAGCCCCTAAATACCTGACCGACTCTTGCTACTTAGGGCGGTAAGATTAAGAAGGGGCCATGTCAACACAGTCTGCAAGGACTTTTCAGTATACAAATTCCTGGGCTGAATTTGTGATTAAGAAAGCATCAGAAACTCCTTATGCCAACTCCCAGTTGAGAATCACGGATGATGTTCCCTGGAGTGTGTCTCTTCCTCTGCAACTTGGAAGAGTCCAACCAACCAACAGTTCTTGTGTTTTCGTGGACTCTGCTTGGGGAATACCAACATGCTAGCCTGTGTCGATGCCGCCTCACCCGCTCTCTCGCCCCACACGGAGCAGGTATGGTGGAAGGAAGGGAAAGAAGGAGAGGTCGGAGTGGGGAATGGACAGGACATGGGTCTGTCTTTTGGAGGAATATAGGAAATGAGGAATCGGCCCACGTTGGAATAAGAGATTTCATAGTCTCGATGATCACAGAAAGTGTTGCTTGTTGAACAACTGACATTCTGCGGAGAATACGGAGCAGGACTGGGGAGCGAGGCTGCAGCTCCACGTCACCACCTCCCGGCTGCCACGGCCAAGGGCCAATATTGGGAAGCCTTCAGTTTATGGGGCACGAGGGGATTTTCTAGACTCTGAGATAGATTTAGTCTAAGAACTCTCAAAATAGAGACATTTACCTTTCAGAGGATTTCACTTATTTAGTTTGCACAGATCATATCTAATAACCATTCAGGTCAAATTGACGCATATAACTAATACGAATCCCCACAGCGTAGAGGGAGCAAACTCTGTGGATGGACCAGGATCTGCACCCTGGCTCTACTACCACTTCTTAACCATATAAGCTCACGTGTCCTTGCTGACTATATTGAAATATTAAGTATCTAGTGGGGCAGGTGATGCACCTACAGGATTATTATTCTCTTTTCTGGTAAAGGAGGAGGAAAGAAGCCGGTGCACAGGTAGCAGGGCAGAGACTCAGAGAGCAGAGGACCCGGGGGCAGATTGGGAAGTGGCCCCAGGCAGTCCGAGAGACACGAAGTTCTGTTTCCAAACTAAGAGCCAGGAGACAGGCCGAATGGCACTGCTGGGAATCCAGAATCTCAGGGAGGTTATCAGGTGGCAGCCGAGGCTCCGATGAAGCGCTTCCCTCAATGCCTTGCGCACAGTTAACATTCAAAAGGAAACCTTAGCCAAAGAATATGAGCAAATTGGTTCTTAAACTCCTGTGAGCCTCATAGGACGCTCCTAGGGAGACCCAGAAACAAAGATGAAGCCTCGGGAACAAGCGGCCCAAGTGCCGCAGAGGCACAAGTCAGGACTAACCCCCTCTTGTTGGGCCCTGGGGCTGCCGCAAGGCCTGGGGACATTCAGAGTTCATGTTCCGCACGAGTTTCAGTGTAGGGATTCAAACAAGCTGCCTTCTTTCAGTCTTGATAGAATCCACTTTCCAACTAAGTGAGGGAAAAATTAAGTGTGGCTTATGGCATTCAGTGCCCAATTCCGCAATCGAGTGGATGGAGGGAGGTAACAACTTCATCTTGCATTTGATTGCACCTTTCAAAAAAAACCCAATGAAAGCAGCCCTGCGTGAGCTCACCAATTCCTGACTTCTGCAAAGTTCTGTCAATCAAGATCATCACATGTGGGCGACAGAGAGGAATCAATGCTAGGCCTGGCTTTTGCTTTCAAAAAGGATCTATATGAATTTGGTTCCTGCTTTCAAAATTTTGCAGCTTCCTGGAGAGGAATGATTCTTATTTTAGCAGTAACTCAGAGCAGCAGCTTTAATACCGTGTGTGTGGATGCTTACTAAAAATAAAATAACAATAATAACAGGTTGGCTGTCTGTTGCCCATGTTGTCACAGGCATTCACCGTGACAAATGCCAAGATCCACGGTGGAACAATATCAAAGCATATGGCATCTTCTTCTATGTAAGTGTTTGCCTTCTTCCAAAAACCCTGTCATACTGGAAAAGCAAAGGACCTATCAAGGAAACCACCAGGAAATAAATTTTAACTTGAGTAATAATTCTCTTTTCAGTTTAAAACATAATGTTTATGAAATTAACTGGTCTCAGATTATAGAGTCTTTAACAAATGTACAATGCAGTCGAATGGATGAATACATTTCATTTTTAAAAGATTTATTCATTTATTTGAGAGAGGGAGAGAGCATGCTCCGGCGCATGTACGGCACAGGGGGAGGACGGAGGGAGACACAGAACCCCAAGTGGACTTCTCACTGAGCATGGAGCCCAACTCGGGGCTCAATCCCAAGACCTGAGATCATGACCTGAGCCTCAATCAAGAGTGGGATGCTTAACCAACAGAGCCACCAGGCGCCCCCAGAGTAGATAACTACATTTTAAATGCGTGATGTCATTATCTTCAAGAATAAAATCAGAAAACTTCAATTTCCTGCTTAACATGAACATTTTATGATTTTTATAAGACAAAAATTTCAGTTAAATATTCTTTAGTGAGACATGTATAAATCGTCAAGTGTGAGAACTGAAAGATTGCTCCTCTTTGAAAAGGTCTTTCCTTCTCCTCTTGGAACTTACATTTGTAATATTATAAACATTCACATGCATCCAAAGGAGAAATCTGGAAGAAAGAGATTTCTCCAAAGAGCTTACCGAAACGGCTGACACTCTCGACTCCGTCAATAATTGCTTTGTAATCCAGATTTTCTTCCAAGCCAACCTATTAAAGAAGAATGACATTCTAAGAATGGGATAAAATATTTGATTAACTCTTCAATGACTCTTATTTGATGACTCTTCAATGGAAAGATGAATGCATTGCATTTTCAGTGCCCAAAAGCAAAGTCCTCCAAACGCATACTTGTTTTTTAAACAGGGAGATAAAAACAAGTAACGCGCACAGAAATCGGCTACCTTTTCAATTCTGCACTGAGAAAAGTACACCGTAAAACTGCGGCTTCACAGCCCCTGCTCCACGTGCTTAGGATGCTGTGCGTGTCCCCAGGGGCCAGTCCGGGCCGCACAACAGCTGCTCGCGGGAAGCCACGTACCCCATCAGTGAAAGCAAGAGCCCCCTCTGCCACACAGCAGCCAGGGGGCTGTTCTGCTTGAAGACCGTCACCAGTTATTCCCACTTGCAAGCTCTTCCATCAAAGAGCGTGCCTCAAAACGTCGTATCAGGTGATCGCGGGAGGAATTAGGTTAGCGTTCGATCTACGCATCATGATTACCTCGAACAGAACGGATAAAGCTCTTAACTTCCCTTTTGCTTTTACTGCTTCCTCAAAACTTGAAAACCGGTCTGCGTCAAAGCAGTAGATCTGCATCTGTGGATGCAACAGTGACAGCTTTATTATACACGAGGACATCCAAAGGGCACCGCAGGAGCGATAAAGTAATTCACCAATTCAATAAATACTATTAGAAAGGCTCTTTAAAGCTGCATGATTCTATATTCTGTACAGTTTCAGAATCTTTTATCCATTACACGTGTAGACACCTGCATTCACTATCACTTACCACCCTGCAGGGAGGAAGGAAATGCAACGTGAGACACGGAGGACAGAAACGGCCGCAATGGGGCTAACAGGGAATACTGAGGCAATAACAGCCTAGAAAAGCCGTCTCATAAGGTAAACTATCAAATATCACTGTGACTATTTTGTTGGAATTCTTTCAAGTGTGGTTTCATCTTTGGCTGGACGTGCCTTTCCTAATGGTCTGGGTTACCTTTTGGACATTACCGTACCACCTTTCAGTTCTTTTGAGACTTCTGTATTTATTTGAGAGCGAGCGAGAGAGGGCGCTTGTGGGGAGGAGGGACAGAGGGGGGCGGGGACGGAGAACCTCAAGCAGACTCTGCACTGAGCTCAGAGCCCAGCACAGGGCCTGATCTCCCAACCTTGAGATCATGACCTGAGCCGAAGGCAAGAGCCGGGCGCTCGGTGGACTGTGCCGCCCGGTGCCCCCGCGTTCTGCTAATGGTGAAATGCTCAAGGACTCTCCGCATCTACCGACAAAATACCAAAAAGAATTTCAAGGTCCTATTCCGAGTGTCCTGTCCTGCTACCAGGCTGTGTCCCTTGTGAGGTTCTCCTTCAGCCTTTCCTCTCGCTGCTCACCGTGTGCCCCACGTCCCGAGCATGGAAATTGGGCCCCTCAGCCCGTTGGAAAGCCTCTGCCAAGGCCGATGCTGGGTTGGAGCCGCGACTGGAGAGACAGCAGGTGTGAGGGCCAGGACGACCGTGGCTCCTGCCCCAGGTGATGGCAAAGACTGCCGGGAGAGGGGCTGTAAACCAACCTGGCGGGGGGGCAGCTGCAACACTGGTGGAGGAGGTGAAGGTGGGTGTGGGCAGGGGGTGGGCAGGGGGCAAGAGGGGAGGACCGAGGGCACCGGGAGGTAGCTGGCTGGGACTGCAGCTGAGCGCACAGCAGAGAAGACACGATGGTGGGGGACAGGCAGGGGCCACGCCACGGGGCTCTGGGGAGCGTAGGATCCCTCCAGCCACCTGGGCCGGGGGCGGGGGCCAGTTCCGAGGCAAGAGACAAAGGTGGGCCGCAGTCCCTCCGCCCTCCCATCTCACCTAGGGCCAACCTGAGAGGACAGGGTGCAGGAGCCAACCCCCACCAAGTCAAGGATACCCTGAGCTCCCTGCGTGCACCTTGCTGGACAGAGTCCAAGGAAGAGAGACAACAAACACACAGTCCCTGGGAGAGAACCCGAGGGGCTTTCTAATAAGAAGATGTCTGAGGTGTAGTGCACAGATGCTGCACCATTGGTTCTGCTGGTGCAGGGGCTTGTGTGGTGAGGGGTTTTCTTCATTCTCCTCTTTGCTCTAAATGAGTAGTATTGTGACAGAGTGAATCTCCCTGACGGGAGAACGTTCTATGTGTAAGGCATTGACTCTTATTTCATTCGACAAACCAAATTTGATGAATGTGCTTTTCCTTAAGGATAATTAATATCCTTAACAGTTATCCACTGGAAAAAAAATGGATCAGCTGTAAATCAGAATGTGCTTATCCACATTAAAAGTTTTTTAGTCCTTTAACAGATAATTCACTCATCTTATTTTTATTCTCGATAATAACTATTTTGACAATGAAAAGAACACAGTTTCATTACAACTAACTTTAAAAATATGGGAATTTTGAAGGAGAAAAGAAAAGGCACCTATCAGGCCATCACCCAGGGAAAATCACTGTTCATGTCTTCTTGGCTTCCCTCAATTATTTTTACAACAGTAATAATTCTCTCTCTCATTTAATGTTCATAATAACTTCATAAGGCAGGTGCTACTCCTCTTATGTCACTTTCACAAGGGAGACATGGAAGCTCAGGTAAATTAAATATTTGAATAATGTCACGTCCATGATTCCTAAATGGTGAAGTCAGTAGTCAACCCTAGTCCATCCGACTCAGACTCGGGGCCCTCAGTCACTGTTTAACGAGTTTCCATGTTTTACAAAATCAGAGTAATGATACTGCAATATTATTTTATATTCTGCTTTTTTAAAGCAGTAATATCTTAAAAAAGAAAAAACCCATTAATATCTCATGATGAACCTTTCCTGTGTAAATAAGTCATTGAAACACATGATTTTTACAAGATCTGTAATATTCCATCATAATATATTTTTTAAATACATTTTTATTCGGTAATTTCTACTTTCTACACTGAATGTGGGGCTCAAACTTCCAACCCGGAGATCAAGGGTCACATGTGTCACAGACTGAGCCAGCCACAAGCCCCTCCATCATGATGTATGCAACCATTTCTTTTTCTTTCAATTTTTTATTATTAAATATCTTTGCACATACATTTTTGAGCCTGTCTTTATTTTTTAGACTAAATTGTTACGAGTAGAAATGGTGGGCATTGGGAATAAAATGTGTAAAGTTCTGGATAAAAACAAGGAAAATACCAATTTATACTCTTTCCAGATGTATCAAAGCGTTTGTTGTATACTCATTATTTATTATATTTTTTTACCAAATTCAAAACTGAAAAATGTTCTCATTTTATTTTGCATTTCCCTGATACTCCAGTAAATTGATAAAATTTTCTTTTTTTTTCTCTTCCTGAGCTGTAAGAGGAATTTCATTTCTTTTACTCAACATCTGCTCAGACGTCAGACATCTATAGTGTGGTCCCCTGGGTTGCCAAGAAGTGGAAAATCAAGTACGGGTCTTAATGAGCTTAGTCCAGTGAGGAAGGCAGATATCAACCAAGAAACCAGACAGATATAACTATAAATTATAAAATTTGATCATAAATTTTTTTTTTTAATTTATGATAGTTACACACACACACACACACACACACACACACACACACACACACAGAGAGGCAGAGACATGGGCAGAGGGAGAAGCAGGCTCCATGCTCCGGGAGCCTGACGTGGGATTCGATTCCGGGTCTCCAGGATCGCGCCCTGGGCCAAAGGCAGGCGCCAAACTGCTGCGCCACCCAGGGATCCCAATTTGATCATAAATTAATGAAGTCATACACTACATAAAAATCTCAATGGTTTAAAAAACGAAACAGAGTAACCTGTGGAACCAGACTTACTTCAAGTGGAAATTTTTGTCCTTCTAAACTATGTTCCGATCCTTCAGAAGACATATTGCATTTTCCCCAGTGGAAACTTATCTTGCTTGCTTTGAACACCATTTCTGAAACTCCTCCACTGAGACGGTAGTCATTAGTGAGATTAATCTCCACTTTGGAAAAAAAAAAAAACACAGAATTGCATCTCTTTCTGAACATCAAAATTACAAATTTCAACTAACTTTTCCTCAGTCAGAGGTACATTAAAAAAATTATTTGCTAAATGAAAAACAATGAAGTTGCCATTTGGAAGCTAAGCTTGTAACTCTGCAAAGATACACTGGATGTATCTCAGTGAACTAAGAGAAAGACCTTCACTGCCGTGTAGGACTCGAACCGCAGCAGGCAGCCGGTCCCTCTGCCCTGTTCTGCCTGGTGTCCCGAAATCACTTGCCCCACAGCTCTGCTTTCCTAAGGCATTTGATGGTGCTGAGGGGACAGCGCAGAGAGAGAAGGAACAGAAAAGTGGAGAAGAAATGTCTTCCCTTGGGGGTGCCCCCCCCTCACTTTCAACCCTCCCCACTCCTTATCAGCAGGTGTTGTGTCCCATGTCCTGGTCCCTGCAAGCAGGCATCATCCCCACTTCAGGAGGCTCCCGCACTTCTGTCTGGTGGGAAATCCCTTCCCACTGGAGGGGTCTTAGCCATGTGATGTTTGCACCCCAAGGGGCAACCCAGAATCTTAACTGCTCTTGTTTGAGCTCCACAGCAGATATTTTGACTCTATTTTACAAACGTCTGAAACCAATGCTTCTTTTAAGAGCCTTTTACTGTCTCTCCATCAGATTTAAATAGTCTTTGTTCCATGAGGCAAGAAACCATGGTTGGCGTTAGGGACTGAACCCAACATCTTGGCCAGCTAGCTAGAGACCTAAACTTCCATTAGTAATAACAACAACAACAACAACAACAAACACAGTAGCAGCAATGTTCAACATTTCTGTACCACTTGCAATGCGCTAGGCACTGCACTGAGTACTTTATATGTGTTAAACACTTGCCTTTTACACAACTTCACACAATGAAGGAAGGGATACCATTAATACTCCCTTTTACAGACAGGGAAACTGAATCATAGAGTTTAGGTAACTTGCTAAACGTTCTACCCGTCACGGTTCCACTTGAAAGAGCCAGCAGTGAACCTAAGAAGGTCAAGCATTTAACTAGATTCCTCTAAAGAAAATAAAGCAGATATTACCTGCTTTACTCCTCTGTAACATCTTTCAAGACTGGTAATGAGAATGTCAAGTTTCGGGACAATATGCTGTTATGTATTTAATGAACATCTTATAATGTATAATAATTTTATTAATTATTCATTAATTTAAAAACACCTATTGAATGCTTAGTGTGTATCAGGAACTGATAGAAAAATTCTTACCCTCATGGACTTAAAATTACTACATTCAAATAATTGCATTACCAAAATATCAAGAATAGAGAAAAGATTCACTAATGATAAAACCACTCAACATGGCTTCTATTATAATTTAGAATAGTTTTTCTGATGAGTATATTTGCTTTTATTATATAACTTCCCCATATACATACAATTTTGTTTAAAGTATAGTATCAGAAAAGGAAAGTTATTCACTCTTGAAGATTATTTTGTCCCTCTATTGTTTACTGGAATTTTTTTGTGGTATTATATTTTGTATATTTAGGAAAAAAAAGACAGCTCTTTTAAAAAAGCATTTAGAGAATTCTTTCTAAGGACAGTATATAATTTTGAACTTTCTATATAGAAGCACTAATTTCTTTCTTTTTTTTTACTAATTTCTTTTCTTAAAATTCAATTATAGTTGATTGCTTTTTTTCGTGTCCCAATATTGAACATAGCATGGGGCTGAGCAAAGAAGCGCCAACACAGTGTCCGAGAAAAGGAAATTCTGATTAACTAGGTGATTTAACCAGAGATGAAGTTATTAAACTGCATCAGCTGTATCCTGTGTTATCACATCTTCTGTGGAAGCATCACTATTGTTCTATTATTGGAGAACAGGATGGGATGACCCAGGTCATTTTATTTTTGTACACATTTTAAAAATGTCATCTAAACTTCCGATTTACCGTATTCTACTTGGTTTCTTCTACTATAGTTTCAGGGCAGTTCATAGTACTTTACACACACAAAAAGGAAATGAAATAAAATGAAGGAAATGAAAATAAAATGAAATTGATATAAACATACTCTGAGCCCAATAGACACACTCAAGTCACAAACAAAATGCAAACATTTTACCTGTTTTCCCAGTGTTATGAATGAACGTGTTTTCCAAAGACGTTTTATCCCAACCCTGAAATTTAAGTTTCTTAAGATTCACGTTGACTTGGGTAAGATCTTCATCAATATTGATGGGAGACTGTTTGGGGCTACTACACGTTGGGTACTTCTTTCCCCAGTTTTTTTGATTCAGTGCTCCTAGGGAAAGGAAAGGGTAAGAAGTTAGTTTTTTTAGATACTGTGCAAAAGCTCAGCTTTGTATTCTCAAGTAGTCCAGACATTTCGTAACCATAGATATAATAGTAGAAAACACTGGAACATCTTTGAATCGGTTTCTAAAGCAGTTGTGCCAGGGTGGGGTTCTGGGCTTTGCTGTGATCCACGGTGCGAGGCCTCTGTGAAGCCACTCGAGCTCTGACTCAGCAAGGGCTTGGCTGGGCCCTCGCTCCTGGCTAATTGACAGCGCCCTCCCACCACCTCTCCGGCCTGTGCAAGGCCAGGTCCAGCCATCAGGTGCGGCAGGTGCCAGGTTCTGGCCTCCCTGTGTGCTCCGTGGGGCGGGTCCCTTCCTGCCTCCTGTCCCCCACCTATGTGATCCTCATGGTCTCCCTGAAATGTCTCTTCCTCTCTCTCACTCTTGTTTGTTGTTTGTTATGTTGTGCCCAAGATTGTGAATCTGAGAAACCACTGAGGAGCTGACACCAATGCAAGTACATGAGGGTTTATTTTTTTTAATTTTTATTTTTTTTAAATTTTTTTATTTATTTATGATAGTCACAGAGAGATAGAGAGAGAGGCAGAGACACAGGCAGAGGGAGAAGCAGGCTCCATGCACCGGGACCCCGACGTGGGATTCGATCCCGGGTCTCCAGGATCGCGCCCTGGGCCAAAGGCAGGCGCCAAACCGCTGCGCCACCCAGGGATCCCTACATGAGGGTTTATTAACAAGCTCGAGCTTGGGTCCAAGTGCACCTGACACAGCAGAGCAGGGACTTGGACCCAAGCTCGAGCTTGTTAATAAACCCTAGTGTACTTGCTTCGGTGTCGGCTCCTCGATGGTTTCTTGGACTCGCAATCCTGGGCACAACATTTGGGGGCTCGTCCGGGATCCAAGAGACCCCCGGACCACATCCAGAGGGTTTCACACCTGGTGAGTGTACTCAACTTTTTCTACTTTTTGTGCGCATATTCTCTGAGAGCTCTATACTGTACTTCTACCTGTAGGAATTCCCATCTGTATTAGATTGACATTGGCTTAGGCGGATGCACTGGTGGGCCGTCGACCGGGGGTCTTGAGGAGATGTCCCTTGCCCCTGCCGGGAGGACTGGGTCCTCATCTGTAAGGAGGGATGACTGCCAGCCCTTTTGGGTTACTTTCTGTTTTGTCTCTGTTGCCACACTGGAATGTTTGTCTGTGTTATTGTGTCCTTGTTAATTGTCTTTGCTGTCTGTGTCTTGGTGTGGATGGGGGACATAATGGGGCAGACAAAAACCACTCCCTGCCTCTTATGCTCTCCCACTTCTCGGACGTTAGGGAAAGAGCTCATAATCTGAGCACAGACATACAGAGAGGGAAATTTCAAACTTACTGCATGTCAGAATGGCCAACCTTTGACGTGGGATGGCCCCAAGAAGGAACTTTCCACCTCCTATTATCTTAAAGGTTAACGCCGTGATCTTCAGGGACAAGCCAGACGGCCACCCTGACCAGGTGCCCTACATCCTGGTCTGGCAGGACATGATCGAGAATCCCCCTCCTTGGCTAAAACCATTTTTACTCCCCAAAGCACACAACTCAGCTGAAGGTAAGGAGAGACTCTAGGTCCACTACCAGACTCTCCCGGCAGGTGTCCAGGCTCCTCGGCAAGCCGACCGATCCAGCCGAGGTATATGGTGTGAGATAGGGTAAGGATGAGAGTCCAGCAGCCTTCTTAGAGACAGTCATGGAGGCTTTTAGGCAGTGCACCCCTAGGAACCCAGAAGCCCTCGAAACAAAGGCCGCAATTATCATGGCCTTTGTTAACCAGGCCGCTTCAGACATTAAAAAGATATTGCAAAGAGTAGAGAGACTGGGGGAGAAGAGCTTGCAGGACTTAGTAATAGTAGCAAAAAAAGTCTATAATAATAGAGAAAGTCCAGAAGAGCAACAAACCAACTAAGTGATCGGCAGACCTGAAACTTGGCCAAGATCCTGATGGCCACAACCATGGATGACCCACGGGAAAGACGGAGGCACCTCAAGAAGCTGGCTCAGGGACAGGTAAGGAGGATGGCCCTGGTCCCCATCGGGAGCGCCCTAAACTGAACAAAAACCAATGTGCTTATTGCCAGGAAGAGGGCCACTGGGTGAAAGACTGTCCTAACAAAAGATCTAAGGCCCCTGCCAAGATCTTGGAGATGGAGGACCTGGAGGACTAGTGGAGTCGGGGTTTGGCACCCCTCCCCGAGCCCAGGGTAACTCTCAGAGTGGAGGGGCAACCCGTTGAATTCCTAGTGGACACTGGGGCACAACATTTGGTTTTATTACAACCCCAAGGGAAATTGGCAAACAAGGCCTCATGGTGCAAGGGGCCACGGGCGCCAACAGTACTCATGGACTCCCCGGAGAACTGTGGATCTCGGCATGGGCCGGGTATCCCACTCCTTCATGGCCATCCCCGAGTGTCCCTACCTGTTGTTAGGTAGGGATTTGCTCACCAAGATGGGGGCACAAATTCGCTTCTACCCCGAAGGGGCAAAAATCCTAAACAAGGAGGGGCACCGATTCAGGTGCGTGTCCTGAGTTTAGAAGACTAATACTGTCTCCATCAGACGCCCTCAGCCCCAGTGACTGACACTGACCGTTGGCTGCAGGAATTTCCCCAAGCGTGGGCAGAAACTGGGGGAACTGGGCTGGCCCGGCACCGACTGGCCATATACATAGAACTAAAGCTGGAGGCAGACCCTGTCAGGGCCCGCCAATACCCCATGCCTCTCGCCTCCCTAACCCAGACCGGGACCCCCCTCTGCAAGACTGTCAGGTGCACGGAATAGAGCTGATCTGAAAACTTATTAGGAAGACGCGCCCTCTTCCTGGAGAGCCGGGAGCCGATGGCCTTCACTCTGCCCGGGCATACTCTGGCCTCTAGGCACAGCTTTCCGATTGGCCCGTCTGCCGCTTGTCCCGTAAAGGTCGCGGGCCCGGGGCAAACTGCTCGGCCGACTGAAGGCGAGCGACGGCAACGGGGAACGTGCAGCAGGAGTCCGTGGGCCCGCGCACGCTCCTATGTCCTCCCGCACCCAGCAGGAGGCTCACGGTCGTGGTGCAACAAACACGGAGCTCCCAGGGTCCACGAACGAGCCTGCACTGCGCGCGTGGCTGGTGGTCACCTCTGCGGATCCTGGTGCGGCGTGGCCACCACTGAACGCTGGACTTCTGCCGGGCAACCAGCTGCTCCTGCCATCTCTGTCATCCCCTGCACGCAGAAGCCATCCCGGCGCCCGTCCCTGTCTCCTCCCCATCGAGCCTCTGGGTCCTCCTCCCAGGGACGTCCTCCAGCAGGCGGCTCGCGGCTGCCACTAGCTGCCCAGCCCAGGCCGCTGTCCCCGCGGGCCCCAGTCTGGCCGCGCCCCGAGCACCTGCCATCACCCGGAGACCGTGAGGGAGACCGAGGGGCAGGTCCCACCAGGACGCTGCTAAGCCACAGGCTAATTTTAACCGGGTCCCCAGGAGATGCATGGACACATTCAATTTTGAGAAGCAACAGCTTGGACATTTCCAGGGCCTTCTAGTGCGTCTCCGGCTTCTCCTCGGGCCCCCCGCCTACAAACCCGCTCTCCCTGACATGGTGGGCAGACCTCTCAGAATATACGGGATAGCCATTCCCGTAACCAGGTCACGTTACACGACAAAGGTGATGGGGGTCCCTGCTGCGATGCTGTGACGGTACAGGAGGCTCGTCCCAGCTCACTGCGGCCGGAGAGATCCAACGTGCCAGACATTCGAAGCCGGCCTGCCCCCCGCCGGGGCTGGAAGAGCGGGGCGTCCAGCCAGGCCCCGGATCCCGGGGCGGCCCCAGGCCGACAGCCAGCAAAACAAGCACACCACATGCCAGTTACAAACAGACCAACACCGGGGGGTTCCTCTACACACGAGGTTCCTAAAATAACCAAATTCACGGGGAGAAAGCAGAACGGCCGTCACCTGGAGACGGGGCGCTGCTTAATGGGTACAGAATCCCGCTGTGCAAGAGGAAAAGTCCTGGGGATCTGTTTTCCAACAATGTGAGGACACATAACACGACCAAACCGCGCACTTAAAAATGCTGAAGATGGAAAATTCTCTGAGTCTTTTTTTATGGCAGTGGAAGTAGTAGTTAAGCAAATAAACAAAATAAACAAACAAAAAATAGGGACCTGGGCCTCAATCTTGCAAAAAGGAAGGGAACCCTGCCAAGGCCCCGCAGAAGCCCCGCACTTCACGTGAGAACACAGCCCAGCCAGCGGCTCGGTTTCACTCAGGGGATCCTGAGCAGAGCACCCGGTTCAGCGGTCACTCCTCTCTGACCCCTGACCCATGAAAACTATGAGATAATAAATTATTTTTTTTTAAGATTTTATTTATTTGACAGAAGAGAGAGAGAAAGAGAGAGCAAGCACGAGTTGGGAGGAGAGGGCTAGAGGAAGGAAACTCCCCGCTGTGCAGGGGGCCCGACGCAGGGCTCGATCCCAGGACCCACAGAATCACGCTCCATGCCGAAGGCAGACGCCCAACTGACTGAGGCACCCAGTCGCCCTGATAAGAAATGTGCTTAAAAGCCACAAAACTTGGGGCCCCTGGGTGGCTCAGTCCATTAAGCACCTGACTCTCAATTTGGGCTCAGGTCATGACCTTGGGGTCCTGAGGTCAAGCCCTGAGCCCAGCTCCGTGTCAGGCTCTACACTCAGTGGGGAATCTGCTTAAGATTCTCACTTCCCCTCTCCCTCTGCTTCTCTCCTGGCTCCCTCCCTCCCTACATATATAAAATATAAAAAAAAAAAAAGCCACTAAATCCGAAGCAATTTATTATGTGACATAAGAAAACTAATACAATCAATAACTTATCTTTTAAAATATTTATCAAATCATGTCGTTTCCTGACCTGGCTCCCTCTAATATCCTCCATCTCACTCAGAAGAAAATGCAAGCTCCTTTTTTCTTTTAAAGATTTTTATTTATTTATTTATTCATGAGAGACACACACACACAGAGGCAGACACCGGCAGAGGGAGAAGCAGGCTCCACGCAGGGAGCCAGATGTGGGGATCTATCCAGGATCTCCAGGATCACGTCCTGGGCTGAAGGCGGCACTAAACTGCTGAGCCACTGCCTGAAAATGCAAACTCCCTAACGCAAGAGGTTCTCTAAGACCCCATCTTTCCCATCCTCTCTGATCCCATTTCCTGCCGTGGATTCCAGCCACACAGGCTTCTCTCCCTAGACCACGGGACGCCTCGGGGCTTGGCACTTGCTGCCACTTCTCCAGGAATGCTTCCTGATGGCTCCGCCCAGGTGTCTGCAAGGCCCACTCACTCACGTTCCCACGTCTATCAGGTCTCTGCTCAATGCACCTCCTTGGGGAGGCCTTCCCTGAACCCCCTGCATAAAAAAAACACTTTCCTCCTATGGTCGTTCTCAATCCCTTCTCCTTATTTTATATTTATTCTCCTAAAACATGAGGTTTACTAATTAGTTTCCGCACCCCAGCAGCTAGGAAAAAAAGCCTGGCACGTAGTACATGTTCAATAAATACTGGTTTAATGGCTAAATCAGACAAATAAAACATGATGTTTTTTGTTTTATGAGTTTAAAATCTCAAAGAGATCTACCACGCAATGACAACAGAAAAAAAAAGAAAACAATTAAGAAACATTTCTGAAACAGGCTCTAGGTTGTATTTGACTGGCACATGATAATTTTGTTGAGTAGTCCCTATTAAATTTCTGCTGAAGAGTATCCAGAAAGACCTTAAGTCTGGACATTTTAAACCTCAATGACCCTAAATGACTAGATTATGTGTGAAGTGTATCAAATGATTATATTGAGTCTAGATTCAGTTTTAAACACCAACTAGATCATGGGGCCAAATACAGTACAAGTTCAAGAACACTCCTGAATCTTTGTGATTAAATTGTGGTTTAATTAATTGTGATTAATTGTGATTAAATTGAATGTGATTAAAACGCAAAAAGATTCCAAATTCTTTTCGTGAAAAGTCTGTAAAGCAGAAAAAGCCCAGAGAAAAAAAAATAGTAACTTGAGGTTCTTCTTGCAAAGGGCTCTAGAAACAAGATGGTTTCAAATCATTAGAAGTAGCAAGCCAAAGGAAGTAAACTAATGAAGTGTTAAAAAATTGTGCACGAGGATGAAACACAAACCAAAGAAGCATTAAATAGATTTTACCTATCTTTAATAATGAAATGTCGGTTTACTCTTATGCTTAAACATTATTTTTTTAAATTCCCAATTAATATGCTTAACATTGCAGCTGGAACCTTCAGTGGCTGAGGCAGGTTGGCGTCCCTGAGAAAGCAGGTGTACAGAACTCATCACAACTACCCCGTATCCACCTGAGTGTTATCAGCGACTGTCGTGAAGGATTAGGACTCACTGTGGTTGCAACAGGAGACGGTGAGGTGCCCAGCCACGCAGAGGCCTGCAGAGGACCACACGTCTGCTCTAGACAACTGAAATAAATGGTCCGTTCACTTACTCCTCCATTCTTCCACCCGCACACCGACTCCTGAGTCAGGGTCACCTGTGAGATCCCCGCGCCCTCCCGAGGGCCCTCAGCAGACCCTATTCTGTTGTGGAGCTCTAACTCATCGACATGGGATTGCCAGACTGGGAGTCTGGCACAGAGTAGAAACCCATCAAATGCCGTGATGGGGGCTGTGGGCAGCAGTGCAGGGATTCAAGATTTACACTTGTGCAGCCTCTACTCCCCCCAGGAGGAAGGCAGTTGGAGGCTCTGCGGGAGATCTGCAGGGGTTCAGGCTGGGGGGCTGGTCTGCGCGCTCCCGCATTCCAGAAGGTCGTGGGGGGCCGTGCAGTAGAGGCCCTCAAATGCCTGAAGCAGCAGGTGGGACGGAAACAATCACAACGGAGGCCTGGGGCCAAGGGTAGGCGCCTGGGGCAGAGGGGATCAAGGGCTGAGCAGGTGGGGCAAAGCTCAGGCGCTCCGAGAAACGAGCAGTGCAGCGTGGTCCGGGGAGCGCAAGCGGCCACCAAGCAATTCCAGAAGGCCATGGAAAGACAGACGGTCAAATGCCACTGGGTAGGCCGGTGGGAGGCAGGGAGGCTTGGAGGAGCAGCTGCCTTGTCAGAGACGCAGCTCCGGGGAGCGTGACGGGAAAGAGGGGCGGGCGGCCTCGCTCAGGGCAGTTTCAAGGGCATCTTGTGTTTGTCTTCATTCGATCTTCACAGAATCCCTGTGCAGTAGACTGAATGCCCCAAAATCCATCTTAAAAATTATAATACGATCCCCCGTGGGATGGCTTCCGGGGGCGTTGGGCTCATCAAGTGCAGAGGCCCTGCGACTGGGGTCCCTGCCCTCGCGAAGATCCCGGAGAGCTCCCCACCCGGCCCCGCTAAGGAAGCAGCGCCCCGTGCTCCGCCCTGGGCCTGCAACCTCCCCACCCGAGAAACAAGCTGCGGCCCACGGAATCGGCCGCTAAAGCACTTGCTGCCCCTCCAACTACACGATGTCTGTCTCCTAATCAAACTGGCACTTCAGTACCGTTCTTCGAACCTGGCACTCAGGATTGAACAGTCGTTTCCCGAAGGAATCTGTACTTCAGTCCGACGGCCAGTTACCCCCCTCCGACCTTCTCGTGCTGACACCTGGACCAGGGAGCATTCTAAACCCGGACACGTTTTTAAAGACATTCTGTGTAGGAAAATATTACTTCACCAGTACCTAATATGAAAATAATGTAAAAATATCAACTGAAAATAAATAATAAAAATAGATAGAAATATCAACTGAAAAAAAAACAGTTAAGTGAGTTTAAAAAAAATTGCAGGTTTTTAGTATTTGGGGAAAAAAGTGAGAAAGGGATGAAAACAAAGGAAAACCAAAGAAAAAATTATTTTGCTTTCTTTTTGCATTATGCCTGTGCAGTCTTATCTTCCAGTCTCAGAAAAATGGATATATTTGTTATAATAATTATAATATTGGGTAAAGTATTCAGTAGACAGCCCCTGAAAATTCACAGAAATGATAAAAATCCCAACATTTGCTTTTTTTCTTTAAAGATTTATTGATTTATTTGAAGAGAGGGACGGGGAGAGAGTGGAGACAAGAATCTGAAGAGACTCTGCACCGAGCGTGGAGCCCGAGGTGGGGCTCAGTCTCACGACCCTGATCTCAAACGTGAGCCGAAACTGAGAGTCAGAGGCTTTAACCAGACATTGTGATCAACTGCGCCCCCCCCAAATTAATTTTTTTAAGGTTACAATAAATTGCTGATATTTAGCAAGATTTGAACAACACTACACTTAGAACTGATTCTTTAAGGACCACAATATTGTTAATAAAAATATGTACTTCTTTTAAACATTATGAATCTCTTTTCAAGGATCAGCTTTCATGTAAGAACATGTTTGCAATGTGCATATATTTGCATATAAAAATATTAGTAAGAGCAAATACAAATGTGATATTGAAGTGTGGACTGTAGTGATGATCATAGGATCTGTTATTACTTGCCTTGAATCAACTTCATTCAAAATTTCACACACTATAAGTCTCAGCTTTAGACACTACTAGGGGCTTCCTTTATATATGCTAACGAATCTACCAAAACCCAAAACTTAGGTCACTGAAATAGTATAGAGCTATTGATAGTGAACGACTTGGATCAAATATCAGTTAATTCCAATATAGAAATGAAACAAACCAGTGTTCTTGCCACTGAAGATTTAGGATAGAATTCAGAACTCCAGCAATGGAGCTCCTAATGGAAATGGTGAGAGATTTCAGTGGACACTTCTCAGGTGTGGCAGCCTGAGAAAGGTGTGGAGCTTCCTCAACCTCAACGTACTGAATAACGATCATTAAGTGATGTTACATTACACCAGTAAATGTCATCACATAAACGGACAGAAAGCAAAGGAGACTGTCTGAGCTCACTTCCCATGATGGAAACCAGAATGAGGACATATTTACATGCACACATCAGCGTGTCTGTTTCTGTTCTTGGCCAAACAGAAGTTTTTGGAGCTCCTAAGAGTGAAGCAGTTGGCGAACATAGATAATGGTTGTTACTAAAACTGGACTGGAACCAGATCAAATGCAAACAATTTCAGAAGGAGAAGCTGTTTGGTCAAGACTGCATTTTCCTTTGTCATGTGTTCGAATGGGACCCTCACATCAGAACGGCAGAAAGTCTTGGCAGGCCTGGCCGCCAATATATCAAATTGAGACATGTCAGGGAAGGCCATTATCAATTTATCTAGAAAAATGCTAGCACAAAGGTTCCTTAAACATTAAGATATTTTAAAAAATAGACCCATAAATATAGAGGATTCTGGTGGTTGCCAGAAGGGAAGGGATTGGGGAGATGGGCACAAAGGAGAGAAAAGGAGTGGGGGGCACAGACTTGTAGTAATGGATGAAAAGTCACAGGGACGACAGGCACAACGTAGGGAATAAAGTCAATGGTATTATAATAGCTCCATACGGTGACAGATGGCAACTTGTGGTGCGCATAGTGTGACATATACAGTTGGGAAAAAAAGAAAATTATTTTTATTTTTAGATTTTATTTATTCATGAGAGACACAGAGAGAGAGAAAGAAAAAGAGAGAGAGAGAGAGAGAGGGGGGGGGGCAGAGACACAGGCAGAGGGAGAAGCAGGCTCCATGCAGGAGCCCGATGTGGGACTCAATCCCCGGACCCTGGGGTCAGGGCCTGAGCTGAAGGCAGACGCTCAACCCCTGAGCCACCTAGGCTGTCCCAAAAAAGAAAATTATTAACTGAAGTTCAGTATAAATAGAAAGAGAGAGATTGGGCAGCCCGGGTGGCTCAGCAGTTTAGCGCCACCTTCGGCTCAGGGCCTGATCCTGGAGACCTGGGATCGAGTCCCACGTTGGGCTCCCCGCATGGAGCCTGCTCCTCCCTCTGCCTGTGTCTCGGCCTCTCTCTCTCTGTGTATCTCATAAATAAATAAATAAATGAATGAATAAATAAATAAATAAATAAATAAAATCTTTAAAAAATAAAAAATGAATAGCCTGAAAAAAATTACGAGTTTAGGAGAAAGGAGTATTGTGAAAGTCATAAAGACATTTTTGTCAATGAGAGATTATCCCACGGTAGATATCACACACAGCAGGGAGCCCGAAGTGTCATGACTGAAGAGTAACTACTGGATTTGGTTATTTCTTAAACTGAAAATCTCATATTTGTAGAACAAAACAGCTTCAGTAAAATGATGGACCTGGAATCCAGACTACAGTGTGTAGAAGACTGAACTGGAGGTGACACAGTAGAATTAAGAAAATGCTTTTCAAAAGTTTGCTATGAGGGAAAGAACAAGGATAGAGTAGCATCCAGAGACAGATACGAGGATGAGGAATGGATTTTTAACACGAAAGAGCTTTAAGCATGTAGATGTATTGAGGGGATAAAATGATTACAAGAAGGAGCCGGAAGTTAAGGGAAGTCCATGCTCAAGGCCCACCCAAGGGGAGAAGACACTGGCCACGGATGGAGGAAAAGAAGCATAAAAATAATCAAAGAAATATGGATTTGTATCTAAACGTTCAGAAATGGGAAAAAGAGAAAATTGACAGATAATACCACGAGCTTCAGCTGTAAAGCAAGGCACATCACAGGGAAGGAAAAGCGGTTTGGGAGTAGAGCACACCATTTAGAGGCGCCACACGTCTGTTATGTTATCTGCAGTAGGAATAGTAACCTCAGTACTCTCAGTGTGAGAGTAATCTCCCACTCTCAGACTGTGCCGATTCAGTAAGATAACATATGTACACATGCTGGAGTGTATGAATCTCCTTACCCTCCTTCCTCATGTTCTCAGGAAAACTAGAGGGGAGACAGGCTCATCAGCTGCGGGGTAGAGGCAGGAGAGCCTGGGCTCAGGAAAATCATGGTGAATGAACTAGTGGACAGATGAGACTAACAGAAAGCACCAAGGGCTCTCCTGAGGTAGGAGGCTGTGAATTTGCAGAAACATCTCTCAAAAGCGTGTCCCTGTGTGGTTTCGTGTGTGCAAGTTCAGTGGTCCTGATGGACAAGCACAGAGAACAGGGAGCTGTGGTCCTAGGGTGGCCAACAGGAGCATGGGCAGGATGGACCTCTGAAAGGTCAGGACCCTGGAAGCTCCCTGCCAGCCCCTCGCTCCCCCGCCCCCCAATCTCAAATCCGATATGGGGAGAGAAAGGCCATTTTTTAAATAGCTGTTCAACAGCTACAACCACAGCATCCTCTGTCACCTTTCATTTGAAGTTAGAAAATGGTAAGAGTGACAAGAAGCCCAATACTGCAGTGTTTCTACTGCTATGGGCTGGTAGGGAATATTTAACTAATTAAAATCGGAAAAATCCTCATTGAAACCTAACATTCGCCAGAAACTATGGGGCCTTCTTGTTGCTCTTTCATCTCCTGATAAGCCACCACTTCTAAAAGGAAGAAAAGGCCGAGGGTTTAAGTAACTCTGTGATTAATGTTACAACCTGTATATTTGCCCAATTCTCTCCAAATGAGTCCACTGTTTAATATTCAGGATTGAGACTGAGGGCAACACAGGCTGACTAATGGCACAACTTCTCTGTTGCATTTGTTGTTAACTAACTGACCTCGATGAACTGCAGGCAGACTCTGTAGATTGAGGAGAGGCACACAGAGCAAGCAAGGTTTCTTTTCTTTGTTGCTATAGTCTGGCTACTACTGATGTGATCACAAATACAGAACAAAAAAAAGAAAGAAAGAAAAAAAAGAAAAGAAAAGAAAAGAAAAAAGAAAAGAAAAGAAAAGAAAAGAAGAAAAAGCCCTGGAAATTACTCCTTCATATGGAATTAAAGATAAAAAAAACTCTCTGCAAGCATAGCTCTGAACGTCGCCTTGGCGTCCCTGTGGCTCTTTCCCATACCTTTGGTCAGAGGACCAGGGATTCAGGGTTGAAGTCTGAGTCATAGCTATAACCTGATATCCTACCACTTGTGATAGGATAAGACTTAATTCCATTAAATATAGCTTTTATTTGTTCATTTGTTCACTCATTCATCAAATATTGGTGGGGGTGCTTAACATTGGACAGAACAGAAGTCTGGTAAAAACAACTCAGACTAATAAAAGAGTAACCATCGTCAAGAACTCACGTTCTGGGGGTTCCTGGGAGGCTCAGTCGGTTAAGCATCTGACTCTAGCTTTTGGCTCAGGTCATGATCTCAGGGTCATGTAACTGAGCCCCACGTTGGGCTCCGCACTTACTCAGCCCAAGTCTGCTTGAGTTCCTCTGCCCCTGCCCCTGCTCCCCAGGTCACCCGCATGTGCTCATGCTCTCCTGCTCTCTCAAAGAAATAAATAAATAACATCTTTAAAAAAATTAATAAAAGAATTCATGTTCTAGATTAGTATCCAAGGCATATAAACTATTTTTTTAAGATTTTATTCATTTATTCATGAGAGACAGAGAGAGAGAGAGAGGAGAGACATAGGCAGAGGGAGAAGCAAGCTCCTTGCAAGGAGCCCGATGTGAGACTTGATCCCAGGACTCCAGGATCACACCCTGGACTGAAGGCAGGTGCTCAACTGCTGAGCTACCCGGGCTGCCCAGGCATATCAACTATTAATTAGAAAATTAGAATATAATTTAGTAAGTATGATAGTAGAGATGTGCATGGAATATTGCAGGGACACAAAAGAGTTCTTCTGACCCAGATGGGACAAAAGACGAAGAAGGCCTCCTGAATGACAAGACGCCTGAGATACATCTTAACCAGAGGACAAGTGCGATCAAATTAAAGGTGGGGAAGGAAGTTGGGAAGAGGGAACAGCATGAGCACAGAAGAGAGGAAGAGTGGCTATCTGGGAGGAACGGCCGGAGGGTCTGTGTGCTGACAATGAAATGCAAGGCAGAGAGAGAGAGATGGAATGGGAAAGGTGAGCAGACACCGCAGCTCTGGATGCCGGGACGAGGGGCCTGACCTTTGTCTGCTGGGCTTCAGAAGGGCTTTACGTCACGGGGAGCACGGTCTTATTAAGTTCTACGAAGAGTCTGTTGGCCTTTTGCAAGTATTACCTTTCCTCAGTCTCACTATATTGTACCACGGTCCTTCCAAACCAAGCACAAGTTCTACAGACAGACCCTCCCATGGACATGATTTGAGGGAAATGACAACCACATGTATTTCTTCACGACCAATCTGTAATAAAGCGTCCAAACGGAGAGTGAACAGAACCTCTGAAATATAAGAGGAACAGATGACGAAAAATATCACCCAAATCAAAAGGCTGCAACAAGAAAACAAAAAACGTTTAAGCGGTAATTAAACCAAACTTCTCTTTAAAGATAGCAAATTTATTGTGAGGTTCTTAAAATCTTAAAATCGAATCATGACTTATAATGAGTTTTTTAAAATATGGCATTAGGCAGCTTGTGAGAATGACATTGACTGCTGCTGTGTCTCCGACCTGTTGGCTCATTCTGCACTTTTTTTAAAATTAAATCTCAGGAAATGCCTATAAAAGAACAGAAGTCTGAACACAGGCTCTTTCCTTTTATTTCTAATGTATATCTTAGCAATGAGGTTTAAATAGAAGAGTTTTTGAATATAAATAATTCCAGTCCATGGCAGTATATAAATCTGATAAAACAAGCCGGCAACCTATTCACATTGCAGATACTTAATGCCAACGTCCCTGAAGCTAGCAAGTGCCCCTATTCTTTACTTACATATGTAAAGAGGCTAGAGAAGAGGAAGGATTTAAACCTGGATGATAGGAGTCTCTGCCAAGGGACTATCAATCCCAAAGAAGGATAAAAGGGTCATGCAAAACAAGTAGATTTGATTTTGAATGAACTGGTTATTCTAGGTTCTATCCTTTATGCAAAATCAAGGTATACTTTCATGGATTTGAAGGTATCTGAATGTGTGTCCAGCCCACGGGATGACGCCTTCGGAGCCTTTCCAGTAATGACAGATGTAAGCAGATCTCTTTTGGGACCAGCAGGTTTCCTGTCCTTCCCTGCATGACCGCATAGCGTTGGGCCAAAGGTGCAGAGAAGGGAAATCCCTTGGGGAGTTCCAGGAATCCTAAGGAGGATTTAGGATTTTCACGGGCCGTGGAACTTGAGGGAAGGAAGAGGCAGGTTGGCTTCTGAGCCAGCACAACCTACGTCTTTGAAAGGTTGGAAGGCTCCAGATGACATCTGTTTGAGGCATTTTAAACTCTGTGATAATGAGAACCGGCTGACCCCAGAGCAAGTGACCGGCAGCTGTACACGGCCAGAGGGGTCAGCTGCGGTCTTTGCTCTGCTTCGGCCAAAGCAGCCCCACATCTTTACATCTGCTGCTACCAAAGAGTAGACCTCACGCTTCTAAAGTATCGAAGACAAATTGTAAAACATTCTTCAAATAAGTCAATCTTCACAGCTCCACAACAAAACTTTTAAAAGTTTAGTAGTACCAAAGCACTGCAGAGTACCTTTTTCTTCGGTGGTGGGCAGCAAAGGGGTTACAATAATCTCCACTCCAAGGGGCCACGGCTATCCCGTACTTAAGGAATCCATCTAAAATGTTGGGCGTTTCAAAGAAGTTGGCCCTAAGCCATATCTCTGTAAAAACCTATACACTGGCTTGGCATAAAACACTTATTTTCAACCACTTCCCTGTAATTTCCTCTGGTAGACCTCTCGAACACCAAATGGAGAAATACCTTCCAGAGCTAAGATCTAGTTCTATCACAACTCATCATGCCTTTTACTGAAAACACTTGGATCTTATAATCTCTTCAGTGAAAGACGTACTTTGTGAATTAGTGTTCTGAGGCCGTGGTCAAGGGGCACGCCTCTAGGATAACTGGAAAGTGAATGCTGGCCACAAATGCACTTCTAAATCCAGGTTTGACTTTCTGATCTTACGCTCGGCACCTCTAAGGGCTTGCTACTTATGGTCTCAGTTACTTTTTCGTAATACTCTAGACCTGACAACAAAAATACGAATTTTCCTTCAGTGGCTCTAAGGTCTAGCTGAAGACATTAGATGAACCAATCGATACACTGAAAATTACAAGTAATCTAATAAAGACACAAAATATGATCAATTCCCTGGGGTGCCAGGATTGGTTTAGAAATGGACATGATGTTGGGAGTAGAAAGGTGAGGACGGGTTCCCTACGACAGGATGACTCCTGTTTTCCAAGTCTCAGATGGGTCAACATAACTAGAGAAGACAATGGGGTTTCAATATCTAAGTGCAGCCCTCCTATTTGGGATCTCACTTTGCTTCTTCAGCTCTGTCCGGCACAGGGGTCTCCGCCACGCTCTGCCAAGCCTGAACCTCATGGATTCTGATCATAGCTTGTCCATCACAGAATCTCAGGATTGGGAAAAACCACCCAAGTTCAATGATCCAATCACTGCCTGAGCCCTCCCCTATACAATGCTTAGTAACAGGGTTTTTTTTTTGCCTCAGCTTAACTACTTCTGATGTTGGGGTTTATCTCCCCCTGCACAGCTTTTTCCAGTTTTAGATTTTTTGATGTCAGAGTCATTTCCTTTATCAAAGCAAGCTCCTCTCCAAAAGTAATTTCTCCCCAAATTGTATCTACTAGGGGGCCAACAAGACGTCTAATTATTTTTCCACCCAATGACCTTGAAAATATATGAATAGCGACAAAGAAGTGAACAGTCTCCTGAGCTGCATCTTTTTCATGAGTCACACCTGCGAACTATGTCAACACTCTTCACTAGCTCTTCCCAATACTCTCCAGTTCGTCTACATTCCTCGTAAAGCTTGGCAAATGGAGCAGGGCACAACGTTCCTTGCGGAATGAAGTATGGAAATACAGAGGAGTTTTTTAAGCTATAAAAGGTAACTGAAACTTTATCATAACAACCAATAAGTAATTTACACATGTATGGTGAGGTCTTTGGGAAACAGCATCATGTAAGGCTGAAAGCATGGGTTCTGAAGTCAGACCTTCCGGGTGAAAATCTGGTCCGGACCACTTACCAGCTGACTAATCCTGGGTGGGTTTCTTTATCATTCTGTTCCCCGGGGTTCACCCACTTAAAAATATGGACCATGTTAGGATGAGCCTCCTAGGATTGCTACGAGGCTTACGTGAGCTAATCAGAGGAAACCTTGTGCCATTAGCACAAGGCTTGACACAAAATAAGGGGTCATGTGCCCTCTCCATTTTACCACGCTCCCCTCTTCCTCAGTCACACCTCTCTTTTTTGGTCCCAGTGCCTTTGCACTTGCCATGCCCTTGCCTGAAACACTCTCCCCTCTATAGGTCACTGGCCAGCTCCCCCTCTTTCTCAAATCTGAGCTGAAATATCTCCCTCTTGGAAGCCACCCCCTTCTGCTAAGCTCTTACCTGTCACATCACACTGTGTTTATTCTTTTCGTAGTTCTTCTCATACTCGGCAATTACCCTGCTTGCTTGTTTTTCTTTCCCTGCTAGAATACGAGTTTAATCACAGCAGGTACCTTATCGGCTCTGTCACTGCTTCTACCTACAGAGACTAGCACTGAAGAATACATTGATGAGTATCACCTACAACTATTACTCTTTTCGGATTTGTTAGCATTTATCATTTCTCTTGGTTCTCCTGCGCGCTCTCTGCAGCCGGCAGATAAATGAATTCACAGTTTTAGAATAGCTAATATGTGCAGCAAAATGCATTTCACAAAGGTTAAGGGGAAACACGGTCACTAAAATGAATAAATCCTCTAAAACGCTCCAAATGTTTCTAAGCAGCCACAGAGAATTCAGTTCAATGGAGCATAAAACTCCATTTCATGTGCCCCAGTTTGTCGTATTAGGAAGTTTCAGTACGCGTATTAAATGAAAACACTTATTTAGAACCCAGAATGATAATGTGACCATGGCAGATCTATTTAATTTAGTCTGGATTCTGCCTCACAAACAAAATTCTTCTAACAGAGGCTAAATAACAAAGTCTTCAAGAGTTAGAAAACAGATTCTCACTGCAACATCCTGTTTTTATTTATTTTAGTTAGAATCCTTGGCAGATTTGAATAAAGGGAAGCTCACATTAAATGATGTATTTTTGAGGCTCCAGTATTATTTTCTAATCCAAACTATTTCTATAGAAAAATCATTAAGCTCAATGCAAAATTACCAATTGAATTATCTCTATTTTTCAATTAAAACTCAAGGGTAATTCAATAGTTGAAACTAATTGAATTTCTGCTTTGGTAGGCACATAGTTGCAGGCTCTATGATATTATTTTTCCCTTTTCTATTAAACAATTAGAATTTGCATGCAGTTTCAAAGGAAAAGAGCAACATGTAAGACTGTAGAGTAAAACCGTAAAAGCCTCCATTTTAACCCTCCTCCTCATCTACTCCTCTCTTATTTATTTTTTATTCTTTATTTTCTTCCTGGTGTAAAAAGAGGTTTTTCTTACAGCAGGAGGGCAGGACCAGCGGGCTGACTGAGCGGCCTTGGGATTGCCAGGAGCGGTGGGTTGTGCACTTTTAAATTGGGAGGGATGGAGATAAAGGATGTTTCCAAAGGGATTTTCATATGTTAAAGACTCCCCGGATCCTGGAGGTCGGGCTATTGTCAAGCAAAGGTTGCTCTTGGGCCTCTAGCGAAGCATTAACACCAAAACAATCGGGAATTCCGGGAGGAGGGTCCCGCTCTGAGGCTAAAGGAATGTAGTTTTATCCTTATCCGTACTTCCTGTTTTCTTTGTTCTCATCACTGCCCCTGAGCACCCCCCCCCTTAAACCTCTGTGGTCCCTGAGGGTGGAAGGCCTTGTCTTCTAGAACTTCTTCCTGCTGAACTGGGGCACAGAGATGTCCCCCCTGTGGTCAACATTGGTCAGTTGGGAAGCCTGTCTCTCTCTCTGTGTCTCTCTCTCTCTGTCTCTCCCTCCCTGTTTTCTCTATGTATCCCTGTCTCTCTCTCTCTATCCCCATCTCCCTCCATCTATCCTTATCTCTCTATCCCTATATCTATCTCTATGTATCCCTATTTCTCCATCCTTATCATTCTCTATCTCTCTCTCTCTATCCCTCTCTCTCTATCTCTCTCTCTATCCCTCTGTCTCTATCTCTATCTCTCTCTCTCTCTATCCCTCTCTCTCTATCTCTCTCTCTATCCCTCTCTCTCTATCTCTATCTCTCTATCCCTCTCTCTCTATCTCTCTCTATCTCTATCCCTCTCTCTCTATCTCTCTCTCTATCTCTCTCTCTATCCCTCTCTCTCTATCTCTCTCTATCTCTATCCCTCTCTCTCTATCTCTCTCTCTATCCCTCTCTCTCTATCTCTATCTCTCTATCTCTCTCTATCCCCCTCTATCTCTCTCTATCTCTATCTCTATCTCTATCCCTCTCTCTCTATCTCTCTATCCCTCTGTCTCTATCTCTATGTCTCTATCTCTCTATCCCTATCTCTCTCTCTCTCTATCCCTATCTCTCTATCCCTCTCTCTCTATCTCTCTCTCTATCCCTCTCTCTCTATCTCTATCTCTCTATCTCTCTCTCTATCCCTCTATCTCTATCCCTCTCTCTCTATCTCTCTCTCTATCCCTGTCTCTCTATCCCTGTCTCTCTCTCTCTCTGTCTCTGCACCCCTACCTCTGTCTGTCTGGGCGCTACAAACCAGAGGCGACCGCATCCAAGGCAGACAACACATCTGAACCCGCTGAGTCTCCTCGTCTCTTCCAAGTTAAGTCCCATGAACTGGTCGTTATGATGAGGGAACCCACGGGGTCAGCGTGCCCGGCCCCGCCCCCAGGTGGGTGGGCTGCCCCGGGGGTGGGGGTGGGGGTGGGGGTGGGGGGAGGTGGGGGGTCCCTCGGGCCGCCCTAAGCCAAGGAAAGGGAAAGCACGCAGCTGCTCGCAGAGATGGCGGCCTGCGGACCGAGTCTCCCTCTGGTCTGGTCCCAGAGCCCAGCTCCTGAGAGGAGCGAAGCGTCTGTCAGCAGCGGCCGCCCCAGGTGGCGCCTGCGACCCTGCAGCCCGCGGCCCCTGACGGACCCGGGCAGAGGCGGCCTCCGGGGGGGGGGGGCGGCCCTGCTGTGGCGCCGCTGACTCAGCCTCCGCTTGGCCAGGCCGAAGCCTCGGGAGTCGGGCCTCGAGTTCGCACCAGCACCTTCGGGGGGCCCTGCCCCGGGTCCCCGCGGTCGCCGCCCCACAGCCCCGGGGCAGCAGCTCTTCCCCGACACCTCCACGGCCGTCCTGGGGCTAAGCCGCCCGCGCCTGGAGGCCGCGCTCACCTGGAGGCCGCCGCTCACCTGGAGGCCGCGCTCACCTGGAGGCCGCAGCCCGCACCTGGAGGCCGCGCTCACCTGGAGGCCGCCGCTCACCTGGAGGCCGCGCTCACCTGGAGGCCGCAGCCCGCACCTGGAGGCCGCGCTCACCTGGAGGCCGCCGCTCACCTGGAGGCCGCAGCGCTCACCTGGAGGCCGCGCTCACCTGGAGGCCGCAGCGCTCACCTGGAGGCCGCGCTCACCTGGAGGCCGCAGCGCTCACCTGGAGGCCGCGCTCACCTGGAGGCCGCAGCGCTCACCTGGAGGCCGCGCTCACCTGGAGGCCGCCGCTCACCTGGAGGCCGCGCTCACCTGGAGGCCGCGCTCACCTGGAGGCCGCCGCTCACCTGGAGGCCGCAGCGCTCACCTGGAGGCCGCGCTCACCTGGAGGCCGCCGCTCACCTGGAGGCCGCGCTCACCTGGAGGCCGCCGCTCACCTGGAGGCCGCAGCGCTCACCTGGAGGCCGCGCTCACCTGGAGGCCGCCGCTCACCTGGAGGCCACCGCCCGCACCTGGAGGCCGCGCTCACCCGGAGGCCGCGGGCTGCCGTCTTCCTCGGGGAGGCCGTCCAGGCGCAGAGCGGGCTCCGGCAGGGGCAGCCCCTCCCTCCTCTGGGGCCGCACCAGACACCGCTGCGCCTGCCGAGATGCCCCCCCCCGCCCGGCCAGGCCCCTCCTCGGGCTGCCCCCGCCCTCCCCCCGCCCACCGCGCTGCCCCCCCACCCGGCTCCCCTCAGCTTCCTCACGCTCCGTCCTGCCGCGCTCCGGGGCACCACGGCCGCCGCCACCGCCACCGCCACGCACGCTCCGCCGGCCTCCCGCGGCCTCCTCAGACCAACGCGGGGGGGGGGGGGGGGACAGAGGGGGCGCCGCGGGCCTGCGTCCGTGCCCTCACCCGCCGCGCCTGCGGGCTCCCGCGACCGCTCCCCGGACGGACCAGATGGCGGCACACGCGGCAGCCCCTCAGGGGTCCCCGAGGACCACGCCTCGGCCGCCCGCGCCGTCCCGCCGCACCTGCCTCCGGGGGTGCCCGCGCCTCAGGGAGCCCGCGCCGTCCCGCCGCACCTCAGGGCCTCCCACGCCTCAGGGACCCCGCCCCTCAGGGGAGCCCGTGCCTCAGGGGAGCCCGCGCCTCAGGGCCTCCCGTGCCTCAGGGACCCCGCCCCTCAGGGGAGCCCGCGCCTCAGGGGAGCCCGTGCCTCAGGGGAGCCCGCGCCTCAGGGCCTCCCGTGCCTCAGGGCCCCCACCTCTCAGGGGAGCCCGCGCCTCAGGGCCCCCGCCCCTCAGGGCCTCTCGCGCCTCAGGGCAGCCGCCCCTCAGGGGAGCCCGCGCCTCAGGGGCTGCCCGCGCCGTCCAGCCGCACCTCAGGGCCGCCCGCGCCTCAAGGGTTGCCCGCGCCTCAGGGGCTGCCCGCGCTGTCCCGCCGCACCTCAGGGAGCCCGCGCCTCAGGGGAGCCCGCGCCTCAGGGCCCCCGCGCCTCAGGGAGCCCGCGCCGTCCCGCCGCACCTCGGGGCCGCCCGCCCGCCCTGCGCGCCCGCTCGGCCCCGGCACGTGGAGGCCCCGCCGTGGCCCGTGAAGCCGCAGCCTCCTGAGCAGCCCCGCGCCGGCCCCTCAGGGTCCCCGGGGAGGCCCGCCCCGCCGGGAGTAGCGGCCGCGGGGAGCCGGCGCCGCCCTCACAGCCCTCTCAGCCGCGGCCCGGCGCCCGGCGGCGGCGGCGGCAGGTGAAGGCGCTGCGGCCTGCGGAGTGACCCGGGGGCACGACCGGGCGGCCCCAAGCGGACACGCGGCCCTAACCCTGGGGGCCTCGGCGCTCCACAGGTCATTCAGGGCAGTGATCTCTCTGCCACGTTGACGACTTTGCCTCATGAAAACCAGCCACTGTGAGTCACACACACACACACACACACACCCCGATTAACCGTAAAACAGAATTAGGATCCAGGTTCCTCAGCAGTTCCTTGACTGAAAACCCGCGGTGACCAGTGTCAGGGCAGCAGCGAGGGCTCCTGGGGACGCCAGGCCTATGCCAGCGCGACTCTGACACAAGAAATCGTGATGAATCACATTTAACAAGTTGACGGCGGTAATAATTCTGTTGAGGTTCGAAGCTGATCTAGGATTTTTAATTAAATGAAATGACGCTCTTAGCAAGTCAGCGTCATGAAGGAACTCTAGATATGTCCAGAAATAAACCCTCCACTGGAAAACAATTTATCTGAATTTTATCTCTTTTGTTTACAAAGATAATTGTATAGAAAAATATCACTCGAGCCACGCCTGGGTGGCTCAGCGGGTGGACGTCTGCCTTCAGCCCCGGGTGTGACCCCGAGGTCCTGGGATCGAGTCCCACATCGGGCCCCCTGCTTGGAGCCTGCTTCTCCCTCTGCCTGGGTCTCTGCCTTTCTCTCTGCGTCTCTCATGAATAAATAAATAAAATTTACAAAAAAAAAAAAAAGAAAGAAAAATATCACTCAAGGGGAGCCTGGGTGGCTCGGTTGAGCTTCCGACTCCTGATTTTGGCTCAGGTCAGGATCCCTGGGTCTTGAGATCGAACCCTGCCTCCGTCCCCTCTCTGCATGTGGAGCCTGCTTAAGATTCTCCCTGTGAACTGCCCCCCTGCATCCTGCTCTCACGTGCTCTCTGTCTCTCTCTCTCAAAATAAATGAATAAAATCTTCAAAAAAAAAAAAAAGGAAAAATATCATTCATTAATGTTATCTCATAAAATCCAACACTCTTCAAGGATGAGTTAACCGTGGCAACCAGACTCCCACATGTGTAGGACAACTTTAAAGGGACATTTTACTCTGAATTTCATCAGCCGATTAAAGGAGAGGTTGGGGTGGGAGTCAGTGACACAGTAACCAGGACACAGGCAAGGGAGAGGCGGCGAGGAGAGTGACCTGTGTGTGTGATTATGGGGCCTGAGGCAGACGTCACAAGACTGGGTGGGCAATGACAGACATCGAAAAAACAAAGAGGTTTCAGCAGGTTAGACTGGGTTCCTCACAGAGTCAGGGAATCGGGTGCTCTTACGAGGCTGGTAGCAGAACTTTAAAGGGAGTAGAACTCATAGGATCCCCTTTGGGTGACCCCCTCTCCCACTGTCCCAGGAAGGACAAGGCCAGGACATATCCAGTGCGGGTGGCCAGGATGGGCCTGGCTGTGCTGCTGTTGAGGATCTAGGCTGCAGGCCGAGGGTATCTGAACCCGTCCAGGGGAACGCCACCTGCCCTCCTGGCCTTGCAGGGATCCTTTAACTCCCAAAGTTAATCTGAGACGTAAAGACAGACTTGGCTCTTCTATTCCTCAGAGGCCCTAGGGATTCTTTATAAAATTCTGAGTTATCTGTTAGAATGTTGAGACTCTTTTGTCTTAAAGGAGCTTGAGTTTCCCATTTTATTGTTTGGGTTTAGACCCATCAAGTCTAGATTGCGTTCTTTCAGGTAAAACCATTTTACCAACATCCCTACCCTACCAAGCAAATACCGCTAAAATCGGCACCATTTCTTTTTTTTTTTTTTTTTAAATTGAAGTTGGATTTGCCAATATATAGTATAACACCCAGTGCTCATCCCATCAGGTGCCCTCCTTGGTGCCCATCAACCAGTCACCCATCCCCCCCACCATTTCTAAAGGGGCCCTACAGAACCTTTTCTCTACCTTCTTATGTGCAATGTCTTTTCTAAGAACTGGATTCAGACCCACGGCAACTGATTTTAGGGTTAGTATAAGAGGGAAATAGCTCCTACAGCCCATAGTCTCTCATGAGGGAGGCTCTGAATTTCCTTCCAGACTTCTATGCTCCCTTACATCCTTTGGGGTACAGTCCTGTCCTTAGAGTCCAGCAGAGGTTTCCACTAGAACTAGTATTCTGGGGCCATCCTTACGTACAGGAATATGAGAGTGGAGAGGAATGTTAAGATGCTCCACGTTGCTGAACAGTGCCTTAGGATCTGTAGGGAATCACTAGGTTCTTTCTCCATTTCTTTAGGTAGAAAGAAAATTCTTATTTCAAATTCAGGACGCTCAACAACTATTCCCCAATTATAATCAGATCAGAGTAGGAGTGTTCTTCAGGATTCTCTGGTATTAACAACCTAGAGTCCTGACCAACATCTACTAGGACACACATGGGAGGTAAGGTGCAGAACTATATATATTTTTTAAAAGATCAATTTATTGAAAGAATACAAGCAGGGGGGAGGAGCAGAGGAAGAGGGAAAGGTATCCTCAAGCAGTTTCCCTGCTGAGAACACAGCCTGGGAGTGGGGCTTGGTCCTGAGGACCTTGAGACCACGACCTGAGCCAAAATCAAGAGTCAGACGCTTAACCGACTTAGTTACCCAGGTGCCCAGTGCGGAACTTTTAGTGAGTGAAGGAGATGTCACAGTGAGGGCATGGCGCCTATGAATTCTACTCTGAATGCTTAATGATAAGAATTTGACCAAAAGGACAAGCTGCTTCTTATAAACGTTTGAGAAAATAATACTGTTACTCAGTCTAACATTCTTCCCAGGGTTCTGGAGAAGAGGCTATCTTTAATCCACAAAAGATATCTCCTGGCCAACAAGGGAGAGAAAATCCCTCCTCCCTGCACTGGACCTGGATTGTGATATTACGTCTCCAAAGTATGGGTAAAGGGAGGTCCAGAAGGTAAAGAAAGAACAGGTGTGTCTAGTCACAGATACTAGTGAGAACTAGGATACATTCAGTAATTTTCCAGGAGTTGCCAACATTGAACCAAGCATAACGAGGCATGGCTTACTTGGGATTTTTCATATGAGCATATGAGCTTGGAGGTCTAGTATGACTCTTTCTAAGCCCAGAGGGAAAAGTGAGTCAAAGGAAGTAAAAAAGAAAAAAAAAAAAAAAGAAGAAGAAGAAGATGAAGAATTTGCAAAACTTTCAACTTTTCAACTTTGAAAGTTATTAAAAAATCGTATTTACTTAAGATAACATCTTGGCCTTAGAAATTGTGTAGTTGTTCATTTACTTGCAGTTGTGGCCGCAAATTCTATAATTCTGGAGTATTTCCAGAGCTAAGAGAGTAAAATGAGTGCACTCAACATTCATGAATAGGACAGCATCCTCACACAGCGCAGTGTAACAAGTCACCATGAGTCATTTCCTTTACCTGCACATATTTGCCTTTAGTCTGTACTGTTTCTTGTTGCCAGATAGGAAATGCTCAATTAAATGTGTTGAATGAGTGAATGAATGAGATTATTACCCAACAAGTACAGGCTCTGTCATCTACAATCTACGATTGTCAAACAAGTTCTGTGCTACAATCATGAGATGTGGCAGGTGTTTTCTCTTTTCTGTTTCCACCCCCCTCAATTTTTATGGACAATGATTAAAATTTTCAAAAATATTCCCCAGGGTAAGAGACTAAATTCCAAAAAAAAATTATGGAAAATGTAATTTGTATGTAGCAGTAATTTACCCTGTGGAGTTGACATTAGTGGTCTGAAAAGTGACAACTACCTGGGTAATTCTGAACAACTGCTTAAGAAAAAAAAAAAAAAAAAAAAAGAATAACGTTTCCTAAAAAGAAGCTCAGAAATATTTCTATCCTATTTTTGAAGTTTTGAGGGTAGCACTGATTTATATTACCAACAGCCAGAAAAACATGGACAAAGTCATTATTAACAAGAGAGTTGAGGAGGGCTTTGACACTGGAATTTGGAAACAAGGAAAGGAAGAAGAAGGAAGGACGGTGGAACTGATAACACAATCTTGTTATCACCAGGACCCAGGAGCTTTGGGAGCCGGGTCAATAAAAATGATTTTTAAAAGGTTACAAAAAAAGAACGTTCCTTGGAAATTGCTATGGATAAATGTGTCAAGAATAATTCAAGGTCAAGATCACTTGCAGCCCAACTCACTAGTAAGAGATTCCCAGTGGACGCACCTGGCCAGGAGCTCTCCTTTGCAGGGAACGAGGCCCCCGTCTAGACGAGCAAGATAATGGAAGCTGTGTTAGCAACTGTTCAGTTACCTCACTCCTTTGCTGATACGGATGGTGGGCTTTGAAAATAGCATCATCGTATAACATTATATGCTGAGTGTAAGCCACAGCATTATTTCATATCAATGTATCACAGCTGGAGAACCAAAGCAGTTTCCCATATATGAATTTATTCATGCATATGCTTTCTCTTTTTGACTCTTAGCATTCATTCATTTATTCCACAAATCAAAGCAATATAAGGAGAGACCGATCTAGATTTGGATACTGCAATATGAAATTTCCCAGACCAGTGGCAGCAGGATCACCCGAGAATGTGCTAGATATGAAATCTGTAGTCTCCATCACAGAGCTACCAAATCAGAAATCCTGGAAGTCAGACCCAGCAATCTTATTTTAGCAAGCTCTCCAGGTAATTCCGATGCACATTAAAGTTTAGAAACCACTGTTCTAGATTACAGACCATCTACACTTAATGTTCTCTTTACTCTTAATCATTGCAATGGCTCCTTTGGCAATTTCATTTTCAAAAAAGAAACAAAATGTAAAGGTTTAGAGGCACTCCAATTAAGAAAATAGAATTCCTTGTTAATCCAGTATTTTATTTTATTTTTAAATATTTTATTTATTATGAGAGACACACAGAGAAAGAGAGAGGCAGAGACGCAGGCAGAGGGAGAGGCAGGCTCCATGCAGGGAGCCAGATGTGAGGCTCGATCCCGGGTCTCCAAGATCATGCCCTGGGCCAGAAGGCAGACGCTTAACTGCTGAGTCACCCATGTGTCCCACCAGTATTTTATTTTTTAAGTGTTATTTAAATGTAAAGCACTTTCACAAAGATTGTTACAAAAGTTATTTTTTACTTGTTTTATGTTCATAAACTGTGAGTAAATGTAGACTAAAGAATTGTGATTAAAAAAATTGTGATAAAAATATTGTGATAACTTAGCATGAATCCTAATATGAAACAATTGTTCAGTGATAATCTATATCATACAATCTAAGGTATATGAATTTTCAACATGTCTTGTAACCTATCCTAATATAGTCCAAATATGGTAAAAAAACCTTACATATATTTGGCAAAGTTTAACATTTATCTGGCCAACAGCTGCTTGCTGTTTAATTGCTTAGCATTAGGAAATTAGAAAGTGGTGTGATTATCTACTTAAGGCCAAATATTAATTAGGATCAAATAAATATAGTCCCTTAGATCTCTGTGGTATCTAATCTATATAAACATCTTGCAGTGATAACTCATAAATGATTAAACAAAGGCCAGATACATTAGAGGAATTTGCATCGTATGCCAGAACTTAATTTTCTACTCAATTTACTTTTAAAAATGTTGATGGCATAAAAACACGTCAAAAGGACTTAGATATTATTTTAAATCAAGCCTTCTTCCTTATGCTTAAATATGAAGAAGCAATCACCACAAATGAAAGGACTTATTATAATTTCCTAAAATATGCACATTCTGGGTGGGGGGGTAAAAGATCATAATGAAAAGTCACAGAACCTTCTCTTCTTATCTCCTCTGAAGCCACATGAACATATCCCAAACTGGGATGTGTTCCTCCTTCATCATCTCCACAGAAATTAGAGATGTAATTATTCTGCTAAAAGGAAACAATAGAGGCTGTTCTCTAAAGATGAGCTGAACTGTTCTCCGTTCAAAAGAGAATGAGCTCTTTCATGTCAATAGAGACTCACTTAGAGAATGGTGCATTGGGGTGGAGAATCCTTTGATCTACAGGTCAGCAACATCCTCGGATCAATTTGGAGACGAAGTTGAGCTCTAGGAGTGGGTGACCACTCTGCAGCACATTTGGAGGGCATGTCAAGGCTACAGGTTACCTGCATAATTGTTCTGACCTTTTTTTTTTTCTTTTTAAACCATACTTCCTGGTAAATGATGTAGAAAATGTGACCCTGCTGGCAGTGATTCAGACAATCAACTATGAGAAATTGATTCTCACTGAACTGGGATAATGATCCCAGATTGTGAAATGAATGTGAAGTCAGTACGCGGTGCCACAGCTGAGAGGAAAATCAAGTTGTGTGATCCTTTAAGTGCCCTCGATAGAATCCTGGCTAGGTGAAGTCCAGGTGAAATGCAAATGTACAATGATATGACCATTCTTCTAGGAGAATATCATCTATTTCCACATGGATTACAATTCATCTACCCTTTAAGCATACAGATGACTATGACAGTATTTCTGACCTTCCTGATGGGTAAAGAAGTTCACCTGTTATGGTCACATACACACAGGCCCAGATATAGGCCCTTCAGACTCATAAACCATGAGACCTTTACAGAGTGAGGAGATACGCAAGGGCAGAGGACTCTAATGCAAACCAACTTGGTAACCCCCCATAGAACAAAGATGAACTTAAATAGATGCATGTTATATTAAATAGACATTTAAGCTCTTTTTTCCTCCCCGCTCAGTTATAAAACAAACACATGTTTGGGGTAGGGAAGCTAGAGGACATGGGCGAGCAACGAGATGAAACAGAAGGCACCCACCTCTCCCGAGCAGCTGCTCTCAACACCGTCCTTGAAAAGACACATGAATAAAACAAAAAGAGACCATACCAAGCACAATGCTCTGGAACCAACATTTTCTATATCCACACAAAAATTCAAAAATCGAACAGCATTTTGCCTGTGCTATTGGCCAGATCCCTGAAACAAAGGAATGAGACGTGCCCCCAGGACTCTCAGGAAAGAGCGCTGGGAATCGAGGTCACCTTTCAAGTCTTCTGCTCACTTTGAGATTCTGGGCAAATGACCCGAGTCTCTGTTTCTACACTTGTAAGATGAAACCACAGTCTTCTCAGATCCAGTCATTCATGCCAAGCACACCGACTGACCACATACCGTGCACCACGTTCCTGTTTTCTGTCCAAAGGCAGGAAGGATTTTACAGCTTCCTCACTCACCTACAGGTTAGCAAAACTGCCCCCTTGCCCTGGAATAATCTTTCACCCATGTTGGCTCAGCTCCCACTTATGCTCTATCTCGATTTAAAATACCTTTCGTTGGGAAGCTCTCTGTCAACCCCGGAGCAATGTAGAAGTCTCTAGACCTGTGTCACCACAATCTACCACTAGGCATTTGTCCTACTTTGTAATCGTTGTTGTTTGTTGGCAAGCTTGTGATTGTTTTCACTCCTCTCCACGTCCCCAGAGCCTGCACATGTTATCATCCTGGTATTAGTTAATTAAATGAAGTGATCTCAAAACCTTACATTTTCCTTTCCTGAAGAATATCTAATGACATTCAGGTAGGAGGCAAGCCAGGATAGTGATAAGAAATTGGACTCCTTCATGTTCTAACAAACACAGATGAACACAGATGAACCTAAAGATCTTTTCGAGGGTATGGGAGGTACATTCTCAAATGCAACTGCTCTTCAAGGATAAACTTCTGGGGTTTGGAAAAAGAAAAACTCTATGTTACCTATAAAAAAAAATTGCTGCAGGCAGCTCTTACTTCCTAGAGATGCTCATGAAATATGAGAGGACGGGAACCACACTCCTAGAAAAGCTAGATTAGTCCTTCCCAGTTTAGAGATAATGTAGTTTGGCATATGCCAACTTTTTGGATTGGCTCTGCCACTGATTCTGGGCTGTTCTGCTTATTGCTTCTATTTCTAGCTGGCAGAGGGCTTCAAAGTTCAGCCTTTCCTGTGTTCCAATTAATTAAGATTTATAGCTACTTCTCATATACTAGAACTTGCACCTCGATATTTACTTTTCATGTATCCCCCCCCATCCGTGGCAGGAAAGATTTCGGTTGGTTCCCTAAAATTATGTTATTACTAGTCACAATTCCTCCCAGGGAAAATTAACTCTGTGCCCCAGTGAGGCTGAAGGAAGTTGGGTAAAAACTACCTTTTATGGGCCACCTACAAGTGAGGTCTGCTGCAGGCATGGGGCTACACCGAAGAGAAGCAAGTTCTGCTCTTTGCAGAGGCCTCGTCTGGTTTCCCTCACCCTTAGTTACTTAGGCCTGTTTACAATATTAGAAAGGTACTCACAACCTCTTATTGAGGTAAAAGCAGAGCACAGAGCAGTACATACAGTAAGGGGCCGTAACACGTCAGAAATGATCATTAGAAAGGACAGACGGACACCAAAAGTCAGAGACAATTCTCCTTGGTGGATATCGGGAAGACACTTCTCCCCTTCCTTTTCTTAGAGCATTTACTTTAGAAGATTCTCACTGTAAGAAGTACTTTAACCTCTCTCTCCTTGACATATGTAGAAATCCTTTTGAGACCTTGGTAGGTCTTTCTTCTGCTTTATGATCCCGGAATGTCTTTCTCAAGGGCCTGGGAGCCATCCCCGATGAAGGGAAACGCCGAGGGAGGTAACACCCTGTCTCCCAGTGTCTGCGGGAAGGTAGGAGTCTAACTCTGGTGGGCACCCTGTTCCAAGTTGCAAAGCTACCTCCTCGCATGAAGATATGAGGCTTGCTTTTCCTTGCTTTTCCGAGGAGGCCAATAAGCTAACATAGGAAGCCACTCCAATTACCGGGTGAAATTAGGATGAACTGTGTGTCACCAAAGCTGCTGTCAAATCTTCATGGAAGAACAGTCATCGTTTATCTCAAAAACATGTATGCAACGGGTTGTATCTGCTCGGCTAGGAAGGGGGCGAGATGCCTTCTTGTTTCTTCGGTCTCTTAGTGGACTGTCTGGCTTAATGCTTATTCAATAATAAAAGTGTTTCCTTTCTCTACTGTCTTCAAAAAGGACGTTTGTGGGTTGGGAGATTTTGTCTTTAATGATATTTCCTCAACTAAAGACACTAGTTTGGCGTATGCCAACATCACAAATACGTATGTATTTGTGAATATATATTTATATATTCATGTATTTTGAATATTTAGGTATACATCAATGTATATTTATATATAAATCACATATATATGATGCTTTTTAAAATGATGATGTATTATTCTTATAACGAGAAGTAAATGCAGTGGTTTTCATTTAGGGGGAGGACATAGACCAAACTGGCATCTAAGATACTCATTGAGACAATGGCCCAGATCTGGACACCTCAGAGACCTCATCATTGGGGGAGACTTATCAGAAAGGCATCTACAGCCAAACTACATGTGGTGTCCTCAGCCAGGATACAGTCTCCTCTTTCTCCATTCATCATCACAAGTCATTGTCTTAAATTAGGGGGCTGAACAGCATCCCCTAAAGGAAAAAAATTTAGCCTGTGTGGACCAGAATCTGATTTTAAGTCCAAGGTTGCTGCTTCTTGCTCCGGACCCTCAGTCATCATCTCCGGCCAAGGCAATGGCTTGAATGGACTGGATGCCTGCAAGTCTGCTGGTCTGTCCTCCTGTGTCTGCCTTGGAACTCCAGGGTTTTCCTCTTCTCATTCAGGCTTTCTGAGAAGGAGCTCCACAATGGAGTTGCTTGGGCTCTGCTTCCAGCCCAGCGCCCGCAGGCAGTAAAGAGCCAGGGAGGCTGTGGGTGGGGAGTGGCCTAGCAAAGCAGCCGGGAGCCTCACAGGGAACCTGGCGTCTGCTCTCCCAGATAGGGCTCTGCACTCAGCTGCCAGGTTTCTTCCCTAGACACCATTGTTGCCTCTCAGGGGCTCCCTATTGCCTCTCTTTAGGTTCTAGCATCCATTGGGCCCACCTTCCTTAGGTTATCATCTGCTGCTTTGAACCCTAACTGTAAATAGGTTTCGAGTTCCCTCCCCTTTCCTTGGAATCCTAGGCTTAAACAGTTTGAGGAACAAATCTGAGCCGCTGCTACAAGTGTCCCAGAATATTCTATGATAGTTAAGCAGCTCCTTGCAGTCTACAACAGTTTGCAGGCTGGCATGTCAGAAGCCACAAAGGACTTCTAAGACTGTCTGCATTCCAGCCAGGAAAAGTCCCAGGGTGTCTAACTTGAACAAAACACACTGCATGGTTAAAACAGAAACTTGGTATTCAGAGGTGGCAGGACGGAGACACAGTCATATAGATATACTCAAAGGAAAAAGGAAATAAAATCAATGAATCTTAAACATATCCGAATATATTTCAAGGTTATATTTTTGTAATTCTGTGCTTCTTCCATAAAAATATAGTTCATTTAATAAAAAAATCCTTCTGAATGTAAGAAATGAGTCATTTGGATATTTTCTCACTTTTGGTCTTTGAAAATCCTTGGTTTAAAGAGTCAGAATTACCATACAGAAGAAAAAAATAAGAAACTAAGTAAGCCTTGCACTTTGCCTTTACTGATTCCTAAAATAGGCGGGTGACATAGGTCAACTTAAACTATTTGCCATGGTATTTTGCCCAGAGGTTGAAAACATTTAAATGAGCTTTGTGTGGCGACACCAACCATAGCCTGATCTTGAATTTTGTTTTTTTTTGTAGCCATGTAATAAATACTCTTTGCTTTTCTTTTGACCAAAGATATAGTTCATGGACTAGAGCACTTGAAAGTAGAGAACAGGGATCCCTGGGTGGCGCAGCGGTTTGGTGCCTGCCTTTGGCCCAGGGCGCGATCCTAGAGACCCGGGATTGAATCCCATGTCGGGCTCCGGGTGCATGGAGCCTGCTTCTCCCTCTGCCTATGTCTCTGCCTCCCTCTCTCTCTCTCTCTCTCTGTGACTATCATAAATAAATTAAAAAAAAAAAAAAGAACTTCTGTTGTTTAAAAAAAAAAAAAAAGAAAGAAAGTAGAGAACACAGAGTGAGATAAAAGAATTCCAGAAAGGAGAAGGTGAACAATACATGCAGACACAGCCAGAAGTTTAAGCACAAAGGAGAAACAACCAGATTTTCTCCCCCTGAGCTGCTAGAAGACGTCCAATCCATTTAAGACTCTACCAGATGCTGTCAGCAGGGGTACTTAGGAGTCTGCACCAGAGAATCTACAGGATTTCAATGTTACTCGCTGGGGAATACTCCTTAGTGTACAGTTTTACTATTAGATAAATTTAGCAATGATTGTTTAATTGTGATTCTCTTCTACAGTCATGTCTCTTTTTTTCAATTCTATACTGAATGAGAGTTGCATATAAATTAATTCTGGATTTTAGATCATTTAACTGAACTCTCTGCAGTTTTTGCAGTGAGGCACGCTCTACTTCCCACATTTAGCACAGGGAAAGTTTGCCTGGAATATAAATCTTAGTGAAACTTTTAAAAATATGCAGATGATAGGAAATACCTGTCTATAATATGCATTCAAGTCAGTCGACTCCAAAATCCTCTTGCGAGATGATCAGAGACACCCAGACTTGTTTAATGTGTTCAGGCTCAAGCTAAGAGATGGTCAAACCACAATCACTTGGACTCGTATACCCGTTCAAAGAGCTTTCCTCTGACAGCGTGGAACACGTATCTCCTCTATGTGCGAGGACGTTAGGTCCTACCTGTAGTCCTCATGCCCTACAGTGACTATGATATTATTAAAAACATTTTACTGGCAAGAAAACTGAAATGCACAGCAGTGGAGTGGCCTGGTCTGTCTGCATGTTAGCGATGTCCAGAGCGTGAAGTGCACTCCGTGCTCCCGGGGGGTATCTGTGACACCCCTTCACCTCAATGCGGCCAAGCAGAGACCCTACATTCTGACTGCTGAAAACACAACACTGTGGTTCTTGCCCAGACACCTTGCCCTTCTTGTCTAAAACTAATCTAAGTACGTTGAAAACACTGGTTTCAACATATTTATACAAAACATTAGCACAATCCAAACAGTATACAGTAAGATGTGAACGTCTCCCAGCTCCTATGGCCTTCCAGTCCCATTCCTCAGGGGCACCAGTGCCAACAGGTTGGTGTGTCTCTTTCCAGGCCTTTCTTCTATGCCTATATACACATGTAGTGTTTTTACAAGGATGATATAATGCTCTGTATAGAATTCTGGAACTTGCTTTTGCATTCCTAAGTTGGAAATGAGACATGAACAGTCTGTTTACTATAAGGAGTGATAGATCAAAGACGAAAATATAGTATGTTAAAAAGGTATTTCAGATTCTAGAAGTAAAGAAAGGCCTGGACAAGTCAGAAATCAGCCATTATGAGACACGGATTCAAAAAATTCTTCTTCAAGTTACGTGTGGCCTACTTCTTCTAGGTTAAGAGAAGTAAAACACGACACCTAACTGTATCCAAAAATAAATGCCAAACATCTAACCACATTGTACACCACCTTATATTATGGGCCTTTTGTTTTCCATAATAGTATCTTCTAGTCTATATATCTCTTGGAATGTAAATACCATTTAGACTAAATATTCTATTTAAGGAAACAATAAATTCAGTGTTTAAAGCCCTCCTTCATTCTGGTATATTCAGCCAAGCATCTAATATTGACTCCTGTGTTTCCTTTCTTACTTTTACCCAATGCACCTCTTCAGCTAAAACTTAAAAGCGCCTATAGGTTTAGGAACATTTAGGATATATCGGTATAAAATTTTCAATTCCAAGTTGCTTTAGAGTATGATGGAAAGGAAACAAGAGTAACTTTTAAAGTCCAGGAAATAAAGGCCGTATTTCAATAGGGACTACTTCTAGGGCGAAGCAGTAATAGTTCATCCATTTCTGATGATCTTATTGCTTGAAATTACAAATGTCTAACAACCCAACGGAAGGAAAACGTGTCGTCTTGGAGTATAGCTGACAGACACACAGACATAGCTTCAGATGCACGACACAGTGATCCAGTAACTGGGTATGTTACACTGTGTTCACCGCAAGGGTGGCGACCGTCCATTACCATATGACGCTCTTACAAACCACTGACTATATCCTCTTGCTCTATCTTTTATCCCTGTGCCTTACTCATCCATAACCAGAGGCCTGTGTCTCCCACTCCCCTCCCCCCCATTTTGCTCATTCTCCTACCACTCCCCTCTCCAGCAATCATCAGTTTGTTCACAAACAGAAGGAAAAATTTAATATCTCACATAATTGTGGGCTATGTGTTCATGATCTCAAAAAAAAAAAAAAACCCCACACCAAATGACTCATTTTTTTTTTCACTGAACTGTCTTTTTTTAGGCATTGTCATAGAAAATTTAAGGTTAATAGGAAGAAGGAAATTCATTTTCTGAAATCCTTAAATTAAATGCAGTTACTATGGAAAGAACTAGATTTTAGTGCTGACATTCCCAGATTTATAATTCACTCTTTTATAGCAGCGTGACAAACAAACCTTGCTCACCTTCCTATAATAACTTTAAAAATGGGATTGTCGGCTGTATTTATCAACCCTTTCATTTCCCAGCATAATTACAGCATACATCCCAAATAGAGAAGTTGTTTTTAACCTATGTAAAAAAACACAACTGAAAGAGTAATACTTTCTCCTCCCCTCCCACCCTGTTTCCCCACCTGCTGATAGGACAGATCTGCATTGTTTCTTCACATGATTGTGCAATCCTTCACAAACAATCTTAGTCCTAATGGTTCCATTTCAGTAACATCCACTATCTGCTGTATATTTTTAAATGGCTTATGGTAAAGCCAGGAGCTCTTTTACAGAGAGATGTTATGATTTTCTTAGTAACTGTTGTTAACAGAATTCTATATGTACAAATATTCAAGGGCAAGTCCTTCCTTCTGAGATTGTAGCTAATCTGACAAATTTAAGTGATAATAATAACGGAAGGAACAGAAACACAGAGCTCAACAAGATAAGCTGTTATGTGTGAAACTAGGACTAAGATGTGGTCGAAACCAACCTACTGGACAGCCCAGGTGGCTCAGCGGGTTAGCGCCGCCTTCAGCCCAGGGTGTGATCCTGGGTCCTGGGATCGAGTCCCATGTCAGGCTCCCTGTGTTTCTCGTGAATAAAAAAAAAAATTTTTTTTTAAAGATTTATTTATTTATTTATTTATTTATTTATTTATTTATTTATTTATGAGAGAGAGAGAGAGAGAGAGAGGCAGAGACCCAGGCAGAGGGAGAAGCAGGCTTCATGCCAGGAGCCCAACGTGGGACTCAACCCCGGGACTCCAGGATCGCGCCCTGGGCCAAAGGCAGGCGCCAAACTGCTGAGCCACCCAGGGATCCCCAAATAAATAAAATCTTAAAAAAAAAAAAAACCTACTTGGGCCATTCATAAAAGTACTTAAATTTAAGAATCTTAAAACTAATTTATCCTGAAATTCTATACAGTTACATGGTTTTTCATTTTCTACATGGAATAAGTATAGAAAGGGAAAATACTACCAAACTTTAACTATTTGTATTAAAAATAAAAAAGAGGCAATAAATTTATGGCGAAGAATCTACATCTTCAATGCCTGGCTTTCGTGTAATCCGCTTGGAAGAGATGTGCTCATTTGGATAATGGCTTTCATTTGTTTTACTTTTTGACATTCTGAGAATTCAGACAGAACAATTCATCCACACTCTGTTTGAGCTAAGCAGCTGTAAAATGTCCTCATCTGAAACTCTTTCTAGTCTCTTCCCTAGGATCCTCAAATATTCTAGGAACAGATAATTTTCCAACCCAACGAGAAGTACCAATGTAAGTAGAGCAAACCATTCTTTAAAATTCTGATAAGCTCCACCTTCACCTCAACTCTGGAAAATCTCCTCTTGAGACCTACCATCCTTCCCCCTCACCAAAAATAGTGTTATTTGGTGTTATTACACTCCCTTGATCACTAGACTGTCTCCTAAAGGACCTAAAGCCAATAGGTCTCAAGTTATAAGCAGGATGATGAACTTCTTAAGCAAAGAATTGTGCACCGTTTATGCACAGACCCATCACTCTATAGGCACCATGTTCATACACAATTAGCTCATTAAACGGAAGAGCTCTGTGGCCTCCTCTTAAGACAATAGGATATGCATAACAGTATGTGCGTAAAACCAATGGTAAATATGCTGTCTTTTCTTGATTTGATGAGGCAAATCCAGCTGCTCAAGGAGCCAGAGCTGCTGAAAAGCATAGGTCCTTGCTTGGTGTTGTAAGAACTGCTACCCTCTCTTTCCAGGCTACAGGTCCTCCATTTTCTAAGTCTAGGTTGGGGAGAATGGAAGATGCAAAAATAATGCCCAGATGATGACAACAGCAAATAATTTCCAGGAGAACCAGGGTGCTAAGCATTGTGATACCATCTTCCATGGTTAAGGAAGAACTCCAAGCATTCATAGCCTTCACTAATACGATTCTTATAATTACTAGGGAGGCAAAAATTAGCTGTAACTTTTATCAAATACTAGAATTTCTATTTTGGAGAAAGAGAAATACAACATGGATTATAGTTGTCAGATATAAAGTTACAAAGCATATATAATTTTTATATATAATATATATTATTATCATATTATCTTGTCTACTATCCAGTGGGGTAGTCACTGACTTATACTATAAATAGGGTAATCTCTGGAATGCAATTAAACCACAGTATCAAGAATGTTGGAAGCATTTATTTTTTTTATGCTTAGTAACTGCCTATCAAGGATTCTCTAATAAAGAAATGATAAAAATAAAAATAATACGTATGAAAAATACGAATGATACATATCTGTTCATATCATATCTATTCATCCATTTGTCATTGTTTATAGTAGCTTAGATATATAGTCAAAATATATATAGAGAGAATATAGAGAGTCAAAAATATAACATTTATTCAATGGAATATTAGGCATACCGTAAGTACCATGATCATTAGGAATCATCACTGAAATGAGGACATGTTCAAAATAACTCCTAGAGTAAATTGGATGCATAATTCTATGTAAAATATACAAATATAAAATAATAAAAATTGGCCTCAAAGGAATATAACTTTTTTTTAAAGTGAATATCCCTGGAGTGAATAGTGATATGTATTTTCTAAATTTTCCAAAGTAAAAATTTACTACCTTTTTTTTTTTTTTTTTTTAAGTAGGCTCCGTGCCCAGTGTAGAGCTTGAACTCATAACCTTGAGGTCAAGACCTGAGCAGAAATCAAGAGCTGGACATCGAACCTACTAAGCCACCCAGGCACCCCAATATTTGCTACTTTTAAAACAAGAATAAAAAAGAAAGAAAAGAAATGCATGGCTATCTACTAAATTCATTGTGCTGCTGCCCTTCATCTGTAACATAAAGTTCAAGTTGGCTAGGCTCATGTTAAAGCCCTTGTAATCCAATCATGTCTTATCAGCCCATTGTTATTTCTAAGGAATACCCAACTCTGTCTTTGATGGTCACCAGGCCTGTCATGGGCCATCTAGATTTGACTTGTGCTCTTCTGACAATCATACAAAAGTCTTTTTGGACGCTCATTCCAATTGATTCAGCAAAAGTAATTTAGAAGGAAGCCCTGCTGAGAACAAGAATCCCATCAATATTTGTTAAATGAATGAGCAATCACTACTGTGGTCATAATAGTAACGGCAAGTAACATTTATTGAAAGCTTTGTATTTATAAGAATGCACTATGCCAACTTCACTGATCACATTTAATACTTTGAACAATCCTCCATTTCACAGGTGAAAAAAACAGAGCCTCAGGTAGGTTCTGTATATTTTCCAAGGAGGTACAGCCAGTGTTGACTTGGGATTCAAATCCCGCGGTGTCTGATACCAGTATGCTCTTACACTACCAAATTCGCTAATGGAAATCGTTCTGCCTATGATATAATTTTATTAATTAATCTAGCTGAATATCCATGAAGCTAAGTAAAAATGATGCGTTGAATTACAAAGTTTTCTTTCCATGTAAAAATAGATACAAAAACAATAAAAATTTTCTGTTGAATCTCATTACATAATGAAATGTTTACCTGTATAGGACCAGCCAATCTCTTCAACAAGTTTTCTTTGTTGTCTGTAGTATCCATAAGTCCAATCTACAACCAAGAAAAGTCAATTGGTCAATGTGTAGAAAAATATGTGACCAAATTAAAAATATATCAGATGCCCAAATCATTCGTACCCCAGATGGTCCTCAGATACTCCTTTCCATGTCACCTTCCTCAAGATTCCCCTCAATGCCAGCCACCATCATTTAGTCTCTGTTTTTCCTGTTCTAGTAGTTGATCTAAAGTATAGGGGGTACATTAAAAAAAAATTGAAGTTCTGGTAGGGACAAAGCAAATACTCGGGGTAAAGCAGGAGGAGCCTAGAGGGGTACATCCCCCCAAAAGATGGGTCAGAAAGAATAATTTGTCCTATCTCCAAATTTTTAATATTCCTCAAGTCAAACATCTAAGATCCTGTTGATTAGAGATACTTCTAGGTTTACAAAACAAGTTTGATCAATGCACCGCACCCTAGGATACCCAGAGGTTATCATGTTTTCAAAATTTGTTTCCTTTTTGCCAAAAAATGAAATTAGTCACCTTGAGGGAATGAGAATTCAAATGTGTATATGTTGGCTGGGAGGAAAGCTATGTTAGACAGTGTAGGTGACTTTGTCTCTTAGAAGAACCTAGATCCCCGAGAGAGGTAATAAGTGGGAGATTTAGGCCTCATAAAAGAAGATGCCTCATGACCCCAAGAGAGTGGTTCTAGATCAAGAACACAGGGCAAGTGGGATAGAAAGGAAAATGGATGGAAGCCAAAATCTCGCTCTGCATAATTCAAAATGTTGCCAGGAGCCACCCCTGCGCTCAAAAGAAACTGGGATGTGATAATGCAACCTCCTTTCTGTGCCACTGTCTGTTACCCCAGGCTGTACTAACATTCGATTTCAGCTACCTGGTAGGCAAAATAAATCTTTGTGAGCTAGCTTTAAAACCTGGTCACTCTTGACAAAGCATTCTGCAGAATAGCTAATTTACAAATAAACGCAGAGGACATTACTTATTCATAAATGGAGTTTCTATCAATATGGCTTTCATCTGAATACAAGGATTTTATACTAGATCATACCATACCTGTATTTAAACATATATTAAACATTAAATATGTTAAATACATCTTATATATTAAAGATATATTATATATTATAATATATTTAATATATTATATTAAATATACTATAATTTAATATATTATATTGAATACAATATAATATATTAAATATATTTAAATATGGTATGGTATGATGTTTCATCATTTGGGAAAAAATTCTATTCTTATTCTTGCTACACAGTTGTTTTCTCTTTATTGACAATTCTCAATTTCAGGAATGTAAATATCTAAGGACACTGGAAATTATTTTCCTCTCGTCTGTGTCATATATTCCCTGGTTAGTACAGCATGGTAATAAATAACTGCTAAACTGTTTCATAAAAGCCAGAAAGCAGATCTGCTGTCAGAAATACATATTCTGAATCTATAGATTATTCAAAACCAAAACTTACTTTTAAGAAACAAAGATTTTCTTTTTGTTGGTCAGAAATATAGGTAAATATTCTATTGTCCATATAGCACATTACAGCACATATCTATTTTTATAACAGCTTTACTGAAACAAAATATGTACATCATACAATGCACCCATTAGAGTATACAATTTAATCCTTTTCAGTATATTTACAGACTTCCACAATCATTTCCATAATTTTAGAACATCTCCATCACCCCCATAAGAAACTCCACAATCTTTGGCAGCCCCAAGCCACCCCCAATCCCATCGGTCTCGGCAACCACTATCTACTTGGTTTCTATACATTTGGACATTATAGACATTTCATACATCAGGATCACACAATATAGGCTTTTGTGACTGGCCTCTTAAATTCAGCATAACTACTGTTTTCAAGGTCCGTCCGTGTCGTAGCTTACATCACCACTTCCTTCTTTCTGGTCACTTAATGGGACCTAACTATATGGTAACCAAGATAGTCCTGAAGTTTCCTTCAGCTCCGTTAAAGTTTGGACAGGCTTCTTCCAGACTCTATGCCCCTGGTCCCCCTTTTCTGAGTACTTAGTTTAGAAAACCTGTCATTGTAAATTCCTTCTCTGGCCCTTTGAGATGTAAATCTTTTTTTTTTTTTTTTTTTTTGAAAGCCACATGCCAGTTTTACAACCAGGAATATACCACTTAAAGACACGGGAGCCATCTCTTTGAAAGGAAACAGGACCTTATCTCCCAGTTTCTGTGAAAGGGTAAAAGCTTAATTTTGGCGGGGTGCCTTGCTCCAATTTGCAAAAACCAGTTCCTGTCTTGAAGATCCCAGTTTATTTTTCCTTTGGACAAAACCAATTAGCAAACAAATGGCTTATGACTCCTGCGAATATCATGCATTACTGTTCCACTGGGGCTCAACATCACCCTCAAAACAATGTACCCCTCTACTTCATCCAAGTTGAGTTCGGACTTGGTTCTGGCTTCTCTCCTCGTTGCAACAACCCTGAATAAGGTCTCCCTTGCTTGTTTAACTTTATCCAGTGAAATTTTTGTTTTGTTTTCACAATAGAAAGGCCACATTTTATTTATCCATTCTTTTTTTTAATAATAAATTTATTTTTCATTGGTGTTCAATTTGCCAACATACAGAATAACACCCAGTGCTCATCCCGTCAAGTGCCCCCCTTATCCATTCTTCAACTGATGGATACTTGGGTTGTTTCTTCCTTTTGGCCATCATGAACAATACTATTAATATTCATGCCTGTTTTTTTTTTTTTACTTAAAAAGGAATATTAGGTTCCTAATTTATTTTTCAAATACAGTTGTCAACATAAAATGGTAGTTGTTTAAGGTTAAATTCTGGGAGCAAGTGTTTCTTCATGATCAAGAAGTATATACAATTAAATGTTAGAAAGGGCCCCAAAGGTCATTTTACTGAGACTTTAACAGTCTACAAAAAAATGATTCCTAGAGATCAGGTAATTTACTCAGCCAAAATGTAAATGGTTTCTAGAAGAAGAAAGTGGCAAAATGGAAGCAACAAGGCATGGCTCCTGCCTTCTACTCCAGGGAGCCTTCTCCAATATCAAGGATCCCTAAGGACCTTGACCTCTTGGTCGCTTAAGGTGCTTTGCCCAAGGAGGAACCTCTATAGCATGTATGCTTTCAAGAGAAACAAAATGAAACACAAAAATAAAAATTCAAGTGGCCTAGAATTTAACCCGGAGAAATTATTTGGACAAGTAGCTTAAAGAGAATTGATTATACCTGTTTTGACCTGGCTGTCAGTTGAAATTTTCCTCTGAAATTTTGCACTGGCCGGAAGGAAAAGATGTATTGTCATTTATTACATGTCTTACATAGAAGTATTTTTTAAAGGTAAGACATTTTTGTCATATAAATGGATTTGGAAGATTTCAGAAGATCAAAACCTACGCTTAACAAATAACCCATTGAAATAAATAAAACAGTAGGCTCTTGTTTTAATGATTCGGTCTAAAAGATGACAGCAAAATATCAGCAGATTTTAGCTTTCCTTGCAGGGCTTTATCACTACACAATGAGCATTTGTCCTTGGTTTTTAATTACTTACATTAAGAAAGCTTTATTCAATACAGGATTCCCAGGTGTTGGTAGCTCTCTTCAATTCCTTTATGTATTGTTCCCTTAATTGTTACTTCAAACAATCCGTTACACATTCATATGCTAATTACATAGTCCTTGGGCGTGAGAGAGTACCCCACTTTAAAAATTCTACTTAGAGGTCTGATAGATGAGATGTGATAGCTTCAATGAACAAGAAAAAAGAAGCGAGGTTCACTTTTTTGTTGTTGTATTATATACTTTGAATACCAGTAAATCCTATATAAAATGAATCTATCAAAGTGCTTACATGTTTTGAAATCAATTAAAATAATGAAATATAGAATGTTTTTTTCCGGCTTCTGTGAATTTTAGTTTCTTTCACTTTTAATATTTTGTTTCTTTTAATTTAAAAGTATTTGCCCGGTCTGTTTGGGTGTGAGTGTTTTATAGTGGAAAAACGAAGAGAAATTTCAGGAATGAATTGTACATGCGATGTACAAGCAAATACACATGACTACGTTTTGTTAAGGCTACCCTACAGTTTGTCCTGAAAAAATATTCTTCATGAAGTGAAGAATTTGACCTGCTACCAAAATTAGGAGAAACCTCAGGCACTCTTAAATGTTCCTGTTTCAACATATTCCATCTTGACCTACCTTGAGCACCTACAGACGTGCAAATATGTGTGTGTGTGTGTGTGTTTTATTCTTAAATTCAGATAATGGAAATCAAAGTCTATCACACAGAAGATATAGATTAATCTAGCTTTTTCTTTTTACATTTTCTTTTTTTGTTCAAGTTCTTTTTAAAAAAACAGTAACAATAACAAAAAAAATAAAAAAATAAAAAAATAAAAAATAAAAAAACAGTAACAAAAAATCTGGGTGCTTATTTCCTACTAAAAATATCATTAACTATTTTGAATTATTGGGGTAGCTGGCTGGATAGGCTGTGGAGCACGTGACTCTCTCGGGGTTGTGAGTTTGAGCCCCTTGTGAGTCCTGGAGCCTGTCAAAAATTTAACACAAACAAATAAATAATAAAAATGCCTCTGATATTGGCCTGAAGAAAGTCTCTGCTTCATGTTAATTAGTAATTTCATCTGTATCCTACTATGTAATCTAGCAGCAGTCCTCTGACAACACACTCACACACACACATATTTTGATGCTATCAACTGTGCAAACATGACAAGGAGAGGAAATAGACCGGTCCTCTGAAAAAGAAACTTCAGGTAGGAAATAATGACAGATAACACTGGAAGACGAGGATTTAAAACTAGATTAGTCAAGGTGGACTTTCCGGGGTAAATGATCTTTGCATATTTCACTAAAGAACCACAGAGGTGGAGGGGCCCCTGGGGGGCTCAGGCCGTGACCCTGGGGTCCCGGGATCGAGTCCCACATCGGGCTCCCCGCAGGGAGCTTGCTTCTCCCTCTGCCTGGGTCTCTGCCTCTCTCTCTGGGTGTCTCAGGAATAAATAAATAACATCTTAAAAAAAAAAACAACTACAGAGGAGGAGAAAAGAATGTTAGATGATGATCAAAACCTGGAAAGGCAAAGGAGAAGGATGAGAATTAGGGACAAATTTTTAAAGCCCCTGAACAACACTTTGGCAAAGAAAGACTTGGGGAAAAGAAGAGAAACCCTGCAGGTAGAAGAGAGGCCTGTGCACTGAGAGGTGGCAAATGGTGGAACCCACGGTGGGAGAGGCCAGTTGGGCTCTGGCGTAGGCTTTGCAGGCAGGTCACCAGGGACTTGTGCTTGGCGACAGCTCACCAAGATATAAGGGTGACGTCAATTTTCAGTTTTTGTCCTCTTGCTACGGTCGCCTCTGACCTAGATTTCTTCTGAAGAAGGAAAAGAGATCGTCTGCTGAACTATCACAAAGCCTTGCATGTATTTCCTTTTTAAGTGTATTTTCAAAATGTTAAGAAGGGCATTAAATAAACAAACAAACAAATGAATCAGCGTATGTAATTGAAGTGCAAGGTAAGGGGCTGGCGACGCCCAGGGGACAGCCCAGTGTCATCGGCGGCGCCATCCCCTCTGGCGGTGAGGGCCGATGGAGCTCCAGGCCGCACTGGGAGCTCCCCTGGGAGGACAACCGCCTGCGACTGAGGGACGCCCGCGACCGTGACCGTGACCCGGCCCCGGAGGCCCTCTCCCTGGCACACTCCCTGCGACAGGTCTCCTTCCGTGGATGGAGGCCGGGTCTATGGCCAAGTGACCTCGCCCAAAGCCTTGGTAGCGAACCGGGGCCAACCTTCCAAGTGAAATGACATCCGCCCACGTGCGTGGGATCCAGTCTACACCATCACACATGGCAGATTGTTCCTCGGTGGACGTTAAGAATTAGTCTGCTGCCAACCTGTGCCATCGTGAGGCCTGTGTCTACCTACCTGGAGTGTAGACTCTTATCCGGCACGTACACAAAGGCACTTGTGAGGCCTAATTTGGCCGCTTGTGATAATCCAGACACGCGCAGGTTCGGCTACAGTTCCAGCACATTTGCACTCATCACTTCAGATACAACTAAATGCCTTAAAAACAAACTGCTTAAAAAAAAAAAAACAACAGCTACATATCATTTTCTCCTAAGTTTGCTTTCTAATTTCTGCTGCTTTCTAGGGTTACAAGAAGAGTCTTCTTGGTTTTCTCCCCTCCCCAAAGGATTACAAATAAAAGTACTTTTTAGAGTCTCAAAACTCAAATTGTGACTTATTGCCAAATCGGAGAGCACATGACATCCGACTGCTAACGACAGGGCACTCTGGGGAGAGGTGAGTTTCTAGAGTCCAAGCGACCTCTTAACTGAGGGATAAGGTTAAAGAGATGAAAAAAGGTAGATATTTGAGGCACTATATGCATAAAAAAAGGTCAAATGGTAAATTATCAAAGCAGATGGAGATACTGGGCATATGGATAATGAAAGAAAACAAAAGGAGCCATTTCTTCCCTAGGTTTGTTTTAATAGCCAGACAGCCAATTAAATCCATAGTTCTCCCAGGACAAAGAGCGAGCCTGGAGGTGAGCAATTAGGTCTTTACTGTCCCTTAACACTGAGGACGGTGTTTGCTTTCACAGGGCGGGCGTGTATGTTCTCGGAAAAGCACCCAGTGTTTGTCCTCGTACTTTAGACACAAGTGTTTAACCTAACGTGATTTGTCTATATTCCTAGATTGAGGTATTTTCTGTTAAAAACATTTAATAATTTTATCTTTATCACGTGAGCAATAATACATGTCTGTTTCAGATAAATTAGAACAAAGATAAGCAAAATAATTTTAAAAATCACCTGTAATCCCGTCTCGTAAAGATAACCATTCTTTACCATTTTTTACGTGTGTATGTTTTCCTAGATGTTCTACTGTGCATACATAGAAAAGTCACACTTTACATAAATTGAATTACATTACCTCATTATTTGCTGACCCACATTTTCTACGCAATAATAAACTGCTGCTATTGCTCAAGTTAACAAATACGGCTTCGCAGCATCATAACAGTTCATTTAAAGAAGTCTCTGCTTTTGGATATTAAGATAAAAAGTTGATTTAACTTTAGAACATTTATTCTTTAGGCTTAAATGATACGAGGAATGAAAGAAGTTCCCATTAAGCTAGTGTGAGCTTTATGTATAAAATAAAGTCTGTAGGACATTAAATACCACATGTTTCCCCTGTCAATCTTTTTCTAAAACCCCCCAAAACACTAAATTACATGAACTCATCGCTATAACATGATAGTGAATATACTCCACCATAAGAGAAGATCCAATTGTTGACGAAATAGTGATAATGGCCACAGAGATGGAAATAACAATGTGTAAGAACAACTATTAGAAGAGTTAAAGACAGTATTAAGAGCGGGGAGAGAAGCAAACCTGTATAGGAGAAAGCAGATGAAAGTGGGTAGAAAACATGGAGTTCATCAGATCCCAAAAATAATGTGCCATTCTCCCTGTTACGTATTATCGTATTATTACACTATTATGTTACTATCCAGACTATAGTAGTGTGCTATTATTTACCAATCTAACTGCTGCTCCTGTTGTAAAGTCTTACGTCCTTGCGCTTTCCCTGAGGTCAGGAGCACGACAATGGTGTCTGTTCTGTAGCTCTATGATTAGGATCGCTTGGCAGGTTTTGGACAACCGGCACACTAAGATAACCAATTAGAAGATATAATGGGATTCCATGAACATTTACTATGAAAAGGATAAAAGGCCAAAAAAGTGCATAAACAAAACTATGAACTACTATTAATATGCAAAAAAAGGTGAACAAAGGGACTCACTCCTATCCTTTTTTTTTTTTTTAAAGATTTGATTTATTTATTCATGAGAGATAGAGGGAGAGGCAGAGACATAGGCAGAGTGAGAAGCAGGCTCCCTGCGGGGGGCTTGATGCGGGACTCGATCCCAGGACCCGGGGTCATGACCTCACGATCCAAAGGCAGATGCTCAACCCCTGAGCCACCCAGGCATCCCTGTTAACAGCATTTTTAACTTCAGTTTAAGACACCACAGCCACGTCTACGTACGGCTGGGTACTTCAGCTCCCAAGAACCTTAAACAGAAGAGCCAGCGCGAAGCAGAGCACGCGGCGAACTCACAGATCATCCTCTGGGCCCTGATGACCAGCAGACTGACTGGATCATCTATTCATCATCAATATGGCCTTATTTTCATTTGCGCCTTACTTCTAAAACACTACTTTTTTGCTTAGGTAAAATGAAGCCCAAACCTAAGTATAAATCCACTAAGCAGGAAAATCTGCCGACTTTAGGGGTTGACTTTTCACCCTGTCCCAGCAAGGGTGGAAGCTTTCTTGACTTCTTTCCATGGAATTGACTGAAAATTCATTTTTGTCATTTTTTTAAGGCTTTCTTTTACTGGTCTAGAAAAAAAAATAAAATTTTTATTCATAAGAAACATACTCATTTGAATACACAGACTGATGTTTTTTAATGGATTTTTCATGATTTAAAGTATTTTCAATCTGCCAACATGTTTTATAAGGTTACTAAACCACATACTATTGCTTATTCAGCCTACTTAGGCTTTCGAAAAGAAATCAGGATGACCATGGTAGGTCCATCTAATTTAACTATAAACAACTATCAGTGTTTGGTGCCTCTTTTTATTAATCCCTAGGGTCAGAAATCTAGACTCTCCCTTTGAGTCGAGACCTTGGATATACAATTGTGTATCTACAACTATAAAATGGAAATAGGTGTCCCCCACTTGCTAACGACGATACGGTCACGAAAGCTGGGGCATATGTTAAATCATCTGAACTCTTTGTGAAATATGTGCTTATACCACCTCATATCATTTCCTGAATTTATTTTTCAAGGATTTCATTTTTACTTTCAATAGTGAAGCAAAGTCCAAAAAAAGCAATGTGATGCTTGTGTCATATGCATACACCTGACCAGTTACAAAAAATATTCATTTGTTTACTGACATTATCCAGCTCTCAGGCTAACGTATTCTTTAGTCTTAAAGATAAATGTGGATCCTCAGCGTAGATGGAAAATACAACTCCCTACATTCAAGTGTTGAACTGAGTCCTACAAGAACAACGTGAATGATGAGAAACATAATATTTAATTTTAATCAAAGAGACTACCATTATCTACTTTCGTAGCTACATTCCAAAATGAATACATTTCTAAAAGCAAAACTTCACAATATTTGTATTTTCCTTGTTTCAGAAGACTTGGGGCAGTTTAAGACCATTATTTAGAAGTTCATATTGTTCACGTTTTAAAGTTCTTCATTTTAGAACCACTTTCCCCACTAGCAACCTTAAGGAATTACACACTTTGATGACATTCTTAATTTGCTGACTTTTCGTTATCAAGCACTTACCTATATTAGTCACTGATTTTGTTCGTAACTATTTAAAAAATGATTCTATCTGTTGCTTTTCTGGTATGGACGTTTCATCATACTAGACTACCAAGTGATAATTGTTACGTATCTTCTTATTTGCTCTGTTATAAGATTTATTTGAAGTGAGTGGAAACTGCTAAAATCCTCTTGGCTGAATGGATGGGCACAGCATAGGGATGTTCTATCTGGCTGCAGAATCATTATTTTTGCCACTTTCTCCTGCTTGATATTTTTATCCCCGTCACCCTGCCCCCCCCCCCCCCATGCCTCTACTCCTTGTGAAGCATCCTAGCATCCCCTGGGTATTATCTTTCTCAAGCAGATATGTGAATCTTCCTTGGAAACTGGTGTCTCCACGATGCTCATTCTGTGACCCACCAAAGTCTAAGAAAAGAGGTGTCTATTCAACCATCAATCACAACACACCTATCTTCAAGTCTTGCATTGGTGACCTCTCCTGACCAAAGGCAGTACTGGGACTTGGTGGGCCACTGTTGTTAAAGCTTTTCCCAACTCTTGCCTGAAATTTGGAAGTTCTCTGCAGGGGCAGGTGCTCATTAGGTTCATTAGATTCATTAGGTTGATGTTCATTAGGTTGCCTAGATGACCCAGGTTCATTGCCCTGTTCCTGTTAGGGCATAATTAATATCCTTGGAGAATGCATCTCATGAGCTACTTTTATACACAATCACAAACGGCCAGTCAGAGACTGGATATTATTTATTTTGGAACAGTTAACTCACTTGGAACAAATATGTTTTCTCTCTACGTTTACCTTTCTGTTGTGAGGGTGTCAAGAAACTGAACAAGTTAATGCAACGTTTCCAACCTGGACTGCAACCAGGCTTCCGCTGGCATCTTGCCCTGAAGTTACTGGGCCACTGGGACACCTCAAGATAATTAACATACTCCTGCAGTGTCTAACGTGATCATCATAGTGGTTAAATGAAAAAGAACATCCTACAACAGACCAAGGGTAGCAGCACCTTTGCATCTCAAGGGAAAAGAAAAAGTGTTTTTTAGAGACGAAATTTATGCCTTAGACTTCATGATATATCACGAAGGCTTAAGATATTGAAATAAGACTTACATTTTCTTAAAGGACATTCAAACATCTAAGTGACTTCACACCTTTATGAAATGTATGATGTTTGTATGATGTTAATTTCACTAACAACAAATATCTTTTGGTGGAAAATGTTTAACTGGTCATCTTTCACTTATTTAGCCAAAGACATCTTGATTTAATCTTGGAAATAAAATCTAAAACCCATTTTATGTTCAAAGGAATGCTAGTTTATCGATGTCTTGATTTTTGCAATAAAAAATAAACAATCTGTGACTAAACAGACCTGTGAGTATAAAGAAATGCTGCGCGTGGCACTCCAAGGTCAAAGTATAAACACGGGGGGTGCGGTGCCTGGGTGGTGCAGTCGGCTAAGTGTCCAACTCTGGGTTGCGACTCAGGTCATGATCTCAGGGTCATGAGATCGAGTCCTGCATTGGCCTCCATGCTGGGCGTGGAGTCTGCTTGAGACTCTCTCTCTCCCTCTGCCCCTCGCTCCTCAAAAAGATGAAGTAGACACATGGTAAACTTTCACTTAAGAACAATACTTTACTCTTCTCCCACATTTATTCTTTAAATGGTCATACAGACCTAGTACTGATTACAGAAAGAAAAGGCAAGAGCTGAATGTGCAGGGATCGTGTGCCTTTGACATGGAGTCCTAACATTTCGTTCATGGTTTTATATTCACGTTATCTACTTTATAGCTACTTTCCTCCTGTCGCATCTCAACTTCTCTAGTCAAGGGTGCCTCTCCCAAAACAAAGAGCTGGTTTTCATGTGTGACACTCTGAAAGGCTGTGCATCATCGCGGAAAGAGAGCGGGACGAGAGACGGGGCCAGAAGAACTCGGAATATAAGCCCTGGCTTTGAAACTGCCCAGCTGCGGACCTTCGGAAGAGTCATTTGCCCTCGCGGTTCTTCTGTCTGAAAAATCAGGTCCTCCTCTGCTGGTGAGGAGTTTAGAATCATATCGATTAAGTCATTTGAATGTTTATAAAGGATAAGACAGTATATTGACATAAGTAATAATGCTTCCCTCGGGAAGTAAGCTGAACTCATTACAAATTATTTTCTCGGATGACTAAAGGCTATTTAAAGGTTATTTAAGGCTAGGGTGTTCTATCTTTTCTTTTATGTCCCATGTGAGATAGTACCCAATGACATCGTTTAAAATGGCTCTTATGGGGGGATCCCTGGATGACTCAGCGGTTTAGTGCCTGCCTTTGGCCCAGGGTGCAATCCTGGGGTCCTGGGATCGAGTCCCGCGTTGGGCTCCTGGCATGGAGCCTGCTTCTCCCCCCTCCTGTGTGTCTGCCTCTCTCTCTCTATGTCTATCATGAATAAATAAATAAATAAATCTTTAAAAAAATAAAATAAAATAAAATAAAATAAAATAAAATAAAATAGCTCTTATATTGCTTATCATCTCTCTGGGCAAGCCGATGTTTCTATCTCAATTCCTATAGCCACATAACAGGCATAATAATGATATCAACATAAGCTTAGGATAAAGCACATATAGCCATTAGTCCATATATATTATGTTAATGTATATCATAGTAATTTATAATTCATTAATATACATTAGCTATGTAATTCTATGTTATTACATATTTATTACATATTTGTATTTCACTTAGAGTTCATTCTACTATTGCTTTTTTCCCCCCAATTTCAGCAATTTCACTGATTCATTATTTTCTGTGCAAAACAACAAGCTTCATTTGCCAACAAATAGGGAGTGGCGAGTCATTTTACACAAACACACCTTGAGGAAAATTGTTCACTGAATTTCAGTACAAGCAAAAGTACACATTTCCCCCCTATGTTAATAGAGTCGGTTCTACTCAATAACACACTCAATCTGGCTAAAAAGATTCAAAGGAGAAACAATCAATAATATACAATTTTAATTTAATTAAACTGAAATCAATTCACCTCAAAAGATGAATATTTATAGAGAGAGCTCTGGAGCAAAGAGCACAGAGTTGTTCTTACATCACATTGGCAAGAGAGTTTGGGTTTTGACGTTCTCAGTATATATACAAGTATCATGAATCCAGGAGAAAGTAAGTCACAAAGAGAATCCCACAGTAATAGATCTAGTGTAGGAAACTGTCTAGTGTGAAGGAGAAAATCTGAGGCAAGAAATTCAAGCAGCATCAAAAGGTGACAGCAGAGGGTTGAAGAAGGTCACCAGACAACCATTAAAAATCAAAAAGACAACTTAACGAATAGTAATGGGCTCTTTCATGACACGGAAAATGACATTCATTCTCCAACAGTGTCTTAAGGAACTGCAGCAACTGAGGACGCCAACAGAGATGTCATCTAAAAAGTCACATTACACTAAAGATATTCTTTTTTTTTAAAATTATTTTATTTATTCATGAGAGACACACAGAGAGAGAGAGAGGCAGAGACACAGGCAGAGGGAGAAGCAGGCTCCTTGCAGGGAGCCCGATGTGGGACTCGATCCCGGGACTCCAGGATCATACCCTGGGCCGAAAGTAGGCTCTAAACTGCTGAGCCATCCCACACTAAAGATATTCTTAAAAATATTTCATTTATTTGACATAGAGCTGGAGACAGGACACAAGCGGGAGCAGCAGAGGGAGATGGAGACGCAGGGTCCCCGCCGGGCAGGGAGCCCGATGTGGGACTCGATCCCAGGACCCCAGGGTCACTCCCTGAGCCAAAGGCACACGCTCTACCGCTGGGCCACCCGGGGGGCCCCAAGGTCCCCTATCATTAAAGATATTTTTTAACAAAATGGAAAAACCTGTTTCTATTTTAGAAAGACTTTTACCATACACTGGGGAGATTTTTAAAACAAATAATTTGTGCTTTAAAGGATTTAGATCAGTTACTCCAAAAATTCAATTCCGTGGAATGCCCCATGCCGTCAGCATGATGCTAAGTGGAACGTCATGCACAGGTCACAGCCGGTGGCCTTCTGTTAGGTGTCACCCACCAGAGATGCACAGCTCAAATACGCAGGGCATCTTCCAGGAGGGCCCGCCCGGCAGCGGGTCCCCTAGAGTTCCTTACCACGTCGCTCAAGTTCACAGGCAAGAAAATGTACTTATTGAAATAATTATTTTATTTTTGTAAAGGTTTTGTTTACTTGAGCGAGAGCAAGGGCGAGCGCGAGCCGCGCACGACAGAGGGAGGAGGAGCAGGCCCCGCCGGGATCCAGGGATCGGCCGAGCCCGAGCTGCCTGCCCCCGCCCGCGAGGCCCGGCGGCCCGAAACAGCAGCTACTTACGCTGTGTTTTACAACCTCAAAGAAAAAAACAACAACCAGTTTACAGAACAGTCAACTCCTTCAATTTTAAGTAGTATTTATGTACCTCCAGTGCCTGAAACGTCTGCTTCCTGTAACATCGAGATGACACAGATATTTCTCCCGCAGACGCAATTCCCAGAGGCCTCTGTGGTGTCAGAGCAGGGGGGGGCCCTCTGTGGTGTCAGATGCTGGGCCTTCCTGGCATCCCGGCCACACCTGCCGTCCCCGACCCCGGGCAGCGAGGGTACAGGGTGCAGGGCACGGCCGTCCCCATGGGGTCGGGGACCTCCCAGGGCATCCTGGCCACACCTGCCGTCCCTGACCCCGGGCAGCGAGGGTACAGGGTGCAGGGCACGGCTGTCCCCATGGGGTCGGGGACCTTCCCGGGCATTCCGGCCACACCTGCTGTCCCTGACCCCGGGCAGCGAGGGTGCAGTGTGCAGAGCATGGTCGTCCCCGTGGGGTCGGGGACCTCCCAGGGCATCCTGGCCACACCTGCCGTCCCCGACCCCGGGCAGCGAGGGTGCAGGGTGCAGGGCACGGCCGTCCCCGTGGGGTCGGGGACCTCCCAGGGCATCCTGGCCACACCTGCCGTCCCTGACCCCGGGCAGCGAGGGTACAGGGTGCAGGGCACGGCTGTCCCCGTGGGGTCGGGGACCTTCCCGGGCATCCCGGCCACACCTGCTGTCCCTGACCCCGGGCAGCGAGGGTGCAGTGTGCAGAGCATGGTCGTCCCTGTGGGGTCGGGGACCTCCCAGGGCATCCTGGCCACACCTGCCGTCCCCGACCCCGGGCGGCGAAGGTGCAGGGCACGGCTGTCCCCGCGGGGTTGGGAGGTCCCAAAGGGCCCCCAGGAGCGCTGAGGGTCCGGGCATCACCACTGTGGCGCCCCGACCGCAGGGCCCCGTGGGCCCCGCTTCCCTGCCCTCCACCGGGTCATTTAGGGCCAGCCCTGCTCTGAGGCCGACGAGGAAACCTGGTCACCTGGGGAGCCAGGCACGCAGGGCACACGGTGTCGCAGTCCTAAAGCTCGGCGGGGTCAGCCCTGGGGTGGGCCCGACAGCCAGCACCCTGCCACACCCTCCGGGAAGGGGGGCGCTGAAGACCCCATCCCATGGGCCTCAACAATCCTGCAGCGCCTGATTTTAATCATTATTGTTTACCTGGGTCTGTACAACCCCACTGAGCACAGGGACATTTGGGCAAAAAGAAAAAGATTAATAGATAATTTATGATTTTAATGAACTTGATTCTTTGAATTCAAGGCATGTCTTGAGGATGTTTCACAAAGACAATTGATCCTTTCCTGGCTTACTGCCCCGAAACTTCCTGCCCCCAGCCAGCAAATTGCCATGGACACACACTCCCATGCTTTCCACACTCTGGGTCTCCACGAGTTTACATTTGGGTAAAAGAAGAAAGAGCAGTGGATGTCTTCTACGCACGAAGCTTACTCACTTAAGACCCTAAATAGGCACCTCTGTAAGTGACCATACAAATCCCCACCAGAAATCTAGGGTATGCTAAACATTTTTTCTACACAAATAAAAAAAGAGTAATGCTCTAAAAATTCAGATAATATCAGCCCACGGCAAACCAAAGACTTAAGACAGGTGAACACGAATGTTTTCCCAGAGGTTGAACATCCCACAGCGAAGAAAAGCCATGCCAGGCTTTTAGTTTTTAAAAAACAGGCACCGAATCGAGAGGTAAAGAAGAAAAGTACACAATACCAAAAATAAACAGTCTGTGCGGCTGGGTAATTCAGGCAAAAGTTCTGGTTTTTCCAAGCAATGAAGCTGGATTATTTTTGCCTGAACGTTAGAAATAATCAAAAAAAGAAAGAAAGAAAGAAAGAAAGAAAGAAAGAAAGAAAGAAAGAAAGAAAGAAAGAAAGAAAGAAAGAAAGAAAAATAATCTCCCGCGTGTACTTAGTCTGTGTCAATAGTGGAGAATTCTTTTGGTTAAATATTAATAATGTGAAACTCCACTCAATCTGATTCTGTTGTACTGACCACTCAATAAAAAAGGAATAAGAGAAAGATTTTCCCCAGACCCAGTGTGTCCAAGGTAGGAGAATTCTTACTCTCGGTAATTCCCAAATAAACTTTCATTTTACATATGCCATCTGGGCACAGACGTAGAATATTTTAAGAGTTAGCACGGGGTAAACACAGCATCATTTTCTCAAATACGGATCCGCCAAACAAGTGAATTACGCGACTGTAAACATGAAAAGTGTCGAATTAAGCACCAGAGACCTCATTCGCTCCGGGGGCCTTGCCCGTGATGCAGGCGAGGAGCCCTCAGGGTCACCCCCCCACGCGCAGCTCCCCAAGCTGTCTCATACCACGCCTCCCGCCCAGGCAGCAAACGGTGACCCTGGTGACCCTGCAGCGCCAGGACTGGGCGGAGGACGCAGCACCGTCACCTGCTGCAGGCCCAGGGCAGCGCGAGAGTCACCTCAGGGCCTTTGCTCAGCCGGTTCTGTCCCCGCATACCCGACTCTCCCCCTCCTCTCCTTTCCCACGCCCAATCCTCCCCGCCCTTCAGGGCCATCTTAACACCACTTCTTCGAAGAAGTTCTTCTGCGAATCCTACAGTCTTTCTTACAATTATCACTGAATAATAATTTGTGTGATAATCACTTCGGTATTTGTTTACCGTGCGAGGCTGTGAACTCCCCGAGAATCTCCAATGTGTCTCCCTTGGTCGGTTGTGAGCTCAGCACGCGCTCAGGCACACAGTGTTGTTCAACAAATACCCACTGCGTGAGTACACGACGAATTTAAGGTTTATAATCTCAGAGGAGTACCCCCTGCCATCCATCATCATTTACGCCTCTACGACCATCAATATTTTCAGACCAGGTACTGTGCTAAGTCTCTCCCTTTGCTCTTTGGTGCTGACTCAGCATTCTGTCAGCACCAAGAACATGGAGGCCATTGCACAGGACTTTTTGCAAGTTCCCTTCTGTCCATCTTCACTCCGAGGCCTCTTTCCCATAGAGGAAGGTGTCCCCACACTTTCCCTTCCTTCTACCTCCTATAAAATTTCTTGAGCTTCAATTCTCCCTCTTTCCTTGGGCTCCTCTTTCCCAAATGTACTAAGCATCTGTTCTCCCATGTATTTGCGTAATGGCAGCCGTGACCCTCCTTCAACGAACGTGTCCTTGGCTGTATCCCTTTTGTCTGGCGTTCACTTCAGGAGCAGAAACCAGTGAATCCTTGCATCCTCTCTGGTGCCAGGCACAGATAAGTGCTCAACACATATTTAATGCAAAAAAATTTTTAAAAAAAATCCTTGTACATAGAATGATGCAAAGTAGTGCTGAACACAATATCAACTTTATAAATATCTCTTATTCTGTTTCCCATACTTGACTGCTCTCAAAGAACAGTGGATACAATATTGATAAGCATATGCAAACTTTGCCCTGTCATTATTTTCATATAAAATGGTTATTAAAGATAAATATATAAATATATTTTACTATGTATATAATATATATAATATATATAATAAATATATATAATAAATATATAAAATTTAAAAAGTAAACCTATAAAGTTTACTTCAAACTTGCACCAAAACTGACAAGATTTTGTGTGTGTGTTTTTTTTTTTATCTAATACTTCTGTTCAATTATTGAACTATTTATAAACTAGTCCCTTATGGGTAAAAGAATCTTTGTTTTCACACTACTGGAAAATGTTTCATTATAGATTTCTATTTCGAATATAACATGGAGGGAACCCCGGGTGGCTCAGTGGTTTAGAGCTGCCTTCAGCCCAGGGCGTGACCCCGGGGTCCCGGGATCGAGTCCCACGTTGGGCTCCCTGCATGGAGCCTGCTTCTCCCTCTACTTGTGTCTCTGCCTCTCTCTGTCTCACATGAATAAATAAATCTTTAAAAATAAAATTAAAAAAATAAAATAAACAAATATAACATGAAAACAAGCATTTCCCTTTTCTTCTTTTTTAACTTATATTCAATTTGCCAACATATAACACCCAGCACTCATCCCATCAAGTGCCCTCCTCAGTGCCCGTCACCCAATCCCCATCCCCTAGCCGCCTCCCCTTCTGCCGCCCTTCGTTTTTTCTCCCAGAGTTAGCAGTCTCTCATAGTTTGTCTTCCTCTCTGATTTTTCCCCACTCAGTTCCCCCCCCATCCCCTGTGGTCCCTTTCACTGTTTCTTATATTCTTTCTTATATATCAGTAAAACCATATGATAATTGTCTTTCTCTGACTGACTTACTTCACTCAGCATAATACCCTCCATGACATTTCCCTTTTCAAAATAGCTCTACTTTTTAATTACCAAGTCTTTAATAGAACTTTAATGAATTTTACCATTAAATTCTTCCTGGGTAGATTTGCCATTGATATAAACACAGTGATTGACCTTCCATTTGTTGAGGTGCCAAAAATATCAAATAGCCTATTGAAATATTGAATAGTTCATTACAATGAAAGGTATTATATACACACGTAAATGAAAGAGAGAGGAAGGGAGGGAAAGGTTTTTTCTTATAGGGTATATATGAGATGACAGATCTTACACTTTGAAAGGTACAGTCATGAAGGAGAGCGAAAATCAATTGGTTGTGAAGACAACTGTGTTTATACTGTAAAATACTGGAGAATGGGGTTATTTCCTCTGTAACTTTTTCTTTTCACCTTGAAACTTCTTAGCAGGATAAAAGGCTTTGAAACATTTGCCACTTTCCTACCACCACCTGCGTGCGACCCACCTAGGTTTCAGAAAAGGGAGGGACTATGAAGGACAAGAAATGGAAGAAGAATCAGATAGTGGGAGGGTTGCTGTACACATCTGCTCAGGGTGTGCACGAGAATTCAGGCACGAACACTAACTATATATGTTTTCAATATAGAAATATTTATTCTTAATATGAAAGAAAACCACAATGTATATATACTAGTCATCACTAGGGGGAAAAAAACAACAACAACAAAGGAGTTTATTAAACTGGCTGATTAAAATGTAATCACACTAATCCATAATCAGTGTTTTCAGATATACAGTCAAAATGAAAACAGAATCTTTTTCTAATTATCTTACAGTTTAATAAATCACTGCAGGACATAACTGTGTATATAATTATAAAGAAATGTATATAGGTTTTCTTTTCTAAACAAATGTTACAGATATTTGTAGATAACAATTTGCTTTCCTAAATTGTCATCAGTAACAATCGACTCTTTTAACAAAAGACTATTAATAAGTCCAACCTTTTCTTAACCCGAGGTATGAACTGTTACATCCTAAAGCAGAAACAGCTTTATCTTAGTAAACTGCGTCCAAGCTAAACAGATGATGAAACTTATTGGAAGACTTTTGACAAAAGCTTTTTGTGGTTGTTAGCTAAATTATTACACCACTCTTTTCACTCCAAATCCAGAACTTCCATGGGTTTAAGTGAAACTTAATTATTCTCAAATTCCATTTTTGCATGGCTGCGAATACTTCTAATAACATATATTAGAATCCTGGTATTTTTAATTTTCAGGTATTTTCTGCTCACAAACTTGCTGAAATGTTGGTTTTAGACATACTGTATATTTTCCAACCATTTCATCAATTCCATGTTCAAAAGCTATCTGCAATTATTTCTCTGCGCTTGTCTTGCCTCCACCCAGACTCAAACTACCACCACTGCCTATGAAATAATGCAGTTGCTTCCTAAGTAGTGTCCTGTGTTTGCCCATCCCTCCATTCTTTCTGTCCTGCTTTCCTTTAATCCCTTCATTTAGTTAATAGACTCACTTACCCAACATATACTGATTGCCTGTTGGGTGCCAAGCACCAGGCTAGGTACCTGGGATACACTGGCGGGAAACCAGCCAACCAATCAACCTGTCCTTGCAGAGTTCTCGTTTTAGCAAGGAGAGGCAGAAAGTAAGCAAGGAAGACAACAAAGAAGTCAGTCATACAGGATGTAAGAAGGGGGCAGGTGCCCTTGAAAAAAGTATTACAGTAGAATAAGGCGGACGACTGAGCAGATGCAGTTTCTTTTTTTAATTGATATGTCATTTTTTTATTTTTATAAATTGATTTTTTATTGGGGTTCAATTTGCCAACATATAGAATAACACCCAGTGCTCATCCCGTCAAGTGCCCATCTCAGTGCCCGTCACCCCCCGCCCACCTCCCCTTTCACCCCGCTTAGTTCCTTTCCCAGATTTAGGAGTCTTTCATGTTCTGTCTCCTTTTCCAATATTTCCCACTCATTTTTTTCTCCTCAGATGCAGTTTTATACTGGATGCTCCAGGGCGGCCTTGCTGAGAACATGCTGTTGAAAACCTTGAAGGAGATAAGTGAGCGAGACTGTAGACACCTGAGGGGAAGGCAAAGCCCCTAAGACAGGATCGTGCCAGGGGGCTCTGAGGAACAGAAAGGAGGCCAGCAAGGCTGAGGCAGAGAGAGAACAAAGAAGAATAGTCGGAAAGGAGGATAGAGGCTCCCTGGGGGGCAGAGTCCATTAGGAGTCCAGCTCTTGGTTTCAGCTCACGTCACGATCTCAGGGTCATGAGACTGAGCCCTGCCTCTGGGGCCTTGCTGAGTGCGGAGTCGGCTTGGAAGTCTCTCTCTCTCTCCCTCTTCCCCCCATTCTCTACTCTCTGTTCGCTAAAATAAATAAATAAACCTTTTTATTATTTTTTATTTTTTTTAAAGATTTAATTTATTTATTCATGAGAGACACAGAGAGAGAGGCAGAAACACAGGCAGAGGGAGAAGCAGGCTCCATGCACCGGGAGCCCGAAGTGGGACTCGATCCCGGGACTCCAGGATCACGCCCTGGGCCGAAGGCAGGCGCTTAACCGCTGAGCCACCCGGGAATCCCCAAATAAACCTTTTTAAAAATGAGGATGGAAAGACAAAAATGGCCTATTCTCACCTACTCTACAAACTTCCAGCCGCTACCAATTTAATTTCTTTCTTTTAAAAAATATCTAATATTATAGAATAATGCATAAATGCAGTTTAAAACTTCAAGTACTAAGACTGAGAAACAGTCCTCCCTTACCTCACTCCACCTCTCTCAGACGGTCTCCTTGAGGCCACAATTCTCCACTCTTACAGCTATCTCTTCTGTAATTTAACTTCATAATTTTAAGTGATAGTTTCACTGTGATTTCTTGTCTTATGAATTTTAAATATTATATATTGCCTTTTTGTTTTGATGATGTGTTTATCTTCCAACTGAAATAGCCCCCTCTCTCCTCTCCAAACTGGCACTATGGAGATCATCTTTTAGAAACATTCAACATTATGACAGTAAATCCTGATGACTACCAAGGGGAGTCATCCTTAAGTGTATGATTATACCTTCTAATCAACGGTTTCTTTTCCTTGCTGTTAGTTAATGCCTTTAAAACTTTTTTTTCATTTTCCCAGCACCAAATGCTAATTTCCCTCGATGTAAATAAAATCTCTCCAGATCTCTAAATCATCTATAGATTTCAATATTGTCTGATGTGATCAATGAAGTAGGTAATATAGTCTTTTTATTTTTTATTTTTCCCTTGAAATCCTTCTGTTCCAATTGGTGGCACCATAGACTGGTGCCTGGCTGGTATCCTCAGGTTTTCCTTCCTTCTGATCACTGTTTCACTGGTTATAACCCTGGTTTCCTGAATTTCAGGCATCTTCTTTATTGATTTATTCCTTTGTTTTTGGTGGAGTGCTGAAGCACATCCTCCAACAGCTTCCAAGAAAAAAAAAATGCGTAGGATAAAAGTTTTAAGATTGTCAGTTTCTTGCAGAAATCTCAGGTCTTTCTGGGTGATCTAGTCCCATATTTACAAGGTTTTGTTGTAGCCTGAAGTGGGAAAGTGAGGAGAGGCATCCGTTACAATAAGTGTGGTACCAGGAATTGCCCTGTCCCTCGTCCAGGACTGTCCTCACAAAGGCTAGAGAGCAATGGGAAGGATGCAGGGTGATAACTGACTGCAGTAGGAGCTGTTCTCCTTGGGTGCCCTGGGTGGGTGGGGGCTGCCTCCAGCTGTTGGTTTTCTATAGAATGTGGGACGACTTAGGCACCTTTGTTTCCACCCAACGACAAATACCAGCGATTCCACAGCAGGAGGAAATGTCTTTCTCAGCATCTTCTTGCAGAATTAAATTACGTATAGTGTCTCTGGTGAAATCAGCATGAAAAGTATATACTAAGGCTCAAACCAGTAAAAGAGCAACTGTTTTAAAGGTAGATAAATCTATATAAATAGAGTTCACATCAAAAATCTTTAAACAGACTGAATAACTTAATAGGTAGCAAAAAATGAAATTATTTTCAATCTATCAAAGTCAAGCTAAGTACCAACCCATAGTTCTTAGGTACATTAAAAACTGAAATATTATAGATATATAATGTAGTTATTTTTCTAGTAGTTGAACAAAATTGCGTTAAAGCAGTACCGATGTGAAAGTTGTTTCCTATCCAGAGTCAAGTTCTCATTATCTTCAGACACCAAACCATACGTTCTAGAGATTACAAAATGATTCCTTCCAATTCTAGAGACTCTGGAAGCTACAAACTCTGGAAAGCTATCCTTTCAAACTTACAGGACAAAGTTATCTATCTTCTGATTATTATGCCATTAAAATTTCATTAGTAAAGAATTAAAACACATTTCCTGCTTCACAGGAACACAGAGTGAAAATTATTTATTGTGTTAAAATGGATAAACAAACTGTTAAAGCCTAAAACAATTATTGTATTACTTATGGTTATCTAAGAACATCACGAGAGCACGAAAGCAGCACATGAAGAAAGATATAGATAGGAGGGCCTGGCTGGCTCAGTCTGAAGAGCATTTGACTTTCAATCTTGGGGCCGTGAGTTCAAGCCTTACCTTCGGTGTAGAGATTACTCAAATAAAACTTAAGAAAGAAAGAGAAAGAGAAAGGAAGAGAAAGAAACAAAGAAAATATTTTGTTCTCTAAATATCAGTTGAAAAAATGGATGAGTAAATGAATAATAAGGTAAGAAGAAGAAATTAAACTCAAGATTTTGCTGAAAGTTATTAATCTGAGATATATTAACTGTGCTCTAGTCTTTAAGTCATAAAAAAACAGTAGGTGTATGGCCCTTAAGAGTTTGAAGGAAAAAGGTAAAAACAGAAATTCAAGTGAAAGACCTCCTTTGACTACAAATTACTTTTTCTCTATTATTCTGTTAAGCGAGGACACCTCGAGGCCTTCACTGATAGATCTCCAAATGCTTCTCGTGTGTTGGGCATGTGTTTAGAAGAGGGTGTGTGGATCTCCCACTTCCTCCCTGAGTAGGGAAAAGGGGTTTGGAGAGACAAGGGAGGGTGAGCCATTCCTCAGGCATCCACCCAAAAGGTTGACTGCCAGTTGAAGGCAGCCCCGAAGGAAGAGAGTGGGATCATGGGTGGTGAATACTGAGATGGGGGAAGAGGACAACCTGAAACCAGGCCTCCCATACTAAGGATGTGTGCGGGCTCTACTCAGCCTCCTGCAAAGAAAGCGAAGGAACGCAGCCAACACATGCCCCACGAGAGTCAAGCCTTTGGGCCCCACCCATGGGAGGCATTAGCCAGAGAATAAGCAACTACTAACAAGGAGAGGATTACTAGAATAATCCTTTCTTTTTCCTCCTCTGTGATTCTCAGATTAAAGGAGTATTTAAGAGGGAGGATGGGAAAGGCGCCAAAGGGTGGATTAAATCTCTCTTTATACTTCAAACTCCTCAGGTCTGAGCTAAGGAATGGGTAAAAGATGAGGCTTGAATTGAGTTTGAAGCTGTTTTTTTTAAACAGAACTGGACTTTTAAAAAACCAAAAGTGACCAGAAAATTGTGGAACCTGCCCAGGATGTCATTATTTGATGGGAAAGTGAAATTCAACCTAGCTTAGCTGGACATAATGACGTGATCAAAAATAAACATGCTTATGCTTCTATTCCACGGAATTGATACTCAAGTGTCACAATTTTACTCAGAAATGAGCAACAGAACCTTCGTTTTCCTCCAACTTGTCTTAAAATCTGGTAATCTCTGACGACTCAAAACAGAAATCACTGCTTCCACAATAGGAAAAGTCTGTCATGACCATTTTCTTATGGTTAAAAAATATGAATATGATGACAACTTTTAAAGTAAACAATATTGCAAATGATAAAGTGACAACTAGAGAATTCCTAGCAAACTCATGCTTGCCAGAAAAAAGAATATGTATGCATTTTTATTAGGTTAATAAATCCAGTTTTTTAAAATAAATCCAGTTTAAAAATTACCATTCAATATATTCTAGGATAGTTCACCACAAAGAACAGTTGCCCAGCCTTAATTAAGTGACGCTATCATGACTGGATTGCGCTCGTAGCAGGACGTACAGCAGCGCTGTTCTGCTGGGGCAGGGCTGGACGGTCTTGCTCTCCTCCATATCTCAGCACTGAGCCCGCTGCCTGACACGGGACAGTGGCCCTATATGGAATGAACGCTTCGAGCATTGAGAACAAGGAATCAATAGTGACAGGGAATAAAGGGGAAAGGAGAAAAAATGAGTGGGAAATATCAGAGAGGGAGACAGAACATGAGAGACTCCTGACTCTGGGAAACGAACTGGGGGTGGTGGAAGGGGAGGTGGGCGGGGGCGTGGGGGTGAATGGGTGGCGGGCACTGAGGGGGGCCCTTGATGGAATGAGCACTGGGTGATATGCTATATGTTGGCAAATTGAACATCAATAAAAAATAAATTTATAAAAAAATAAATAAAATAAATACATATTTAATGCAATGCCTATCAAAAAAAAAAAAAGAAAAGAAAAGAAAAGAAAAGAAAAGAAAAACAAGGAATCCGTGGAAAGCACCTCTGGTTTTTCTTTCTCCTACATTAATCTGTAAATCTGATTTTTCTACCTGGTTATGGAATTTAGGAGAAATACAGAAAGCAATATTCTAAGGTTTTTGCCTCACTGTAGGCATACAAGAAGGATATTACAAACAAATCTCTATAAACGAATAAAATAAAGAAATGAATAAGAACCTTTTTCATAACACTGGATTAGGAAAGGTGAAAGAAAATTTGGGATGACAAATGAGAGGGACAAAAGAATCTCTCATGCTCCGATGTGCATTTCTGGAATAATTCCTACAACCATTTCAGTAAACAAAATCAAAGGCCAAGTAATCAATATTTTCTAAAAACACTCTTCCTGCAATGAAACTTTGAAAGACTAATTATTAACAAATTCTGGTTTCATTTGTGAACTATTTCCTTCAACACATTTTAGAATATACTAACCCAAACATTTTTTCGGTAATGATATAATTCCATAACATTCACTGAATCTTTAAAAAACGGTCTATGTTTTCTAGTATATCTCAGAACAAACGCACGGAAGAGATTTTAAGGGCTCGTTGCTCTGTTTCCCCAATTGCCAACCACTTTAACAAAGTACATCTCTCTTTGCAATAATATTTACCTAAATTTAGCTATTATGACATTGCTCAGGAACTTTACATTACATTGCCTCATCCCTATTTTTAGTTTTGCTTTCTCGTTTCGAGTAGGTTGTGAACATGAAAATGAGATTACTGGCACGCATAATGCGTTTGGCTGAGTTATGGAAGGAACTTCTTAAAATATTGTTCTGTTACTACTTTCATTCTTAAGAAAGAGACAGTACTCAGAAGCTAAGGGCATTCATGGTGGTAAATATTAGAGAACGGGGTACATACTCAAGATCCTCCCTTTCCTTTGGGCTCAGACACTTTAATCCAAACTCTCCTATTTACTAGCTACATGATACTGGGCAAGTTACTTGAGCTCTCTATACTTCATTTGTAAAATGGATACAACAAAGCTTTTGGTTTGTTGTCACAGCAAAGTCACACAAAAAGGAAAACCACTGGGCAGCCCGGGTGGCTCCACGGTTTAGCGCCACCATCGGCCCAGGGCCTGATCCTGGAGACCCGAGATCGAGTCTCTCGTTGGGCTCCCTGCATGGAGCCTGCTCCTCCCTCTGCCTGTGTCTCTGCCTCTCTCTCTCTCTCTGTGTCTCTCATGAATAAATAAATGAAATCTTAAAAAAAAAAAAATGAAAACCACATAGTAGTGTGTGACATGAGGGTCATATATAAGAGAACAGTGGTCATCGTGCTTTAGCATTAGACCTTACAGGTAGTGATCTCATCATCTTCATTTGTACACCAAATACTGATTGTGGCCCACCCAAAAGTACATACACCCCACTTCGGGCTCTGGGCTTATGCACACATCCCCATGCCAATGTGTCAAGGCTACTTGTTTTCCTCCACACACAGATACAGATACTCCCAACATCTCTGACCACTCAAGACCGTCCCTATGCCCTGTGGTGAGTCAGGCTCTGGCACCAAGGCGTTCACAGACCAGAACGGGCAGAGAAACTATGGTTACTATATAGTGGGATCCAGGCAACCGGAGGTACCAGGGCAATGCGACTTCACAGAAGAGGGAGCGACCCTCTTCGGGTGGCGAGAGAGGAGTCAGAGATCCGCGATGTCCGCATTCCGTGGTGAGGATGAGGGGCCTCTCCCGGGTTGTCCTGGTCTTCTGAGCTCCCAGGGCTTTGACCCCGTTCATATTTATGACTGTGTCTGTGGATCCTATTTCAGGTCACCCTTCTCCACGGTCATGTTTCCTACTTCCTTCCAGCTCCTAAACCTGACCTCTGCGCTCTATAAACCATATACGGATTCTTGACACTTGCATCTCAGGTTTCAACGTTTGTTCTTGCGTCCTGCTCCCCCTCAGTGCACTCAGCATCCTGCCTCGGTGTTATCTCGACTGACACTGTGGTCACGAGAGTATCCACTGACTGGGCTAGAATTTTCTTCAGAAGATGGATCTGGGTCTGTGGCAGGATCAGTGCAGGCCCCGGTGTTTACCCACAGAAAACATCGTTGTCCTGCTGTCACACAACTAGGTCCTGAGGCACAAATGATCGTTCTAGAATCTGCTTGCTCTTTAAGAACTCTCTATGGTCCCAGGTTCCCAGTGTGGTCCTCAACCGTAGAAGGCAGCCTTGGACTCCATGCAACACTACTTCGGGGGATCTGTCAAGCTCCCATTGAAAGCTGCTCCACATCCCGCACTTGGCCAGCAGAGCTTCACAGCCTTCCAGCCAGATCTGGTTCTTGCCTGGGCCAAGGCCCGGGCCTCCCTTGTCCCAAGTCAACAGACACCTCCGTCTCCTAGCCTCAGCCCTGACTCCCAAGAGCTCCAGAATCCAAGCTCTCTCAGCAGGGAGAGAGTCTGAAAGAAGACTGGGTGACGGGCACTGAGGGGGGCACTTGATGGGATGAGCCCTGGGTGTTATTCTATATGCTGGCAAGTTGAACATCAATAAAAAATAAATTTATATTAAAAAAAAAGAAAGTAGATCAAGTTTCTAAATGATCGTTCCATTCAAACAAACTCTGAGCTTTTAGTAACTTGGAAAATAAAACTTCTGATAACATAAATGTGAACTTGTACAGATATAGCAGGATTGATCATCTCCACATTCAGTGTTACATGTAAACTACTGAGGCTATACGAGAGCGAGGGAGAGGCAACCTTCTTGGGTCCCCTTCCTCCTCGGGAGCTTGGTACTACTGGCTCAATAAAATTTGTTTGGCTGCCCACCAAAAGGAGAAAAGAAAAAAAAAGAAAAGAAAAGAAAAAGCGAGAAGCGAGGAAGATGCATAAAATGCACTTGAGAGATGTGGAAGTCATTTACGAATCTGTTTCTAAGCATTAGACCTTAGAGACATTCTGAGTCATGACTGAAAATAAATGTAATCAATTTGAACTGGGCTGTGAATTGCTATGTCTAATAGGATTTCCAGAGAACAGCAAGAAAAATGGACACATTCTCATGACCGCTGTTTCAGTCCAATGGAAGCCAACAGACTGAAGGGCCTCTGAGGCTAGGAAATGTCTAATACCCTGGAACTGGACTCTTGGTAGATGATATCATATGAAATACTTTCCTCGGTAGCTTATTCCTAGGGGCGCATCCACCTTGTTCCAATGTATAAATCCACTAGTGGCACTTCTTGGAAAGACGTCTCAATTTATTAAAAAAAAAAATTCAAAAATATCCCTTCATCTACCCAAAGCAAGTGTAGTGGTACAATTGAACTTGCCACTATTCTTGCAGGGGGGGAAACATTATTCAAAAAAACAAAAACAAAAACACCCAAACAGTAAAGGTTGACAGCGAGCTACAGTTTCTCATGCCTTAGAAATTACTATTTGAATATAACAGAGATGCTACGTATCGTAGGTGTGGTGTAATCCCGCAAAACAGCAGATTAAACGGCTTCCAAGAAATCCCTTTAATAGCAGAGACACATTCTGAAATGTGTGGAACGAGGTCACGTTGGGATTGCAGGAGACTTCCATGTCCTGCTTCTCTTCTTCGGTCCCGTGACCCCCCACGCGAGAGCACGAGGAAATCCACCCAGCACTTCCGTGGTCAGCAGAGGTGGGCCCTGAAGGGAGTTCAGTGGGTGGGCTGGAATCTGCGAGAGGCGCACATGTCCCCGGGCGTCCCTGAATGCTTCGGTCATTGTTTCAGTGCCAACCGTACACATTTTCAGGCATTACTTTCTGCTACTACAGCTAATTAAATATATTACCAATAGATATTACTTTACTACTAATGGGGGAAAAAAATCTCCTCCTGTCCCCGCTCTTCCTCTTTTTTTTTCCCCCTTGAACTAGGTCAACCAAGGGGTCCATACGGCATCACGGGGTGTTAGGGAAAATGACAACTGTTGAAAACCAGAGTGGAATGACTGACCGAGCCACGCGCGCAGGAAAGGGCTAACTGCCTCTGTGTTTCTGGCCAATACGGTCACTGAGTGTCGCGTATCACTTGCTCTTTTCACCCAGAGAGCGGACACCCTCACTGCACGTCGCACGGGGAAAGACGTGTGCCCAGTTCTAGGGGCAGGGCTGCGAGAGACCCGCGGGAAGGTGACCCGGGCCCCCTCCCAGGGAGGAAAGGGACGGGGCCTCGTGGCTAGCTACAGGGAGGGGTCTTGGTGACATGTGGGCGTTAGGACAGGCCGCGGCAGACACAGCAGACTGGCCCGCCAGACGCCGCCGGGCTCCAGGCTCTGGGAGGGACAACAGTGACCGACGTCCTTACTTCTGAAGGCACCGCGGTAGCAGCGAGCCTGAAACCAAAAGCATCGATGTAAAAAAAGCTCAAGATTCTGTTGTTGTTGTTAATGTGCTCCATTTTCCCCCAAAGAACTTAGTGCTTTGCACTGCGTAGGCTGCCAGACGGAAGGCCGCGAGACAGAAGGCCGCCAGACGGAAGGCCGCAGCCCCTGCTGCTGCTGTGAATAAAGCCACGCTCACCGAGCGACACGGGGGTTCCAGGCGGAGGCTTTGCGATCAGCAGCCCTGGGTTCGGATTCTAGGTCTGCCACCCTCCAGTTATGCGAAAGCTAGAGATGAAGATGGAGAGCGGCCATCACGTCTACCGTAGCAGCGTGAATTAGATGAGGAACTACCTATAAAGCGTTGGCGACCATGTGGATCTCAAAAAATGGTAATTATTAGTAATGCAAATGTTAAGCTAGTGTCTCTCTTCACATAGGCTGTGCTGGTTATTAAATAAATCCCTTGTCAATTTAGAGATGAAGACAAATGACCAACGGGGAAAAGCAGACTGGCTTCCCGGGCTCGGCGCAACGGAGGACGCTGCACCCGAGAGCTCGCTGCCTCAGTCCCTCAAACGCATCTGCTTTGAGCTTAGGCCAGTGACTCAGTCATCGATGCTCAAGTGCTTCTCCCTTAAGATGTACGGAGGGCCTGCGCTCGCTTCGGCAGCACACGTGCTGAATTAGAAAGGAGGTCCTTTCTAATTTTGGCCATTCACAATGGATTTCAGCAATCAGATAATGAGTGAAGAAATATGCAACCGAGCAGTCAGGGCAAAAAAATACGCAATTTCACGAGGACAAGAGGGGCAAGTGACTAATCAGGACTTGACGAGACGCTTAGCAAGAAGGACCCCGAGAAGGTGGAGCAAGAATGGACACCGGCCTTCAAGCGCAGCCTGAAGAGCCACGTATCCGGGGAGGGCAGGAGAAGAAGAATGCATCCAGGACCAAGAAAGCTGCTAAGCTAAACTTTTTTTTTTTTTTTTTTTTTTTTTTTTTTTTTTTTGCGTGGGTGTCTGATAGGCCCAGTTTTAGAAATTATTTTTTTGAATGTTTTGGTGTCCAAACTCTAGGCTGACGATTCCTTATATATCCTGTCCTCACAAGGCCAAACTGAGCCCTCATGAAGACTCTTGAATGATCTTTTAAGACAAAGGGATCTTTATTCCTGACATTAATCACGTGCAACACCAGAGGATTCATAAAAGCATAGCACGGAATATAATACAACTTTGTACACTAAGCCTTCACCACAACGTGCAATATATAAAAATCTCTCCTCTCTTCCTATAGTTCACGTTACTTAAAATACTATTTTTTCATATCTCTCTTAATAAATATCAAAAAAAGGGGATCCCTGGGTGGCTCAGCGGTTTAGCACCTGCCTTTGGCCCAGGGCACGATACTGGAGTCCCAGGATCGAGTCCCATGTCGGGCTCCCTACATGGAGCCTGCTTCTCCCTCCTCCTGTGTCTCTGCCTCTCTCTCTCTCTCTCTCCTCTATCATAAATAAATAAATAAATAAATAAATAAATAAATAAATAAATCTTAAAAAAAATAAAATAAATATCAAAAAAAAAAAAAGAAAAGAAAGAAGAAGGAGCATCGCTATTTTGGGGGCAAATGGTCTGCAAGAATTCTAATCAGTTTATGGAATCACTCCCGCCCAACACGGCCAACTCCTAGCTGTCCCCATTTTCTTACACTAGAATTCCAATACCTGTCCCCCCAAAATACATAGCTACCATCACCCCACACCCGCAGAACCTGAATCGAGGCAAAAACAAGACTAGACGGGAACAGCAAGGTCTTGTTTATTTTTCTCATTAGGGTCACAGCCAGACTTGTTTTGGGCCAATGCCTGTTTCTATGGGACCTAAAACCAAGGGTACATCCTCTGTTTTCAGAGAGAAATAACATATCTTTTCTAAGCATCTGGATCTCAAAATAGCTAACGATATTTAAGTAAAAGAGATAATCGATTTATGCAAATAAAAGCCTTCAGAGAGTATATTTCACTTCTGTCCTCCACACTCTAGGAGAGAGGTATTATTTTTTAAATTAGGGTGATACTTTCATAAAGAGTCAGCTGTCATGACATTTAGGCTATTTTTCACTTTTAAAGTCTATTCGCTTATGGAATGATAAATTCCAAAATTATTCTAAAAGCTAAATAACAAAAACAATGAACATAAACAAATAGAATATGTCAAAACCCAAAGATATGAGGGGAAATCTGATGTTTATACATGTTTAACACAAAGACTTTTAGTAATTTATTAGTAAAAGAACAAACTTTATGGGATAAAGAGCAAAATATTTGTACAAAAGACAATTCACAAAATAAATAATAAATACAAACGTGTTTAACCTTATTATTCATCAATCAATAGATGTCAACTAAATGCAAACTAAAACAAGAATAGGGTTTTTTTTTTGTCTTTCTTTTCTTTCTGGCTATCTTTCTTTTCTTTGCTGTTTTTTTGTTTTTTGTTTTTTTGTTTTTTGCCTCTAATATCTAACCACTAAGGGACTCTCTCATCCACTACTGATGGGAGCATCAACTGCTACCTGCTTTCCAAAGGGTACTTCCTGGGGCAACTGGGTGGTTCAGCGGCTGAGCACCTGCCTTTGGCCCAGGTCATAATCCTGGGGTCCCGGGATCGAGTCCCGCATTGGGCTCCCTGCATGGAGCCTGCTTCTCCCTCTGCCTGTGTCTCTGCCTCTATCTCTGGGTCTCATGAATAAGTAACATCTAAACAACAACAACAAAGGGTACTTTGACAGCGCGCACCAACAGCGTTAGACTTACGCATACCTTTGTGGTAGAGCTTTTCTTCCAACAATTTCCCCTAAAATGGTATTTAGACAGTAGGTACTAGGACTTGGATTCAGAAGTCAGATAGTCCCGGATATGAATTTCATGTTAATCAACCATTTATTAGGGCTCTGAATGTGACCAGGCCTTTCAACACCTTGTTTCCCTTCCACGCATCCGACACAAGACTTCCTTTCTCAACTTCCTCAGTCTTCTCTCTGAAGGAGGATGAAGAAGGGGGGGGGGGCTGCCTAAGAAGAACAGTATGACGGTCGGCTGAGAAGACGTATGTAAACTATTACCCGACGCTCGGGCACCTGATACCGTTCCGATAATCCTGCTCCTCATCCAGAAGTTAGCATCAGAGGGCGCGGGTGTGGGGTGATGAGGATGCTCCAGCCGGTCGGAGCGCAGTCTCATGAACTACTATTCCGACAGTGACCTCCAGTTACCCCCAACAACCATCCCCCCTTCTCCGACAGGAGCAAAATGTTTAGCTGGGCAGCCGGCTGTCTAAAGAAACCTGAAGTTTTCAGGTCTTGGGACGCTCGGGGAGCTCAGCGGTTGAGCGTCTGCCTCCGGCTCAGGCTGTGACCCCGGGGTCCTGGGATAGAGTCCCACATCTGGCTCCCTGCAGGGAGCCTGCTTCTCCCTCTTCCCGTGTCTCTGCCTCTCTCTCTCTGTGTCTCTCATGAATAAGTAAATAAAATAAAATAAAATAAAATAAAATAATTTTTTTTTAAAGTGCATGCTTTTCTCCTCCCCTCCCTGTGCGCGTGGCATGTGCGTGTACGTACATAGAAGAATGTCAGGAAAGAGCTAAAGCAAAATGTTAAGAACGTCTATCACTGATGAAGCTCTGCGGGATACTTGTTTATCTGTATTCAGGCAATTTCTGAATATCTGCAATGATAATTTCATAATCATGAAATAGATTTTTCTAAAAACCAGGAAATTCACTACCGTGCAGAAAGTATTATACACCGTGGAAAGGCTAGTGCATTTTTAAAGTTTTACATTGTTATTATCATCTTTATTTTGGGCCAATCCCAAGGGCCTTATCAGAAAGACTGGATTATTTTCTTGAGTCACTGCATGAAATTCATACATACACACGTACACGTACACACATGCTCGTGTGCCCATACACAGATCCAGACCCAGACATGATGGGAAATGCCCGCCGAACTCGAAGATCCATCAGACATTATGACTTTGCCTCTCAAACGGTGAAATGGTCGGGCGCCTGACGGGATGAGCCCTGGATGGTATACTCTATGTTGGAAAACTGAATTTAAATAAAATATATATTTTTTAATTTAAATAGAATATTAAAAAATTGAAGAAACAAATGGTGAAATAGAAAAGCCAAATTGAATACTCGTGAGATGATCATGTTAACATTATAGCTGCAAGTACATGATTTTTGGCGTATTTAATTATCTTGACAACGGAAGAGAGGATACCTTCCGTCGGTGCAAGGTCTCGGTCGATCCAATGCCTGTGCCCCCTCCTTTTACTGCAGACGTTACATTCTGAAGAGACCAGGGTGCTGCTGTACCCCCTCAGCCCTGCCTTCTTTTCCAGCCATCGGATACGCCCGTTCTGGCCGAAAAGAAGGGGCCCTTCGGGGAATTTTTTATGGATTTCTCAGTGACAGTAAGAGCTTCAAGATTTAAAAAACATACATTCTGTAAGAAAAAGGTCACAATCAAGTAATTTTACACCCATCCTGGTTACCTTTCATACGCGAAGAAAAAAAAAAAGGCTTCAGCATACAGAAAGCAAGTCACCTACGTCTCCTTTGAACGGGGACGTCACGGAGGAGTCCAACCAAGAATGATAAAATTACAGTAGGAAACAACAAAACTGTAGGCTCCGCGGCTCTGAATGTAATCCAGATACGTCTTCTTCAGCTGCTTGCTGAACCAATCACGAATGCCCCAAAGGAAAGGTAAAAAATCCTAACTTAATAACAATGTTCTGTGTTTAGTTATTTTTTAGTTTTAGTCTTTAAATATTTTTATTCATTTATTTGACAGAGAGAGAGCGGGAGCGAGCGCACAGGCAGGGGGAGCGGTGGAGGCAGAGGGACAAGCAGGCTCCCTGCCGGGACTCGATCCCAGGACCCGGGGTCGCACCCTGAACCAGAGGCAGACGCTCAGCCACGGGGCCCCCCGGGCGCCCCAACGTTCTGTGTTTCGATAACGAGCCTGTCTTATGCCACTGGGTGCCAGGACCACGGCGGCGGCGGAGGCTGGTGGGCATCGGCACCCATGTCTGCTGGCAGTGAGGGAGTCCCAGGAAGGGTCCCCCTCTTGTCCATCAGAGGAGGCATCTTCAGCGATGCGACTGGTTAAAACGAAAGAATATAAAACAGCCCGGGAGGAGCCGACGGCGAAGCCTACACAGGACGGAAGGCAGGGACCAGAGGGTGCGTGTAATCGGGAGCCACGTGGGACACGCGGACGCAGCGACAGGGAAAGACGTTCAAAGAGAAACACAGGGGATCCCTGGGGGGCTCAGGGCTGAGCATCTGCCTTGGGCCCAGGCTGTGACCCTGAGGTTCCGGGATCGAGTCCCATGTCGGGCTCCCTGCGTGGAGCCTGCTTCTCCCTCTGCCTGTGTCTCTCTCTCTGTGTATCTCTCATGAATAAATCAATAAAATTTTAAAAATAAATAAATAAATAAGTAAGTAAGTAAGTAAATAAATAAATAGAGAAACCCACTCGGGGCTGGAGTGGAAGCAGGCTACATGCTGTCCTTCAGGGTTGTTCAACAGAGGGACTCAGGGACCGCCGAGGCACCCAAGCTCCGAGCCGGAAGGCGGCCTGTGTCGGTCACTTATCATCCCTGAGCCCTTACGGCAGGCGCTGCACGGGCCCGGCGCTCACGAGTGGGGAGCCCAGGGAGCACGGGGCTCAGCCGGGCGGCTCTGAGCATGCAGAGGGCGCGGACACCGGCAGGCGGAGGGCATTGCATAGGCTGGGTTGGGAGTGGGCCCGGAGGCCAACCGGGGGGACACAGACGCGTGGGCCAGAGGCCTCAGCCTGGCGACGCTGCCACAGGAGGCCAGGGGGCCGTACGGGAGCGGGGCGGCCACTGAGAACTGCAGAGACTGGGGATCCGGCCCTACCGGGACGTGGTGGTACCATGGCTTCCCCTGCATGTGACCAAGCCGCCCTGGCCAACGTGGGAGGTGACGTGGGGACAGCCGATGAGCGCTGGCTCAGCAGCCCCAGCAGGAGGCGACCCAGGGGCGACCACACTAAGGCCGTTGGGGCCCCGGGCAGAGGCTGGGAGAGCGGGCCGGGCCCCAGGGGACCCCAACGGTCAGCCCGGCAGCTAGAAAAGTGAAGACGTCAGTCACTGTGCTCCAGATGACAGTGGAGGTTAGGACTGGGGGGGAGGCTCCGGCTGGGGGCTTGGAGCTGGGGACCGCCAGCACCGGGAGCAGCGCAGAGCAACCAGGGCAGGTCCCCAGCACTGTGCCCCAGCTCTCCCGACACGACTCGACACGACCCAGGAGGTGAGAAGGGAGCAGCACGGGGAGGCCGGGGTGCGGGGTCCGGGAGCCAGCGGACAGAGCAGCACCCAGGACACAGAGTGGGAGCCGCCGGAGCTGCTGGCAGGGGACCGAATGGCACCCCGAGCATCCGGGCGGGATGTGGCCGTGTAGACGGTACTGGGGAGACCGAGGAGGGCGGAGGTCTGAGCGGGAACACACGGTCCTGAGTAGAGCGGGGCCAGGAGAAGGGGCGGGGGGCGAGGGCTCCCCGGGGCTCAGCCGCAAGCACAGCGGAGGAGCTGGGGCACCAGCTCAGAGGATTGGTTTTTTTTTAAATTTTATTTCTTTATTTGAGAGAGAGAGAGAGAGAGAGAGACCCAGACAGAGGGGGAAGCACGCTCCCTGCGGGGACCCCGACATGGGACTCGATCCCGGGACCCCCGGGTCACGGCCTGGGCCGGAGGCAGACGCTCACCCGCTGAGCCACCCAAGGGCCCAGAGGAAGAATTTTTTTTTTTTTTTTTTGGCAAAAGTAACAGTCTGTTAAAAACCCCCGCTGTCTTGACATTTCCCGATGAATCTGTATTGTCACGTGATAAGCTAATGACTTGAAAGAAAACACCAACACTGATTACGAATGGACGCGACGGGAAGAAAGCAAAAGAGAAGATGCCGTTGGACCCCTGGGAGTCACCTGCGGAGCCGCCGTCCTCCCACCCACACCCGGGAACGCGGCTTGCACGGGCGCCGTGGCCCCGGGGACGCCCGCAGGCAGAGCAGCTCTCCCGGGAACGCAGCCACATGCAGGTGGGCGACTGACCGCTGCCCAGGCACCGGGGCCTCAGGCTTCCCGCGCCGACCGCGACCTCCTTCTCGATCGTGCCACTATCAAGCCGTGCAAACAGCAGGAGGTGGACACCGGGTCCCTTGGGCCTTAGGGTCGCACCCCGTCCTCGCCGGGCCGCGGTGTGCAGAACTGCGGGGACTTAATTCATTCCCTACACGATTGCGTCGCAGAATCCGACCTTCCCACAGCAAGGCCCACGGGAACCGTCCCCTGTCCCCCGCTCGGGCTTCCACGACCTGGTGCACCCTCCACCGGCGGTGTCGCATGTCCCCACAAACGCGGTCTCTCCAGCGTCTTCTGATCCAGCGCCTGAGCGTCTGGGTCCTTCTCTGCAGCTGTGCCGTTTCCCCCCGGTTCTGGGTTCCCCCGACTCTCCCGATCCCATTTCTGTGCTGGACGGATTAACAGTTGGAAGCGGTTTCGGGCCCCAGCCGCTGCTCCCTGTCCCCGCCACACACAGAATGACGGCGTCCCGCAGGCCCGTGTCCCGCCTGCGGCCTCCCTGTCATCGCCCGACCTGGGCAGCTGCACAAGTCCGCGTGAACGATGTCTACTTGCCCACGAGCCTCACGGATGGGTGACGCCGGTTGACCAGGGCCTTGGCGTCGAGGGCACCTCGGAGGCCCCCGTGCCGGCAGCACAGACCCGTTCCCTCGTCCTGTCCCCCCAGGGACACTCCACTGGGACCAGGATCTGGACCCAGACACGACACTCGGATTCCTGCCCCAACGCAGGGTTTTCGAGTGTCTCCATAAGTCCCCAAGGCGGGGGTGGGCCTCTCAGAGGTTTTGCGGCCGCAGGGCCCAAGGAGGCCGCCTCCTTTCCACGGAAAGTAGCTTTGATCCACGGCGCCCACGTGGCCACTCGGGCTCCCCGGTCAGATCCCGACCACACGGCCCCGCTGCTGTCGGCGGCTCGAGCTCAAATAGAGACACAAACGTAGGAACAGGGCAGCTCTCGAGGGGCAGGTCGGGGCGCCGCAGGGTGGAGCCCGGTTGCCGTCCCGGGGTGGGGACCTCCGGGGCCAGGAGCGACGCAGGGGACGGCTGCTGGCTGGTGCGCTGGAGGACGGCAGGTGTCAGCCCCGGGGCCCGGGCCTCTCGGCGGCCCGAGCCAACCCCGGCTGGATGGCAAACGGCGGCCACCGACGCGGCCCGGCCTCCGGGTGGCAGAGGAAGCGGCCGGTCCCGTCCGTCCCGTTTGGGCCCCGCGCAGCCCCTGGGCGCTCACCCCCGACTGCAGGCCAGTCACTTGGTTCTCCTTCCTGCAGCGTGGACGCGGAGTACAGGCCCCGAGGGGGCGGCCGCGGCCCTGGGCCAACGCTGTCCTGAACCCACAGAGACGCTCCGGCCTGTCATGACGAGAATGTGACTTGATTGACCTACTTGTACTTTACTTGTTGAAAATAAGGGGGATTGAGTGGATTTGAGGGTGAACTGAAGTCTAATTCCAAACGCCGTAGCGGGACCCCGGGTTTCCTCTGCCGAGGAGCGTCCTGAATGAGCAGACGCGGGGGCGACACTTCGGGTGGGACGGGCTAGATCCCGCTGGTCTCTACAGGGGACGGCCTTGGGGGGTACCGCGTGCCCTGATTTACGCTGTATTCGCGGGGCACCCGCCACATGGGCAGGGGCTTCACGGCCCGGTGCACTGACCTCTAGACACCGACTCCTTCAGGGACGAGGGCTACGGACAGCACAGAGTGACGCTCCCGCCTCCAGGCAAGGGGCAGTGATGCGTCGCGTGCACAGCACAGGTGCACGGTCTCCGGGGATGCGAGGGACCTCGGGCCACCCAAGGGAAAGGAAAGCGGGAGCCTAGAGGCAGGAGCATAGGTGCGGAGGTCCAGGGGAGGCCGGACGGCTGTGGCCTGCCCTCGGGTCCTGCGGGGTCTTGTGTACCCGGCCACGAGGCCACGGACACCCAGGGTCACCCCAACCTACGGCTCCTTCCTCACGCCGGGCAGGAACAACACCGCACCTAGTACTTTCTTGACGGTGTCCACGGACGGAGATCCTCGTTCCTCGACCGTGTTCAGTCCTTGCGGCGGGGGCTGGAGCATCTCCTCCTGACCGTTACCGGACCCCCCCTCCCCCCGCACCCAGGACAAAAGTTCCGAAGAGCCTTGCAATGCCCCCCGCGGCGAGTCTGCAGAACACCTGGTTAACACGGGCCTCGGCGAGCCGTAACTTCTGCCAAGCGAGTGATGGGTCAGTTGAGCTGCATCCACTCTGGCATTTCTGACCCGGATGTCCCAGGTCAGCAGGGACGTGTCCGAGCTGTTTTCCTGGCCCTGTGCGGGGGCCTGGGCGACACCCGTGAAGTGCGACTTTCCAGCTGCGTTGGCATCACCGGGTTTGTGCGCACGGGGTTCACAGGTGACCGAGCAACGGTGCGTATCAGTAAGCGAAAACTCCTCATTCTTTATTACTGGGATCCGCGCAAGAGTCTTGGGAGGGGGACGCCCGGGGTGGGGGGGCTCAGCACTTTAGCACCGCCTTTGGCCCTGGGCGTGACCCTGGAGACCCGGGATCGAGTCCCACATTGGGCTCCCTGCAGGGAGCCTGGGTCTCCCCCTGCCTGGGTCTCTCTCTCTCTCTCTGGGTCTCCCATGAATAAATAAATAAAATCTTTAAAAAAAACAAAAAACAAAAAACGACTCTTGGGAGGGTCAAACGCCTGGGACTTAAACTCCAGCCTAAAACCCGAAGCGGGATTCCCCATGAACAGGCTTCCCCCGGACCCGCGTGGCCTGGCACATTGGACTGGGAGCAGGCCGCAGCGATCCTGCAGAACTGCTTCCGCCCAAGGAAGTCCGGTCAACCTTTGTCGATGACCTACTTGCAGCGGGTCCTCCAGGAAGGCCACCACCCTATCACCCTAACGACCGCGCACCACAGTCTCAAAGCCTCACATAAAGCACAGAGCACGCAGGTGCTCCGCACGCACCTCTGAGGGAGCCCTGGGTGCGAGGAGGTGCAGGGGCCCTGCCGGCACCCACAGGAGACCCCACCTGTCTCCCCGGAAAGGGTGAGCGGCCGGGTGAGGCGGCTCCAGAGCCGTGACCCTTCCCCGGCCTCGAAGCCGTTGCGCCTGACGCAACTGAACCTCTCATCGTGTCTGTAAGGACTAAGAGTTGCTTTATTTTTTTCAAGTTGACAGATGCTGCAAGATTCCAATTAAAAAATGTAACGGCTGGAGAAGGGAGAGGGAAAGGAGAAAGGCAGAGAAGCCGCCAGGCTTGGAAAGCTCTTGCCAGACAGGGACCTGGAACCGGAATACTCTCTTATGGCTGTTTTATCATTTTGGGGAGTGGGATGCGGGGGGTGGGTGAGGGAGTCGGGGGGTTAGTATTGAATTTTGAATACATTATTGAGGCACAAAGAAGCATCCTGTGTTTGGTCGATCCCTTCTGCCAAGAATACTAAAGAGCTGAAATGCAATGAGAGGTTGGGAAGAAAATAAATCGGCGTCACAGGCAAGCAAGGAGCCTGGGCCAACCCCTGTCCCCGCCCTGGGACAGAGGAGGCCCAGCTGCGCCTGCCCCGGGGGACTGCGGCGACGCTGGGCCGTGCTTGGCTCATTAAGACTAACTTCCTTGGTGCTTCTTTCCAGGACCCATCTCGCGGCCGGCCCTGCAAGCTTCCCGCCCCCTGACGGCCTTGCGGCCTAGAGTCCCACGCGGGGAGGCACCAGCAGCTTGCCTGCGTCCCTGAGCAGCGGCTGCCGGCACCGGAACTCAAGCGGCAGCTCGGGACAGAACCCACTGGAAACTCCGAGCCACTCCTGCGGCAGCGGCGGCCAACAGGACACGCCCCTCTGGGTCTCGCCCCAATGTGCTGGGGTCCCCAGGGTCGCCCAGGGTCGGCTGGGGTCACCTGGGGTCAGCCAGGGTCGGCCAGGGTTGCCTGGGGTTGGCTGGGGTCACCTGGGGTCAGCCAGGGTTGCCTGGGGTCGTCCAGGGTCGCCTGAGGTCACCTGGGGTCGCCTGGGGTCACCGGGGGACAGCTGAGAAGGTCGGGTGTCCCAGACCAGAGCCGCGCCCGGCTCCCGGGGCCCAAGCCTCTCGGGCCAGTCATCCACGGTGGGAGGGGGCCATATGTCCCCCGCTCGGGCTCGGAACAGGACAAGGAGGAAAGGAAAGTGGGGCGCACTCCTGCTCGGGCGACGGGTCGCGCCCAGCGGCACCTGAGAGGTGAGCTCGCGGCCGGCTCCCCTCGCGTGACCTGCCCAGACCTGGAGCCTGGCCCACCCGGTCTCTGTGCCCCATTACTGTCCATCCCGGGGGCTCCCACGGGCTCATTTCACACATGGAAGGACGTGAACGCCCCAAGGAGACGCAGCCACAGGCGCCCAAGCACAGCCGGGAGCCAGGCAGCCGCTCGGGGCACCTGCTGCCACCAGGAGCCCTGCGCTCCCCCAGGCCCGGCGCCCCCAGACTCTCCGCCGCTCCTTGGGGTGAGGCGTGAATCGTCAGGCTAAGCATCCCCGGACAATTCCCACCGAGGAGACTGATGATTTTCCCAAAGGATTGAGTCTCTTAATGCTCGGAATTAAACATAAAAGCACGGAGAAGCCGGAAACCACACACAGATACTCCTCACGCACGTATCGTGTGTGTATACACGCAGACAGCGGGACGCACGCACACTCACGGGTGCACTTCAGAGCGCGAGCATCCCGCGGCGTTCCCTCACTCTGAAAGCCGTCAGTCGAGGTCTCCCCGTGACCATGTTACTACTAAGAATCTATTTATCTGGATTTCTTAAACGCAGAAGGCTGCATCCCACTTCCATGGAGCACAGTACAGATCTCCTTCTTCCTTATAGGACTTAACATATACCACGTGTCTATCCTTGACAGCCGCCACTTTATCCCTTTCCTAAATGTGATCCTTTGTCGATTTTTCACTTCACGTACCCTTGACGTATGTTAAGAGACATTCAGTAGGTAACAAAATTCTATTGCGTTTTTCATGAATTAAAAAAATTTCTTAAAATCGATTTTAAATAATAGTGAAAGGGAATAGAGGGGAAGGGAGAAGAAATGGGTGGGAAATATCAGAAAGGGAGACAGAACATGAAGACTCCTAACTCTGGGAAACGAACTAGGGGTGGTGGGAGGGGAGGAGGGCGGGGGGTGGGGGTGACTGGGTGACGGGCACTGAGGGGGGCACTTGACGGGATGAGCACTGGGTGTTATTCTGGATGTTGCCAAGTTGAACACCAATAAAAAATAAATTTATTATTAAAAAAAATTTAAAAAATCGATTTTAAAAATTCTGGGAAGCCTATCCTAACGGATTACTTCTCACTGCACTGCTCTTACGTAAAACACAAGTTGAAGGCAATTTACGAACACGCTAGTTTATGCCGCGTGAACGGGCCACCTTCCCGCAACCTGGCGTTGTGGATATCGAGCAGGCCCGTGTACTGGCGGACGGCCGACTGAAACGTCTCAGTAGTTCCTGAGCACAAATGCAGGGATTTTAGAGGTGAAGTCAACAGTTTTGATGAGACTTGATAAAATTAGCCTGACACGATGCATACACTCCAATTCCTCCCACCCTCAGGAAAACCGGTGGGCTTTTTTTTTGTCGGTACTATGACCTCTGCTAAAATAGATAAAAACAGATCATTGCAAGTGGCACGATTTCTTCTTACTAATCCCCCAGGCCCTGAGTTAATCAGTTCGGGGGAAATGTTTAGCTTCAACTCCGTCATTCCAGGGTAACAAATGTGAAGTTCCACCGTCGGTAAAGGAGCCATCGTCGAGCTTCCCGCCTCGACTTCTCTCTCTCCTTCCCTTCCAGTTATCAACTTCTGTAGAACTGTTATGCATTTGCTGCCTCGACTTCTCCTTCCTGGATGATTGCTTTGACTCTATGTGGTCCTCGCTACACCTTCACCTTTCCAGGGAAGATACCCCCTTGAAGACCACCAAGGACCCATTCTCCAGAGGGTGGCACCAACTCCCAGCAATTACACCCACTGCACTTACATCAAACGAGGCGACGTATTTGCAAGTACCTGTTCGTCACTCAAGTATTCTTAGAAAAGGACCGTGTGATTACCCCTCCAAATGGTCGACCAAATATCCCCTCTGACTGTCACCCTGTAACAGCCTTTTGCTTGCGCTTCCCGAGCGCCAGTCTCGCTCTCCAATCCATCCTACACTGATACTTCAGTTACCGTCTTCAGTAAAGAGACCTACTCAAGTCATTCCACTACTCAAAACCCTTCAACAGTTTCCCACTGTATACTGGATAAATTCCAAACTCCAAACCCTCAGTTAGCCATGGGGAATCCTACCTACTATTTGCTTTTCCACTAGTACACACCTCTCCCAATTTTTTCCAAACACCACACTTATACCCAGTCCATGCTTCTGTGTATATACCATCCTTTTTGCCACCGGTGCCCTTTCATCCCTCCCACTCCCTTCCACTCTATTGATGCCCTAGCCAGGCACCCTGCAGAGTCTACACCCAACCCCACCTCCTCCTAGGCACCTTCCCAGAAGTGAATCTAGCCTACACTCCCAAATTGCTCACACTTTCATATTCTACAATGTCTGCATGTATGACAGCTACTTTTTTTTTTTTTAACATTTCCTTTATTTATTCATGAGCGACACAGAGAAAGAGAGAGGCAGAGACACAGGCAGAGGGAGAAGCAGGCCCCACGCAGGGAGCCCGACATGGGACTCGATCCCCAGTCTCCAGGACAGGCGGTGCCAAACCGGACAGCTACTTATATATGATTTTTCTCTCTTGCAAAAACCCAGGAGACCACTAGGAGAATAGTCTCTCTAGGGGAAGTATTTATTATACGGAAGATGCTCGATAAAGATCCAGCGAATTGATTTGTGCTTGCGTCTTCACCATTAATGATTACGAATATGTCAGGAGGCGTCTGGACCATGTAAAAAGGTCTTTGTTAACTTTTAAACAGAGCTCTTAGTGCTTCTCAAATACAGTAAAAACAAAATGCCCTAGACCTGATAGATAATGCACATGTAATTTTAGGATGCACGGGCGAAATGAAGTGCTGAAATGAAAAAATGCAGCTGAATCTTGTGTCCACCACATAACAGAAATAACTCCAGTTCTAACAAATTGTACATGCAGAAAGGAAATAAGCAAGACAAGGATGTGCATCATTGTGCATCATTGACAAAATAAAAGCCCTTATGTGCCTATGTCCTGATAAACGCAATCGCCTCCCACCTCAGAGGCTGAGAGACCCGGATCTTTGGACCAACTCCAAGAACGTCTGGCCTCTTGAAGTTTCTCTGCCTTGCAAGACCATGAGGTCAACCACCGTAGTCCATACTCCTCCTTCTAAGGTTACCATGAAACTGAAACTGCCTTGAGAAGGAGGAGGGGGGCTGGGCAGCTGTCCAGGGCCTCTGTCCTGGGACACCAGCTTTGTTTAGGACAGCGTGAAGCCTGCCAATGCCTCTACCTTAAGACAAGTGAGCGAAGATTAGTAGTATCATGAGGTTGACCTAGAATGGTGGTTTTAAACCTTGGCTGTCCTCTGTGGTCACTGCCAAGTCTTAAAAAATATACTGGTGTCCGGGCTCTGCACCGACGCATATACTTGATCCAGCGGGGGCCCAGACATGCGATGTGTTAAGTCTCCCAGGTATACGGTCAGCCCGGGCCGCTCTAACAACACACCGCAGGCCCAGTGGCTTGCACAGTGTCTGCTTTTCACAGCTGTGGGGCCGAGAAGTCCAGGGGCGAGGGGCGAGCTGGAGAGAGGCCTCTTCCCGCTTACGGCCGCTGCCTTCTCACTCTGTCCTCATGATGCAGGAAGACCAAGCCCTGGTCTGTCTGTCTCCTCCTCTGAGGGTATTAATCCCAGCATGGGGACTCCCCTCTCATGACCTCATCTGAACCTAATTACTTCCCACAGGCCCCACCTCCAAACACCATACACCTTCGGTGGGGGGCTTCCAAACAGGAACGTTGGGGGGACGCAAGCGTTCAGTTCACGACCCCAGGTAAGTCCGAGGTGAGCCAGGGCCGCGAGCCACCGACTAGATCCGTGCTTATCCACCTGTTTTTCCGGCATCAAAACAAACGTGACAACCAAACCGCACGTGCAGCGCCCAGAGTCCGTACGAGTCCGTGTGTACAAGTCCCACCCGGGAAATGCAAGAGGGTGAAAATGTCTCCACGGAAATCACTTTTAATTTTCAGATGACAATGTGACTGAAAACCACGAGAAGATCGGGAAAGTTCTTTATATCCGGCCCGCGTTTGTTATTCTAAGCGCACATTCAGGACTCTGGTGGTGATCACGATCTGTGCGTTAAAAAAAGGTCATTTTAAAAAGCAGCATTTTCTTTTATTCCCTCTCATGGTATTGAGTTGATCAGTTCAGAGGAAAGGTCTTGGGGTAAACGTATGAGGGCTTCAGAATTCGAGAAATAAGCGGTCCAGTCAGTGACAGTGAAAGAAGAGAAAAATTATGGAGTAAATGTTAACAGGGAAGGCAGAGGAAAACAAGGACAAAGTAATTCTCCAAGAGTGGAAAGCTATCTGTAGTCTCTGTCATCGGTATTTTAATAGAAAACCCTTCTTTATTGCTATTTAATAAATCGTTCTTTCCAAATATATAAAGACTGTATTTTCAAGGAAATCTGTAAAAAAAAAATGTATCTTTGGTCAACATGTACATAAATCGATGTGCGCTTACTGAATGAGACCAGAAGGTTCACATTAACGAGGACCCTGAATAATTGAATTTACTTTAATCTGTGTGCAAATATCACAAGTAAAATTTAAAAAAAGAAAAACAACCTGCCCATTTTAACATAAAAGAATTTTTAAGAGGAAAGAAGCGTTAACCCATACTTTTAAAACACAGGCTCCTAGCTGGCTCAGTCAGCAGAGCATGCGACTCTTGATCTCAGGGTTGGGAGTTCGAGCCACATGCTGGGTATAGACATTACTTAAATCAATAAAAATAGGGATCCCTGAGATTTACATTACTTAAATCAATACATAAAAATAGGGATCCCAGAGATTTACCACCGCCTTCAACCCAGGGTGTGACCCCGGAGACCTGGGATCGAGTCCCGCGTTGGGTTCCCTGCATGGAGCCTGCTCCTCCCTCTGTGTCTCTGCCCCTCTCTCTGTCTCTCATGAATAAATAAATAAAATCTTAAAAAAAAAAATCAATACATAAAAACTTTAAAAAAACTTTTAAACTTTAAAAAAAACTAAAAAATCTTTAAACTTTAAAAAAAACTAAAAAATCTTTAAACTTTAAAAAAAACTTTTAAAAAAGTTTTTTAAAAAAACTTTAAAAAAAATCAACACATAAATTAAATTTGTTAACTACAAAGTTTCCCAAATGATATCAACAGAGTAAAAATATTTTTGGATAATCGTATCAAATAGCATCAGTCTCCTATCAAACTTCTCATCCAGATGCTGAGCAATGTTGACTTTTTTTTTTAAATCTTAGATTCTCGTTTAAAGGAAGTGAAGATGGAAAGGAAAAAGCCACAAATACACACATACAAAGAAGGAAGGATGGTGAATGAGAAAATAACACAAATGTCCTAATAGAAGAGCAAGTCTTTTTTCTGCTTTTAACTCCCCTGGGGATTTTTAACTCATCCCATTTTCTGTTCCATTTGCATCCAATTCAACCCAAATGCTTGTGGGGCCCTGCTGCACGCAGGGTGAGCACCTTCTCCGTGATCCACCCACAGACCAATGCTGAGCGCACACGTGTCCGCAGAACCCAACCGCACCTCCTGCCCTTACCCAGTTTCCAGAGCTGCCTCGGGCGGTCACTGATGGAAAATACAGTCTCCGTGGATTCCAGGCGCTTCATTTCTCATGCGGCCGCCCCTCGCCCGTTCCCTTCTCCTCCCCGACAGGTGAGCACAGGTGCGCACCCACGGCTGGGAGGGGCTCTCCGGGCCCTGCCCCCGGGCACAGAGCCGGCTTTCCTGGGGCCAGGCCTCTAGAGACCAATGTCCCAGTGCTCCTGCCACCACACCGGCAGGATCCGGCAGGGGGACTGGATTTGCAGGCACAGAGCTGACGTGATGCACAGGGGCTGCGTGAGGCTCACGTGCATTCGAGGGAGAGTCAGACAGTGGGGTCCCGGGGCCAGAGAAGCCCTGGAAGTGAGCGGGCCAAGGTGGATGCTGACCGCCCCGGAGAGGCGAGGAGGCCGGCGGGAGAGGCCGCAGGGGCCCGGGCCACCCCACCCCAAGGAGGAGCTGCCCTGCCGCTCAGGCACCTGTAGGCACTAAGGCCCACCCTGCGGGCGGGTGTGGGCCGAGTGTGGGGCCAGGTGTGGGGTCAGGTGTGGGGCCAGGTGAGGGCGGGGTGCGGGGCCACAGCGTCTGCGCTGCACGAGCTGCCCTGAGAGCCGCGCCACGAGCGCCAGGCGGGCCGGGCCCTGCCTCCTGGACTGGCAGCGGCCCTGCCCGCAGGCTCCGGGAAGGCCAGGCGCTCTGCGCTGCTCATCCACGGCTCAGCTCTGGTTTCAGAGGGCCGACATAACACGGGACGCAAATAACCCTCAGCTATCAACACTTGAAATAATTTTAATGACTTTGGGGCCCCTGGGTGGCTCCGCGGTGGAGCGTCTGCCTGGGGCGCATGGTGTGACCCCGGGGTCCCGGGATCGAGTCCTACATCGGGTCCCCGCACGGAGCCTGCTTCTCCTCTGCCTGTGTCTCTGCCTCCCTCTGGGTCTCTCAGGAATAAATAAATAAAATCTTCAAAAAAAATTTTTAATGACTTTAAAAGTGTTTTTTGCTGTTGACAACTTCTCATCATTTTATCCACTTTTTATTACTCTAAAACAGCTATTCAGGGGGATCCCTGGGTGGTGCAGCGGTTTAGCGCCTGCCTTTGGCCCAGGGCCGGATCCTGGAGACCCGGGATCGAATCCCACGTCGGGCTCCCAGTGCATGGAGCCTGCTTCTCCCTCTGCCTATGTCTCTGCCTCTCTCTGTGTGCCTATCATAAATAAATTAAAAAAATAAAATAAAATAAAACAGCTATTCAGTAGACTCTCTGCAGTGACAGAAATGTCCCGCACCTGCCCTGCCCCGTGCAGTGGCTACCGAGCACCTGAAATGTGGCTACTGTGAATGAGGAACTGACTCAATTCATTTTAGTGAACTTAAAGTTGAACTGTCACATATGCCTAGCAGTGATCAGAAATCACAGTCCTAAAATATAAGTGTTTTAGGATTGTGCAATATGACCAAATAATTTTCCCCTTAGTGCCTATACGGTATGTTACATGTGTCTGTGAAGAATTACACACACGGGACGCCTGGGTGGCTCAGTCAGGTAAGCCACTGCCTTCGCTCAGGCCACGATCCTGGGGTCCTGGATAGAGTCCCGAGTCCCGAGTCCCCCACCGGGCTCCAGCTCCATGGGGAGCACTCTCTCTCTCTCTCTGACAATTAAACAAATTTTTAAGATCTTTAAAAAAATTATAAACATGGATAAAACCCGATTTCCTTCTGTAACCTGAAGTTGCGGCTGGGGGGCGAGACTCCCATTAAAACATTAAAGTTAAAAAGCACATTCTAAACGTGCCTCTGTCTTGTTTAAGTTGACTTTGACTTTTATCACCGGCTTTCTTGCTAAAATGGGAAACATTCTAAAATACCTGAAAGTTAAGACAGGTAACACATTAAGAGATACTTCAGAAAGACTCTTTTTCTCAACTAGTGCTAAACTAAGAGAGTATCTTAAAAGTGAGATTTAAAGAAGGTTTTCCCAGTGGGGACTGGCCCGGATCAGCTGGATGGGAGGCATCGCGAATGTGAGGGCTCTCTTTATGCCCTGCGGAATGATTACTGCCTAGCAGAGGTCAGGCACTCAGTAAACACGGAACAAAAGAGTAGTTGAGATAGTACGGGCAGGAATATGCCACACCTGGATCAAGGTGGTTAAGTGACCACATGCATCTGTAAGAACTTGCAAGATGGTAAGCTTTTTTTTTTTTTTTTTAATATTTTTATTTATTTATTTATTCATGAGAGAGAAAGAGAGAGAGAGAGGCAGAGACACAGGCAGAGGGAGAAGCAGGCTCCATGCAGGGAGCCCCATGTGGGACTCAATCCCGGGACTCCAGGATCAGGCCCTGGGCCAAAGGCAGGCGCTAAACCGCTGAGCCACCCAGGGATCCCCGATGCTAAGCTTTCTAGGGTAAATTATGCCTTAGTTTGGTTTTTTTGTTTTTTTTGTTTTTTGTTTTATGAAGGGGAAAAAAGTGGTATGGGAGCACATGGGAACGTGAAACGTAGCATCACCTCTCTTATGAAACAAGCCAGTCGATTCCAAACAGGAAACTGGTCTCCTCGGAAAGTAAAGAGAAATAGGCTCAGGCTGGAGGGTCAGAAGCGATGCATAGGCTGAGCCGGGCTGTGGGAAACCGGGGAAGTCATCTGACTCTTCTGCGTTTCACTTTCCCCAGCTGTGAAATGTGTAAAATGAAAACACCTACCTCCCACGGTTTGGGGAGACTGCAATGAGAAAATATACATAAAATATTCAGCACCTGGCAAGCACTGGGTAGATGGTGAATGGAATTAAAACACAAGCTCATCTTTTAATCAAGCCCTTCTTCTGAGCTCCTCCAGCTGGGAATGGGGGGTTCCATTTCTCTACCACCCTCTAAACAGTTGGCAAAGGGGTGGTCAAGCAAAGCTACCAGATTAGACATAACTCTAAGCTCACTGGAGTAAGGGGAATGGGGAAATGCAGTGCATGTTTCCAGAAAAACCTGAAGTTTTGCCAGAAGCAAAATTCCCACGACATAAACTTTTAAGCAAGTTCCCAAATATCTAGCGCAGACACGAGAGCAAAAATGAACTGGTCAATGAAATGATTTATCCTGGCAAACTTCCCTGAGCGAACACAAGTACAGTCTATATAAAAAAGGAGAGAGAAATGAAATAAAGAAAATCACTACTCTGCAAATCAAAAGTAATTAATTTTCTGAATGGAGGCTACTTCTTATTTGGGGAGAAAAAGCATGAATCTTTTCTATTCCTGGTTACATTTGTTTTCAGAGAATAAACGGACCAAGCTGAGAGTCACAACATTTTGGATTCTACTGATTCCATACTCAGGATAAACTGAGCAATTAATCCTTGCAAAGGAATTGGGTATAATTTGTAATTAATGTGTTCCTTAAAGCAGTGAGATGTGACCTCAAAGTTCGGAATCGGATTCATTACATATCTTACAATGTGCGAACACTTGAATCTAGTGTACCTTGCAAGGCTGTAACTTACTTCATTCAAAGATCCTGAATTCTCATGAGCTGAGAAAAACTATTCCTTCAAAGCTCTTAAACACCTACCTTCTCCTCTATGACTCAGAGTTAAGCCTCCTTACAGGAAAGTCACCGCATGCAGTTTTTTCCTATTACCTGTTCGGTGGGTCAAGATTAAATAATGACAGCGCTGTGCTGCCATTATATTAGTTCTCCACCTACCAGAAAACCTCTCCATTATTCTAGAGAAGGTCCAAATTCACTTGGGGAGTGATCTTGGAGTCATCTTCAATTTCTGCCTCTCTGACCGAGCATCTCCTTCAGCTGAGTAACATTCAATGTTGTCTAACTCATGCAATTTCAAAAAAATACTATTAGGTTGGGTATCAGAAATCAAGTCCACAGTAAAGACCTGTTAATAATCCAGAAACTTTGCTGACATCTAGATGTCAAACTTGGCTCAGGAGCTGTCAAAGTATGGACTGGGACCAACAGCATCACCATGTCCTAGGAATTTATTAGACGAGATTCTCAGGCCCCGCCCCAGATCTACTGAATCAGCAGCTCTTTGGAATGGGCCCCTAAATCTGTGTTTTAATAAGTTCTCCTGGTGATTCTGATGCTTACTCAAGTGTGAGAACTGTGATCTAGCTAGTTCTGGCAAAGACAGTTGAGGCCACAGGCCAATCTTGATAGAATCACCCAAACAGATGAACCCACAAATATATTTAATCCCCACCCACCTAAAAACACCCATTTTGTTCCTCTTTAGTCTCCAGTGATCCCTGCTATTTGGAAAGAAAGGATTTGTTTCAGTCCAAGTGATTTAATAATAATTTTTTTTTCTGGAGAGTTATTAGAAAGAAAACTGGTCCAGTTCAAAACATGAGGATATTCTAACACAGAGAGTGGTGGAGTCACTAACTGCTAACTCATTCTTAATTGCTAACAGTGAACACATCAGCTTGTTCCAGGATAATGGGTAAGAACGGCGGCCTATCATTCATTCAAACTGGATTGGAGCCGTGACCCTGCACAGCGCTTCTCAGTTGACAGATCTTTCCTGAGCATCTGTAACATGTGCTGGGCCACGTGACTGGTCCCGAGGACTCTGAAGATAAGCAATGAATATACCCACAGATACTACAGTAGATGTTGAGGGAAAAATAATTGAAACGGATGTTGCATGTTTTATTTGCAGATAATACGCTTCAGTTTTTCCAAGACATATTATCCTGAAATCGAGATACTCATCCAGTGTGAGGTTGACAAAGCCCCTAAGTCAACGTGTGGGCAACAATGTTCAGAGGTCAACTTTGTTCAAATGGGAAGGGATACAAAAGCTGTCACCTGTCAGTCACAGAAAGAGAGTACAATGTGAGTTCTAACACGGGCTTACCTTCACTATCGTTACATAAACTGTGATACACTTAAGCCATTAGTTTGATTCTTTACAGTTAAATTTTACATCATCAAAGCCTTAAAGACAACATCCAATAAACGAAAATCTGTATGACCGAAAATATTAGGTTACATATAATGCTTTATTGGGAAAAACCTTTGCAAACCATGGAATACTGGAATGGAGTATCTATCACTGAGCCACAAAAAGGAACGAAGTACTGATACAGCTCACGGCATGGATGAGTTCTGAAAACATTATGCTAAGTGAACGAAGCCAGGAACCAAAGGCCACGTATTGTATGAATCTATTTATATGAAATGCTCAATAGGCCAATTTACAAAAAAGAGAAAGTAGCTTAGTGGTTGCTAGGACTGGGGTCAGAGAGAATAAGGAATGAGTATTAACGGAGTTTCTTTTGTGGGTGATTATAATGTCCTGTGATTAGATAGTGGTGGTGGTTGAACAACCTTGTCAGTATATTAAAACTCACGGAATCGTACACTTTAAAAAGACGAACTGTGTACTATGCAATCTATGCCCCAATGTATTCAAAGCAGCGGTCTGGACGGCATACAAAGCAATATTCTGTGGTTTATTTCTGTACTACAGTGAGATTCACTTTAGTAATCCAAGTACCAAAAGGATCTGGGTTTCTTGTTAAAACAGATCTATAACAGAAATGTAAATTCAACAGGTGTATATTTGATGAGCACAGCACTTTAAAAAAAAAATTTCTCCCCCCCTCCTTCCAGATTCAACTCTGCGGTTTTAGGGAAAACCAGGACCAGACTCTCCTGCGAGTCTTCAGCCTCAACCTTGTGTATCACATCACCCCGGAGTATTCTTGTAAAAAGCTTTCGGAATTTAAACTGCATCCCTGTATCTGGAGATGGGAGCCATCGGCCATCACCACCACGTTCAAAACGTAATTCTCATTAATTAGACCATGAAAATGATGTCTCTTTGTAAAGGTTATCCTGCCAAGAGCGGCACCGTCCATTCTCAAAATGTAGGTTAATATGTACTTTATAGGAATAACCTAAAACATTAAGACATGGGATGCTCTCGTTGAAAAGAGTGAAATATGTGTATATTCGCAAGTGGAGGCGCAGTTTCCAAACTTTCAGCTTAATACCTCCCAACCTAGGATATAGTCCATCGTAACAGAAAATCATTACGAAGGAAAAACATTTTTTCTAAAAAAAGGGTAAAAATCCAATCTTACAATTCTTCTGGGAAACGCCTGGCCCTCTTGAATCTGCATGCCAGGTAAATAATTCCAACTGGCTGCTGCAGAATGCGATCCCAGGACAGAATGCATGACCTGGAGGGGGGCGGATGAGGGACGCATCCCTGAACCCGTACATCAACCTGCGGCTGCCCTGCAGAGAGATTCTGATAGAAAACTTTTTTTTTTTTTCTTTTACAGGATGGCCCAGGCTTGATGGCGACTAGGTTAGAGGCAGGGGAGCCGGGCAGGTCGGGCTGGGGCTTGTTCCCGCGGCTGCCTGGGTGCGTGCGGCTCGCGGCGGGCACGTGTGTCTCCGCAGCAGCGCTCGTGCGCCTGCGGCCCCGCGCGCCCCTAACCCGCGTCCCCAACCCGCGCCCCTAACCCGCGCCCCTAACCCGCGCCCCTAACCCGCGTCCCTAACCCGCGCCCCCAACCCGCGCCCCTAACCCGCGTCCCTAACCCGCGCCCCCAACCCGCGTCCCCAACCCGCGCCCCCAACCCGGGCCCGCAAACCGCGTCCCTAACCCGCGTCCCCAACCTGCGCCCCTAACCCGCGCCCCTAACCCGCGTCCCCAACCTGTGCCCCTAACCCGCGCCCCTAACCCGCATCCCTAACCCGCGCTCCCACCCGCGTCCCCAACCCGCGCCCCTAACCCGCGTCCCTAACCCGCGTCCCCAACTCGCGCCCCTAACCCGCGTCCCTAACCCGCCGTCTGGGCGCCCGGGGGCCGCACGCTCTGCTGCGGAGCCTTGGCGCGGACGGCGGGGAGCACCCGGCGCCCCCGGCCCGGCCTCCTCCTCCCTGGACCCCCCGCGCCCCGCGCCCCGCGCCGCGCCCGAGCCGAGCCGGGGCCGCGCACTCACCCAGGCGGCAGACGCCGAGCAGCTGGAGCCACGCGAGGAGGCGCCTGAGGACGAGCATGTCCACGCGGGCCGGGCCCCACGCGGCCTCCCGGAGCACACGGCGGGGCGAGGGAAGGGCTCCCCGGGCACACGCAGCGCGTCCGGCCGGCGGGGCTCCGAGGCAGGGGCCGCTCCGCGAGGCTCCCCGCGCCGCGTGCAGGTGGGAGCTCGGCCGCCGCGCTCTGCTGCTCCGGGCTCCGGGCGCCGCTGCCTGCCGGCGGGGGCGCGCTCGGGCGGGCGGGCGGGCGGGGGCGCGCGGGCGGGGCGGGGGCGCGGCTGGGCTCGGGTCGGGGATGCGGGGCGGGGCGGGGCGGGGCGCGCGGGAGGGGCGGGGGCGTGCGGGGGCGGGGCTCAGGGTCGGGGCGCGGGGTCCGGGCACCGGGGGCGCGGAGGCGCGGCTGACCTCGGGGTCCGGGGGCCTGGCTGAGCCTTGGGGTCCGGGACGCGGGGTCGGGGTCCGGGGCCGCGGCTGTGGCTCGGGGTCGGGGGCGCGGCTGAGCCTTGGGGTCCGGAGGACGCGGGGTCCGGGGGCGCGGCTGAGCTCAGGTCCCGGGGCGCGGGGGCGCGGCTGAGCCTTGGGGTCCGGGGCGCGGGGTCCGGGGTCCGGGGGTGCAGCTGTGGCGCGGGGTCGGGGGCGCGGCTGAGCCTTGGGGTCCGGGGGGCGCGGGGTCGGGGGCGCGGTTGTGGCTCGGGATCGGGGGCGCTGCTGGGCGCGGGGGCGCGGCTGAGCTCAGGTCCCGGGGCGCGGGGGCGCGGCTGAGCCTTGGGGCCCGGGGGGCGCGGGGTCGGGGTCCGGGGGCGCGGCTGGGCTCGGGGTCGGGCCCCGCGGGCCTTGTCCCCCGCCTGCGGGCGGACCCGCTCCGGGTCGGAATCTCCGCGCCCACCAGGTGGGTCCGCGGCCCGCGCCCCGGGGAGGGAGAGAGGGCAGGGGGGGAGGGGGGAGGGGGGAGGGGGCGGCCCGACCCCATTGTCCGGCGCAGCGGGAGGCTGACCCCTAGCTTGACCCCTGGAAGCGTCCGGGTTCCTGCCGACCAGCAGGTGCCGGCTGGGCTCCCCTCTCGGTTTCCTTCCCTTTTACCAAACCAGCACAGGGGCCGCAAGGCCGTCGCTGCAGGGTCCCGGGAGGCCTGCCCGTCCTCGGGCCGCGCCCTGGCTGCCCGGCGCCCTGGAGCACCTTCCCGCTGGGCGGGTCCCCGTCGGCCCAGGAAAGGCGGCCCACGCGGCCCCGAGGGTGCAGAGGCCTCGTGCACGGTGCTGGGCGGCCCTGGCGGCCGAGGTCACGCCCCGCGCCCCCGCGCCCCGCGGTCTCCTTGGGGGGACTGAACCCCTGGGGGCCGCAGCTTCCTCGCGCCCTGGGCCAACCGCGCTCCCGTGCAAAGGCAGGACTAGGAGCTGGACCCTAAGGTCTGTTGAATTACCCTGAAGCCTAAATGAGAAGAGAAGGCACCTGGTATCCTCCAAGACCCTGACTGCACAGAGCCCTGAAAACCCGCGTGCTCTCTTCCAAGATTTCCATTTACACATTCTTTAGGCAAAAGTACATTTTTCTACTTAGGTGACACCCAGTTGGAGCAGGGAAGTCAAGTTCTGGAATTATCTCCTTTATCCTTAGGAACCATTTGATGCAGGCGACCTGTACTGTGTGTATTCCCGTGTCCTGCTCTTGGTTCTAAAATGGCATTTCAGCTTAAATATTTAAAGAAAGCTTTTCACATTCAAAATTGGGTTCTGAATGTATTTTGACGATTACTATCAGTTCTCGCTAACACACGGCGGCCTCCGAACACTCGTTTGACACGTGCAGAGCTACTGATGCAACCTGCTGTTGCTTCAGGAATTGATTACAGTCCTGTAATCACAAATCTCAAATCTGCCTGGAATGTGTATTCAGGACTGCGCGTATATGTTCAGGAATTGATCTTGATCTTATTTTTTCCCATGAATTAGTACAGAGATGCTGTAGCTTTTTTATTTTAATTTTTATTTATTCATGATAGTCACACAGACACACACACACACACACACACACACACAGAGGCAGAGACCCAGGCAGAGGGAGAAGCAGGCTCCATGCAGGGAGCCCGACGTGGGATTCGATCCCGGGTCTCCAGGATCATGCCCTGGGCCAAAGGCAGGCGCCAAACCGCTGCGCAACCCAGAGATCCCGAGATGCTGTAGCTTTTGGAAGGGTTGGTCACAACGGACAGTGCTGATGGCTCATGTGAGTTCCCACCCTGGAAGAACATTTTTGCCAGCATCTGCAGGAAGCATAGATATAAACTAGAAACGCACTTAGAGCTGCGAGGGTGTTTAGCACGGGCTGGAGTCGGCAGAGGAGGTTTCCCAGAGGTGAGTCGTTAGTCGAGGAGGACTAGCCAGGAAAAAGTGGATGTGCGAGGAAGTGGAGATGGAAATGGAAAGCAGATGTCATGTGCTATAAAAACAATGTGAATTAAATTTGAGCAGATTGAGTGGAGTCAGTCTAGGGGAAACACTGATTTCCTAGTGGAGGAGCTTGTACCTGAAATAGTAAGCGAGAAAGAACCACAGAAGAAACTTCCAAGAACTTCAGCTGTTTGGAGGTTAGGTTTGCTCCAGGGCACGTACGGTGGTCCAGGAGGTCTCAGTGGTCCAGTCCACACCAGCAGCCTGCTAGAAGAATCCAACAGTAACAAATATCCTGTCTCCCCTTACTTGGTCAAAAAGTCGCATCACTAGTCACTCTTTTGAGTTAGATGGCAAAGCAAAGGCACCGCTGAGGTGGTGGTTACCCAGGTAGAAAGGGCAGGGAGGTCCTGTGGTTTCTGTTAATTCTGTTCTCATATTTAAAGAGATAGCTACGTACCTGGGGAGGCACAAAAGCCGCGTTGCGGAGTAGTCAGGTTGCTGTTAAGGTTTGTACAGGGAGAGGAATGGCAACTAATTCTATGCGACTGAGTGACAGCGATGGAAAATGGACCCGGAGGACCAGCCAGCGTGGATCTGACAGTCCTGGGAGGGCGGGGGTGGGGGTCACAGCCGGGGAGGTTCAGGTCCTTAGAAAACCAGGTCATTGCAGCAGTCCAGGTGTGGGAGAAGAGAAGATATCAGAAGGGCAGGAACCAAAAAACATGCCGTATCTCACGTTTCACGATTTTATGGGGGGTCATGACCATATCTGAGACGTGTTATCACACATCATCATCAATACGCATTAGACATTGTGAGTTAAAGGTATAAACCTGTAAAACCGCATGGTTTCATTTGAGTCTAAACTTATGTATCTTTTTATCTACCTATTTGTCCTCCTATCAATAGATAAAAATAGAAAGAGATCTATATTCTATGAGTTTCTGGTATATTTATATTTTAAAAAATATATTTTTATTTATTTTTTTATGAATATTTATAAATATTTTTATTATTTTTAATAATATAAATATTTTATTTTTGTGTGTGTGTGTTTTGCTAAAGTTTAATTACGTTATGTGCCAATCACTTTTCAGTCCCGAGAGTTTGTACGGAATTCTGCACATTCCTGGAACAATACTTTCTACCCGCCCCCCGCCAAACAGTAATAAGACAGGATACGATCGATAGACATCTCGCTTTTTGGGGGGGGGTCTCATCTGGGATTTTACAGTGACTTGTGTCCAAGTTACCAGAGACTTGTTGAGCGCTTCAGTTTTCACCATACGCTCCCTAATCCCCCAATATTTGTATAAAGATGCGCATCTTCCAACGGGTCTCCATCTCGGTTTTCAGCCAGAGCCGTGGTTTCCTCAAGCGTAACCTAAGTTGCGGCTGGGCATCCGGAGGTCGCACACACAAGAAGGTTGCGCCCATTTCCATTGACGGCAGAGCCACAGCTGGAACCAGAAAGAGAGTAACAGGTGTGCTGCTTCTGGTACCAGTTGGCCAAAGGGGTAACCCTAGTGGTGCTGAACCTCTGGCTTCACTCTTTGACAGTACCAGTCACCGTTATTTTGTTGAGCTACACCAATAAAAATAAGCAATAAAGTAAATATTTCTATGTATATCAGCTCTTTAAAAGTCATCCTTTCCATTCATTCATTCATTCGATATATTGATATATTTTTATTATGTATCTATTATATAACAGACAGTGCTATAGGGGCTGCCTGTTCAAATATGAATTACTCCGCCCCAACGGGTAAGGGAACAAGGGAACGCACCAGCTAGTAGGAGAGAAAGACTTTGCTATTACAAAATGTCCTGGGAGAGGATGCCAGATAAAATGCAGGATGCCCCGTGAAATCAGAACTTCAGATAAACGGTGAATAATTTTTTAATATAAAATAATTTTAGTGCAGTATGATGCACTAAATTTACTGAATTTTTTTTTTTTTTGGTATAATGAGTGATTTTTTTTTTAGCACAAAGTAGTATTTTAGTGCACTCCATGCAATGTTTGGAACATAGTTATATTAAAAAAAATTATCTGCAATTCAAACTCGACTCCGTGTCCTGCATTTTTATTTGCTGAGGCTGACCAACTCACCCAACTTTGTGTCTGGGTGTTGTCTGATGCGAGAGCTAAGCATTTGTGGTTGTGAGACGTCTGTGGTTTCCCATTAGTTTCCTTACTCCACAAATCACTTCCAAAGTATCTCTGATACAAATAAAGTTAGGGGCAGATGGAGGAAGGAGAGTATTTTCTCTGCAGAATCTGCTTAGCTCATAAATTCAAATTAGGGCTAGGAGACTACAAAATATTGTGCCCTCACTATATTAAAAAAAATGGAATTAAAGGGGAAGTAAAATGTCTCTACTTCTTCTGCTATGGCAGTAGCAAGCTGTTCCTGTTTGGCTCACATACATTATTGCTCATTTTTATCCATTGTCTTTGACAAATACATTTGAGTAGACGTCATTAGGTTGGATTGCTTAAATATTTACAGTTTGCGAAAGTAATCATTACCTATTTAAAAGGAAAAGACAGCTGTTGGAATTATAAGGTGTTTGTAAGACGCAGATCGTGTGACTTGAAACCCTGTATTTTAGATTGTGAGGATAGATTTGTCTCGTGTTTGGTACTTTGACAAATTTTGTTCACTCTGATTGACACAATGGCATCGACGTACGGCAACTTGTAGTGAAATCTCTGAAAAGAGTTGAGAATAATTTTACTTTCTACAACATAGTTAACCCTTTCATTTGGATTTGTCCAGCTAGTAACTTTCTGCCTGAAAAGCAATTGTGTCCTACCTGCCCAGGGACCCTCAGGAGTTTAGTCAGATGGCCTGTTACTGTCTTTTCCTGGACATAAAACTGGTGGGAGGTTACTCAATGGTGAGTCCAGGGCGGAGTGTGATGTGGTGTTCGGAGTGCATTGGAAAGAAGCATAACTGTGGTTAGGAGAAAACCATGGCATATCACATATTTTGCCTTTTAGTATGTTCAATTCTAAAGGAATTTAATCGTATTGTATGCAAGATATATAATTCAGTGATTAAAATTGTCTTAAAAAATACAACAAGAAAGAAAAATACAAAAAGGCAGGAATCATTTTTTTTTGTCCATGTCGGGAATATTTAGCATAGTACCAGATTCAGGATAATTCTTCCTGTGCATATTAGTAGAATAATCCTTTTTTCATATTTTACATATTTTCATTTTAAACTATTTTAAAATAGTTTTTAACTATTTAAAACTATTAAAACTATTTAAACTATTAAACGATTTGAACTATTAAATAGTTTAACTATTGAATTATTAAATTAAATAATATTAAATTATTAAATTATTTTAATAAATTAAACAAGGTTAAACTATTCAAACTATTAAATAGTTTAACTATTTTAAACTATTTTAAAATGAAAATAATGGTCAAAGCATAACCATACATTTGAAAACTATTTGTGGATGAATATTGCTGAAATCTAAGTCAGAAATGTGCTACATGCCTAATTAATTGTTGGTTATGTTAAGATAATTGCTGGGTGCACTAAGAGAATTGTATTTTATTTTGTTTTCAAGATTTTATTTATTTATTTGAGAGAAAGAGACAAAGATAGAGCACGAGCAATGTGGAGGAGGCCAAGGGAGAGAAAGTAGACTCGGGTTCTCAGAGAAAGACGCTGAGTGTGGAGCCTAACGCAGGACTCGATCCAGGACCCCGAGATCATGACCTGAGCTGAAGGCAGATGTTTAACCGACTGAGCCCCAGGGACCCCAAGAATTACATTCCTTAGTAGAGGTGATGCCTCTTCTGCATCGTGCTGGTCGTAAGGTAATGACTGATATTTCAACATCTACAAATCTGGCTCCCTTCTCCCTACCTCACAACCATCTCTGTTATGACACAGAATAATCGTATTTTCCTTCTACCCCAACAACAGGACGGGAACTCCGTCACTCAGATAAGTTCCAAGGGAACGTGTCTTCAAATTCGTATTGCGTTACAAAGACCCACCGGGCCATATTTAGGTTTAGTAAACCCAAATGCTACTTTCACTTCATTGCCATTTAAAGGTGAAAACACATTTCTCCCTCTTCTACCAGAGACAAGCTTGGGATTTCGAGTCTTCCAACCAGCTTAATTTAAAATCAATATTTGCTTTCTAGGTCTTTGAAAAATGTCCAAGATGATGTTGGAGTAGAAAGCAAACATGTAAAACAAGTTCTGCAAATCAAAAAATCAGCCCTGGACTCGGTCATTCAAATGAGCTGCTATATTTCAAATGCATAAACATTTCTGATAACTGGCCATTTAGCTGTTTCCTGGCTATCTCCAGCCAAAAATAACGTAAAACAACTCTAAATGATCCGTTGTGCTTTTGACGTTAAAAAACACTTTGTTCATCTTTATTTTTAGCCAAACTATGATCTCTATATAACTGCCCTCCATTGATTGATTTTAGGGACCCAGCACAAATCTCTTCCCTTCCCTCGTAGAAAGAAATTCTGCTTTCCGCTAATTCCAAATAATGAGATTTACCTTCTTTTGCCAAACTTGATCTGAACCCTAAGCTCTTCTGGAGCTGATGATCCATCATTTCTTCGGATTGCTCTCTCCCAATTTATTCTTCTCACCAAGCTATTAAAATATTTTTTTCCAGTAAAAAAAAAAAAACAAAAAACCCAAACACAAACTTCTCTTGACCACATATCTCACTATATAATTGTAGTACCAGGTGTGTCTTCTTTCTTGATTTTCTTGTAAGAATAGACCATAACCATCATCTTCATTTCCTTACTTTTCAGTTTCTCTCGAAGCACTAGCATTAGGCTTCTGCCTTCCTGACTCCATTTATAGTGGTCTTTAAAAGGTAAAAAATCACACTCTAATAGCCTTGCAAGTACAGCGCACCCGAAAGTAAAAACTCATCATTCCTCCCCAGATGGTATTTTCTAGAACCTACAAAACCCGAGAAGTCTTCCTCACCCCTCCAATGTAATCAGTCACCAAGTTCCAAACTCACTCTTAAATCCCATTCTGTTTCTATCATGATTTCTTCACATAATCAGTGGGCCTGGCATATATTCAGTGATTAATACATGTTTAAATATATGAACTAATTCATGGAAAAAGGGCAGCTCTCGGGCCAGTTCTAGCAGCTACTTTTCTCGCCTGCTTCTTCTTCTTTTTTTTTAATAACTTTATTTTTTATTGGTGTTCAATTTGCCAACATATAGCATAACACCCAGTGCTCATCCCGTCAAGTGCCCCCCTCAGTGCCCGTCACCCATTCACCCCAACCTCCCACCACCCCTAGTTCGTTTCCCAGAGTTAGGAGTCTCTCATGGTCTCTCGCCTGCTTCTAACAAGTTTCCAGAGAGCTCCTGGTGCCCTCTTGTCAGTTCCTGGTCGCCAACCTAGATCCTCAGACTAAGGAGCCATCCTCTTCCCCTTATTAATGGACTTAGACTATTGGCCTTGACCTAGAACTTGCGAGGTAGTTTTGTTCCTCAACTGACAGCATGGCTGGAAGGCCTAGAACACGTCCAGTGCATTCCTGGCCTGGTGTGACCTTGTTCTCTCCTCCTCCTGCACAATGAACTCCTCCTCGACCGCTTCCATTCAGGCCGAAGACTGGCCAGGCCGCGGAACTTCAAATTTCCCCCCATGTTTCCAGTAGCAGTATTTGGCCTTCAGTTATTTCAAGTTTGGGGAGTGAAGGACAATCTGTATTTCTGGGCTGTTGCAAAACCCTGACGTTTTGCCGTTGGCCGTTCCTGATAACCATCCACGTTCCCTTAGGTTATTTCTAGACAGCTTCGTCTGTTCCTTAAGGAAGGCAGAGCAGCTGAGGAGGCCCGTGGCCCCAGAGCCTCCCCTCATTACTCTCATAGGGAAGGATACAACTAGGATCACGCCTCTGCTGGATCTCCTTTTACCACGGTAGCGATGAGAGCCGCACACACACCTATTAGGTAGCAAGTGTTGCTCTAGAAGGTGCTGTGGAGGCCTGTTTAATCCTCCAGCAAATGATGTGTGTGACATTACCATCTTCCCAATCTCATAAAAAAGAAACAACAAAAACCGAGGCAAGATTATGTGTCCGATCACATAGATTGCAGGTGGCAGAGCTTGGGCGTGAGGCCATGTGCTGCATTATGACTCGGTGGGGCCTCTCCCTGAAGACAGACCTCAGGCCAGGGCCTTACGTGGTCGGAAACACGTCCCTACTCTGCCCTCCTGGTACATGCTACACTTTACAGGTCCCAAGTCACATGTCAGTGATAGGCACAATGTGTTTTGCGACACATAAATGCCCTCCCGGGACTTCTGATGTGCTGGCTGCCCAAGAAGACTCCCACTGGCCGAGACTACGCCGCCCCCCTCATGGGCGGTCTCTGTCTCTGCACCATCAGCTCCCACCACCAACCATGGGGGTGACGCCTGACGTTGGGTCCTGGGCTGCGTCATTGCCTCGCTTAGTCTTGCAGAGGCATCTCATCATCTCACGTCATCACGAGAAGGGGGGGAGCACAGCACGACAAGCTATGGTAAGAGAGTGAGACCGTATTCACATGACCCTCATTGCAGCCTGTCGTTATAATTGTCCTATTACTTACTGTTGTTTCACTCTCGTGATAAACTCTATCATAGGTCTGTGTGTGTAGAGAAGAGCGTCGTGTGTGCAGGGTTCAGCCATCTCCTGCCCCAGCAGGGGCCTTGGGCCTATTCCCACGGGTAAGGGGGGACTGCCCGACTGGCTTGTGGTCCCGTCGGTTACCTAGGTTGAGATATTTGAGACTAATCCTTGCAAAGATTTGGGAAATGACTACAGAGGAGTTGAGCAAAAGGAGACATTAAAGCAGAGAACACCGGGGATATCATCTGGAACCTTCTTTTCTTCCCTGAGGCCGCTGGTGCCTGGTAAACTTCCAGAATCTTATCAGAAAGCAGGTAATGACAGTAATAGTTATCCTCTCGACCGCTCGCCCTATGCTGACTCTCTTGCCTCAGTGGCTTGGAGCCTCCTCAGACCCCACAAAGGAGACGCATCCTTCCCTGATTTTGCAGAGGTTTTCCGAGGCTGCAAGAGTTTCCTGTTACTCAGAATCCAAGAGGTTGTGGTGGCAGAACTGGGATGAAGAGCTGCGTTTCTCTGGTTTCAGCCGTGTGCTCTCTCCATAGACGGGCCTTGAGTTGTGAGTCGCAGGAGGGCATCCTGCGGAGAGACCGAAGCGCGGTAGCCACTGCGTTATGGGCCAGGACCAGTGGGTCGGATCGAAAGGACGCGCTCCCTGGTCGCTGTGTAGGCCACTCTCTGGGGCCTCGTCGCGTCTAGGCCTGCACCTCTTTGTGCACGTGTATCTGACAAACTTAGGTTTGAAGGTTGATCAAGCACATTGAGTAACGGAAGAAATGCCCAAGGATAGATGCTTTTGTCATTCATACGCGTGATGCTTGGGCGTTCAGGCTGCCGTGTGACACGTGCCTCCCTCAGACCTTGTTATGACCTTGGCAGATCACCAGTCTGAGGTGGAGAAAGAAGGAAAGAAAGAAGGAAAGGGAAAGAAAGAAAGAAGAAAGAAAGAAAGAAAGAAAGAAAGAAAGAAAGAAAGAAAGAAGAAAGAAAGAAAGAAAGAAAGAAAGAAAGAAAGAAAAAGAAAGAAAAAGAAAGAAAAGAAAGAAAGGGAAGAAGGGAAGAAAGGGAGGAAAGAAAGAGGAGGAAAGAAAAAGAAAGAGAAATAAAGAGAAGAAGGAAAGAAAAAGAAAGGGAAGAAGGAAAGAAGGAGGAAAGAAAGGGAAGAAGGAAAGAAAAAGAGAAAGAGAAGGAGGAAAGAAAAAGAAAGAGAAATAAAGAGAAGAAGGAAAGAAAAAGAAAGGGAAGAAGGAAAGAAGGAGGAAAGAAAGGGAAGAAGGAAAGAAAAAGAGAAATAAAGAGAAGGAAAGAAAAAGGAAGGGAAGAAGGAAAGAGAAAGAAAGAAAGGGAATAAGGAAAGAAAGGAAGGCCTCAGGATAAGAGCAAATTAAAATGAAAATCATTAAATTAAAGTGGAGAAAGGGGTTGTGCATAGTAAGTGTGACAATCGGGATGGGCTAGGTTGTACCACAGTAACAACGACAAAAAATTAAACTGTGACCAGAGAAAAATGTCTTTGTTGCTGGCCTGAAGCCAGTTTAGGGTTCCAGTGACCCCCGCGGGTCCGCCTGCCTGTGGCTGCTCTGCACGCGGCATCTCCTCGCAGTTTCGGGGAGAGGGAGGCCCGGGGGGGACCTGCCCTGTCAGCTTGGGTCTCCCCACAGCGACCTGACAGGTGTCACCCCAGTGTCAGCCCCGCGGCCCTCGGATGGGCTGGAGGGAAGTGGAGCCCCGCAGGGGAGGGTGCCGGGGTGTCGCCCACCCAGAGCAGAGTGAGGAAGAGGAGGAGCGGGCGAGTGGGCCCCAAGGAGGGAAGGCCGGCAGCGTCTGTGTCTCAGGATTGTGCAGTGGCTTGAGCGTCGCCTTCTCTCCCCGACGGTCCGAATGTTCAAGGTGACTCTACAGCCTTCAGGGGAAGGAGCTGTGACAGCGCGGGCCGTCGGGTTGTCCCCTGCCCCCTGCCGTGTGGCCCATCCTGCAGACCCTTGCAGGGGCCCTAGGGTGGGGAGCCGGGGTGGGACCCCAGAGCGCAGAGTCTGTGTCACCAAAGCAAATCACTGCTCGGATTCCTTCCGACCTTTTTTTTCTGACCTTTGAAAAGAAAAATGTTGATTCGTCTCTAAGCTTTAAGAGCACGAAGGCTTGAGCTCATTGCTCGTATCGCTAACGGCACCAGGCTCTCGATCTCCGCCTAGAAATGAAAAATGACTTTATCACTATTAGCCTGAGCCCCAGTTGGGTTTTTTTTTTTTCATTTTATTGTGAGAATGTAGTTTTAAAGAGAACTATTGCCGGAAATAAGAGCCTGAGGAAAGCACACGGCCCTTCAGCTCGCTGGAGGGACACCGCGTTCCTGTCTGTCGTTCTCCCCGGGGCTAATGTCATCTCAGTGACATACAAATTGAGCTGGCCTTCCAGATTTTCATGAACTTGTAACAGGCTGTTGAAGAATATAGACTCATGGAGGTAAAAATATGAGACTTAAAATGTTTTCCCCAACTGTCCTCAGTGGTCCCGATGCTAGCAGGTGCTTTTTCCATCTCTTACTGCATCTTTGTCGGCGTCTATAAATCTTCCGGGCACTTTTGTTTATTAAAGCTCCAAGTCAAGTCTACAGCATCGATAGTGCGTGGGTTCAGAGCGCTTCTCCTCCAGGGATCAGGTCGCGTAACTTGGTGGCGGTGTATTTCTTCTTATAGGATTCCTACTCCTAAATCTTGTACAAGTTCTGAATCCTCTGGGCTTGGGATGCAGATCAGAGAAAAGTGACAAATCCCTCCCCAGGTGGCCGTATGACGACGCAATCCTCTTCTTTTTTTGTTTTCGTCCCCTCTCTGACTGTCGCTTTCATGACTATCATTGTCTGTGCTTTTTGGAGAATACTCGGTCTAACTCTTAATGGTTAGGAAAATATATGGGTTCTTTTGAGCTTCTCCACTACGACGTTTCCTGTTGTGCATGACCTGGGGTTGCCTCCCCTCTTCCCCTCTAGAGCCCACGACCACTGGTCCCCCTCGGTGCCTGGTTACCTTACGGTCCATCAGCGGGAATCTCTGGGAGGTGATACCAGCAAGACAGCTGAAACCCGTCCACCTCTGCGTTGTCCGAGCCGTCCCTTGGTGTCACATGGTGCTAAGAAGGGCTGGTTCTCCGAGGATTTCCACACCCGAATCCCTGAAATCTATGAATATGTCGTGTTATATGACAAAGGGAAATCGAGGTTGTAGTCACCAGTAAGGTTGCTCATCCCGAGGGACCTGGAAGGGGAGATTATGCTGACCTAGAGTCAAGGTCCCATGTAACCACAGGGGTCCCGAAGAGCGGAGGAGAGCGGCCGAGGGCTCGGTGAGGGTGGTGCGATGTGAGGCCTTACCTGCTGTCACTAGCTACGAACCCGGGAGGAGAAGGTTATGAGCCAGGGAGTGTGAATGGCTTCTAGAAGCTGGAAAAGGCAGAGGAAAGGTTCTCTCCCAGAGCCTTCAGGAGAGAATAGATTCGTGCCTACCGACACCTTGACGTTAGGCCAGAGACACCCGTGTCAGAATTCTGACCCACGGAACTATAAACTCCTAAATCACAACTGTAAGTCTGACTCAAAGCACTAAACTTGTGATTTGTTGGGAGAGCTGGACGAGGAGCGCTCGGGGCCACCCTGGTGTCCCTCCGTGCCAGGGCCGCGCTGCCCCCGGCGGCCTCGTCCTCACTGTGGCCAACCAGGCGAGCAGCTGCACAGCCGTGTGGACGTCTACACGGGGGCATGACAACTTCCCTTCCTATAAGCAGGGGCTTTCTTTGAACCTTTACGTGTATTTTTTCCCCTCAAGTGTACCCAAAAAGAGCAAATGCTTTATAAAGCTCTTTGCAAGACACGCAGCAGCCTCTTGCCGTCCGTCCCCTGCACCGCTTCCTCCTCCAGAGGCAGCCGACACTCATCCAGTGGCTGCCCCTTGGTAGTCAGACCTCTACGTGCCGCGCTTGGATGTGATACTTCTTGATCTTTCCCTATCTGTCGACTTCCCCGAATGGCAAACTTGACTATACTTTACCTACATCTTTGCCCACCACATGTAAACTTTCCTCCCTCCAGTCTTCCCAGGAGGGCTGTGTTATGATTTTGTCTTTTTTTTTATTATGATTTTGTCTTAATCACTCTTAAGAATTTACAGTGCTATGACCATGTAAATAGGCAGGCAGTGTACCGTGATTCTTGTCTTGTAACATACATCATCTCTGGAATGAAAATCGTCTTTTCTGTTTATTTTTTTTTTTATTTTCCATATCCACATTACACTTCCACCTCAAGTTTTTGCCAGATAATATAAATCCTCCACCAATACTTTTAGGCACAACAGGTGTTCTATTTTTAGTATTTTTGGAGAAAACGCCACCAAGGACTGATCGCCTTCGATCTGGGCGGGGTGTTTCTCGGTCCCTGCAAGCCATTCCCCCTGGGATCTCCTTTCGGGGTCTTCCTGAGGATTCTTGTCACCTTTGGCTTGTTGCTGGATCTGTTTGCAGTGTCCAGCACTGAGAAAGTGTGTTCAGGAGGCAAATTGTGAGGATTTTGTTTATCTAACAACATCTCCACCTTTGTCTTGAGTTGGTTTTGTCTGAGGGTTGTACTGAAAATAATTTTTGCTCAGGATTTTGAAGCAGTTGTTATATTCTCTTCAGCTGTCAACCATGTTGATGACAGGCTACCAAAGCCATTCATTTTTTTTTTCTTTTAAGTAATCCCTCACTCTCACCCATTTATCTCCAAATTTAGAAACTTTTGATTTTACTTTTCTTTTCTTTCTTTCTTTTTTTTTTTTTTGAATTGGAAAATAATGTGTCTTCTCCTGGTATGGATCTATTTTGAGTCCATTGTCTTGGCACTCAGATCTTACAATTTGGAAATTTTTATTCTTCTGTTGATAAAATATTTGAAATATTTCCGATGATTTCCTCCCTTCCATATTTTTCTATTCTTCTGAATTCTCATTATTTGAATATTGAACCCCCTAAACTGACACTCTGCCATAGACTGAATATTGGTGTCTGTCCCAAAATTCATATGTTGCAACGTGATCTCCGATGTGATGGTATTTGGAGGTAGAGCCTTTGGGAGATGATTAGGTCATGAGCTTTCTTGGATGGGAATGGTGCCTTTCTAAGGGGCTGAAGAGACCAGAGTGCCCTGGTTCCCCATGTGAGGTTACAGTGTGCAGAAGAGTGTGCTGTGCACCAGGATGCTAGGCCTCAGTACACACTGAATTGGCTGGTGCCCTGACCTTGGACTTTGTAGCCTCCAAAATTGTGAGAAATAAATTTCTGTTGCTTGTAAGCCTTCCAGTCTATGGCATTTGTTATTAGCCGCTCAAACAGACTAAGGCACTCGCTAAATTTTATTTTCCCTCTCCCCCTCCTTTCCTTCCTTCCTCCTTTCTTCCCTTTCTTCCTTGAGAGATCTTGCTTCCTACGAGATCTCAACTCCCTTCCAACGTGCCTATTGAGTTTACTGTTGCTCTTACCATAGTTTTGATTTTCAAGGGCTCCTTTTGGTCTCTAAATGTACTTTAAAAGTAGAATCCTGTAATTGTTTCCTGAATGCTGCATTTTACCATCTATTTTATCCTCTCCAGAGACTAAAACCTCCATTATCCACCGGGTTAGAGAAGATGTAGTAACCTGAATATATGAAGTAAGTGAAAGGATCTAAGATTCTAACTTCTTAAACAGACTTTCAACCAATCTGCTGTTTTAAAAACCATCTTTCCCTTACTTCCAGAGCATCTGGTGCTTCTAACTACTGGAGTGTTTTCAGGGATCAGCAATGCAAATTGGGTTGCTTATTGGCTTTCACCGCTGCCAGTTTGGGAAACAGCTCTCTCGGGGCTGGTAGATCTTTTAACATTCATTCGGATTTTCATATTCTGATTTTTCTCAATTTGTCTGCTTTTGCAATTGCTTTTTCGCTGTCTTCTTTGTTCTCATGATATCATTCCTTTTAAAAAAATTCTGTAAAAAGTTGTTTAAGTAGGGTTTTTATAATACGTAGGGCTAAAGATATGTGTTTAGTTGACCATATTTAACATCTTTAGTTGGGATGGGATCACACATTGTTATGAACAATTCACTTAGAATCATCCTCCCAATTCTAATCACCTGACTTAGTGGGGGGTCGGGGAGGGGGTAGTACAAAGTATAGTACAAAGAAAGAAAACCCCCTCAACACAAACACTACTCTTCTTTGGGAATTGAGCACTCCCCCTGCCACTCCCCAGTTGGTGGTTGCAGACCTGTTTCTACAGCCTCATAGAAAATGTTGTGTTAAGGGTCTCATTCTAATTTTTGTTTTATTTTAGAGGTTTGCATTTAATTTTTGGCTTTGTACGTTAGCTAAAATTCTGAGAGGACAGGGAAAATTCCACTCAATATCCTCCTATATACTGACCTGGTTTTTATTTCTTTCCTAAGAAGTCTTTTCTTTCCCAAGTTAAATTATAAGGTTGTTCTGGGTAATCAAACAGTTGATAGTTATTTTATTTGAATATCTTTCACCTGTGCCTTCTGATTATCTCATATCCTTGGCCTTAAACATAAGGATAGGAACAGATTTTTTGTTGTTATGCTCCCACAAATTTATGCAGGTCTTCAAATGCTATTAATTTGGTGCCAAGAATGCATATGTCATCCTAAATGAAGATCTGATTAGGTCTACTTCATAACACATGATTCTGTGTGTTAAAGAGTAGAATTACTGAATTAGAATTTGTAGGGAAAATCTTTCTATAAGACCTTCAATCAAATCAAATAGATCACACTACATTTTGAAGTATTTCATTTTTCTTTTCTACCTTTTGAAAATGTTTAATAGCTTAAAACAACTTTAGTACTCTTCTAATCCCGTGAGCATATACAAACATACATCATAAATTCTCTGGACATAAGGTTAAATGGTATCATAATTGATGGTTTATAACTCTGTAAATCACTTCCCTTCTTAATGCTCTCTGATTCCATTTAAGGAACTCACTCTGGGACTGCGTTTATTTCTAGCAATAATAATTTTTATTCGTTGTCATTGTTCTTTTATATTATTCTATTATTATGAAGTAAATTCAAATGTGATTTCATTTTACTAGATGATGGAAAATAGGTTGTTGATCTATTAATTTTTACATGCAAGAATTTCTCATTTTTTCAATTTTTTTCCTGACAGTGTGGTACTGGAAGATTTTCCTCAGTGATAAGATTATCCAAAAGGTAACTCCATTACTTCCGTGCCTGGTACCTGGAGTTCATTTTCACCCTTCTTGTTGATCTTATAAGCTTACTGCAGGTGTGATGTTGGTAGAAGAAAGTGTACCTCATCTTGTGTATCTTACACATGACTCTTGACAAAAGTTTTTACAAAAATTTAAATAGGTTAGAGCTATTCTAATTCAATCATAGTAAAACAAAATAAAGTAAAATTGCACTGTACTGCCAAAAATTGATCTAGAGTGCTTACTTAGCAAGGTGAAGCTTCAATTTTTGTCAAAGGTGAGGACTACATTTTGTAGGCAGCCAATCAGGAAAGAAACATAATGGGAGCAAGGGCTGGCTTTACCAGGAATTGAGCCATCTTGCCCACTGCAAAAGGGAAAAATAAACTCCAGCAGAGTAATGTCATTTAATGGAGGTTTTTCTTTGTGTGCAGTAGCCAAGATGTTATAATAAAGCCTGATGTAAGTTCTGAGGCACAGAGACCCATCAGGACTTTGCCATTTGCTTGCTCTGTGATCTTGGGCAGATTACTTATCTAAAGCTCAGTTGCTTCTTTGGTAAAAAAAAAAAAAAAAAAAAATAAATAAATAAATAAATAAATAAATAAATAATATATTGCAGGCTTCTTGTAAGGACTTGGTGAGATAAAGTTTGTGAATGTCCTTTGTGAATCTATAAATTCCATGGAAATCCAACTGGTATAATTGTTTACTGCTTTCTACAGTGCAAGGGTTGCATTTCAGGACTATCTAACAGTAACAGTATCTGACACAGCATATACTCAATAAATAGTAACTCCTTTCTTTATCCAAGGAAGAAAGAGAAATGTTCCATCAATAAAAAATGATAAGATACCGAACAAATTCCAGCACAGCATAAACATTTTTGAGGGGCATAAAAGATAGTACATGGAATATTCTAACGTCCATACAATCTAATTTTCCAAGAATTATCATTATTGTAGAAAAAGAGTAACTATGCACATATGGTATATATGGCATAAGTGGCTTCCCCTTTTCACAAAAATAAGACTAAATAAGCTAAAATTTACATGAGATGTCAATAACTTAGATGATCATCATAATGGTGAAATTTAACATTTTTTAGGAATAGGAAAGAAACTTAGAAATCCCCTCTTCTACATATCAGTGACCTAGTATCACTCAGAGATCTCATATAAGTAACTAGTTATTTACTTAAAGGACTGAGTTACTAAGTAATCTATTTAGTCAATAATAAAACCAGAATTGAAACATGGATGTGTTGATCCCTAACTTAGTCCTCTTTCGACAATAGTAGGCTGCCAATTCTCTCTCTTATGATTTCATTCATTTGACAGGACTTTAGAATATATTAGTCATGGCAAACATTCTATTACTAAACATTATCTTGTTAAAATAATACTAAATATTCTTCCTGAATATGCCAGTTCCAGGATAGAACTAAAAAGCCCCCATTGAAGCTATATATCTGGGCCTCCTTGGCTCCTCCTCCCCTGTATAACCATGATGGATGAAAGCAACTGTTGACTTCCTACCAGCAGTGGTGGATCCTGTGTATCACCTCCCTCAACATGTGTTCTAACCCCGTGTGGCATGCAGGAGCAGGAAAGCTAAAAACTACATTTCTCAGACTCACTCGAAGCAGGAATTACACCATCAGACAACCTGAAGGAGACCTCTACAGAAGTGAGTGTGGGTAGGCGTGTGGTCTTCCCCTTTTCACTGGTGCAAATAGCAGCAAAGTGGCATAATTCTGGGACTGGCATCTATTTTTTTTTCTGGCATCTATTTTGGAAGTTCCTCCTTGCACAGATGCCTTATTGAATCAGAGGCAGCAGATTTTTATGCTTCACAATCTGATGTTCATAACTATAATGTTGGCTTGGTATTTCATTAAATGACTAAATCATAATTTTATTAAAAATTTCCCCATTGTAGGTTATTAATTGATTTCTTCCAATTTTGTACCATCACAAGTACTGTTGGAGTATAAGTCTGAATGCATAAAGTTATCTCCTTTAAAATTTTCACTCCTGAGGATAAGTGAATAGATAGGAAAGTTGGAGCTGAAGGGCATGCTCACTTTTATAGAAATTTATTCTGAAGAGATGCCTGTAAAGGGGCCTCTTCTGGGCAGAGGACAGAGAAATGGGTGTATGTACCAACTGGAAGAAATGCGGTCTTATTTGAGACCAGGCTGCAATGGCTTTGTCCTGATTTCGTCTGCATCCCTATAAGATGAGGAGACTCTTCTTTATGGAATGATGCTGATCAAAAGTATTGCCGGGAAGGATGGTGAAGTTCAGGGAACCCTCCCTCTGGATGGAGTAAGAGTGGAGAAGAGAACTTCAACCTTTCTTCTGTGCTGACCCTGAGAAGAAAAATTAGGATCTACAGTCATTTATAGTTAGATATAGTTGCTGGGTAGCTATTTAAAGAGGTATAATTTTATACAATTATGAAATTTTTGAAATTTCCCGTTTTAAATCATTGAACTTTGCTAATTTTCCTTAGTAATGTTCACTAGGATGATTTGAATGAGTAGGGAGTACCGAGAAAAGGAGGAAGCTGGGGATTCCACTACTTTTCAGAGCCACAGTGGAAGAGTACGGCTTAGGGGTGGGCCACTCCGTGAGGTGAGCTGGCTGGCTCCTTATCCTGTGTAAGCCTGGGATCAGGTGTCTTAGTCAAGGGTGTCTGGGGATTGAGAGCTCTTTTGTGTGAATAGCCAAATCCCACAATAGCGTCTACCTGACTGGTATACTCAATGGGACGAAGCTCTGTTAACAACTTTTCTTTTTTACTTTGTTAACACTAGTGTTCTTAACTTAATGGTTATTTTATGTCTATGAGATTTCTTGGCAGAACAAAAGGTCTAAAGTAATAATAAAGCACTGAGAACATCAGTAAGTCCAATTGTGAAATATCTCTAACTTAGTTAACACAAAATGAGGCGTAGCAGCAGATACAAAGCTATCAGACTGAAAAAAAAAAAAGAAGTTTGCATAAGCATTTGTCAACTCAACTAAAAGTGTGTATTATTCACCTGTTTTGTCCATTGTGCTAGATACCCTGGGATGGGGGGAGAAGCTAGGAACTAAGAAGCAGGAGAGATGTCTGTCCTAGCCCTCCAGGATCTACCAAACTACCAAACTCTAATTCAGATGAACACCAGCCAGGTAGACAGTAGGTGAGACATAGATTGTGTATGCACGTGTCTGTTGAGTTTTGCTCTCCGTAGACACGGTGTGGAAGTGCTGACCTCTCTAGCGCAGACACACATATTAGCAAACGAGACTCCTCTTCAGTCATGGTTCTTATAATGCTTATGTGCAACATATTTTTTAGGCGTGGTTATTGGTTATACCCAAGAATGTACTCTTTTTTTTTTTTTATTGTGGAAATAGATTCTTGATTGAGAATTATGGGCCCTCTCTTGTGTCTGATGTGTTGATTCTTCAAGCTGCCGTGCAGGATAGGTGAGTTGCACAATATAATGATGCAGGCCTGTGTTGTAAGTGGATGAGAACAAGTTTAAATGTGTGTTGAAGTGGTTTTAGAGGAAATTTCACAACACTAATTGTCCTTCAAAGTAATCTCTCTCAGGAGACAAAATCTAACAAAAGAATTGAATGTCATCCAGCTATTATATAAAACAAATGTAAACTTGATCATAACATGACTGTGACATAGAAGAACACTACATGATATAAGCTTAGCATTTTTTGATAATTGGATATATAAGTTAGACTGTGTTATATAAACTGATAATATTTTCTGTATCATTTTTTATGAATATGAAAAATTTGGCAGAAAAAATACATAATAATCCTGCAGTATCCACTCAATCTAATAAATAAATGTAAGTACAGATTTTTAGACATATATTATCCTTAAGTAAGATACAAAGGAAACACTATGTACTTTCATTATACATGTAGAGGCAATAATAATATCTAAAAATGTAGTTATTGTATGTCACTATATTTTATACAGATGAGAAACCTCATGATAAAATTATATTTTTAGAAAATGGCTGTTATTTTGTTTTACAAAATTTATTTGGGAAATTATCCATTAACTGTGTTGATTTGATATTCATTACAATTTTTATTCTGGAACTATTGTCTAAAATATCCACTGAAAATGAACATGTCCATCTGCAAAATAGGCAGTTAATTCATTTAACTGCTTTTTCTGACAAATATAATGAACTTTTAAACTGTTGTTTTATTTTTAAAAAACATTTTATTTATTTATTTACTCATGAGAGACCCAGAGAGAGAGGCAGAGACACAGGTAGAGGGAGAAGCAGGCTCCCTGCGGGGAGCCCAATGTGGGACTCGATCCCAGGACCCTGGGGTCACGACCTCAGCCAAAGGCAGTTGCTCAACCACTGAGCCTCCCAGGTGCCCCTAAACTGTTCTTAATATAATATGTTTTATCAATAAGGCTTTATTTTTTAGGTGATATGATGAAATAAAAACAATACTTGAGCAGGAATTGTATTATACCTGTTACTCATTATCCCTAAAGTTTCGATTTATTTTTGGATTTATTATCATTGACACTTTAATTACTTACAATTAAAAGTGGGATGAAAAAACTAAATTTTAGTGGAGTCATTCTATGTTGAAAGTATGTTTTGTGGCTTGTGTCAATTATGACTTATATTAACTTGCTTTTGCTTTTGCTTTTGAGAAAAACTGAAGAACATGCCAAATATGGCAATAAATCAGTGTGGATTGGGCAAGCATTGAAATTTCAAGTCTTTTACATCTTCTGCATCAGCCTACACAATCTCACAAAATGAGAAAGTAAGTCATTTTGCCATAATGTAGTGGTATTTTTTTTAAGATTTTATTTATTTATTCATGAAAGACAGAAGAGGCAGAGACCCAGGCAGAGGGAGAAGCAGGCTCCCTGTGGGGGAGCCCGATGTGGAACTCGATCCCAGGACCCGAGGATCACCATGACCTGAGCCAAAGACAGACGCCCAACCACTGAGCCACCCAGGCCTCCCGTATTTTGTCTTTAAACACAAAATTTGTACTCACATGATACTTTATTACTAAAGTAGAAATACTAGAATCTTAAAATTATTATAAATGACTCCACGAGGGTAGGGAGCATTCCTGCCCCAACGAATATGCTTCCTCTTGTCTGATGATTTTCACTTCCATTTCACCTTACTACGTGCTCACTCCATGCACATCGTGCAAATTTTCTTCACCTAAAACCTCTTTGCTTTCAAAAGCACTAATTTAAATAATCCACTCTTTAATCACAATTGATTTTTCCAACTTCTTTATGTAACTAATGTATTAGGATTGTACTTAAACACTATTGTGATTTCTAGTCCCTTTATCCCCATACTTTTTCCCCATCTATCTTACTTCTCTTGTCTCCACTTCCCCTTCTATCCTCTTAATTTCTATGATCCATCATTTTAATTTTCCTGTTGCCAATATCCCAAATTCACTTCCCTTTGTTTGACAAAATGCCAAACTAGGATGAACTCAATTATCTATTTCTTTATGCCTTTAGGTGACAGCTAGAGCATTGTAAGAAAAATCCAAAACAGGGTATATGGATTTCATTATAAATGTATAATCATCAAATTCAAATGCATCCCAAATATGCCAGATACATGATCTCATTTTCCAAGTCAGTTTGTGCTTCCATTACACACTATTCCTTTCCTTTTCTACTCTCCTTAAATATCTGACCTGTCTCCATCCTCTCACTTTCAGGATTTCTTCTATAAGACAGTTGGTCAATGTTAAAATATAGAGTTAGCAAAGATACAATATTAAGAATTATTAGGTCCATTTAAAAGTGAATTATAGTTTCTAAAGGCTGATAAGATTCATAGTTGAAAAAGGCAAAATGATAAAGAAACATGAGAAATAATGAAAAAAAAAGTGGAAAACCTGGAGAAATACTTGAGATAAGACAAAATGGCAGCCTAATTGGCGAGCATTCTTTGAAAATAATTGAAATCCAGATCAGATCTAATGAAAGCTCAGAGGCATCAAATTCTGAAATGATTGATGTAGCGCTGGAGGGCTTGGGTGTCTCAGTTTGTTGAGTGTCTGACTCTTGATTTTGGCTCAGGTCATCAGCTCAGGATTGTGAGATAGAGCTCTGCCTTGGGCTCCATGCTGGGCATGGAACCTGCTTAAGATTCTCTCTCTCTCTCTGCCTCTATCCCTAATCTCCCTCTTAAAAAAAGAAAAGATTTGTGTAGTGCCAATTATTATTATTCATTTAAAAAGTGCTGTGTTATAAGCAAAGAAAGTATGTTACTGGATTTTTGTTCTCTCAGTGACCGTGGTTCTTGGTCACACTGCTTCACAGAATGAAGAGGTAGACAAGATGAGGACTGGTGGGCAGCAAAGTTTATTGAACGATAGTACAAAGCTCCCAGAGGGGGAGGGACCCAACAGGGTTGCCATTTTGGCGTTCAAATCTTAGGGTTTTTATAAGCTCTTTCAGGAACTATCTGAAGCATTCTCAGTGTGGGCGCCTGTGGATCGGCTGCTGACGTGCGCCAGTTAGGGCTTTGATCATGCACCTGTCTACCTATCAGGTAATTGTTCACATGTTAATGGTCTTTTGGGCTGACACCTGGAGACTAACTGCCTCAACTTATGATAACGACCAATGTTTCATGGTCGTCTTGTTTCAGAATGTTTTGCAAAAGTCACTTGTGCAGAACCTGCTATACAGGATGTTCCCGGGCTCTTGTCTAAGCTGTAGAACAGGATGCTGGTGTGGTTTTGTCTTAGCTGTCCCGGCCTTTTGGCTTTCTTGTTGGGGACCCCGACATGACTACCTAAGTGTCCAATTAATCTCTAACATTTATTTGAATTATAAATAATGACACTTCATAATGCTTGATTTTATTTTATTTTTTAAAAGACATTGATTTTAAAGAGAGAAGAGACAGAGCGCGGGCTAGTGGGGGAGCGGTAGAGGGAGAGGAAGAGAATCTCAAGCAGGCTCCCTGCTGAGTGCAGAGCCCCGGCACAGGGCTTCATCCCACAACCCTGAGATCATGACCTGAGCTGATTAACTGACTATGCCACCAACACGCCCCTGCTTGATTTTATTTTTAATTGATTTTAACTTTTCCCATTACTATCAGCATTTTGAATCCTGAAAACGTAATTCTCTGTCAATGCATCCAGAATCAATGCTAAAAGATTTTTCACACACATTAGTCACATAGTACCAAATCATTTTAGAAACAATATTAGTATAGTTTAAAAACTAAACAAAATACAGTGTTGAACTCAACAGAGACAAGTAGATTTCAGATGCCAAAATAAAAAGAAGTGGAGTGGGGGCGGGGATCAAAGCAGAACAATAAACAGGTGCTGATACCAACATGATTTGTGGGATTTGGAAAGTGGAGCTAGAATTTAAATTCTGTTGTGGGTAAAAGAAATAGGGCCAAGGAGGAAGGAGAGGTGGGGAGTGAGAACCAACTTATCCTCTAAAGCCTGCAATTTCTGAAAACAGCCTGCTGCTATCTCTTCCCTGTATCCAGGAAGAACCTAGTACCCGTTATGTAGGATAAATCAGTCACCCTTATGGAGTAAATCTTTTCTTTCCAGAGAAAAAGGAATTAGCTCAATTACATGGTCCTCAGAGCAAGGGTAGATCTCAGTGTGAGGCCATATTTGCCCCCTGAAATTGCCGTCAAGTCTTTCTTTCTTCCTTCTTCCACCATCCCTCCCTTTTCTCGTTCCTATTATTTTTTCATTATTTTGCTCTTTTTTCAGAATAGTGCCTATCCCTGATTGATAATTATAATCCCGGCACAAGCTTGAACATAATTTATGATTAAAATCAAATGTGGAGATAGTGATATTTTATACCTAGCAACTTAAGGATAGTGAGAGTGGCCTCAGTAGAAGGTTCAAAATAAGGAGGAAATTAATATAAAAATTGGCATAGGATTTATAAAAACCCTGGTGAATGGACATTTCTGTAATTCAAGTTCTGTAAGACTCTCTCTCTCACACACACACACACAAACACACACTCATACACACAGTTGTTATGCTTACAGTTAAAAACTACATACACCATAAGAAAAACTACTATAGAGAGAGTTATCAGATTTTGAAAGTAGAAAAACTTTTGCCACAAGAACCAGAAATGTGAGAATAATGAGAAATACCTTAAACATTGTGCTTCTGTAGATAACAGGGATGGTCCTGTGACTCCACCCACTGGGACCCAACCCTCCACTCCAGAGTGGGCTCCCGCACACTCATCTGGGGAGGTGTGAATTGTTGTGGGAGGTGGAGGTGAGTCCCAGCAGTGTGGATGTGAACTTCGGCCAGAGTGAATCAAGAGTTTTGTTGAGAAAACTGGCTACGTTTGTGGAGGGTGTTATAGTGGGCAGTAAGATGACCCTGCAGTGATGGTCGCGGCGAGCAGTGGACAGAATCTTCACGCTCTCTGGGCATGATTTTGTGGTTGACAGTAGACAGAAGGCCACCATAGCAGGTGGAATGGAATTCCCACCTACTGTCTTAGAGGAGAGGCTGGTTTCTCTGATAAAGAAATGGTTACAAGTGACTAATAAATGGTTCAATTAAGCATCTCTTTCCAGATGACTAGTTTTATGATACATGGTTCTTTTGTAATCTTTTGCAGCAGATGGCATTAATGGACCTGGTGTGCTAGCAAACAATGGAGCTTTTGTAGCCCTCTTGTTAAGAGAGGTTTCTTGGAATGGGTATTGTTGGAGGGATGTAATTAGGAATGATTGACGGAGAACGTGTTAACATAATGTAAACACACACACAAATGTCTTCTCATACTTTAAACCTGATGGATGCAGGAGCACCAAAAAGTCAGATTGTTATGTTGAAAGTGTCTGCAAAAAATGTAGCGCATCAGATGGTGGTGAAGTCTACCCAATGAAAGGTTCAGGCCACACAGCAACGAGTAAAATAAATTGGTGCTATGAAACAGTTAAGTCAGACATTTTTTAAAAAAGATTTTTATTTATCTGAGAGAGAGAGACAGAGATGGGGACACGTAGCACACAAGCTGGGAGGAGAGGGAGAACCAGGCTCCTCGCTGAGCAGGGAGCCTGACATTGGGCTTGATCCCAGGACGCTGAGATCATGACCCAAGCTGAAGGCAGATGCTTGACCGACTGAGTCACCCATGTGCCCCGATAACTCAGAAACTATTTACTGCTTTCTGAGAGATTGTGAAGTATAGTCATGCACTTACCTTGGAAGGAAAGATTATTTCCCTTTAATTTTGAACATTCAAAATTTCCAGAGATAAACCTATCAAGAAGACACTATTGGATACTGAGGATAAACGAATGGAACTTCCTAGAGGTCATTCCACATGAATAGAACCCTTTAACATCATTTTGCAGGAGGTTTTCAGAAGTATTATTTTGAATGACTACCAAAGGTATGATGGTTGGAGTATGACTGCACTTAAAAATATAAATTATAAGGTTGATGTGTTTAAAACTCTTCATGGATGAGCACTACTTTAAAGAGAACAATTGCTGGCACTTTGTACTGTTACATTTGATTCATTAGAATTCACTGTGAAGTCCGATTTTCTTATAGTAGAATAAATGGGATAAGAGGTACAAGGTTTACGTTGCTCTATGAGGTCCCTACTTACACAACTAATGAAATTAATGAAGTCATTCACGTAAGTAGAAAAGAACGTGGGCGTGGCGCTCTGACAGATAAAGCTTTAGATACTGTTATTCACAAAGATTTTGTTTTCACCAAGAGAGTCACAGTTGAGATCCTTGAATAAAATGGGCCATATTCTACAGCCGTGTTCTCCAGTAGAACTCTTTGATGTTTCGAATGTTCCATATTTGCATTGTCCATTATGGTAGCCACCAGCCACATGTGGTTCCCGAACTCCTGAAATATGGCTAGAATATCTGAGCAGCTGAATTTTTAATTTAATTTATTCATGTTTAAGTTTGAGTTTAAGTAGCCACACGTGATCAATGATCACATTATCGAGCAGTGCATGTCTACAGCATTGATCTAGATTGAAAGTTTAGATTAATGAATGCAGGGCTTCCAGCTTTGTCTGCTCTTGCATATGTGGCGATGTGATTAATTACCACAAACTGAAATAAGAGGTCATTTGTTTACAGAATTAATGGAAATTGAAGTTTAAAATGAGGTGATATGGATTTTAGAATAGCTGACATCCATAAGGGAGTAGCTGAGATGCAACCCAATATTAAATTTCCAGGGGCACCAATAAAAATTTAATGGAGGCCATTTAACAAGCCTCAGTAGTAAAGGAGAAGATTTAACAGGTAATGAACAAACAACGCAGAGCCTCGGGCATCTAAGAAGTAAAACAGACCTGTCGTGAAAGCTCCCAGATTCCATTATGATCAACGATCCAAGATTTTGGACCAGGGAGATATAATTTCAAAAACTTGAGGTATTAAGGGAGTAACTATTGATCAGTTGGTTGGAGAAACGTTTCCTGTACTTGCGTCCCCACGCCTGAAGCAAGAGGCTTCATTTCCAATGTCTACAAAGACAATGAGGGGCTGCCATTAGAGTCTGAGGCAGGCTCCGTGACACAGTGACAGGCCCAGAGGCCCTGGAGCAGGGACAGAGCTGTGCGCACACATGACCGCAGTACGGTTTTACCAGGTCCAGCGTGATCAATGCAGGATTAAATATCCCGCCGTCCTGCACTCAGAAATCGACCAAAAAAATCAAGGTGAAGGATTGTGGACGTTATCTGGCCGATGGTAGGATGGTGCATCATTGTAAATTAAATGCTGTAACTCTTGTCAAAACTCTAAATCATAGAAGCAGGATGGTAATAGAAGAGGCAGTTTCTCAATTATTATTAGCTCTTCGTCCTCATGATTTCTTAAACAATTATGGAATAGAATTCTCCACACCAACAAAGAGTTCAACATTTCAGGAGTACATTCTACTGTGTGGGTTTATGTACAAAATAAATAGGTACTAGTATTTTATTAAAAGTGAAATAGAGGGAATTAAAAAAAGAAACAAAAAGAAAGATGGGGGGAATGTGAAAATAGAACAGGAATATTTGAAGCATAGTGAAGAATTTCTATAAATGAAAAATAATTATTTAATTAAAAATAAATAACAGGTGGTTTAGAGAGTAAATAACTGAAAAAAATGTTAGTAAATTGTATGCTAGGTTGAAGGAAATTTCTGGGGGGAAAATACAGAGAAATAAAAGGATAGAAATATAAGAAAGATAGGTCAAGGGAAAATATAGGTTAACAACCCAAATTTTCTTTGAAATGATGTGTCCTCATCTACTGTCTAACACTGTTTTCTTAGCTGCAAGCCAGAAGAAAAAATGATCTGATAAATCAATATTTCAAAACAGAAGAGGAAATAACCTACTAGGAAAAAACTTCAGTAGAAAAAACAAAAAAAAAGAACAAAACTAAACTCAAGGACCCAAACTTCAGTAGAAAAAAAAAAAAAAAACTAAACTAAACTCAAGGACCCAAACATAGTAATGATCAAAAATATATTATAAAACAATTTATGAATGAATGTTAAAGGAAATAAAATAGGAAACCATGAAAATAAGCAAGCAATAAGATTTAAAATAGCAAAGCAAATCGCTTTTGAAGTGATTAAAAAGCAAAGCAAATTGTTCTTTTGAAGAACAAACCAGAAATTAAAAATATATACATAATCACTGAAATTGCAAGATAGACTTGAAGAAATTATTAAAGATTCATTAAAGAGAAGGAAAATGGAAAAGACAAGTTAGGGCATGTGGATAGTAGAATGAGAAAGGGTTACATACATCATCTAATCAGAGTCCCCAAAGAGTAGAAATGCAAAAGTGGGAAGAAGTAATATTTGAAGAGATAGTGGCTGATTATTGGCAGATTGAGGAGACATGGATTCTCGCGTTCAGAAAGCATCTCAAATCCCACAAGGATAAATAAAAATAAATCCAAGTCAAGACATATTTAGCAAACTGCAAAGCTCCAAAGGTAAAGAGAAGATATCAAAACGCCTGGAGAGACCGCCTGTCTATGCAATGTTGTTTTGATTCACTGCAGGTCTCTCAAAAGCTATAATAAAAAAACAGAAGATGATAGTAATATCTTAGTAAGGTTAGAGGAAAGAACTATCAACGTAAAATTATATACTTGGCAAACTATTTCCCAAGATCAAGGAACATTTCTTCAAGCAAAGAAAAAACAGAGTTGATTACAAGAAATTTCTTAACAAGAAATATTACAGAAAGAAGAAAAAAATCATCTCAGACTAAACAGTCTAAGATGCAATTAGGAACGAAAAACTAAGACATTGTAAAACATGTAGGTTAGCCACAAATTATCAACCATAATAATGTCTAATTTGTGGGGTTAGTAAACAACTAAATAAAACTTGTTTCTGGATACAAATATTACATTAGATAGGAATGTGCTATAGGAGTTAAAGCCCTACGTGTTAAGTGTATGTTAAAAAGAAGGTAGGCACTGATTAATTTTGATCTTTTAAGTTAAATATGCATGTTACTTTGTAGAATATTCATTAATAATAAAAATAGAGTAATATTTGGGTCAGTATTGGAGGGAAAAATGTGATTTAAAAAATGCCACTAGAAAGCGAGAAGACAGGGAAGAAATGAAGATTAAATATATCAGTATTTAAATCGCTAAATATAAAAATTAAGAAGGTTAACTATTATTGGTACAAGTAAATGTAAGGGGATTAACCTCCCCTCCACTCCCACACTCAGAGCTAAAAGATAGATAGTTGGCTATTTGTTACCTACAGAAGATCTATACAAACCCTGAGGTCACAGAAAGTTGATATACTTTTTTTAAAAAAGATTTTATTTATTTATTTGGGGGAGAGAGAGAGAGAATGAGTGGGAGGAGAAGAAGAGGCAGCGGGAGAAGCAGACTCCTGCTGAGCAGGGAGCGCATCTTGGGGCCCCATCCTGGGACTTGACCTTGGGACCCCGGGATCATGACCGGAGCGGAAGGCAGATGCTTACTTGACTGAGCCACCGGGGCGCCTCTAGGTTGACATACTTTTAAAGATGGTCATATAAAGTCAGATATTTCCCCTTTTTTTCCTCCTATAAACCATTCAAAATAATAAGGAGAATAAAAACTAAAACTACAAACACCAGTTTGTTCATTTCTTTTAAATCCGGCAGCAACAGAGACCTTCCATTCCCAAAGTGGAGAGAGAGCTGGCAGAGCAGGGTCAGATCAGGGGCAGGAAGCAGGACCTCCTATCAGCCAGCCTCAGAAGGTTATGAAAGACGTATCCTATCCTAAGTCCCTTGTTGGCAGCAATGGCAATGGGCTACCCAAACTGTTTTATGACTTTGATTTGATTCACTTCCAAGAGTAGAGGAGTCGAGGCTAAACCAGGGACCGCAAGATGAAGAAGCCACACTTCTAGGCAGTAGGACTGTCTCTAGCCGCACTGCGAAAGCAAGTATTATAAACATCCTATATTATCTTTCTCTATTTGGGTCATAAGGAAAACTCTTGCTAGCCTGAAACTCCTCCTTCCCCCTCCTCCCCTTCCATGCAGGACTGGCTAGATAATTTTCAAGGCCTGATGCAAAATGAAAACGTGGAACCTTTTGTTCGGAATTATTAAACATTTTAAGATGGTGACAAGCAGAGTATTAAACCAGGCACAGAGCCTCTCTGTGCAAAGAATGTTCTGTTACTGTACATGTTGTATGTCTGTGAAATCTTGCCTCAATGGAACGCTCTTTCCCAGAATAAACTCCCCTCCTTAAAATATGAAATAGAGAAGAGTCAGCAGAGGGTTTCGTTGGAGACACTACCGCAAAATGGAAGGGAACAGGAAGACAAGTTCACAAAAGCAAGACCTTCATCAGAAAATGTTGCTGTGAAACACTAGAAAATTGTCCAACTTTTACCATGAAAATATAAAAAGGAAAGCTGTCTCTTCGTGGAAGAGGATAGGAAGAAATGGATGATGGAAACTGAATTAGCGGAATGAACGAAAACAGTAAAATGATAGCATCCTGCGCTAGCCAAGCCTGGCTGTCTACTAGAACCACCTGTGGAACTCGTAAGTCAGACCAGTGCCCCCAACCTGCGTCCATGGGTTCTTCTCTAATAGTCCTGGGCCGGAGCCCACCCACTGCTGTGCTTCAAAATCTGCACCGGTGACTTTCAAGGGCAGCCAATGTTGATAGCCACGAAGGACAGTTTAGAAGGCAGGGACGGTGACGATCTAATAAAAACCAGTGGGAGGCAAAGGAGAAAGAAAATGGGAGCTACTATAAAGGTACCACTTTCCTTATTTTTATTAGCTGAAGACAACAAATATAATCTTATAAACCAATTAAGGTGTATGTAACCATATCAGCGTACATGCAAAAACTAAGACAGACATTAAGGTAGGAAAATGAAGGAGTTGGAGAAGGAAATGGAGGGGGGTACAGATAAAATACACTGTCCCAAATGAACACCATAAGCGTAATACATAAAGCTATATAGGTAACGAGTAGTATAGAATATAACACTTCTCAGTTTTCAGGAGAAACAGATACCAAAAACTAAGAAAAAGTACAACAGAACGAATAAGATACAACGAGAGGATGTTGAATAATTTAACAGGACTTAGACCACATATATATAAACAAGTGATCAGAAAGTTAAAAATAAAAGGTTGAGTAAAGAAAATATAGTCAACTAAAACAAAACAAAAAATGGAGATTTTCAATAGCAGCTAAAAGATAATGTAGGTGGGAATATCTTTAACATAAAATGCACACAATTCATCTGAAGAATAACAAGAAAACTCTTCAAGAGACACACATAACCATAAAGTCTAGAATATTTAAGCAAATGGAAATTCACTAGCGGCTCTAGATTACAAAGATACAATTCACAAAGGTGCTAATTCTCCCCGAGTTAATAAATAGCCTAAATAATCAAATTCTAGTGAGAAATATCAATAGGTCTTTGCTTACTCATGATACGTGGAGCCTCCTTCTGCCCATCACAGCCACTGGTCACATACCCACTCTCTCCACCTCTACTCCTGAACCCCGAGGATAAAAAATACCCAAAGATCCAACATTGAAATGCAGACATTTTGGGGCACCTGGGGGCTCAGTCGGTTGAGCGCCTGACTCTTGATTTTGACTCAGGTCATGATCTCTGGGTTGTGAGGTGGAGCCCCGCATTGGGCTCCCAGCTGAATATGGAGCCTGCTTAAGATTCTCTCTCCTTTTGCTCCCCACCCGACCTCCCAAAAAGCTCACTGGTCTTCATTATTTTAAAAAATACAGACATTTTATGAAGTCATTATTATCTGAAAAAAAATAAGGCATAAAAGACTAAATAATAAGCAGTATTGAATAACCACAAGTTACTTCTTTACCTTCAGCCCACAGACTAGGAAGGCTAGGGCATTTTATGCCATCCTTTTACCTAAATTGGGTCAGGTCTCTGTAGAAAGCATTTTAAAATCAAGTAAAAATACTAAAATAATTCAGAGAATATGGAAATGTAGGGTTTTTTTTTTTTGGAAAAGTAGGTAAATATTCCAGTACATTTATAGCTTAAGCTATCATTTCATATCCTAGATTATAAAAATTTTGTGTGAGGCCCTAGGAATCAGCAGGCCTCTTTGTAAGAGGACTGAAGGAGAAAAATGAAAGAAAATGATAATGTTTAATTTCATGTATTGGTTCTTTGAGTTGATTGCCTATAGTCCAAAAGTATTTAGCTTAACTTAAAGTTTTCTTCCCTATGTTAGGTTTACAGTGGTTTTCCTTACTGTTTATACTGTTTGTTTCAGTCATTTATTCATGCATACATTCATCCATCCCAACATTTGCAGGGAGTATTTTTATGGTTGCTCCTGTTGTCATTCTTATAGTAAAAGGGAAAAAAAACCCATTTCTCTACTCAGAATACTTCTGACACTAACTACCTGGAGTGTAGACTCCACAGGTAAATGCTAGAGTTCCACCCGATTGTCCTCCCTTCAGAAGCCTCTTGAAAGTTCAGACCTCTGGTACTTCTGACCAACTCACTGTGACTCAGGGGTTTCCACACCCCACTTCTTGGGTTTGATCATTTGTCAGAAAAGTTCACAGAACTCAGGAAAGTACTTTACTACTACCCATTTAATAAAAAGGACATAACCTTGGAGCAAGCAAATGGAAGAGAGGCATAGAGCAAGGCATGGGGAAGGGACGTGGAGTTCTGTGTGCTCTCCTGGCATGGCACCTTCCCAGCACTTCCTTATGTCCACCTGCCCAAAAGCTCTCCAAATTGCTTAATTTAGGATTTTTATGGAGGTTGCATTACACAGACATGATTAATCAAATGATTGGCCATTGGTGATGAAGTAAATCTCTAGCCCCTCTCTTCTCCCTGGAGATAGAGTTGGGACTAAAAGTTCCAACCCTTTAATCGCACAGTTGGTTCCTTTGGCAACCAGTCTCCATTTTGCAAGAATCGCCTCAGTAGCATGAACTCTTTATCACTTGGGAAATTCTAAGGGTTTTAGCAGCTCTGTGCCATGACCAGGGGGCAGAGACCAAATATATATTTCTTATTAGGTTACAGATTATTAAAAAAATAAACCAAAGATGGCATGGCTTGTGTAGTAAAGGAACATATAACTTAATGGCAAATGATGGGATAGATGGAGAGGAGACAACTAACATGAAGCCATGAGAGACAATTTAGAATCTAGAAGGAGCTTACTCTTTACATCAGCATATACATACATTAAAATTTATGTATCAAATATAATTTATTTAATGTATATTTAGAGGCACCTGGCTGGCTCAGTCAGTGGAACATGTGACTCTTGATCTTGGGGTTATGAGTTCAAGCCCCATGTTGGGTGCATAGATTACTTAAAAATAAAATCTTTAAAAATAAAGTTATATTTAATACAACCCTTAAAAACATACTAAAAGTCTTTTTTTTTTCTGATACTGAAAAATTAATCAGTAAATTTTCCTTTTTTTAAGTACCTAAAATGCAATCTGTTAAGTTGTGGGTGGAACTTGTTATTATTTTATTGTGTCATGCACTGACAAGCTGTTGATTTATATTAAGCCAGGTATATTTGTTTAAAAAGAGCAAATTACTCAAAAAAAAAAAAAAAGATCAGAAATATTCCCTACTTATCCCAATGAAATTCTATCCTAGTCTTTCTGTTAATTGCCCCTGGCTTTGTACACAACAGCAGATGGATTCCATGGCCAGAAGGAAAAGTTCACTCATTCTGAACACAATTTTAGTAGAAATTCTCAAATAGAAAAAAGACATAAGAGAGTATTTGAAGGTGAAATCATATGAAATGCATACATTGCTCTTTGTGAGTCAAACATAAATATTTAAAAAAGTGTATAGATGGAAATGAATACTTTCCAAAGCACTTGGTATTAAGTAGGAAAAGACAGACTTTTAAATGGATAACTTTTACCTTTTTAAAACTATTTTATATCCTCTTGGTTCCTAGGTTTGTTATTCTATTAAAAATCCGTGTTTGTTTGACTTACATATCTTTATCAAGTTTCTCGCTCTGTGTGTGAGGAAAAGTATACCCTTTGTGCAATCCAACATTTTATATTAAAGGATGACTAATCATGTCCTCTTCTTGTTCACACTTTTTACTAGGCAGATGAAATGTTTTGCAAATTTAGAACATATGCACCATCTGGCTTTGGTGTGCATAATTCATACGCTGAAAGGCAATGGAGTTACATGACTAAAGGGAACCAATTTGGAGTCAGAAAGACCTTCATTTGTCACAGGCCGTGTGGATATGGGTGAACGGCTTACCATCTTGTCCATCTTTATTTTCCCCATCTGTAAGGTGAGGACACCAATACTTATTTACAGCGTTGTGATATGGACTAAGTGAGACAAGTATAGTAAGGGGTTAGCGTAAAACCGAGACATACATCTTTCAGAACTGAACATAAGCTAGTAATTGGCAAAGTTTTTACTTATGTGAAAAGAATATGTAATCGTTAATTCTGCTAAGAAATGATTAAAGACGACAGTTTAGGAGATGTAAACAAATTTTATTTAGCATCTCATGGAAGCTGATAGTCTCCTTTTGAAGAAGTACAGAATGAGGCCATTGGCAAGAAGCTTTTTATAGGATAAACAATAAAGAACAAGGAAGGAAAAATAGGAAAATATCTAATTGGTTGGGGCCATGTAGTCAGCCTTGTTTGTGATGTGGTGTCCTGCGAGGAGCGGCTTCATCTTAGGCCTGGAAAGTTACTTCAGCAAATTGAAATCTGTCCTTATGGAAGGAGAATTATTTTCCTAGTCCAATATCTTTTATGACTTGTTACTAATTCATATAATGACCAGTAGAGGAACAAGTGCCGTGGGATACATGGAGACTGTCAATTTGATTTTGGAGACCAGAAAAGATCTAAGGAAATAAAGAGGCATTTCAATTTAAAATGAAAAATTGTTTGAAAAATTTACTTAATTTACCAAATATTTGAAGATGTAGATACCAGACTAATAGAAAATCCCTGTATCCTGCCCTTTTAAATTGTAGAAGCCAGAAACAGAGCTAATGAGAGTAAAATATGAGAAGTTCAATGTTTAGATAATTTCATAGTTTCATGTATTTATTTTAAAGGGATTGTTTTCATATAATGAATTTCTATTCCTGTTTTGAGATGTGTTTGTGATCCCAGGGCCCTCTTTCTGGATAAATCAATAATTATGCTCACCACTTCAATTATTAAGGACCCTTCTTTCCTGAAGAACATAACAGTACTGCTGATTTGAGGGCCATCTTTTGTATGTTAAATGATTCTGTCTACCATGGTCTTCATAGACTCTCCCAGACACAAGATCTCTGTAGGCTGCACAAAAGGTACAAACTGGGCTGGACAAAAGAAATTGAGTGATTTCCTCAGGATTTACAGATATATAGACCAGCACCATCTAATAATATACAATGTAAGCTACACACGTAATCTCAAATTTTCTAGCAGCCGTATTGTTAAAGCTAAAAATAAACATTTGGAATTAATTTTAATAATATATTTAATTTGGGATCCCTGGGTGGTGCAGCGGTTTAGCGCCTGCCTTTGGCCCAGGGCGTGATCCTGGAGACCCCGGATCGAATCCCACATCGGGCTCCCGGTGCATGGAGCCTGCTTCTTCCTCCGCCTGTGTCTCTGCCTCTCTCTCTCTCTGTGTGACTATCATAAATAAATAAAAATTAAAAAAAAAAAAAAAGAGCAGAAAGTCCGGGATTTCCATTTAAAAAAAAATAATATATTTAATTTAACATATCTAAAATATAATTTCAACATGTAACCAATATAAAAAGTGTATTGAGGTATCTTCATTCTTTTTTCACATGACATTTTCAAAATCCAGTGTGTATTTTATATCCATATTGTAAATCACTCAGACTAACTACAGTTCAAGCACTAAATAGCCTCTTGTGGCTATTGCCTTCCATGTTGGACAGTTGGGGACACATGATCAATCTGACTTAGGGAAAAATGTAGTTGCACAGGGAAACGTATTCTCATTCTGAAACTCATGATTGGTGATAACTCTTTTCTTTTTTATTTTTACAAAGACTTTTATTTATTTATCCGTGAGAGACACACAGAGAGAGGCAGAGACACAGGCAGAGGGAGAAGCAGGCTCCCTGCGGGGACCCTGATGTGGGACTTGATCCCAGGACCTCGGGGTCACAACCTGAGCCCAACGCAGGCGCTCAGACACTTAGCCACCCGGCCATCCCTATAACCCTTATTTTCAAACAACTTTCCAAAATATACACACTGAGCAAAGGAGACGTAATCTAACACATGATACTTTACCTCCTTAAAATTCAGATTTGACCACCTAGAGGTTCGTAGCATTAGGACCATATATCAAATATCATTGTAATTTCCAATTGAAATTGATCAGAGAGGAAAATTGATATCCTAGCCTGAAGAAGGCTCCAGAAAGCAGCATAGCTGCCTTTAAATATCTTAAGAAGTCTCAGAAGGAAACCAAAATGAATGCTCTTTGTCCAAAAGAAACTAATATTTTAAATGTATCTTGAGAACGCCTTTGTTTTCGTTTTAAATCCAACAGCAGAATCTTATAGTCTGCTGACAATTAACTTCTATTTCCATCCTGAGGGGAAGTTCTCAAAGTACCCAATTCCCTCATTCTGTAATTGTAATTCTTGTGTCTCAATCTTCTTCTGGAAAGAGCCCCCCCGCCCCCAAATGTTAGGAAGTCATTAAGGATTCATCTCTATTCAATCTTTCTCATCTCTGCCAAGATTGGCAACAGAGTGCCAAATGGCCCTTAGCTGTTTGTAGATCTGAGCTGAGCTAAACGGGCAGGCTTACACTAAGTCTTTATTTCCCTAAGACTCTGAGTGATCTGACTTCCCATCAGACTTAATTTTGATAGCTTTTATTGGTTTCATTAGTGAAAACAGTGGGGAAAAATGAATAAAAACCATGAAAAATGTCTATAGTGGCAGATTACGAACATGGATATTTCATTTCTCAATGGTTGTCCTTGTCACAATTTGCAACGCAGTGTCAGCTGGGTATTGAATTTTTCAGCAAGTGCATTTCCCTCTTTTGTGAAATTGTGGAATTAAAATTATATGGGACGCATATAACATATTAAATAGGATAGATTTCGGCAGTTTTACTTCATCATTAAGAAGATATATGACATCGAGGAGAGAAAAATTGGACATAGTTTGTGTTTTAGCACAGTATAAACAATTGATATTAAGATATCCTAAGGGATGCTCTTCATTATAGGCAATCTCTGTGTTTCCCAGGGTTTTGAAGGATTATACCTATGAACATGTGTTTTTCAAAATATAGCTCTGAGATCGTTCCTTCTGCCTGTAAAAACAAGTCATTACAGCCAAGCCATGTTTGCCCTATGAATTTGACAAGCCACGTGCATTTCAATGACAGATGACCTAAAGGTAAGTGACAGTTCACCTTGCGGAACTATTTAGAGTAAAAAAAGACACAGCTCATTACAAGCGCTACCCAATCTCCTTTTCATGTCTGTTAGGTCTCAGCATTAAAAATAACTTGAATCAAAGCCCAAAGGGTCATAGTTAGACACGACATATGCTAAAAATTTTTACATTTGAGGACTATAGGGAGCAATACAATACCCAGATAACCATAAAGGGATCTTGTACATTAGGAGAATATCTTTCATGAGCATTTATATGCTTCTTTTCAAAGGCCCCTTTCATTTCATATGTCAACATAAAAGAAATGCAATATATCTGTTCATCATATTATGTCCTAGAAATTGGATATTGAGGGTTCTGAATATACTAAAGAAGAGATTAAAAAAATGGAACAGCTAGTTTGAAGTTGCCCTTTTTGTGTGGTTCTTTAATAAAAGAGAAAAAAGTAAGTCATCGGATATAAAAGACAAAGCCATATAAAACTCAACCAAAAAACGGAAATAAAAACATGAATATATACATATGGGAAGATCTATGTCTGTGTTATATATATGTGCACATACATTTATGTGTGTGCATGTGTGTGTATGTGTGTATGTATCTCTATACGTATCTGTAGCTTTATCTGTATAGGTACACTCCCCCCTTCCTCTAAAATGGCACAAATGATGCATCATGGCCCAAGTTGCGCACTTTATGTTTTGTAAGGTCACTTTTTATGCAAATTGCTTGGAAAAGTACTGTTTGCCTCTCTTGTGTGACTTCCATGAAATCGGCATTCAGCAAGCCTGGCTTCCTGGCAAACAACGGAACATTCAGCTCATATGTGAGGGAAGAGACCTCTCCAATGAGGAGGGAGGGCAGAGAGTGGGAAAAGTGGCAAGTCTGGTACAAAGGAGCAAAGACCGGTGATTCATAAGGAGGCTGGGAGAGTGCAGCCCGCCTCCCTGCCTGCCACAGTATAGATTCCACGACTGGCACTTACTTGGCAGATAATCCCCCAGGGCGCTGACCTTGGCAGCTTTACAGAGGTAACCTTTATGTGAAGAGGAACTGTTCTCCAACAATGTCTCCAATATGCTTGCCACAAAAATTCTCCTTTTTTCCCCCTAAGAAAAAGGGGGACATGCATGGAAAAGCATATTTTATTTTTCCATTCCCCCTCTACCCCTTGTTGCAGAGGCAACATTCATGGTTCATTGTGGAAAATTTCCTATATGCCCTGTGTGTTCATCCCAGTCCTTAAGTTCCTGTAAATGACATTTAATTACAGGGCACAATGACAATGGCTTTTATTAGCTCCCCGCATTTTCCTTTCAGTTCAAGGCCATACGGTAACTAGTTGTCCCCAGTGACCTTCTGTGTGAGCAATTCTGTTAGGCAGTCCCATTCCCGGTGGGACGGCCTCTACCTAGAATGTTGCCTCCTGTCCTGGTGTCCTGCTCTCACCCACAGGCCGCATTACACACGTGGCCGTGACGGTGACCTTCTTGCTTCCGTTTACAAGTCCGTCAATCGCCTGTCATTTGTTATCCTGGGTACTCGTGCACTGGTGCTCAGAGGTGCCAAAACGTATCTGGTACCTTGCTTCTGAGAAAGACAGCTCTTGTTTAAGATAACTTCATACTCTTGCAATTAGAAGCATTGGTGCAGTAGGAGAAAACAAAAATGAAAATCTAACCTTGTCTTTGATGATTATAGAAATAGCAGGAACGGTTCCAGCACTGGGGGGAAAAATATTCGAAGAAGTTCCATGCCTGTGCCTGCCTGGCATAGCAGGCTGCCAGCTGAGGCTGGTGGGGAGCCCATTCAGAAATTTCAAGTCATAGTTCCTTTGGGAATAGTGTGCTACTGTGCCTGCAAGCTCTAAGTCAGAAAGGGCTTTTCCCTTACAGCTGGCATCAGGCTTAGTGATGAATCACTTGGCTCTTTATATTTTTTGCTCTTCTTATTTTGTTGGAGATTACGGGCCATGATTGATGGCTCCATGCAACTGGTCAAAGCAGAAAATAGCTGGTCTAGAGTAAAACAACAGGAAGAAAAAGGCAACATTATACTTCCGCCTCGGGTTTGCAGCTAAACTAAATTAGTCAGTTATACTTGCCCGGAAATGGGAAATTTAGTTTCCTATTTCATCCTTCAGATATTACTGTCTTTACGTACAATGGCCAGATCATGCCATAAATCAAGGAAAATAGGTTCCACTAAAGTAGCAAATACCTTTAAGCTAGACTAAATATGACTCCAGGTAGGGTGCTTTGGAGTATAAAGTAAAATTGTCACATGTGTTCACTTTCTTTTTTTTTTTTAATTTTATTTATTCATGAAAGACACACAGAAAGAGAGAGAGAGAGAGGCAGAGACGCAGGCAGAGGGAGAAGCAGGCTCCATGCAGGGAGCCCGACGTGGGACTCTATCCCGGGTCTCCAGGATCACGCCCTGGGCTGCAGGCCGTGCTAAACCGCTGCACCACCGAGGTTGCCCATGTGTTCACTTTCTATATCTTCATAGAGCATTGTATAATTTTTATTTTTAGTGTTTATCATAACTTTAGTTAGTTGGCTACTTATTAGTCATTTATCAAGAGTCTTTCTTACTTACATGCAGCCCCGAGAGAGTAGGGACAAAGGCATCTCGTTCATTGCCTATCCCCAGTACCCAGCACATAGCAGGTGCTCAATAAATCCTCCAAATCGCTGGAGGAATGAACACCTAATACAAGGATGCATACTGTGAGGTCTCCCTATATTGCACATTTTGTCCTGAGAGATTAGCCACGTTTATATACATTCCTATGAACATAGGAGGAAGAGGAAAGAGTCACAAGAGAGCAAGAAACGGATACCGAAGTTCGGAGGAGGAGAAATGTACCTTTTTGACTCAAAGGAGGGCAGATCAGAACAGGCTGCGGGGCAGGGGATGCTGTGTGCGGTGGGACCTGCAGGCGGGCTGGCCGGGTGAACGTGGGAGGGCTGAGGGGCGTGGGAAATATTCAGGTGGAACAAATGGTCTGAGACATTTATGGGGCCGGTTTATGGAGGCCGTGGGAAATCCTGCTGGAAAGGGATTAGGCTCAGCTTGTCGAACTTTGTGTTAACAAACCAGATGGCTTCGCATCCTGTGGTGAGGACGGGGGTGCGTGCGCTTTCCGGGGAGCAACAGCGGGGCTCAGAGGGAGGCGGGGAGGGTGGGCTCGAGCGTTCGGGAGGCTCCGGGCCCAGGGCGCCGGGGCTCGAGCTGGAGGCCTGTGCTGGGCTCGGGACGCGGCTTCGGAGCGTGGTGCCGGAGGAGCCTCTGCAGGTGCGAGGGCCTGACCTGGAGGCCTCAAGCATCAGCGACAGGGCAGGGCAGCGGCAGCAGTGACCGGACCCGTGGAGAGCCACGCCACGAACACGTTTAGGTGACAACGTGGTGGATTCAGTCTTGTCAGGTGAGCTGGGGACACCTGGTTAGGTTAGGCCACCTGGGCGGCGTCTGGCGATGCCATCGGCGTTTCTGAGTTCAGACTCTTGAACGGAGCAAGGTGCCGGGCAGCAGCGGCAGGAGGAGCCGCCGAGGATGCAGGGGCTGGAGGCCCAGGTCGGCGGAGACAGGGGAGGCCGCCGGGGCCGCTGCCCGACAGCACGCGCTCCCCCGGGCCTGGACCCCTGGACCCCCTACCCGGACCCCGCCGGGCCTGCAGGTGGCCTGTGCTCACCCCCGGATCCCCACGGAGCCCGCAGCGCACGGAAGGTGCCGTCACCCGCTCTGGAGGGAGGAAAGCAGAAGCCCTGGGGCCCTCCAAGGAGCTTGCGACCGGCCAGGCCTTCCATCTAGACGGGGCGTTCGCCTCCTGACCTGGCCGTGGGGTCCGCACCTGCGCCCCGGGGGGGACAGCACCCTCCCCTCGGCCGAGGCCCTGCAGGTGAGGACACGGCTCAGGGCCACGCGGCACCTCACCTTCCTGCTGCTGCCGTCCTCCCTCCGATTCACCGCCGGGGCCCTGAGAGCCGGGGCGCCTGGGCTGTAGCACCCGAGGGGGGCCCTGCACCTGGCAGCGCAGGCCCGCACCACTCTCGGGGCTCATTTCAGGAACAAACACGTAGAACGTTTTTATCAGACAGGTTATGGTCGTTACGGAAAAATTAGGAAATAGAGATAAGGAAAAAAACGTGACACCCAGTTCCACGCTGTCAACTTCCGAGTTTGGGGAGCAGGGCGGTGGCCTTGCCCGTGGCCTGACGCTTGTCGCCTCCGTGTCCCGCAGGTGCAGGGCCGCGAGCCTGACGTTCCCGCTCCCTGGGAGCCTGGGTGCTGGGGGCTCCTCCTGGCCTCGGCCCCTCCCTCTGCCCCAGGCTGAGGCCTTGGCGGCGCGGCCCTGGAGCTCAGGCGTCCCGGGGCTTCCTCTGGCCTCTGGGCGGCCTCGGGGCTGGGCACCACGCCATCCTTTCCTGGGGTCCAGTGACCCCCCGCCTGCACCCCACGCTGCCCACGGCGCTGGGAGTCCTGGGAGGCTGCGGCCCGAGCTGTGCCTCGGGGGGCCCTCGCCCAGGAGCTCAACGCCGGGCCCCTCCTGTCATTTCTCCTTAAGGCTGATTGGAGACCCAGGTCGCTCCTCAGGACACGGTGCCCTGGGGTCCCCTCCAAGGGCTCTGTCGCTCGTGGCCCGGCTCCCAGGGAAGCCGCTGGAGGCTCGGGCTCTGGAGCCGCCTTCACATTCCCATTGGCGGGAAGCGTCTGCCTCCTTGGGGTCCCCGGGGCGCCGACCCCCGGCTTCCCTGGCAGGTGGGCCCGGCCGGAGGGCCTGCGGTGCCCTTGCCGTGGAGCCTGGGCTCCTTGTCCGTTGGCCCCACCGTCTCACTGCAGCGCATAGGGTGGGGGCCCGGGGGCCCAGCGGGGGAGCATCTGCCCTGGGCACAGGCCGTGACCCCAGGGCCCGGGATCAAGTCCCGCATGGGGTCCCCCGGGAGCCTGCTTCTCCCTCTGCCCAGCTCTCTGCCTCTCTCTGGGTCTCTCAGGAATACATAAAATTTTTTTTTCTTTTCTTTTTTTTAAGAATGCTCCGGGTGGTAAGGACCCGAAAGGCCCATTCGGATAGGGAAGCCAAGTAGGTCTTCATCAGGAGTTGAGCAGCTGAAAGTTCTCGAGTGGGAGATGAACTGCTTCCAGGTGCACACACAGACACGGCCCAGAGGAGGGCTTCCGGCGTCCGGATCCGGCTTGCCCGGTCGTTTGCAGGCTCAGACAGGACAGACGGCTACGGTACAGACTGACCCCACACTCTTGCAGGTTCAAAGTCAGGGGAAAAAAGGGCCTGTCAGCTTCATTCAGAGTTTTAGGCTTAATTCTGTCCTTGGACAGACAGTCCCTGAATGGACCATTATTCTAAGGGGAGGAAAGGGGGGTGGCGTGTGCCCCCCTAGATCTGCGGGGAGGGATAGCCCATGGGGACGTGGACACTGTCACCAAACCAATGAGAAATGGGTGCCAGGTTGCTCGGACCCAGCCAGTATCTGCCACAACTACCACCCGCATTGCCCTCGGGTGCAGCAGCGACAGTGCGAGTGACTGAGGCACTGTCCACCCGTACCTGGAAAGGGGCCCGCACACGTGGACCCGACACTCTAAGGCCACCTGCGCCATGTGCATTTTTATCAAAAACAAGTCTGCAGCAGGTGCATTGTCTCGTAAACCCGCTTTCATTTTTTTTTCATTACTATAGTGTATCGTGACTGCCTGGTCATATGGATATCTACAATTCTTATAAACACTTTTGTGGTTTTATGGAAATCTGTTGAAATGGTCGTCACAATTTATTCAGCTATACCCTCTCCTCATTGTTAAGTATTCGTTTTTTTAAAAAAATTTTTGAGTGATTATACGTAGTTCAACAGCAAATATTTGTGTTGCGGATATTTAGAGATATGGTCTTCGTTGCCTCATTAGAGGGAGTTATTTACTAGGAGTGGAAATTTATGGCTAAGGTATGCACTTTTTTTTAAAGATTTTATTTATTTATTCATGAGAGACACAGAGAGAGAGGCAGAGACACAGGCAGAGGGAGAAGCAGGCTCCATGCAGGGAGCCCGACATGGGACTCGATCCCAGGACCCCGGGGTCATGCCCTGGGCTGAAGGTGGCACTAAACCCCTGAGCCCCCCCAGGGATCCCCAGGTATGCACTTTTTTAAGGCCCTTGATACATACTGACAATACGGTGCAGTGCGCTCTCTCTCTCTCTCTCTCTCTCTCTCACACACACGTTTACATTACCCTGTTGGTTCATACTAAATTTGAGGTCAGTATCACCTTTTTGCACATATAAACTAGACAGTCTCATTGGTGTACGAAGCTTTAATCTCGTAAGACTTCTGCAGTCTAGCTTCCATACCACGTTCCTTTAATTGCCCAATCCAGATTTTGTGATATCTGTAGATTCCATCAGCAGGTCTTCCATAGCCTCAAGCAAGTTTCTGATAAAAATCCTGGAGAATACGAAACCAGGACAAAGTCTTATTAAAGTCTACCTAGGTCTTCTTGTATGTTGATATCGAATTATTAGAACTTTAAAATCTTTGAATTTTAGAGTAGGAAATCAGCTCAGAGTTAAACAGCCCAAGTGCTTATTATTATTATTATTATTATTATTTAACCAGTATGAAGTAGACCTGGATTTAGTAATGCTTACAAGGTCACACAGAACAATAATGAAACATACTACTACTATTATTTATATTTAATTCCACTCTCATTTTTCCCTCTACTCTTCAGCTGTTTTATCCAAAATTATATCATTGAAGGATCCATCGCACACTTCATTGAAATCAAGCAACTTTAAGTCAATAGCATTTTCCTTTCAACACATCATCAGAAACGAAGCCGCTATGACACATGCCTTATTTTCGAGCGTACTTACAGTGGGTGTTCGATTTATTGATTTAACCGACGTTCTCTCGCTATGCTACGAATATAATTAAAGCTCTTTGGTACATCCACTCCGTTGCCCGGCTTGCGGATCATCCTCCTTTATGAACGCTAGAAACAAAATCAAGCTGGATGGGGCCTCGGTGTCCAGTCAATACCTTTTCACCTGTTGAGGAGGCAGGAAACTGTGCGGTGGAGAGATGAAATGACTTGCCCAAAGAGGAATATTGAGTCGGTTGCCTTGTCTTTGTCTTCTGTGAACATTACATCATACTCCCTGAGACAATTTCTCTTTCTTTTTATTTGGAACACACCTTTAAAGTTTTCTTTGTGTTTAGAATTTTTGAGACTCCTGTTGCTCAGTGAGGACGTTAGTCTTCCTGATACTCTTCATACAAGTTCACACTAATCGTTTGCCTTGGTCTCGGTTGAGGGCCCGCATTCCGTGGTTCTTCTTAGTTCCTTTTAGAAGGTTTGTTTCTTTAGAAGTTACTTCCTTCCTTAAATTTTAGAGCATTTTAAACAAGTACTTAGTTAAGATTCTTTCTCTCTAGACCCTTCCAGACTATCCCCATTATCACAGTCCCGACCCTTTACAGCAGCGTGTTTTTTATTCTGTTAACTTTGGAAACACGTTTTCTTTTCTGTCTCTCTTTTTTTAGAGATTTTATTTATTTACTGAGAGCGATGGCGAGAAAGAGCGTGAACGGGGGTGAGAGGGAGAAGCAGGCACCTCACTGAGCGAGCACAGGGCCCTGGCTCCATCCCAGGACTCCGGGATCAGGACCTGAGCCAAAGGCAGATGCTTAACTGACTGAGCCCCCCGGGGGCGTCTGGAAATGCATCCTCTTAAACTCAGGCAGAACTTCCCATTCCCTTGCCTTCCTGACATCTGGTAGGAATCACTGTTACCTAGTCCTGGGTGGCATTTCAGCCTCTCTCCAGCATTGTTGCATCTCCACGTTGTCAATTTGTCCTTCGTTGATGATTAAGGTTAGGGAGAGAGTCTTTCTTCCCCTGCGTGGACTCACAGTTGTCTGAGGGACCTTTTCCATTTCCGATGTTTCCCAGCAATGCCCGTGGCTGGGCGTGTAAATCTGCCCGAGTCAGCAGTTCAGTATTGCAGAGCCTTCGGCTGCTGGCATAACCCTCCCTTTCCACAATCGGCCTTACGCGTAATAAAGAGGAGATATATAAATACGTCTCAGCCTCCCTTTTCTGTTTGTGTTCTCTCTGTCTAGCTCTTAACTCAGGCAGGGAAAACCATGTGGTACCTCTTGAGCTCCATCTAACCCCACAACCTGGGACCATGTCTGGGTACATTGAACCTCCCACCATGCTGTTCCCTAGCGATGGCTCCGACGAGGCTAATGGAGCTTCACGGAAAATGAAGAAAGAAGGTCCTATCTTGGATGGAAAGAGGATAAAAAGGAGCTGACAAAGGAAATAACGAGGGGGAAAAGTAGATGACAAGTGAGAGGTGATACAGAACTTACAGATATAATAAGCATCCAATAAATTCCCCCAAATAGTGTTGGGGGTGTTATAGATTGATTACACATGGGAGGAGTTTGGTGGTAAAAGTAAAAGAGATCTGAAGTTAGCCAGAAAGTATGTTAGGACAATACAAGTGTTAATTTTTTTTTTTTAAGACTTGGGTGAAGGAGTCTGTGAAAAAAAGAGATTGAAGAAATGTTAGATAGAAAATGTGTGTGTGTGTATCTTTTAAGAAGGAAAGAGAGAGAGATTGGAGAATATTGATATAAGTATCAATGTTTCTTAAAGTAATTTTAAAATTCAGATTCCTCATGGGGCTCAGGGGTCTATCTTTCAACACACAGATGGTTTTTAAGCACTCTAAAGACTAAGAAATACTATCTAAGCAGGTTGAAAATGGACCGGATTCAAGGTCTACAGGTAAGAGAGCAGCGTTAGATAAGGGGTAAGTCTCCCTGAGACATGTCGGAACGGTAAGACGACAGACAGGTTTAGTCGATGATGGAGCAAAAAAGGCGTATGAAGAGGAAGGGAAGGAGACCTGCATTGCTTTATGCTGCGTGGGTTTTCACGTCTATTACTCATTTAAGGACAGAAATCATTTTCTGTGTGTATCCGCCTCTAGGCGAACGCCTCACTTCTGCTCCACGACTTAATCCTCGACGGTCACTCTATGTAGTAGCCGTTACCATCCCCCCCTTTTCTTAACCATCCCTTTTTGAAGAAAAAAAAAAAACCTGAAAACAAAGCCATAAAGCAAAGCTCAGAGAAATTGAGTAACATGTCAGGATGACCCATTCAAGTGGGAAGTAGAGCCAGACTCTGTCTCAGGTAAATCTGTCTCTGCTCTCCAGCTGTTTTAGCAAAGGGCAGAGGTCATCAGTTTTGTTTTGTTTTGTTTTTTTAAAGGAATAAAGATTCTCAGTTTTGTGGGCAACGACTCAACTCCCTGCCCCTGTAGCGCAAAAGCAGCCTCAGAAAATATGTAAATGGTGGGCACCTCTGGTTCTAGTAAAACTTATTTGTGGACGCTGATATTTGAACTTCATGGAACTTCCACGTGTAATAAAATCTCCCCATTGATGTATTTTTTTAACCATTTGAAAAAGGCAGACACCACAGGCACCTCGTAGGCCCTGTGCAGCAGGTGGTAAGCCAGCTTGGCCCACGAGGTGGCTCGGCTTGTGAGTGTCTGGCATGGGGGTGTGGCGTGGCAGACTCACGCTCCCTGCCTGGCTGTCCAAATGGAGGAACCGAGGCCTCCAGGCAGAGTAACCGCCGAGGCCCCACATGTGAAGTCAAAGTCTGAAGTAATCATCGTCTGGAGGAAAGCTATGAGTCTGGGTAGCTTCTGTGTGGTTTTCCATTTTTTGATCCCGGGTCAGTAAAGGAGAAAGCAGGCGACATTGAGGACCACGCTGCCTGTCATCCGTTTGTCTTTCCAGAATCATTTTCCACGCTGCCCTGAGACTGGGGAGGGTGATCCAACCGGATGCCTCCTTGTTCTCCTGTTTCGGGTTGGGGTTTGGGGGTGAGGAGCACCAGGAGGGAATGAAAAGGAAGGAGGGCAGTACGGTTGGGGTCTTTCCCCCTCTGCTCCTCTCCTGGAAGTTCTGTGCAGGTTGGTTATTTTCTCTAAGGCCTTTGCTCCCTTTTAAGTGGCCCTCTTTGGAGGACACCTGCTGCCAGTTCCAGGAACCACTTGTCCCCTCCATTTCCAGTCTAGGGAAAACTGAGTGAGTCTTGTGCCACCAGCCGCAGGACACTGCGCTCTCCCTCATGTCTTCCCACATCTTCTTCACATCCTTGTAGTCGGTCCTTTTGTTATTCTCTTCTCAGATCACGTGTTTTGCATGTGGCCTCTGTTTGCTGTGAAGACCCTGTCGATGAGGAGGCTGCAGGCGGCTGGGGCGGGGTTTGTAGGAGGCTTCTCCAGAGCGCCTCATCCTTGTGCGTCCACTCGTGGCCTGTAATCTATTCTTCATGGCCTTGTTGAGGTCGGACAGACGGACAGGAAACCATGTAAGTGAGGTGCACATTCTAAAAGGTTTCGATGTATGTGTGTAGCCGCGACACGTGAGCAGAGTCAGGATCACGAACACATGCACCACCCTGGAGGTTCCCCTGTGCCCTTTGTGGTCCTCCCAAAAGCTCTGTGTGCTCCCCTCAGCTCCAGCCCTAAGTAGTCCACTGCCTCTGTCCTTAGAGATTCATTCACATATACATGTTTATCCAGCCAGCTGTATAGCAGGAGACTTATTGGGTATGAACTCTTTTTTCTTTATTTTATTTATTTATTCATGAGAGACACAGAGAAAGAGGCAGAGACACAGGCAGAAGGAAAAGCAGGCTCCCTGCAGGGAGGCTGATGTGGGACTCGATCCCAGGACCCAGGGTCACACCCTGAGCCCAAGGCAGATGCTCAACCACTGAGCCCCGGGTGTCCCACATTGATGGGTTTTTGAGTGTTAAATGGACCTTGCATTTCTGGAATCAACTCCATTTGGTCATCATGTGTTCTCTCTATATTTTGTTCTGTTTGATTTGACGGTAATGTTGCTGGGGACCCTTGCGTCTATGTTCCTGAGGAAAGCTTATGTGTGTTTCCTTCTCTGGTATATTTTTGTCTAATTTTGGTTTCAGAGAAATACTGGCCCTGTGTAGAAGATTTGGCAAGTATTCACTTCTTTCCAAATTTCTGGAAGAGTTGGTGTAGAAGGGTAATTTTCCTTCAATATTTGGAAAGATTTGCTGGCAAAGCTGTCTGTACCTGGAGTTTTATTTGTGGGAAGATTCGTAACTATGAACTCAAATTTCTTTAATAGCCATAGGAAGGCTGTTTGGGACATTCAAAATTATTTTTAAATAAGCTTTGTTAGTTTGTGTCTTTCAAGTTATTTGTCCACTTACCCAAGTTGTTGATTTTTTTTTCTTTCTTTCTTTTTTTTTTTTTTTTTTTACAGATTTATTTATTTATTTGAGAGAAAGAGAGAGCGGGCGCCCAAGCATGCACCTGCGAGGGTGTAGGGGGAGGGGAAGGGGAGAGGGAGAGGAAGGGAGTCTCCAGCAGACTCTGCCCTGAGCATGGAGCCCAACTCAGAGCTCAGTCTCAGGACTCTGAGATCACGACCTGAGCCAGAAACAAAAGTCGGTCACTCAACAGACTATGCAACTCAGGCGCTCCCCAGGTTGTTGAATTTAATGGCATAAGCTTGTCCATAATATTCCCATATTGTCTTTTTAATATCTTCAATATGTGTAGTGATCTCACTTCTCTCATTCCTGATGTTGGTAATCTCTGCGTTCTCACTTTTGTCCCTTGCAAGTCTGGCTAGAGTTTTATCAATTTCAATGATCTCGAAAACCAACTTTTGATTTCATTGATTTTTCTCACTTGTTTTTGTTCCCAAGTTTATTGATTTCCTCTCTGGTATTTATTATTTCCTTCCTTATGTTTAGCTTGTTTAACTTGCTTTTCATTTCTAGCTTTTTTAATTGGAAGCTGAGGTCATTGATTTGAGACTTTTTCCTCATAAAGCAGTTAGTAATATGAATTTTCATCTAAATACTGCTCTACAGGCAGCCCACAAATTTTTATATTCTGTATTTTCATCTTAATCAGTTTAAAATGTCTAATTTCCCTTTGGGTTTCTGTTTTGACCCAGGGGTTATTTAGAAATATGTTTAATTTTCAAATTTGGGGGGATTTTTTCCAGAAATCTTTCTGTTATTGATTTCTGATTTACTGTTATTATGGTCAGAAAACATAGGACTTGAATTCTTTTGAATTTGGGGGCACATTTGTTATAACATAGAATAATATAAATATAATGTGTATATGAGAGAATATGTATTCTGTGGTGGGGTCTCATGTCCTATGAATGTTGGTTGTGGGAATTTGGTCAATAGTGTTCAGATTTTCTGTATCCTTACTGATCTTTTTTCTACTTGTTCTGTCAATTATTGAGAAAATAGTATTAAAATCTCCAATTACTATTGTGTTTGTATCTATTTCTCTCTGTGGTTATGTCAGTTTCTGTTTTTGTGTAGTTTGAAGTTCGCTTATTGTGCATATAAATGCCTAGGATTATTATGTTCTCTTGATGAATTGACCTATTTATCATTATGAAATGATTTTCTTTATACCTGGTAGTATTCCATGTTCTGAAATTTGCTTTGATATTGATATAGCCATTCCCATTTTCTTTTGATTAGTGTTAGCATGGTATACCTTTTATCATTTTCATACTCATAACCTATTTTTGTCCTTATATTCAAAGCATTTGTTATAGGCAACATACAGGTGTGTTTTGTTTATTTATCCAGTTGCAAAACCTCTGCCTATTATAACTGGGGTGTTTAGACCGCTTACCTATTTTGCGTTTATTAATGTGTTTTAGTTTAACTATATCATCTTGCTTTCTCTTTGTCCCACCAGTTCTTTATTTCCTTTTCTAACATTTTCTGCCTTCTTTGGCATTAATTGAATATTTCTTTTTGATTTAATTTTGTTTTATTTGTTAGCTTATTAGCTATGATTTTTTGTTCTATGATTTTAGTAGATGCTTTAGCGTCTATAGTGTGCATCTCCAGCTCATCACACTCCACCTCCGAATGGTATACCATTTCGTCAATAGCATAAGAGCCCTGTATTAACATGCTTCCGTTTCTTCTGTCCAACCCTTGAGCTAACACTGATGTACGTTTACTTTTATATATGTTATAAACCCCATAATACACAGTTTTTATTTTATTTATTTTTTATTTATTTATTTATTTTTTTTTATTTATGATAGTCACAGAGAGAGAGAGAGAGAGGCAGAGACACAGGCGGAGGGAGAAGCAGGCTCCATGCACCGGGAGCCTGATGTGGGATTCGATCCCGGGTCTCCAGGATCGCGCCCTGGGCCAAAGGCAGGCGCCAAACCGCTGCACCACCCAGGGATCCCTATTTTTGTTTTAATAATCACTATCTTTTAAAGAGATTTCCATAATAGGGGTAAAAAAAAGTCATAGTTTCTGGTGCTCTTCATTCCAGATATGGATAAGATTCCCCCAGTATCATTTTTTTCTACACCCTCCACCCCCGGTATCATTTTGTTCAGAGGGCCTTTCTTTAACATGTCTTGTTGTGCAGGTGTGCTTGTGATGAGTTCTTTCATCCTTTTTATGTCTAGAAAAGTCTTTATTTTGCCTTTGTTCTTGAAAGGTATTATCTGAGTTTTTTCTTTCACTATAATAAAGATGTTGCTTCACTGTCTTCTCACTTGCATTGTGTCTGATAAGGGATCTGTCATTATCCTCATCTTAGTTCCTGTTACATAGTGCGTCATTATTTTTCTCTGACTCCATTTAAGTTTTTCTGTTTCTCATTGGTTTTGAACCATTTAATTACGATGACTTGATATAGTTTTCTTCATGCATATCATACCTTGGGCTTATTGAGTTCTTCAATCTGTGGGATTATAACTTTTATCAAATTTATTGGAATATTTTTAGGCATTATTTCTTTAAAAAATTTTTCAGTCCCATTCTCCCTCTCTTCTCTTTCTATGACTCCAATTAGGTGTATATTAGGCTGCTTAAATTTGTCATTACCTCTCAGCTCACTGATGCTTTTTTTTATCCTTTTGCTTGATTCCTTTTTGCTCTATACATTTCATGTTTGATAGTTTCTGTTGCCATGTCTTTAGTATATTAATCTTTCCTTCTGCCATTTATTCCATCTGGTGTTTTTTTTTTTTTGATTTCTACAAATTTAACTAGGGTTTTTTTTTAATATCTTCCAAGTCTGTACATAACATTTTGAATACATAGAATACAAGTATAACTATTTTACTGTTTCTATTTGATAATTCTAACATTTTTGACAGTTCTGGGTTGGTTTTTCTCAACTAATTTATTTCCTTTTTTATAAGTCATATCTTCTTGTTTTTTGTATGCCTCATAATTTTTGACTGGATGCCAGGCATTTCAATTTTACCTTCTTGTCCATTAGATATGTTTTTATTTTTATAAATCTTCTTGAGCTTTGTTCTGTGACATAGTTACATTTTTTTGAGAAATTGTTTCAGGTGTTACTTTTAAGATATGTTAGGGATCAGAGCAGTGCTCATTCTTAGACTAATCATTTTCTATCACTGAGATAAAAAACAAACAAACAAAAAACCCAAAACAACTGTGTGAATTCTACCGATGTTTCTTAATTTTTGAAAATAAGAAGTTTGGTACAACTTCCTGATCAAGACCTTAGAAAAAGTGTCAAATAAAATAAGGCTTATGTCTTCTCTTCACCCACAAATAACACACACACGCATACACACACACACACACACACACAAACACACACACAGATGCTGTATGCAAAAAACAATGTGTAATCAAATATCAAATATCAAATACTTGCATAATAGTTTCATGTAAGGATTAAATAGCATGAGTAGAAGAGAAAGCCAAAGCTATTGTGAGTTTTAAGTGGGAAAACTTTGGAATATCTGAAATATCAGTAAATTGTGGTGATGGCTGGGAAATATCGAAGGTTTCTGCAAACTAATATAGAGGCTATTATGTAGTTGGTGAGATGGTTAGGAGAGAGGTCAGTTCAATTATTGACCTGTGCATCTTCAATGATCTTTGAAACCCAGGGAGAGATAAATATCTTAGGAGGAGTATATAGAAAAATAACATCTAACCTCAAAATTATAACTTACAAGAAAAATTACTTCTTTTCATAGAAGGAAGAGAAATCTATGGCAAAATTGCTAGGGTTGATTGGCTACAAGCTTGGAACCTATTTTTGGGTCAAAACTCTGCAACATATTCCAGGGACAAATAAGTGGTTCTGTTTGACCTGATGTACTACTAAAAGCTAAGTTTTATTTTTAGAGGTTGTTTGCCATCATTTTAGGAGAAAAATCTGTTGAACTCTAGCTGGAGAAAATTGCAGAATTGAGAAGGAGCAATGCTTGTTGGAATATTTGGAGACCTTACCTCATGTAGTTTCATGTTTTGAATGCTGATAAACCTTTTATCGTGGTCACTTCTGGCAACTGGACCCTAAGGTTAGAAGTATGGAGAAAGATAAGCAGTTCTATGGCATATTCTTTTTTTTTTAGAAGATTTTATTTATATATTCATGAGAGGCACAGAGAGAGAGGCAGAGACACAGGCAGAGGGAGAAGCAGGCTCCCTGTGGGGAGACTGATGTGGGACTCGATCCCGGACCCCAGGATCATGACCTGAGCCAAAGGCAGACGCTCAACCACTGAGCCACCCAGGTGTCCTTCTATGGCATATTCTTAACTACAATTCAAAATGAGGATGAAAATAAATCCAGATAACTATAGTTGGTAAATGATATCCCAGAAATTGGTGACTGTAACAGTAATTCTTAACACTATGTTGCATGGAATCCTAGGAAGCTCCTCCTGTGCTAGAAAGATTTTCAGTCCCTCTGAATTTATTCCAATTAGTAGACTATACCTTTATATATTTAAAAAATGGAGATTCTGTGAAAGCTTTCATTTCAAAAAAAGTTTTGCCTTTCCTGGGATTAATCTGAGAATTGTGTTTTGGAGTTACAGAACCAAAATAAGTACTTGAACTAATTCCTGATTAATGGAATTATTATGGAACTCAGTAGCTCATAAATATCACCCAATACTGGTTGATACAAAAGAAGACAAGAAATAGTTAGGGCACAGATAATTATCTGTACTTTGAATTTGTAGATTAAAAGTAATTGCTCCATCATCCTGTGAATTCAAGAGAATTCTTGAATTCTATGTGGATTAATTTTGATTCTCATCTTAACAAGAAAACAAAGATAAAAGCACACCCATTTCCCTGTTGGATTTTACTAATTTAAATGTGTATGGCAAAATATGTCTGGGCCACCAGCTGGTTGTTTTCTGGTTAACATATAAAACAGCTATATTGAATATGAACAATCTGAAGAGTTTTGGCCTGCTTGAAGCACCTAATTATGTTTGGGAATACGCTGATGACCAAAAGGAGAGACAGTAAATCCAGAGAAGGCATCGCATGCCTGACATAATCTCACATTTTGTACCTGTTTCAATGGGACAGGTGCAAAATATAATGCTCATTCAACTGTAGGCTTTATTTAGTGTAGGGCCTTGCTTCTCTAAGTGCCAATCCACGATGAAATAAAAAGCTTGCATGAGAATGTAAATCAGTTCACTACATCCGTCATTGAGAAAATCTTAATGTGGAAAAAAATGTCAGTTAGACTAGATACTGTGCTAATTGATTGAAATGGACTGAATGTTTATATCCCCCCCTAAATTCATACGTTGAAATCCTAACCCTTAAGGTGATAGCCTGAGGAGATGAGGTTTTGGAGAAGTAATTACATCATAAGGACAGAGCTCTCAAATGGGATTTGTGGTCTTGAAAAAGAGGCCCAAGGAAGCTCCTTTGCCACTTTAGTCAGTGAGGTCACAGCGGAAACACAATTGCCTAGAAGTGGGCTCTTACCAAATCCCCCTCATCTTGATCTCAGACTTCCAGCCTCCAGAACTGTAAGAAATAAGTATCCAGTGTTTTAAAATTACCCGGTCTATGGTATTTTGCTATGGCAACCTGTACCGACTAAGACAGCGATATAGTTGATTTAGATTCTGACACAAGCTCTTTGTCTCCTCACATACAGATAACAAACCCTTCATAGACAGGAAACTGGTCGTCAGACTGCGCTTTGAATTAGCGCTAATATCGGAAATACTACAGAAACTCCCTATGTCCCTTGAGTTATCCTCAGGTTCATATATTAATACTTTGAGCAAGGACCTTATCAGCAATATTGAAGAATGAAGAGTTTCTTCTCCATAAATGATGTGATGGTAGAAGCTTTAGAAAAAAAAATATATCAGGTCACAATGGTAGAGGTGAGGTATAATTGGATAAATAGGCCTGGTATGAGTCAGAGCCCACTTAGCTCACAAGGCTCTGCTGGCATAGGAGAGGACATGACAACATCAAGAGGTTAAAGTGCCAGACATCACACACCATATTTGTGTTAAAGTTCTAGAGATTTGGGATTTAATTAGAAGACTATCTAAAGGGGGCAGTACGGCATGGCAGTTACGTGTGTGAGTGTGGTTGAAAAACTAGTGACCATACTTCCCAGTTGTACAAATTCAGGTAATTACTATAACCTCACCATATTGCATTTTATCTATAAAATAAAAGAGATGAAATAATATCTACTTATTACAATTGTTGTGAGGATTAAATAAAATATTCGTGTTAGAACATTAAGCATCTAGCATACTTGCTACATGTCAGCTCTCGTTATACTTTTGCATCAAACTAAAGTGTATTTTATGTATTTGACCAAACACTAAAATGAATCATAATATTCTAAGTGTTGTTGAATAAGCCAGAGGACAAATTATTCTATAGGGAGGGATCACACCAGGCTTTAAAGTTTATATCTTATAAGAATATACATTTATTAAAGGAGATAAAATTCCGTAGTTAGCTTTGGTCAGCTGAAAGCTGGAGAGAAGCAAATGAATGTGTTTCAGACTCAGTGAATCCTGAACGTTTCCAGGAACAAACACAAACTCTTCCTTTGAAATTTTCTATGTGATCATCACTGGAGTCACCTTAGTAAAACTCATTCATAGGTCACTCATCTAAATCCACTCCTGGATGCTTTCCTAAAGGTTGCAGTCTCAGGAAAATGGTCTGTTTACTCGTAATAACAATTTCCTCTGCGTCAGGGGACTCTTACCTTCGATGCTGGTGAAACAGCACTCGCTGGTAGACAGAAAGGGTATATAATGTCATTAAGGTTAATAATTTACATCATGGAAAAGATGTCCTTAAACATCAATCCCGTGGTATCAGAATGGAGCTTGGTAAAAATACTGTAAAAATACTCATTTAAGGGTTAAACATGAAATGAATAATTGCTGAACCAGGAAGGAGGAAAATACCAACAACATTAACTAACTTCTGCTCGGTTGCATTGGGAGGAGTCTTAACTGGAACCAGCCTTAGGCAAATATGACAGGTGCGCTAAGGTCCCAACAACCACATCTACCCCCACAAAGAAAAAATGGTGCCCTCCTCCCACCAAATGGCTATGCTCAAAACTAGGTCTGGTGAAGAGGGACTAATGCCTGCAGGGATCAGTTCTTGAGGAAAGCACCTGGAAACCAGGGGATCAGGGACGTTCGGAGTGGCACAGAAGCTTCACCTGGGTCCGTGTCCTACTGCTAGGAGAGGGGCAGGCTGCTGTACCTTGGAGGGTGTGCTCACATAGCAGCATCTCTCCTTAGTCACTCCTTTTTCACTGTGACCCCCGGTTATTATCCGCATACGTTCCTCCCACGAAGGATTTTACACTGCTACCTCTCATCCCTTCTCACTGTAGGCTTCCTGGCGTTCTTTAAAAGGCACCACTTTGGGAGAATGTGCCCAGGAAGATCGGCTCTCTCACTTTATTACCCTGTGCTTACATGCCGCCTCTTCAAGGACTTCCCTGGCTACCGCCCTTAAATATCATTCCCTCACCTCCCCGCTCTCTCACCCTTTTCCTAGGTTCTGCTGCTGCTTAAAATTTTATCAGTACCCTGCTATTTGCGGTCTCTCCCTACGACTTAAGTCAGGACCTCAAAAGTACGGACCTACACAACCAAGATCAGTGATTTAAAGGCCCAGGGCTTTTACATCTTCTCTGAACTCTGCTTCTTCCTCACGTGTGTTTCTGCTGTGAACTGTGTTTCTTCCTCAAATTTATTTCTCGGGCTATTCCCCCACTACACCCTTGTAGCAGATGTCTTGCTATAAATGGGGTCAGAGGGGGCTTAGCAGGAGACTGTGTTCGTTTCTATGTCAAGCTCCATAGCTGCTCCTCGGGTTTAATGTGTCTGCACCTCTGCTAAAGAGCTGCTTTATCCAGTTACATAATGTCTAGAGGCACAAGCCTTCCAAATCCAGTTCTACAGCTACTGACAGAAAAGGGTGGGCAAGAGCTGGCCCGGGAGCTGGCTGCTTGCCTCCACTGAGATTGTCCAAATGGCACTTTCTGATGAGTCACGGAGAGTCTGTGGCCGGGTGTTCACATGACCTTGCTGAGGCTACGGAAGCACCCTGCCCTCTGACCGTGTTTTCAGCAGGGCTGGTTCTGTAAAGGCACCGACGAGGCAGCTACTTTGTTTAATCTGAGAGCCCTCAAAAGGCCCATGTGAGCGCGAATTTGATTCATATTTACTTGATCTGAAATTCCTGCATTAGTCACCTTCTGGAGATACACATCTTCTAAATAAATATTTTTTTCCCCCTCCAGACACCAGAGTTACAAATGAGCCAGCCCACACACTGGCAGGGGTTAGTCACCTGGTCAATATTTCGTCACGTCTCTCTAATCAGGGGGAGCTCAGGTGTCTGACGTGTGAATGAAGAGTGGCGGTTTATTATGAGAATTAAATAAGACCTTGTATGTAGAGCACGTGGCACTTAGACCGTGCTAAAAAAAAAATAGTAGTTTTTATTAAAGAAGAAAAAACAGATGGAATAAATGGTCATTAGATATCTGAGGCAGGCTGAAAACCTCGTTCTGATATTGATCCTCAAATGCTGTGCAGTTGTTATGAGAACCAGAAACATTACTGCCACACACATGCTCCTGCAGTCCCAGAAGCCCCAGGTCACTTTCTCTTTATCATTTCTGAATCTAAAACTATTCATACCGAGGTGTCAATGATTAATATCAGATTAGTCCTTGCGATTGAGAGGAGAACAAAAACACCAGGAGCCCTTCAGGAGGCAGGTGTGCAGCAGTGAAAACAATGCTGGTTTCCTCTCACTTCAGCCTAACACATCTTCCTTTCCCTTTTGACTTAGCCTCAGGCTCTTCACTCACCCAGGGCCCTGTAGATGCTGGATTTCTGATTGCTAACATTTCCTCAGATGCTTTGCCCAGTGAAGACTCCAATTTACTTCTTCTTTCAGGAGGCTTTTCAATTTCCTCAGTTCCATTATTGTTTCTCCCCATGCTATTTTCTTAAGTGAAGGCACAGGTAAAATGAGTAAAACCAAATGCTTCAGCAACTTTCAGAGGATTTGCTGGGAAATCAATGGGGGGGTTGATTTTCCCTTTGGCCTTTGGACATTCAGGGCAGCAACCGTGGTCCATAGGTTCTAACCTTTCTGGAATTGACATCCGTGTCCAATTTGCTCCCCTTACGTAAACTCTGTGACATAAAGAGTTACCAAATGCATGCCTTCCATAAGACTGATTAGAGAAGGAAAAATATATAGGGCACTGAATGGGGTCTCACTTCCTATGACAGACAAGATCCAACTTCCACTGCAAGGTCACCAGAGCAAACTTGCTTCGTCCAACTTATTGATGCCATAATCTCTTTAGAATTGTGGTCAGGACAGAAGAGCCTAGGTTTCTTTGACATCAAACTCTTGTCCCTGGGCAATCAGTCAACCTCTAAGACTTGGTTTCCTCCCTTATAAAATGAATATAATGTCTACATTAGCTATTTTACCAATTGTTATTAAAATCAACTAAGATAACATATGACATTTTATTGAAGAGATGTTATGGACCAAAGTGTGTAGTCTTTGGGTAGGTAATCTCCCACCCAGGTGATTTCCAAACCAGTTAATCTCCTGGGGGCATAACAATGAATAAGGCTCAGCTAGAGAGTCAGACACATAAATAATGGCTGCTTATCACAATAAGTACATAATAGAGATACCACAAAAATCCATTTACCCATTAGACTCAGACTGATAAAAGGTTGGTTATCAAAATATAAAAATATACATTTCTTGGTCAATCTTTCGATATTTTGTATAATTCCTTTGAATATGGCTCCACTGATTAAAGTTCTGACTTCCCCTTTTCCCATAAACCTAAGCCATTCTATATAACTCCTAGAAATTGCAATTTTCTTAAAGTAGAATGAAATTTCAAAGATACTTGGAAAACAGACAAACTCACAGAGACACTTATGGAAGGCTGTCATTTTTTTAAATGATTTTTTTTCCTTAATATTTTACTATTGTCTAATTGACATCTCACTCAATAGAGGTTTTTATGATATGGTTTTCATTTCATTCATATTTTACTGGCTTACATGCTATATAAATAAAGTATTAAATATAAATGGCATAAAGAAGTAAGGGAACAAGTCAACTGCTTCTTGGTAGGATACACCTCCTAGCAGAGGCAGAAGGATGTAGGCACATTGGAGAGAGATTATTCATCAAGATCTTTGATTAGGCAGTGGACAACTGTCCAGAGGCTGCAGAGGGAGTGGAGAGGATATTGATAAATTCAGACCGCTGCAAAAGGTTAAGTATGGTTAAGGGACCTTCACCATATGTACAAAATGCTTTGAGAACACAGGGAGCTACTGAATATTTCTACTTGGTTTGAGATAGACACCACAGAAAACATGTCATTTGTGGTCAGATCTTAAAGGAGCTCCACAAGTTACAGAAAACACACAAATGAAGGGTTGGAGAAGGGCAGGAGGACTCTCACAGCACAGAAGTAGTATGTGGAAACCAGAGAGGGATGCACCATGGAAAATATATTTCAGTCACCCTTTCCTGATGCCCACTTGGGAAATGTGGCCAAAAAATAGAGTGCCTGAGAAGTGGGCAGATAGGTGTGATTTTAATCACTAGGTTCAATTTTTCTTTCTCTCATGTTCGTTTTCTTTCTTTCTTTCTTTCTTTCTTTCTTTCTTTCTTTCTTTCTTTCTTTCTTCTTTCCTTCTTTCTTTCTCTTAATTCATTTATTTGAAAGAGAGAGAGAGCGAGTAGGAGGAGGAGCAGAGGGAAAGAATCTTCAAGCAGACTTCCAGCTGAGCACAGAGCCCAATTCAGGGCTTGATCTCATGACCCATGGTATCATGACCTGAGCTGAAACCAAGAGTCAGATGCTCAACTGACTGAGCCACTCAGGTGCCCCTCAGTTTTTCAATGACTGAACTATTCACACTGGATCACCTAACATCTCTGAACATTCAGCTCATTTTCATGTCATCTTGCTAAAAATTTCCTAACAGGTTCATCTACCAAACCTCCTTGCATTGATGAGAAAGGAGGAGGGATATCAAGAAAAACAAGAAAGGTGTATTCCTTGCTTGTAGGACCCAGAGAGCCCCACTCACAGACTGAGAGGGTCAAAAGCCCGTTTGTCCTCAGGCAAGGTGCACATGAAAGCTTCCAGCAGTCATCCTGCTGAGAAAGACTGCTTGCAGGAAGGGTGTCATAACACTTGGACTGTTAGAAGGCTGACCTTTACCCACCGAGCCTTCCTTTAGGGATCACTCGTTACTCAAGTGAAATCTTATTCCTTTCTAACACGGGCTCAGATACCACCTATCCATAGGCTGCTTCCTCTGTCCCTTAGTCCAATGTCAGTGCTCATGTCTTTGCCCACCCCGGGCATATTTCTTGAACCTCCATTAGAGCAGTCATTTCATTCTGTCTTGAGTCAAGAGCTATGTGGTATGTATCTATATCTGCCAAGAGATTGTGAGCTTCCTGGACACTGGATTTTTACTTGCCGGACTCTTTATTTCCCCCACAGCTTCTTCTACAATTAATCAGTGGTTTCACAGCAAGTACTTATGTGCTCAACTGCAGAAATCGAGCTATGAAAAGAGGTCTTGTTGCCCAGAGGAGAAAAACCGTTGCATTTATGAAACATGCTCCTAGAAATGATTGCAAGAGTTGGAAAGAAGAAAGAATTTGGAGGAGTTCTAGTGTTCGGATACAAGGAGATTAGCGCCTGCCTTCAGCCCAGGGCGTGATCCTGGAGTCCCAGGATTGAGTCCCATGTCAGGTTCCCTACATGGAGCCGCCTTCTCCCTCTGCCTGTGTCTCTGCCTCTCTCTCTCTCTCTGCCTCTCTCTCTCTGTCTCTCAAGGATATGTAAATAAACGCTTAAAAAAAAAAAGAGAGAGATCTGGAAAACGAAGACTTAGATCAGGGGAACTGGGATAATTTAGCATGAAAACGAAAGGATTTAGGGAAGTTTATGAAAAGCTTTAGTTATGTACATCAAAGGATTAAGCAAAGGAAGATTCCCAGCTCTTTTCTGGTTCTACTGAGGATGAAATTAAGGAGAATATAATATACTTTGTCCAATAGTCCTTCACTTAGTTTTCAACATCAGGATCTTTTCTTTGTCCACAACATTTCTGTGTAACTTTGTAGAAACAAAGGGAGTGATGATACTTTATAGACCATTAGGATTTCATTAAGCTGATACATGAGAATACAGAGTGACCAGCGCCTGGGCCACTGTCTTCATGTCTGAAATTGATTTAAGCATTAGTCGATGTTGACATTGCTTGTCAGGGATCTCCGAGAGTATTGTTCTCTGGTCTGTGGCAGGGGCCTCTCCCAAATGTGTGCTCTGTGGGTAAACGTAGCTAATGATCACGATTAGCCTGGGCCAGGGGTGGTGGTACTCTCTCCGGGTGACACTTTATGGCAGTGCTGGTCTAGATGAGGACAAGAGAAATCCAGCAATGTATTGCACAATTATCCAGGATATGACAAAGAAGGCCTCAGAACCTGCTCCACCTGTCAGAATGAGAAGCCTGGCCAAGCTCTTAGAGATCTAAGAGAATGGAGAAGAAGGTGGGGTCACCAAGTATTCACTATTCGGTGGGCCTGCACTGGCACCCATTGAAATAGATATTACTTGAAAAATCACTACGGCCATAACGTGAAAGTTATTTTTCACAGGAGCATTAATTCTATCTTAAGGAGCCATAACTGGTAGCAAATAGTTTTGCTATTGAAATGGGACCAGTGCGGGGGGGTGCGGGGGACCCAGACTTATTTGTGTGGTCGTTGTCTGCAGGTGTGTGAATTGCATATTTATTTGTTGTCTGAAGACAAAGCCTCCTGGATGCAGAAGGGATAGACCGTCCCCAGAGTTGGCTGAGCACAGAGAGAAATCCTTGACGTAAGTCCTCCTCCCTCCCCAGGGCAGCTTTGCACCCCATCACTGAGGCGCTGTAGTCGGGGGGCGAGGAGAGAGGATTATTTCTTTCACTTCCGCAGTAGCTTGCCCTCACTTTTTCCTTGAATAAGTGACTCTGTGGTGGTGCCAGCATTCATGGCTTTCCACAACCTGAGTTGTGCAGGGAACCACAGCTATTTCCAGTAGAATCAGACCCCAGCTGAGTAGCATCCTGCCTTTTTCCTTTTTTCCCAGAACTGCAGAAATGCCAACCGGCCTGGCACCAGGCACGAAGGATGCACGCACGTCTCCTCTTCCCTGGTCCTCCCAGAAGCAAGGTAAGCAGACAGCAGAAGCAGCACGTTGTTGCTTCCCTCCCTGAGGACTCCTCGGAGCACACCAGGTACCACCTGAGTGCTTCACGGATCATTCTGGTTCCTCAGACGGCGATTAAGGTCAACATTATGGCAATTACTCCCGTCTACTGGAAGCAGCCGTATCTTTTTAGATCTCAATAACTGGAAAACAAATAAAAACAAAACACAACAAGACAATCCTCCCAAACACCCTAGAACTAATTAAAGCAAAGGAAAATTAGCAGTGAGGCCTTCCTGATTCCATTTGCGTTTTCAAATTGATGGACGGTGTTCATGAATGTTTTAGGGCTCACTTTAATGCATATTTTATCAACTTTGAATGCATCACAAATTTCTCTTTTAGCCATTTAAAAATAGTAAAACTGAAACCGTCTCGCCCATATTTAAAGGGACATTAGCTCTCCCCTCACATCTCCCGTCTAGTCTTGTGAGAGGGGCCATTGTGCGGTGGACAACGGTTCCTTTGCAGAGCGGGGCCTTCGGCACTAAAGACAGCCTCTCTTCAATGGGGTCACTACAGGGGAAAGAGGAAAATGTCAGTGCATCATAGAAGGGACAATCTAATCCTCTTTGCTAGTACATCTGCTCTGGCAGTTTTGCTCTGCGAATCAAAAGACATCCCATTAATTAAAGTTCCTTTTCCTTTCATTTTTATTCAGCTTGTGAAATGTGACCAGTATTCACAAACAAAAAAAAAAAAAAAGAAAAGAAAAAAGAAAAAAAAGAAAAGAAAAAAAAGAAAGAAAGAAAGAAAAAAGTTTCAGGCCACTTTAGTCACAAATATCTACCCAAAGGGTGAGCACTTTGATTTGTTGTCTGGTTTCCGCTTACTGTTCTTCTTCATTTTTTTTGTCTTTTCTTTTTTTTTTTTTTTTAAGAAGGAGTCCTTTGGCAGAGTGCAATACATTCAGAGGGCTTGACAAAACAAAGCTTTCAGCTCTGAGTCAGCAACAAACTCATCTTTGTTCGTGTGGCTCTATTAAGGAAAGAAGGCCAATTTTCTGCAGGTTTCTATGGCGGGCCTCACAAAGGCATCTCTCTGTATGCAAGCTCTCTGGCAGGAACCACCGACTCTGAGATCATCGCTTGCAGTAATGACCAGCTGCGATGGTCGGAGAAAGAAAATCATAAACTAGTTTATATAGTGATTTTATTAAAGAGGCTGAAATATAGATTCATTCACGGGGAGGCACTTAATAAAGGCAGCCCAGTGGCTGTGTTCACACGTACAGCCCAAGGCTTCCTCGCTTTCCTGTATGGCCCAGCACACTTTGGGCACACACGTCATTTGTCTTGAGGAGGACGTGAAGCTTATTTGCATTTCCTTGGGTTTCCCAGGAAATTCCCAGAAATTCTTGTCCTTCATTCCATGGTGTTTTCCCGTGTTTGGGATCACATTGAATTATAATCTCACGCTGTGTCTCCAGGTACTGAACGTTTGTTGAACAATAGAGCTAGGACACTGTTAAGCTTTCCAGTTTGCCCACACAGAAGTGGATTAAGACTTCCAGGACATGGGGAAAACATTTAGAATCAACAAAATAGTCTCGTACTCCTGATGCAAGTGTTTAAAAAGAGACCAACATATTTGTCATGAAGTTTAGCAAGATGAAGTTGGGAGATACAGAACTGCGTAAAGCAGCCTGTGCTAGTGCTGCGTCCGAAGAGTGTTCTATGACAGGTGTGTACAAGAAAATTACCAGATTAAACAAATTTGGGTTGGAAATGCTGGTCTTAACAAAAGGAAAATTCTCCTGACTGCAGGACTTTTCAGAATCTTAATATGCTAATGTTCCTCATCATTTTTTTGAGAAAGATTCCTTCTTCCTCCCCTACCCCATGGGAGCATCTGCTTGGATTGGTAACCCAAAGATCTCGCTTCTGGGGAAATGCTGCCCCAAAGCAGTGGGATGATTGACAACCAAACACTTCAAAAGCTTAGGCTATCCTGGATAAAGTTTGCAAGAGAAACTTCAGACATTTGTGTTAATACGGATACATCAACTATGTATAGTCCGACGTTCCCTGAAACTAGCTGTTCAGAAATCAATCATGGTGCGAGATAAGAGAGCACGATACCTTTTTTCCCCAAGATGCTGACTCTCTTTTTCACAAGTAGAGCCTTAGGAGAGCCTTATTGGTTTATAGAGGTACTCCTGGTTGTATGACTCTCATTTCTGAGGCTTTATGGCATCAAAAAAGAGCCACGATGGAATACCGATGGGACGTGGGGTCTGCTTGAGTACATGGAAACCTGGCAGGTACCATGTTGCTCCTTCTCAACTCGTGGCTACCAATTAGAGATGCCAGAAAACACATTTTTTTCTCACATTTAAGTATGATTTAAATATCTCTGTTGTTATTATAAGAGAACTGCTAGCAAAGACTTTTGTCCATTAATCCTTTTAATTATTTTTAATAAGACACATTTATCTAGTGCTCGCTTTATGCCAGATACATCGTAAGTAAGAAAGACATGGTCCCTGCGGTCCTAGAACTTACTGGCTAGAGGAGAGAAAGGAGAAATGCCATGTTTTATAACTTATAATCATGCCGTGACTTGTTCATTTTCCCAAAGGGATTTCCATGCATTTTGAACTGAACGGGTGAGTAGAAATTACTGATATTTTGAAAAATTAATGCATTGGAACCTGAAGCTTGCCTGACCCAGGAGGGGTCGTTCTTGTAGCATCAGGCCTGTACTTTGTTGTTGCGAACACCTCCTGTTTACTTGGACTGTACTTTGGGGCAGAAATTGATGATGGATAATGATGGGTCTTTTTTGAATAATCTGCCAGAAGTCCTGAGCAACTGTTTCTGGTTTTTAGTCACGGATGAGTCACTGTTCAGGGGAGATACAATCAGTGTGCCAATTGATGTAAAAAAAAAAAAAATGAGGATGATTTCTACCTTGGAATCCCTGATACAAGTCTAAACTTATCTCAGGTTGGAAGATAAATCCTCGAGGCACATGCCTCGGTACTTGATATACTACAGCATAAAGGATCTTTCCGCACTCTTGAAGCAAGTTGGGGCTTGGCTTAAGAGTGTTTTTCTTATGAAAGAGGGAAAGATAATGGCTAAACTCTGGAGTAAGACAGTGATAGGGAAGCTGTGGTAAAATGGTTCTAAGTTATAATACTTGCAAACGTTTGACTCTACAGGGGTGATGGTGGCCACCTCATGAGGAACCTGGACCACCTAATTAAGCAGGGCAAGCTTAAAAAAGTCAAGGAAATATGTTGGTGTTAATTCAGAACACAATTTAGAAAAAAACTATATAATTGAGGCCTCTAGTTCCTGACTATGGGTTTTAATGTGTGTTTCTTCACCCTTTTCTATTGTTGTAATAAATAAAGCAGTCATTTGTGTGTTTCCTCCTGTAGTTTTCAGTGTCTTTCTGTTACTGTACATTTGTCTCTTTTTTTTTGAATCCAGATCTAGTCAATTCAAGTTCATTTATTTATTTATTTAAGAAATATTTATGAAGAAGTGCCTGCTGGCAGCTAAGCACTAAGGATAAATGTTTAAAAAGAAAAGGATGTGCGGGTGTATATGTGTGTGTGATACTTGAAAAACCAGAGACAGCTTCACATCATCTGTCATAGATTATCAGAGGGGCCTGGAAAGCAATTTGATATTTCTTTATATTCAATATTAGTTCAGTTGCCATATGTTCCTTGGGTTTTAAAGTCCTGTACCAAATATCTAAATTATCTCAACTGTTTATGTGCATGTTCTGGATATTATGCGTATTGGAAATGTCACAAATACTGTAAGTAGTGTCATGAATATAATAAGTAACATTATGACCTCAGATTTTAAATATTATATTTCAGAGTTTGATCTCATATAAAATGTACCCTTTTTAAAATAAAAGATTTATTTATTCATTTATTTTGAGGAGGAGGAGGAGCAGAGGGAGAGGGAGAGAGAGAGTCTCATGGCGGAGCCTGACATGGTGCTTGATCTCAAGACCCTTGAGACCAGGACCTGAGCCAAAACCAAGAGTCAGACGCTTAACCAACTGCCCTACCAGGTGCCCCATAAAATGTATCTTGTGTTAAATTTATAATATAGGAATTACAAATGTGAAAATTAAAGACAACAGCCTCTGATTTTTTCTGTTTTTATTTTACACGTATGTATATATTATGATAGATATTTTATATGATGCATCAGGTAGAGACTGTTTTTCCTCTTTAGCTTTTATGGCTTCGGGTCCACCCACACACTATACATTCAGTGATAACAAGAAGTCCATGCAAATGCTCCTTCTCCCTCACTCATTGATCTCTGTACGTCTCTGAGAAACCATCTCTGTTGTTTGTTTGAAAGATTTTAAATGGATCAAAAATAAATATCATCGAGGTTCCTGGGTGGCTCAGTTGGTTAAGATCTGACTCTTGATTTTGGCTCAGGTCATGATCTCAGGATCCTGGGACCCCATCCTGGGTCAGGTTCCCTGTTCAGTGGGGAGTCTGCTTATCTCCTTCTCTTTCTGGCCCTTCCCCAGGTAGCACACACACACACTCTGTCTAAGTAAAAATGAATAAATCTTAAAAAAATAAACATCACTATAAAAATGTGAAATTCTTTGTATTATTGCCAATGAATACACTTAGAAACCAACCATAGTTCACCTTTTAATTGTTGAAAGAGAAAACACTTTTAAAAAGTTAAAGACCATGGCAACTCATTCTTTCTGCTTCGCTAAAATTGGTGTCTTGAGCAAGTCACAGTTCGCTTGTATTTTGTGTGAGTGTGTGTGTGCGCGCGTGTGGTGGAAAGCCGAGTACTTGTCATGAAGTGTATGAGCAGCTGGGTTTACGGCAGTAAATAAAAAGATAAACTCCCTGGCTTTCGGGAACTTAATTCTAGTGGAGGGAAGACCAACAACAAATAGTTATTTGATAAAAGGCCAGGCAGTGTTATGTTAAAAAAAAAAAATGCTGTGAAGAGAGTTAAAGTAGTGTAAGGGCTAGAGGACAATGGGGAAGAGGTATTTGATGTGGTGAAGGAGGAGGCCTTCAGGATGGCCTCTCGAAGGAAGCTGTATTTCTGGAGAGATTTAAATAAGGTCTGAGACCAATGTTTTTAGTTTTCTAGGGAAGAGCGTTTCAGTGCAAAGACTCCGTTGATTGAGTAACAGGAGGGCCGCTCACGGGAGCAGGGTGACAAGGAAGAGAGTAGGCGGAGGAGGGGCACTAACTGTGCAGCTCTCACTTAACATATGTGGGACCAAGGGCCAAAGCACATGGAGGCCCATGTATGGTATGTCTGAATATTTAGAGGTTATAAATCAAGCCATCCTCATAAATAAAACATGTTCTAACTTCCTTTTTTTTTTAACCTTTATAACACCCAGGAGGCCAGGTTTAAATAAAAAGTTCTTGGATTCATTATTCCAGGTTGATGAATAAGGAATTGGCCCCGGTCCTCGGTCTGCCCCTTTCTCTCTCCCTTGTCAGCTCTATTCTATATCTTGAGATGTTGTACACATACACGGACATCCCAGACCATTGCTTCTAAGGTCCACTCTCACTCCTGCAAACAGCTGCCTCTCATCTCCCTCTTAGGTCTGCATCTTGGATCACAGGCAAGAATAGATTGAGGACTTGGAAGCAGGCTCAATAGATTAAGGCCCTCAATAGATTGAGGACTTGGAAGCAGGCTTATAGATGCCTGGGCAGGGAATTGTGGGCCTCTGGGAAGCCACAGCATATTCTATAAGTGGGCCTTGGAATCCAGTTGTGCACATTCCACTGACTTTTAGACTCATCAGCTGGTGGTGGGTGGGTGGAGGCAACGGGTGGTACAATTAGAGAGAAGCCAGGACGGCCCTCCAAAACACACACTCCAGGCTGGTTCTAAGGATGGTCCAGTAGGCTTTGTTGGCCTTGGTAAGGATTTGGCTTTTAACAGAGATGGGAAAACACTGAAGTCTTTCACTTTGCATATTCAAAGTCTCACTCTGGCTGCTGTGTGGAGAGTACCCTGGAGTAGGACGAGAATGGAGGAGGGATGAAGATGCTATTGCAGAGTTTTATTTATTTTTTTAATAATAAATTTATTTTTTTTTTGGTGTTCAATTTGCCAACATACAGAATAACACCCAGTGCTCATCTCGTCAAGTGCCCCCCTCAGTGCCTGCCACCCAGTCACCCCCCCACCCTCCTCCCCTTCCACCACCCCTAGTTCGTTTCCCAGAGTTAGGAGTCTTCATGTTCTGTCTCCCTTTCTAATATTTCCTACCCATTTCTTCTCCCTTCCCTTCTATTCCCTTTCACTATTATTTATATTCCCCAAATGAATGAGATTTTAGACAAGAGATGGTGATCTCTCTAGGTTCCTGTGAACACCCATTAGTAACTGATAAACAAAGTGCCCTCCAGCTCTTCAAAGCTCTTGGAGGTGAGAGAAAAAAATCCTTCTGTGGGAGGAGAATTAAAGTGAGAAATGAAAACTTCTAAACTATACAGTTTACCATTACATTAGTGTGTCTTATTATTCAGCTGTCCTCACTAACATTTTACTGTTTCACAGTTTTTATCAACATGACTTTATTATTTCAGGAAACTCTTGCCCAAGAAATATAAATTGCAAATAGCTTTACTCTTTGTTCCAAAAGTTACCAAAAACCGCAAATTAAATGATTATCAGGTTGCTCAACTTTTCACTGATAGCATCAAATAATTCTTACTTGTCAAGACTCTTTGAAACTCTCCTCTAGAAAACCTCACCTTTTGCATGTTCACCAATTCTAACCAATTATATCATGATCCTTCCACAATGTCAATGAAGTTCTTTGTGTTGAAAGACTGTCTTAAACTAGTCTCAAAGTCTTGTGTATCTCCCAACCATGAAAACACTGCCAAAGTAGGGTTCTCCTTTATGTCGTGGGGAATAAATTCAGCTTTGTCTCATCAAGAGATTATTTTGGTGATGTTAATAACAAGCCACTCTTTGACAGTTTTGGAGACCCATTGAGATCTGATCAAGACATCACACTTCTGCAATCCAACTCTCAATCTGGAAATAGAGCAATCCTCTGAGACCTCCTGAGCGTTCACCTTGGGGTATTGCATTGGGCCCAGCTTCCTGTTTCTCTTTTTCTTTTCTTTTTTCCCCCCTTTAGCTCCTCAAATGGTAGCTTGACTTTGTCTTTTAGGAATAAGCCAAATACCCTCCCACTCCTAATAAGCCTTTAAAGGAACTCTCTGATCATCTAATCAGACTTGTAGACCTATTCTTTCTGGAACTCTGCCTTATTACTACAACATTGTAATATATAAGAAATAATAGGTGTGGTCATTTCTTTATATTTGGTCATTTTTTATATATATGTGTTCTTCACCCACACTTCCTGGCTCACAAAAATGCAAACCCTTGGAATTTCCTGAGATATAAGAGCAATGGGAGCATCTTTTGTTATATTTGGTCTCTTGCTCTCAGTTCCTGAAAATATTTCAGGGCCATAAAGGTGAAATTGGTATCTTGTTATTCATAAAAAGACCTTTTCCACTGCAACTGGTTTATGCTCGTGAGGTGACTTTCTAAAGCACCTATGGGTGGAGGTTGATTGCTCAGGGGACCAACCATGAATAAAGATGTGGCTAACGTACATATAGAACCAACCAAGTTGATGGAAGCCTCCATTAGTTTGTGGCTGTTGCCCTTAAACATCATAGGTAGGTGTTTGCCACTGAATCAGGAGGGACTATATGGTAAGCTATTGATTCTGATGATTTTAAGTTGAATTAGAACACCAGGCCAACTCTAGCCCCTCTTCCCTTCCAGGAATCAGGGGTAGGACTGAAAGTTCTAAGCATCTCTTCATGGTTGAAGTATAATTGACATAGATAGAACTGTACATATTTAATGTATACAGTTTGATGAGTTTGGAGAAAGTATAAAGCAGTGAAACATCACCATAATCTATGCCATAAACTTATCTCCTCCAGAAGTTGCTTGCTCCATTTATTTTTGTGATGGGAATACTATACTAGGTCTACTTTCTTAGCAAATTTTTAAGAATATATACATCACTGTTACCTGTAGGCATGATGCTGTACAGAAAATCTCTGTCTTATTCATCTCACATAACCGAAACTTTGTGCCTTTAAACAACATTCCCTCCACCCAGCCCCTAGTAGCTACCATTCTATGAGTTTGACTATTTTAGATTCCTATTATCAGTGGGATCTCATAGTATTAGTGTCAGAACTGAACTGAAATGTAGAATATCCAGATGGTGTCAGAAAATTTCTTGGTGTGGGGAAAGAAGGCCAACACATCAGAATTCGTGATGAGAATCAGATTCCTTGTCTCAGTTTAAGTTTCTATAACAAAAATAACATAGACTGGGTGGCTTAAACAACAGAAGTTTATTTCTCACATTTTGGGGAGCTAGAAAGTCTGAGACTGGGGTGCAAGCATCGCCCGTTCCAGGGAGGGCTCTCCTCGTGGTCGCATACCGCTGCTTCTATTCTTATCCTCACATAGTGGAAAGCAGAGAGCCTTTCCTAACACTGTTCATTGAAGACTCTATTCTTTCCCTATTGTGTATTCTTGACTCTTATTGGAGATCGGTTGATTGTATATGCATGAGTTTATTTCTGCTCTCTGTTTTACCGTATGGCCCAGTAGATTTTTAATATGTTCTGGTCATTGCTTATTCTCAGGATTTTTGAAGCATTTTCTACCTGGAGAGCTAGAAACAGTATAAAAATATTACCTAATTTTGTGTTCCTGACCGAGGAATTTCTTATCTATCTCTCTAGTGACAAAGTACCTATTTTACTGTAACTGCTGTTGAAAAGCTTTGCAAAATCCCACCACTTAGAAACTTTACTGCTCATATTGCCCACAAGCTCTAGAAAGGAAGAAAGAACAGGTAAAACTCAATTGGCAAAATTCTCAGAGATTCTCAAACTTCTAAGGCTTAAGATATTGCCATTGAAATCAACTCCCTCTGGGACTCATTGGCTCTCCCATATCAATTAATAATGGTTCACTTACACATCTAGAAACATCACTTGCAATTCTGGGCTCCATTTACTAAAAATAGACATTGTTCAATATTGCAGGGGATTCAGCAAATACATGCAGTATTTTTATCAAGAGGTTTGAGCAGCCTTTCTTATATTCCTTTTAAACAATCATTGAATGATCTAAAAACCTGAGACCAGTTCTTTTAGAAAGAGCCCATTAGGTACCGTTCACAACTAGAAAAACATAAACTTCTAAGTGATTGATCCTTGGATTCATGTCTCTCAAATAAAGAGGTGCAAACTATCTCTAAATCACTAGAAATGGCCCTTAGCAGAGATCTCAAGATGAAGATTTTTTGATATCTCCAGAGGCAGACAATCATCAGAAGGAGATAATTTCAACTCAAGATCTTTGGGCCAAGTAAATGACTAAATGATACGTAGGCAACTTTTGCCAAAGAGTCACAGAATAAATAGATTATAATGCTTTAATGTGCATTATTTTGTTCTTTATTTTTCTGGACATTTTATTTCCCTTGTTGCTTATATAAGGCTAGCTTTAAGTTATTATAAGAACCTTATTCCTAATTTTATTTTATTTATTTTTTATTTTTTTATTTTTTTATTCCTAATTTTAATGCCTGCCACCTTGTCACTCCATTGTATGAGTCCCATGCATGGTTATAATTTGCTAATAAACTTATGCATATGACTAAAGCAAAGAAAACATACTTTTCCATTTGGAGCCACACAGCTTCCTTTGGTACCAGTTCCTTGTAATAGATCCATTGGTTTCCGGGGGTCACTGTACTTGACTGTTAGCTAACATTGTAGATAGAAACCCCACAACAGATCAGACAGTGAGAAATCTGAAACTCCACATCACATTGTACTTAGAAAAGAAAGTTCCTGTCTCCACTGGAACATTCAGTGATCTTTTGTTGAGCCTCAGTTTTGAAATTGAACTTACACAAAAATAGAACTGAGACACGGGCTAGAGTACAAATGGTATACATGGGAAGGCCGACTAACTTTCAAAAAACTTTCAAAGAAAGACATACTATTTTTCTTTTGCCTTAGGTCTCCTTAAGGATCTCAATGCCACGAACTCATTGCTTAGTACTCAACTATGCTTGACAAGTGGTGCCAAATTTTACAACACTGACAATCCATTGGGGTCGATCTAAAAACAGATCATTGATTGGCTCTCAATGACTGGTAACTGGATTTGTGTACAAAGGACTACTCATTTCTAACTGTCACTGGACAGAAACTTGTTATATTGGTAATCCTGTTCCTTTCTTTAGGGTAGCCTCTGTATCACTCAGGGACCATTTTGGCCCATCAGTTTTCCCTTTCACCATGAAAAATTTCACCATGTGCTTTAAAATGGGCCTAGGAATAGGAAGATTCCAACATGCCATGGTTTACAAACCAGCTAAACTGGAGAATGCCACCAAGAGAAGAGCCACTTAGGATGTTAGTTAAATTGGACAGATGCTGGTTCAGAATAGAGCCTCTATAGATAGAATACTGGCTTCTTGAGAGGGAATATGTGATGTTTTAGGGGAAGTATGTTGCATTTATATTCTTAAAGGCCTCTTTGGTATCTTTAATATCATTAAAAAGATTTGGGAAGGAACAAACCACAGAATTGTCAGTTTAGCTAATAAACCTCTATCTGTTATGTGGGTTTTTTGGTTGAGAGATGAGATCTATCCTCTGTCTGATTTGGGCATCTTGTCTCCTGGCTAACAAGTAAATTATAAACTCTAATCATAATTATTCCCTTGGCACTTGTGTGGTTGTAATGTTCAGATGTGTGATCACTAGATGTTTGAATATTACTGAGCAGCCACTGTGCCATCGAATAACCCAACAATTGATCTTCCAATAAAAAGAAAACTGACACCTGTGCAGGTTGAAACAACCATCCTTGGAAACATGATACTGGATACCTTGGAGTATCATGGTAACTCAAATATTGATGAGAATTTGGACTGAACATATCCCGAGATGTTATTGAACCCTCTCATAGTCCAGGCTGAAGAATGATCACAGTGGGACGGTGAGAACTGAAACCATGTATATGCATATTGAATATAATCTACATAAACATGACTTTATTTGCCCGTCTTCCTCAACTTGACTTTATTGTTCTTCATCAACATGAATTTACTATTCCATTGTCTAGGAAAATAAAAGACGCAGATAATTTTATTTATTTTATTATTTTATTTTATCTTTTTTATTTATTTTTTAGATGCAGATAATTTTATAGTTTGTTCAGGGAGCTTTTGAAAAAAAATATTTAAATAAACATCAAATTGTTCAACTGCTTAATAGATAGCACCAAACAGCTGTGTACTTCCCTAAACTCCTTGCTTCAAAATTCTCAAAATCCTGCTGCATCCACCAGTACTAAATTCTAATGATCCGCACCAATCCTAATCAAGCCTTTGCCTTGAATATCCATCTTAAGCCAAGCTCCTGATCCTCACAAACACCCTGATTTTTCTGTTCTCCTTTCTGAGATACTATTAAAACTCTCTCAGGATTGTCCTCTACCTAATGATGGTAAGAAGCCCTCAGCTTTATGGCATCCACACGAGATTACATAGATATAAATATAGATATTCTTTTTATTTTTAGCTATATTAGTAGGCTTGATGTTATCTGATTTTTATTTTTATTTTTTTGTTTTTTAAAATTAATTTATTTGAGAGAGAGAGCATGAGCAGGGAGAGAGGTAGATGGAGAAGGAGAGATAGACTTCCCTGCTGAGCAGGGAGCCCGATGTGGGACTCTATCCCAGGACCCCAGGATCATGACCGGAGCAGAAGGCAGACGTTTGACTGTGTGACCACCCAGGTGCCCCTCCGATTTTTTTTTTTAATTTGCACTTCTCTGATGACTATTGAAGTTGAGACCCTTTTCATATGCTTATGAAAATCTGCATCTGTACTAACTAAAGGAGAGGAAATAAAAATTGATAATAAAGTAAAATGAATAATGATATGGGTATTAAAAACAAAGAAAGAATAGCAACAAGTGAATGCTGTGATTAACTAAAAGCTACATTGACGATACACTAATAATAGTGTGAAATTCTACTGGAGAATTTTAGGAAGCTTAACAATATGAGGGGATGTGCCCAGTAGGACTTTACAACATTGTCAAGCATAGCACAGCAGCCAGGCTTCTTAACAGAATGCTGCATTGTAGCCTTTAGAAAAATTTTCTAACAAAGTAATGGTTTGTGAATGGAACGTATTAATAAACTCTAATAGCTCACTTAATAAGTTTCTAAATAGTGAGGAGGCCCTTCATATCAGTCCTTGGGTCATACCTGGAAGATCACTGATCTAAGGCTTCATTCCCAAAAGGAAAACCACTGGGATATTTTCTCAAAGGGCAGATTTATTAATGTGCTCTCCATATCTGTGTATTAATAAAGTAGAATCTCAAAATGCTCACCTTGGAAAAAATGTTCTAGGTTATCTGATAGCAATATTTGTTTACAAGGTATTAGCTATTTGTATCCTATATATCCTAGTGGGAATGACACAGTTTTATATTTAGGGAACTTATGTAAAAAGTGGTACAAAGAAAATAGAAATAGCAAGCACATTTTCAGTTATGGATAAATTTCTACTATTAACAGACACTGATAAGGGATTGATCGACTCTAAAACATACTGGAAAGTACCTGGCAAGGTGAGCATTATTCTCTTGGGAGGCTACTTTTTCCAGCAAATTTAGCTGCTAAATGATTAGCAATATAGTTATGTAAGAGAAAATTTTCTTCTACCCAAACAGTTTCCGTAACAGTGCTGGAGGTTCTACAGCTTGGCCTCCAAGAGAGACAGCTTGGTATTATTTTGAATTTTCTTTAGAATTGTTAAAATTGAGGCAAACCAATTTTTTTTTCTTAAAAATAAAAAGCAGCTCAACAATCTTTACATAAACCATAAGAAAAATGTCCAGTAGTTTCTTAATGAGCTTCAATAGAATTGTCTAACATGAACTGCCAAAGACACTTTTATTCAGAAACTAGAAATAGACCCATGGGGCCAAATTCCAGTCTGAGGCTCTGCCCCAGCTAGTGTTCCTAAAAGCCTGATCTGAAATATCAAAGCAAAATTTATTTTCATTATCCTTATGAGATAATCCCCAATGGCAGCCTAGTGTTACTATTTGTAGCTCCCTGAGGACTCAAGATCTCCCAGTGAATAGTGTGCTTACGTATGCTAGTTAAAGCCAGAAAATATACTTTTAGTATAAGCCATTTTGTAAACGTATAGATGTAAGAGAAAGGCAATATAGAATGTTTTGTGAAACTGGAGTATTTTATAAAAGGCACCGTGATCCTCTAGAGTATGCGGGGAAGTTTTGCTTTAGTATCTGAAATATCTTTAGGAAAGATATTTCCCTTTGGCTTCAGCAAATGTCTTGGCTCAGCTGCTGTACTACAGGTGCTCCTGGAAGCTGGAAAACCTAAGAACTTAGTATCCTCCACTCGCCTAGTCCTGAGGCTATGTGGCCCTGAAAACCATCCTGATGGTGGACAAGGAGAAGTTCAAGAAAACGAACAAGGCAAAAAAAAAAAAAGAGTTGAAATGCTTGGATGTTAGTCTGGAACATGCAGACTGAATCTGGGGGAGCAACACCAAAGGCTGCATCGTTGTCATGCCGACCTCCTCTGCACAGTCGGGGAGAAGAGGGAATGGTGACAGCCTTGTAGGGACATGAATCGTCCCTGGATACCATGTTCTGCAGCATAAAAATTGGCTTGTTTAATAAAAATGATGGTCCCATTAAAGGAAACTCAGAAAAGGCCAGAAGCTCAGTAGAAGGCCAAAGCTAGGATAGGAAAAGCCATCTGAAGGAGTATGAAGGTCTGTCTGCTCATTTGTCTGCTTCAATTGAGCAGAAGTAAATTTCCCACGTGCAGCTTATGACTTAAAGCTTCCGCGAGCCTCGTCCCGGGGGCTGAGCGTTTCTGAGCGTTATTGTGAGTTTCAGGTCAAGGGAAGAAGCCAGGTTGCCAACAAGGAGCATTTCTCTTTTGGTATCTCTGGTAAATGGCCCAAGAGATCTCCAAAGAAAAGGACTCGGATCTACATTAATTTTTGGTCATTTATTTTCTTATTCTACATAAGTGTCCACCTTTTTTTTCCTTATTAATACAATATTTCTTTGTCTTCCCTCAGTCAAACCTTGAGCCAACCACGCTTCCCAGACTGCCTGGGGAGGTATAGGTAAAGGAACATATGGGGCAGATGAGAAGGAAAGAAAGACCTGTGGGAGGTAGAGAGGACTCCATCACATGGTGAAGAGGATGAGAAAGGCCACCATCAAGCAAAAGGGTCCCCTAGCCTCTGGGAGGGCAAGACCTAGAATGGAGTAGGAGAAGAGCTATTGCTTCAGAGAGGGTTCCTGGAATACCCAACAATCAGGCTATCAGGCTCCTAGATGCAGTCCCAGTTCCAGCCCCAGAGCCAGCCACCTCAGAGTGGCAGCCCCAGCCCCAGTGAATGTGGCTGCTGGGTCAATGTCCCTAGAAGTGGCGCTGGTTCGGAAGCTGCGGCTAGGAGTGAGGTCGGGGGTGTGGGGCTGCCAAGCTGCTGAGGCTCTGATCCGTCAGTGTCTCCGGTGGTTTTAGCACCACTGCAGACGGTGACCTGGCTTGGCGGCTGGGAGGGGATCCTGACCCAGAAGGGGGTGGAGACGAGCTTTGCACAGGTGCACATTTTCAGGGGATGAGAATGGCAAGAGAGCTGTTCCCATTGCGGAGAAGACAGAGCTAAATGTCCACTTTTGTACTTCATACTGTCTTTGCATTCAGCATTCTTTTTTAAAAAAGATTGATTTATTTGTTTTAGAGAGAGAATAGGAGCAGGAGGGGCAGAGGGAAAGGGAGAAAGAATCTCACACTTCACGTGGAGCCCAACATGGGGCTACATGCAGCCCGACATGTGGCTCCATTTCATGACCCCAAGTTCATAACCCCGAGATCATAACCTCAGTTGAAACCAAGAGTCAGCTGCCTAACTGACTGAGCCACCCGGGCCGCCCTGCATTTCTGTACTTCTCTGTGGAGGGTCTCCCAGTATCGTACAAGCTTCAGACCAAACAAAATCTGGATTGGCCCTTATTTTGTAGTTTGTTCACAATTTCAAGTAGGCAGCTGGACTCTCTTGACACTTTAGAAATACATATCCTGCAAACAGATGGTCAGAACAATGATAGTGTTTGCTATTTGTGTCAGAATGATTGCCTCAGAAAGACCCACCTCAGAGGCAAGGTCAGGAGCAGAGCAGAGGTTTTCCGTCCTGAGACTGCCTTCTAACAGCGCTGATTGTACAAATACTGTTACTCGCTTTCCTAACACAAAACTGTTAAGGGGTGAAAAAAACCTGTTCATCATATATATTATGTAAGAGAAATGAGAAACTGCACTCACAGGCAGCTGCACACATCCAGGTCATTGACACTTGCATGTTTGGCTGAAGCTTTGGGGTCAACGTGGAGCCCATAGGTTTAATGCTGCTAGAGAACTGCATGGTAAAACTGATAAAGGGAGGGACATAAGGGCAACCAACAGATCTGTACCAAGAAACTATAAAGAAGAGAGTCTAGAAACTTAAGAGGGTAATTAAAATGTAACAAAATCACAGAGGAATTGTGATAATTTTACTTTAAGAACACTTGTAGTACCCGAAGGATTTCTTTCCATGAAAATTAGTTGGAATCTTAATTAGTGTAATTATGTAAACAGTTCAACTGTAAAAAATAAATATGGCATACTTGCTTTCAGCTTAAAATATCTTTTTGTTTCAGAAGTTAAAATTACTCTTATCAGTTTCTAGAGAATTTTATAATATGGAAATGGAGAGTGGATAAGGCTTTGGTTTGCCTTTGAAGATAGACATTTGTTATTCAGATCATTGATATTATTGTAAGGATGGTGTTGGAATTTTCATTTAGCACAATATTATTAAGTATGGAGAGTAATTTTTAATGTTCCTAAAAGCAAGAATTTCATGTCCTCATATATTTTGTCAACATTTTTTTGAAAGCTTAAAATGTATTTCTTCTGACAGAGGATACAATAAAATAACAAACAAAAAACTCCCTTCCTTAAGGAGCTCACTCATTCATGCATTCCGCACCTAGTAAGTACTCAATGAATATTTGTTGAATTAAGGAATTATTTTAACTCATAAATAATGCCTTCTAGAAATAAAAGACATATATTTAAATGACCCAATGATAACTAAACTTCAAAAATGACTAGTAACTGCTGGTGAATGGGAAAATAACTTTTAAGAGGAGCTTTTCAAATCACTGAGCATATTTTTATAGGAGGAGGGTTTTTAAAAATATATCTTTTTATTCCTAGCTGCTGGCATAGTCACTGCCATATAGCAGATACTAAATAAATGTTTGTTGATCTCACGAATAAAGGAAGCATTTTAAGCATTAGTCCACTCATCTGAAACTACGCATGGTTTGTTTACATTTAGGTTGACAATTTATTTGAATAATGATATGGGATTGTCAGCAACATATAGACTGCTAGACATGAGACCCTCAGGGAAAATAAAAATAGGCTAGATGAGAAGTAGAGGAAATATTATAGTCTCAGGAATGACAATGCTATGGTAATTATACGGCCAAAGATAGTAAGTATGGCTAGTAATAAGCATGGGCCAGTAAAAAGGATAAAGGAGGGAATTTGAGGTTGTGAGAAAAATACAAGGGGGATGATTAAGATATATGTGGGAAGTGAGTATTTACTTGATGTAGCTAAAGCAATAGAATGTCGAAGAGTAATGAGGTATTTGTCTAGAAAACATGGGGATTGTGGACTCCATTGATGCAGGGCCTTAGAGGCCATACTCAAGAATTTAAATGAGATCTCATAGGTAAGAGGAAGAGAGTCTAAGAGACTGGCACGATAACAGAAGTGATAAAAGAGATAATGCTGGCAGCTGTGTGCAGCACTGAAAGGCAAGCTCAGGAGCAGAGACTTAGCACATAATTGGGGACCTCACAGCAATTCCAGTGATGAGATGAAGGTCTGCTCTGGGGAAAGGAAAAGGAAGATACAAATGCAGAAAGGGTGGGGCCAGGACAACATTTGATTGATTGGGGGCAGATCAGGGTGCCAGTAAATGGGTAGGGGCATTCGGCTGGGTTTCATGCTTACTGACATTTCAGATGTCACAGGTTCCCTAAGACATGATGCTCTCTGACGCAGAAGATGGGAAAGGACGAAATGCGAAGACATAAGTTGTACATTTTGGGAATCACCAACATAAGTGTGATAGTGGAAAACTGCTAGAATTGGTAAGATAGAGAATCTACAGAAAGAGAAGAACAAAATATTAAACTAAGCTTTGACTGCCCTTGCGGGATGGGTCAAGAAGAGAGGAGGAGATGGGAGAGAGTAAAACTGTAGCTGGGGAAATAGGAGTATCACATTTTCAAAGGCGAAGGAAGATTTCAGGGAAATAGGGACCAAGTGGGTCAACTATAGTCAAGGAAACCAAAAGCAAAGTTGGAAATGTGAAAGCTCAGGGGAAAATCCATTCATCTGGAGGCAGAGGAGGGGGAAGAAATTTTTTTTCCTTTTTTCTTTTTTTTTTTTTAAATAAGCTTTTTGATATTTCACTGAAAAATAGGAGAATGGATATTGTATTATTCATGCTTTCAAAGAGATTAATACAAATCTTAATATGGGGGATTATAGACGAGATCGGGTGCGTTCAGGGTGGTATGGCCGTAGACAATGTGGGGGATTATAGAGTGATGAACAGACTTGGTTCTTAGAATACTGCTGCTGAAAACTGTATTTCAAAATAAATCAGATGATTATGATCTTTGGATGCTGGAGATAAGCCATTCAACCTAACTTCTAGCTGGAAGAATTAACCATACTCTTACCTTTAGGGGGATGAGTCATTGTGAAAGAGTTGGACTCTTCTTAGTGACTTGATACAGAGGCTGGTGGATATGTTTCTGTTGCCTTGCTTAGTTTTCAAGGGGCTGGAAGTGAAAAAGAATAAAGAATTTAATCTTGTGGAAAACACAAAAATAGCTCATTTTTACGCTCACTCAAAATACATAGGAGAGGGATGTGAAAACAAGTCAAAAGTTGAAGTTGACACTTACACTCTTGGCTCTGTGACTTTGACATTCACAGAGGAGGTAAACCAGAAATAAACTTCAGGTTGACTTTTTTTTTTTTTTAAATAGGCGTCTATATGCATTTGATGACAAACAGTAAATTATGTTTAAATACATTTTTGTAATACTTAGCAAAACATGAATACTACACTGAAGATTTATGGCCAATTTTCTAACCCAAGCTTATTGGTAATGTAAGTCTAACAAGGCTGAAAGTTATTTGCGGTTAACTCTTCATGGTACTATTGTCAAATATATATTTGATGGTGCTCAGTGTTTATGTAGGTCGCTGGTTTATTAAATATTTCAACCTAGTGAAATATAAGCGTAAAATGATTTTATTTTTTCTCCAAAGGCTATTTTCAACCATGCCCTGTCAAATCACTCTTTCTAGTCCTCTTAAAATTAACTTAGATTGTTTCCGTAACTTTTCATCCATTCCAAGATATTAACATAACAAATCTTTTCTATTCTGGAATGACATAAGTTCAACTTCATGGCAAATTAACACAGTTCCTTTCTGTATGTCTTGCGGTTAGAAGTCTAAGGAAACTGCACTGCAGAAGGTGTGTAAGTTCTGTTCTTTTATTTCTTCTCCCTTCCTAATTCTTCCCATCCCTTTCTGGGTTTACTTTTCTCCTCCTACACTGGAAACTGGGAAGGGAAATATGAGAAAGGCCAAATGTTTACGCCTGCATTCCAAGACTGGCTCTCTTACCTGAAATGCAAATATGAGTTTTTAAAGAGTTCTACCCAGGTAGAACTTTTTCTAGAACTTTTTTCTTAACCAAGTAGGCCCTGAAGGCAGATTCCCCAAACCTGATGCAGTCTCCACTTTTTCCTTTTCACTTGGCTTATGGTAGCTGATGGAATGGAATCACCACCTATTCCCTTTGCCCTTCAGGCAAGAGATGGCAACAGCTCGCCACTCACTGTGGCTAGCTCTCCAGGTCCTTCATCGTCACCTGTTGGCTTCTCTTCATCCTGTCACACCCTTGTACGTTGTCCTTCTATTAAACCCTGCGTAACTTATTAGAGTGTGCCATGTGTGTTCCATCATGGCCCTGACTGAAGCAAATAATAAACACAATTTCAACAACTCTGTGCTATAAGTATTTTAAGGCAAAAATACGATTTACCCACATCATCTTAGAAATTTGCATATCTGAATATTACTAGAGAGAAGGAGAACTTGAATAGGATAACCTGAATATTTTAGTTATTTATCTACTTTAGAGAGAGAGAGCGCAAGCAGGGGGAGGAGGCAAAGGGGGGAAGGAGAGGGAGGGGTAAAGAAACTCCAGCAGATTTTGCACTTAGCATGGAGCCCGCCGACATGGGGCTTGATCTCATGACCCTGAGATCATGACCTGAGCCAAAACCAAGAGTTGGACACTTAACCTTTGAACCACCCAGCAGCCCCTTGAATTGGATAACTTGGATTAAAATCCCAGCTCTAACATATATTACATATAACATACAACATATATAAGCTCATTTGTAAAGTGAGCACATGCATGCCAACTTCACGAAACTGGCATGAAGATTCAGTGGGATAAAGGAATCTCCCACACAGATTATATTCAATAAATATTCGTGCAACCTCTTCATGATGCCGGCACTAAATTCTGTCTAAGCCATAAAGTTCTCTATAAGTCAAGTTAATTTAATTCTTAATCTGATACAGAACCAACGACTTGTAGCCATGAAAACACTCCTCTTGGTATAGGCTGAGCAGACCCTATGAGGAAGCCGGAGCGGAGGAGGGGCAGCTAGCTCTTCTTAGTGTCCTTCATTTGATCCCTTACTGTAAAACATCACATCATTATAGATATCTGGTATATACTCTCTTGTGATGAAATTTAGTAGCAGAATATGTTTTTAAAAATTAAAATTACTGGGAACTTATTTTTATATACGAGAGCAAAAGAAGTAAAGAAAAAGTATCAACACAATCCAATATAGACTATTTTTAATAAGTGAAAATATAGCAATTATATTAAGTCTCCATAACTTAACGTTCTTTAAAGTGAATTTAAAGTGGTAATTTTCTTTTAAGATTTTATTTATTTACTCATGAGAGACACAGAGAGAGAGAGAGAGAGAGAGAGAGGCAAAGACCCAGGCAGATGGAGAAGCAGGCTCCCTGCGGGGAGTCTGATGTGGGACTGAATCCTTGACCCTGGGGTCACACCCTGAGCCAAAGGCAGATACTCCACCGCTGAGCCACCCAGATGCCTCTCAAATGGTAAATTTATAATTAACATTTGAATAAATATTCAAGAAACTTTGGTTACGGAAAGAATATTGTACTGCACTTCAGAAGGCTTGAGATTTAGATCTGTTTCTGCCATTAACTGGCTGTTGGCCTTTAGTAATTTAATTCTCTGAGGTCTTATTTCTACTTCTTTGGTTCAGTTAACATATTTTTATGACATATTAACTTATAAACAATATATTTAATGCTCCCAAGTTTGTTAATTCAATACAAGTGAAAAAATATGCTAAACTCAGTGCTACTGTTGGGGAGAGAATGGGATAAAGAGGAGCTAGTCCTGTCCTCAATGAGTTGGAAGGAGTAAAATGTCAGTGCCAGTAAGACTTAAATCACTTCTGTAACTGAGATTAATAAAGTACCTAATGAAATTGCCAGAAGGACCATTTTTTCCCCCTACTTGAGGAAGGAAATGACATTGTAGAGTAGATAGCTTTTATAGATCAGTAATTCTAGCTAAAAATTGTCTTTCAGAAAAACTTTGCATTATAAAAAAATGTTTCCTCAAAACTATTTCCAGTCTTTTTTTGTGGAGATGAAAAGAACATATTAACTTGAAAAATTTTGATATGTGGTAAAAGTGAGCATTTGTTTTTCTTTTAATAGATTTTGATATAATGTTTGGGAAGTCCATTAGTTCATTAAAATAATGCTTTAGAGTTAACACCAAAGTGGAGGCTTCTGCTTTTCCAATTCAATATTCCATCAAGGATCCTGGCTCTGCGCTTCAAACGGGAAAACACAGTTTGTGCGTAACTGCCTGAGGTCCCCTGCTTGATGACCTTGCTGATGCACTTGGACCTGCAATAATAATAATTTTTTTAATGCTCAAATGTTACTGTGCCACTATGATACGACTCTAAATATAAATTATAACTATTGGTATCAGGAGTCTTACATTCAAATATATGGTGAAATGTCAATATTTGGAAAATTTTAAATTCTGAAGGGAAGATGATCCCTTTTTTAATTGAAGTATAATTAAAATACAATATTCCGTTATCAATCAATATGTGTACAACATATTGATTTGACAGTTCTGTACATCACTCAGGGCTCACCATAAGCGTAGTCGCCATCTGTCACCATACAACATTATTACAGTATTATTGACTATATTCCCTATACTGCACTTTTCATCTCTGTGAACTTAATTTATTTTATCACTGGAAGTTTGTATCTCTTAATTCTCTTTGTTTTTCCCATCCCCTCACCCAGATTATTCTTTAACTATAGAATTCTTTAGGTCCCCACTTATAGGGTCAAGTATATGATGTGATTGCATGATACATGTATTTTATAAATTAATCTCTTGGAGTTGCAATTCAACTTTGTTATGTTAATACCAGTGTTTTTTTTAAATCATGGATATATTTATTCTATATTTGGAATTATATAATTGTACCAGAATAACTACTTACTTAAAGAAACATGTGAAGTACCCCTGTATAAAGTGAGAAATAGTATCTAATTTAATTTTGAATCAGTGCATACTTTACGCATTACTTTTTGCTTAAAACAAAGGCACACTGACATGGTCATTAAATTTTAGGGTCTTGAAAAGGCCTGATAAGAGCTTTCTCCTTTGGTATGTATGACAGCTGGGCCAACGTGGTGGTGGCGGTGGTGGTGTGCTGTGTATTTTGGAGGCGAACTGCTAGTTCAGAGCATTCCCTCTCCCTCCCTCTGGGAAAGAACAAGCAGGTACAGCCAGTTTATCTTGTCGCCCCCTCCCGCCCTCCGAAATAAGAGGGGTGCAATTCTCTTGAGTGAAGCTGTCATTGAGAAAGACTAACTGCATTCTCGCTGGGAGCGTGGCATGGGAAAGACCCTGGTCAAGAGGAAAGAAATGATCTAGGGAACTAGATGGTAGAAAAGAGTGAGTCCTTTTGCACTAAGAATGTGAAAGTTACCTGAGCGTTTCACAGTGTTAAAGACGGGATTATAATTAGCATAATTGCGAATCACATACTGGGTTGTTTAATGTTTTCAAAATAAGCCACTCATGATTAGAGCTTGTGTTTAGGCCATGCTGTCCTAACTCACATGGATCATGGCAATGAATTATAAATATACATGGAAGATGTAGTCCCTTATGATAGAGGAAGAAAAGTCCTTCACGATGCGTGACACACAGTAGGCGCTCAATACATGTTAGCAATTATTATGCAGGGCCACCTCGGGAGCCACTGGGTCCAGGGCCACCTCAGGGGAGACTGGGTCCAGGGCCACCTCAGGAGGGACTGGATGATGTTCACCTACATTGGTGAGAGTGATCTTCTTTACTCAGTCTTTGGATTCTAGTGCTAATTTCTTTGGAAACACCCTCTCAGACACACCCAAAAATACCGTTTCTCAACTATTCGGCCATCCTTTAGCCTAGTCAAGGAGACACATAAATTAACAATCACAACAGCACATTCCCATTTTCCGTTTAATGAAAGTGCATTTATACCTCTGGTAGTTTTTCTTACGTATCTGCCTTAAAACCTTGTCAGGGTTCTTCACAGGGAGTTCTGTGATGTTGCAGGTATATTTTGATAAGCATCTTGGGGTGTTGATAGGAGACCTGTCAGGGGCGGTTTTGAGAATGGTCTTTTCCCAGAGTTGTGCCCCAACGTCAGTCACTGTAACCCTCTTCTGTTAGTTTCTCTAGTCACGTCAGCTACATCTTCTTCCTTTTGTGAGCCTCCCTCCACACCTCTCTTGGCATCTGACTCTACTCATGAAGTGAAATTTGGCTTTCTTTCAGTGTCTTTAAATTTTACTTTCATTACCAAACTTGATGAAGGTTTGTTCTTGGATCCTGCTCCCTTTAGAAAACCTGGAAGTATTCTAAGATTTAAATAATTCTCCTGATACATGTGGATATAATATATTCATCTTGATGTGAACATCTACATATACAGATGGTTCCTAACTTATAATGTCTCCATGATTTTTTGACTTTATGATGGCGCAAAAGTAATATGCATTCAGTAGAAGCCGTACTTCAGGTTTTGAATTTTGATCTTTTCCCTAGCTAGCAATACGCAGTAGAATATTCTCTCATGATGCCGGGCAGTGGCAGCCGGTCAGCCACACGACCATGAGGACCACGGGGGTAAACTGTGATCCACCTATATAATTTATGCATTCTGTGCCCACGCAACTGTTCTGGTTTTCACTTTTAATAGAGTATCCAATAGATTACAGGAAATATTCCACACTCTGTTATAAAATAGGTTTTGTGTTAGATGGTTTGGCCCAAGTACAGGCTAATGTAGGCTTGTCTAACTAACCCCATCATAAATCAAGGAAGATTTGTGTATAAAATCATACCGCCACACACAATTCATATATACTCGCTTGGCCTTATAGGCATGGATAAGATAAGTAAATTTAAGAATACTCTGTAAGATTAAGACATCGCTCTGAACACTCCTGAGAGAACCCCTTGATGAAAGGCACTGGGACTTGGCAACCCTTGGGGAGAATGACATGTCATCAAAATAACAATACCCGTCTAAAAAACATGCTTTTTGTTCCAGTTCTCTTTCCTTACCACACTTCTTTGTATAAAGGTTAGTAGCTGGGCAGCCCCCGGTGGCCCAGTGGTTTAGCGTCGCCTTCAGCCCAGGGTGTGGTCCTGGAGTCCCACATCGGGCTCCCCGCATGGAGCCCGCTTCTCCCTCTGCCTGTGTCTCTGCCTCTCAATCTCTCTCTCTCTCTGTCATGAATAAACAAATAAAATCTTTTTTAAAAAAAAGTTAGTAGCTTACATTAAAGTTGATTCTATTGATTAACTGTGAGAGAGTGAAACAGATCAATCAAGATTTTCTTCCCCACTGAGAGTGACATGAGATGGCATCACAAGGGACACTTCAAAGACGCATGTGGTTGATGAATTAATGAAGAAACAGTAATTATTACTTCAATCAAAATACGGCTGTTTATTGTCCAGCCCATTCATGCAAATCCTGACACTGTGAATACCAATTACCGCCAACTGCAAAGGAATAACAAGGTTTTGTTAATATTAGCATCTTTCAATCAGCGGGACATATTACAAATAATAACATCAAAAACATCACTTCAGGAATTCAAAATTCCCCTTTCCTCTGGTCCTCTGCAGCCTCCAGAGGGGACCATTCTGGGGAGGACAGGAGGCACGAAGTGTAGAGGAGACATGAATGCGGAAGTAAGAAGTTGACAAAACACTTCATTCTTCCTGTGTGCAGACTTACCCACGAATGTGCAAAAACCATTACTCTTGGGAGGAATTAGGCCCTCTCAGGGCTTCTGTCAAGAAAGTATATCCCCAGCTCAATTTTCAAGGCTTCACCCCCCATAGCAGGATCATAAAGAGCTATGGGGCTCCCCAATAGGAGATTACAGCCTCGATACCAAGGTCTTTCCTGCTGGTGTTCCTCTGATCATTCCTCTTCCTGTAACATGGTGTCTACTAAATGGCACACTCATGGTCTCTTCAGGTGTGCACTGAGCTTACTAAAAACCAGAGAGTTTAGGTTGCTAAGCAGACTGATTTATGACATTAATTGCTCATTGTCTAGTCACGTGTGTCTCAAGAGTGCTCCCGTTGCATCCAATGGCCCCTGGAAATATTTCTGGGTACTTCCACTCAATCCTGTTCATTATGACTTGCCTGTTCTTCATTTCAGTCCTTTGCTATGGATACACTTGTCATGGCCCTGCAAATCCTGGGACAGGGATTTGGACTTCAGTGCCTCTTTACTTAAGAGCAGACATCAACAGAATCCAATGCATACTCTACAGACTCCAATCTGGGCAAGACTCTGGGTTCTACTCACACAGTTAGTCTAACCCAAATTCTCATTATATTTTCTTTATTTGGCTCAGATACATTACTATGGACAGGAATTGCCGCCTTCTTTTTTTTTTATTTAAATTCAATTTGCCAACATATAGTCTAACACCCAGTGCTCACCACATCCCGTGCCCTCCTCAGTCCCCGTCACCCAGTCACCCCCATCCCCCCTCCCACCTCCCCTTCTGCAACCCTTTGTGTGTTTCCCAGAGTTTGGAGTCTCTGATCGTTCATCTCCCTCTCTGATTTTCCCCACTCAGTTCCCCTCCTTTCCCTATAACCCCTTTCACTATTTCTTATATATTCCCCGTATGAGTGAGACCATGTGATGATTGTCCTTCTCTGACTGACTTACTTCACTTCATAATACCCTGCAGAGGAACCTCCTTCCATACTCAACTTTTTTTATTCTCTTTTCTGTTCCCAGAGATCATTGCACATTCACATTCATTTCTAGATTAACCTTTCTTTCTTTTCTGACCTCAGATCCTGGAGAAGCAGGATCTTATATTATATTGAGTTCAATTATATTGAGTTACGGATTCAAATACCATTTTCCTAGTACTAGGGCTCATATGATAGTAAGTTTTATCATAAAGCCTTAAGATGAGGAAAGATGCAGGAGATGAAGCTGAAAACTTTCTACTTGTAGGACTCTGTCTTGCCTCTAGATGACCTAATTTGACCTTGGCTACTATCCCTTTTCTTCCATCTATTCTTGGCTCTGACACTCAGGCAACCTCTTGAGGTCCTGGTTTCTAGGCCACAAATAATAGCTTGCTTTGTATTGGTCCTTTTACCCCACAGCTAAAATATTTGGTAAGATTCAGAATAATTTGGGTTCAAATCTACTTTGTGCTTTTTACTAGCTCAGGCAATATGGGTAACCTAACTCTTATGAACTTTAATTCTCTCATATGTAAAATAAGGGTGGCAAGGGGTAAGTTTCAGTGTTTTAAGGGCATTAGCAGAAACTCAATAAATAGTAGACGTTGATGTAATTATAATCATATTTATTATAATTTTCTGCATCTCCATTTACTACCTCCAATTTTTAAGCAGGCTCCATACCCAGCATGGAGCCCAACCATGAACTCAGAAGCCTGAGATCAAGACCTGAACTGAGATCAAGTCAGTTGCTAAACCAATTGGGTCACTCAGGTGCCCCCTTCTCCCAGGTATTACCTCCAGAAACCGCGTTCAATTCTTTCTGGCTCTCTATACTTTCCTCCACTCACCATTTGTTCCTTACTAATCTCCAGCAGCGTTAAGTCATAACGAATAGTTTTGGGTTCCCATTTCGGAAATTCTGTCCTCAAATACCCTGACTTTTCTGTGAGAGCAGATCACTCAGAGTAATCTTCTAGTTTGGAGTGACTTTGTGTCCCATTTCCTGGTACAGTCCTCGCAAATACCTTTTGTCTTCGCATATCATTAGCATGCCTCTTTTGAGTTCCTGCACTCAATTTTCCAAGTGTGGACTGGGAGCTTCCAGATATATTCAAGCAATGCTCTGACACCAGTTGTATGTTCTATAATTCAACTCAATTATGATACTACCTGTCCAGAGGTAGCATCAGATTCCACAGGCTGAAGGCTTAGTCCTTTAAGACTGTCCCACCCCTTAGACATCAGTCACAAATGCAGGTTGTCACTTGTGCTTCTGACCCACTGGCTAAAAATCAGAGGTTCTCACAATCCCCTCCTCAGATTCAATTAATTTGCCAGAGCAGCCCACAGAATTCAGAGAAACATTTTACTTAGTAGATCACCAGTTTATTAGAAAAGCATACAATTCGGGAGCAGCCAGACAGAAGAGATGCACAGTGTAAGGCATGTGGGAAAGGGCCCAAGCTTCCATACCCTCTCCAGGTACACCACTTGCCCCACATGTCTACACCTTCACCAACCCAGAAGCTCTTCAGACTCCATGTTTTTTGGGTTTTATGGAGGCTTTATTACACAGGCATGATTGATTTACTCATTGGCCATTGGTGATTGATTCAATCCCCAGCCTCCCTCTCCTCTTTCCAGAAGCTGAGAAGTGGGAGTGAAAGTTCAACATTCTAATTACATGGTTGGCACCACTGGCAACTGGCCATCATCCTTAGGTGCTTTCCCAAAGTCACCTCATTAACACAACAAAGGACATTTGACCCCTCCTCATCAAAGGAAATTCTAGGCCGTGGTTCTAAGCTCTATATATGTCTTAATTTTTCCCTGACTTAAACCTGCTATTTTGATAAACACATCCTGTTCTCTCTTTAGTTTCTGCTTGTTTGTGTGACTTACATAACCGTCCTTGAATCTTGCCTTATAAGATGTGGGTTCTAGTCCTATGTCTTCACATTCCCTATCCATGAGACCTAAGGAGACAATACCTTAAGCTTCAATTTCTGCATCTCTTTAAAATAGAGTGATGGTAAAAAATAATAAATAAAAAAATAAAAATAAAATAGAGTGATGGTAACGTTACTTTGTTTCTCATAGGGTGGTTATGAAGCTAAAGCCACATATGTGTGAAAGAACTGGGTAACTGATAAAACACAGTACAAATGTAAGAATATCCTGGTGGACCAGTTCTTGGACTCCTACTACAAGAGGCAGTGCTACACGCAAGGGGAACACTTAATGTTTGTTGCTACATGATTCTATTACTAAGATGTGCAATAAGAAGTGAAAGTGAAGCCTAGGTATACACTCCTAGTTGTTATATTTTAGGAAAATTCAGCCTCTTCCATTCTAGAAAAAAATATCTCCTTTCATATAAGGAACTATTTTTTTTAATTCTCTTTAAATTCAGTTGATTAACATTTTTGTTAATTAATAATTAATTAATAATTGTTGGCTTCAGAGGTAGAGGTCAGTGACATTAGTCTTAGGTAACACCCAGTGCTCACTGCATCACATGCCCTCTGTAAGGAACTATTTTTGTTGGTGGAATCATGAGCAATGAAGAAAAAAGACTGGAATTTGTTAAAAGGGAAAAGCTGGAATGAAGGAGGATCTGGACTTGGTGATGCTCTGATCCTCTCCGGTTGCCTTGTTTAACTGCATGTTGCTGGATGATGACAGGCTGAAGAGGTTTCACACTTGATGAGAATCAGGTCAAGGATCACAATCTCATGCGAGTGTGTGTAGTTCTATCTCCTCACTTCTCTCCTGGGGCTTAAACATTAAGTTATGACGAAGCCATGGTATTTCCGGACCACATTAAACCTCTATCTCTTCATTCCAGTTCCCTTGGCTGACAACCCAGGGCACAACTCCTGCTTCCGTGAGTGCCTAATACAAGAGTTGAAGCTCCCGGAGCCTTCTTTGAAAAATGCCATGCCTAATGTTCTACTACAGATGTTTGCCTTGAGTCAAATATGGAACTTATGTAAAATTATACGTGGGTTGGTGGTGAGTATTGCTTTTATGAGATAAGGAATCATTTCACATTATTCTCATTTTACTTTAATGCTTGGGGTCATTTACACTGAGCAATAGCACTTGACTCTGAAGAAACAGTGGTAGAAATGCAAATAAATGCCCCCAAAATAGCATATTTGACCTCCAGGAAATTCATCTAAGAGTAGAAAATTATATTCAGAATCAAAGATTTCCTCAAGCAATTGTATTTTCATAATGTCTTATATAATTTCAAACTTACTTTTACTTTGAAATGGACTGTACAGTAGTATTTCTTAAATATACATTTATTGTAGCACATGATTTAGAAATTTTTTAATTTTTAAAACAGCAAGAGTCTGTTGAACAATTGGCAATGGAAACCAATGGTAAGTATTTTTAACCACATTAACACCAATTACTTTAAGAAATTGAGTGAAAAGAGGTGCCTGCGTAGGTCAGCCAGTTAAGCATCTGACTCTTGATTTTAGCTCAGGTCGTGATCTTAAGGTTGTGGGATCAAGCTCCAGTTAGGCTCTGTACTCAGTGAGTCGCTTGTCCCTCTACTTCAGCTCCTCTCCCACCACTCGCTATGTCCCCCTCTCTTTTTCTAAAATAAATAAATAAATAATTTAAAAAAAGAAAATTCAGTGAAAAAAATCGATAAAATATGATGTGATTTTTCTGCATCTATATTATTCTCTTTTCTCTTAGATCCTTGTGTTGTTCCTTACTATTTTTAGGACATTGAGAAAATTATTAGTTTCTCACATCTTAGTTTCCTCATCTGTTGAATGGGCTGGTTTTAAAGATCAAAAAATTTAATTCATGTGCACAGCACATAATCATTTCATGTGTCAGCCATTATGACTATTTAAGACAAGCACATAAGTGTCATTCATTGATATGATACTTGTATTTTTTAAGACTTAAATGTCAGTGCAAATAATTCTATTTTTATAATCATTTGAATGTTTTACGTTTGCCAAATAAACTCTACTTTTCTATTGGAGACTGTATTTCCTATTGCCTTTAAACTACTTGGGTGTTAAAAGTATAACTAATGAATGCTCCCTATGAGTCAAGTACTTTCCAAGACATAAAAAAACACCATCACTTCCTTTAAATTACTTAGGATTTATTGGCAAGGAGAATAATATTAATAAGCAAGTTTAATCTAAAGCAGAGTGGGGAAAATGCTTTCAGAGAAACATAGATCAAACTGCTCAAGGAGGCAGACAAGGTATGGATTATACTAGTAGAACAAGGAAGAGCTTCAGATATTAGTAGAATTTTGGTTCAGGAGAACATCTTAGGCAGAGGAATAATGAAAGCAAAAGCATTGATTGACACCTGAATGTACGGAGCACGTGCAGGGAAAAACATCAGGCATTGACACTGAAGGATGACAAGGAACGGGGTGTCAACGTTGGGAGGCTGGAGCATTTCTCAAGCCTGGTCACGTCCAGATCCAAAAGGATGAGGGCAGGAGTAATATGCTCATGGCAGCGGTTGGGGGGGGGGGGGGGGGGAGCAGTGGGGGCAGTAAGGGAAGCTTTGTAGAGAGGGAAGCTTCCTGCTTCATGGCTAAGGGAATATGAAGGCAGAGGAGAGAGATGAGGATGACCCTGATTCTCCAGCCCTATTTCCCTGGAGTAATGATGATGCCAATCACAAAGAAAGGGTCAGTGCAGGTTGGTGCAGCAGATGATACCACGTCAGCTTTAGCACGTTAAGTTTAAAAGGCACCGGTAGGATTTTCTGGTGAAGGCATCTGAGGGTTGGAAACCTGATGTTTGGAGGAATGGTCAGGCGTCAGATTTGGGAGTAATCCACGTAGTAGTGATCGTGACGCTGCAAGAATAAGTGAATGAAAGTCCCTCGATAATTCCAACAACCTATATGGTAGCTAAAGTCAATTTAAAAAATTGATTTAATTCATAAAGTAAATCATATGATTATTTTAGTTCCTGCTTAATAATTCACGAGCTCTAATTTTAGTTATATTTTATTTGTAGTCTGTGACTTTTAATTTTTTATTTCTCTTCCCCTGTTTCTTCTCTTCCTCCTTCCATTCCTTCACTCTAAGTTTCTTTCTTTCTTTCTTTCTTTCTTTCTTTCTTTCTTTCTTTCTTTCTTTCTTTCTTTCTTATCTTCTTTCCTTTTTACAGATTGTATTTATTTATTTGAGAGACAGAGAGTGAGAGAGAGCACAAGAGGAGGGGAGGGGCGGAGGGAGACGCAGACTCTCCTGCTGAGCAGGGAGCCTGATAAGAGGCTCCATCCCGGGACCCTGAGAGCATGACCTGAGCTGAAGGCAGATGCTTAACTGACTGAGATGCTCAGGTACCTCTGTTTGTTCTTTTTGACTCCTTTTGTCCTTCTTCTAATACAATAAGAAATAAGTTTCTTCTTCTTTTTAAAGATTTTATTTATTTATTCATGAGAGACCCAGAGAGAGGCAGAGACACAGGCAGAGGGAGAAGCAGGCTCCCTGTGGGGAACCCAATGCGGGACTTGATTCCAGGACCCCGGGGTCATGCCCTGAGCCAAAGGCAGACGTTCAACCCCTGAGCCACCCAGGCGTCCCAAGAAATAAATTTTTAATTTGAGGCCACAAGTCCATGACATCCTGTATAATTCACTATAATGTTTCAAACATCTGATGTCAAAATATGGAAATGTGTTAGTATATTTTTGAAGGTTGCTTCCAAAAGCCTACAATCCAGAACCTCAGTCAAATACAGACGTAGGAGACTTTTCTATTTCTGAATACCCCAAACCTAGCTTTTCTCCTTAGAGATAACAGACGGTCGGCAGGCATTAACTGTGTACTATGTTCCAGGTAGTAAGGATATCAGATGAATAGTACGTGACCCTTTCTCTGAGCAGCTCACAGGGTAATAGGTTTTCTTCCCCGGAGCCCTCCTTACAGGCACGAGGGTTTACCAATCCATTATATGCAAGTGCACTTAATTCCAAGAGTTAAAATAGTCTTTATGACCTGTGGTTTGTCGTCTCTTCATTCTTTCTTTGCCAGATTATTCTTGAAATGGATGGCTACACTTTCTTTATGTTTTAAGCGACCCGGCATGTATGACCTGATACCACTGAGAGAATCACGAAAACGACCAATAGCTAAACATTTAAAACTCTTGAAAATTTCCTCTTTTGTACCTTTTCATCTTAACCAAGTATTGCTGGAGATTGTTCTTTGTGCTTAATATTAGATATTTAGCCCCTCTTTGTTTGATAATCTAAATCTTCTTTTAAAAATCATTTTACTGGTATTTGAGAAAGAAGGAAAATTTTGGATTCTCTGCATTTTGAGATCTTTCCTAGAACTACAGTAAGTGTGCAGAAAGTCAGGTTTTAATTTATTCACAAAGGCCAATGTGACACGGTCAGACCAGAGTTTTCCCTCTTTAGCTCTCATGGGTCCTGGAGGCGATGCTGTAGGGCACTGACTGTGACAGCCGGGGACACTGGGTCATGTGCACCCTGAGATTGTTTTCCGTCTGAGCTCCTCCCTTGCAGCTCCCAGGTGAAGAGAGTGCTGCTTCTGGCATTTCCCCTTTACTTGATGTAAAGAAGTACGGGGTCTAAAATGCTGCATTTCATGTAAAACTGTTTGATTAAAAATCTTGGTTGTTTCCTTTCTTTTATTTCCCTTTTAAATCCTTTTGACTTGCGGATAGCCATAAAGGAAATGAGCAGAATAAAAGATGATGTGACACTATCATAGTTTGTAACTTTCATTAAAATACATTCAATTTAAGGGTCATAAGCTATTCTACAAAATGATATTTGGGAGGAAAATAGCGTTTTTCACAGCCTGGTGCTGACCTCTGTGGCTGACAATCATTTTAGCAGAGTCAATTAATTGTCTGTCTACCTATCTCACCTGGAAAGATTTCAGTCTTTCTGGTCCCTCCAACAGAACCAGATTTGGTTGGTTATGAAATTTGAGAATGGACCCATGGACACTGGCTAGATTATAATGGACTTTTCATTTTTTTCTAGCTTGCTGCATGCCTCTCTCCAGGACTAACTGGTAAAATATTATTCTCTGGTCATTTTGAGCTTGAACTTAGTTGTACATTGATGTGATCCATATTAAGAACTAATTTTGAGTTGAAAATCAAGGTGGTATGTATGAAAGAGAGTAGAATTTAAACCCAGGAGACCTAGTTTCTAATTCCATCTACCCTGTTTGCTGTCTGTATAACCATGGACACATCTTTTAAACTTCTTGAATATCAATTATCTTTTGAAAATAAGGATTCAATTGTTCTCCTACTTTCCACATCAAATTTTTGGATGGATCAAAAGATAATGTATGTAAATATGTTTAGTATAGAAATTATTATTAATAATCAGGAGATTATTGGAAATAATTGTTATTAATAATTAGTTAAAAGAATCCTTTAGACTATATGTAGAATGGAGCTTATATTTCATTGTACTTTAAAGAAAATGGTAAGAAGGAAGAAAATTATTTTATTTATTTTTTTTAAAGATTTTTATTTATTTATTCATGAGAGACACAGAGAGAGAGAGAAAGAGAGAGAGAGAGAGGCAGAGACACAGGCAGAGGGAGAAGCAGGATCCATGCAGGGAGCCTTATGTGGGACTCGATCCAGGGTCTCCAGGATCATGCCCTGGGCTGAAGGCAGCGCTAAACCACTGAGCCACCCGGGCTGCCTGAAGAAAATTAAATACAATGACAAAATTATGGAAGAAAGATTTGGTGATAAAAATAACATTTTGGAGAACTTTGCTATATTATTTATTTATTTATACATAACACCACTAAATCACTAAATCTAAATAAGTTTCTGCACATAAATAAGCCTGCTTGCGCATATTCCTATTTATCACTTTTTAGTACAAGAATTGAAACAAGAGTAGAAGAAAGTTGGATTCAGAACATTAAAAACTTGTTCATTTACTTTGTTGTTTGTGGTTTAACTTATGCTGTTGGCCATTGTGTTCATTGTGCCCTAACTTATTACCAGAAAGATTCAAGAGAGCAAACTAAAGCTAATTTTAAAAATGCTTTGATTTGGGCTGAAAAATAACAGTGAATCAAAGGTAAATAATGTAAAAAAATATTCTAAAGATCTCTCTTTTTTTGTAAAAATGATTAGCTCTTCTAAACACTCCATTAACTCGGGATGTCATGACTTTGGTACGTGGAATACTGTTTGAGAATGGTGTGGAGTATTTATTTAGTTGTACTGTGCTCAGAATTATTTAATCAGCATCCCTGGACATGGTGGTAAGAATACCAGTATTTTTTGCAAATGTCAGGATTTCCTTCTTTTTCCAAGGCTGAATAATATTCCATTGTATGTACAACCCACTCTCAAAAACCCATTCATCTGGGGTTTCCCGGGTGGCTCAGTGGTTTAGCGCCTGCCTTCAGCCCAGGGTGTGATCCTGGGTTCCCGGGATCAAGTCCCACATCAGGCTCCCTGCATGGAGCCTGCTTCTCCCACGGTCTGTGTCTCTACCCCTCTCCCTGTATGTGTCTCTCAAGAATTCATAAATAAAATCTTAAAAAAAAAAACATTCATCTGAAGATGGGCACATATGGTGTGGCTGCACAACATAGTGTCTGTAGTTAACAATATTTTGTTAGACGCTTAAAAAATTTTTAAGAGGGTAAATCTTGTATTAAACATTCTTACCACAAACAAATAAAAACTGGAACTAGGAAACTTTTGGAAGTGACTGATATGTCTATTATTGTGCCTATGATTGATGGTGGTGGTAGTTTCATGGATGTATACCTATGTCCAAGCTCATCAAATTACATACATTAAATATGTCCATTGTGTCCATTATACTCCCAACAAAGCTTCCCCCCCCTCAAGAATGCTAACATCTGAAAATTAAACAAATATGCTGGGGACTCCTGGGTGGCTCAGTGGTTGAACATCTAACCTTCGCTCAAGTCGTGATCCCGGGGTCCTGGGATTGAGTCCTGCATCGGGCTCCCTCTGGGGAGCCTGCCTCTTCCTCTACTTGTGTCTCGGTCTCTCTCTGTCTGTGTCTCTCATGAATGGATGAATAAAAGCTTAAAAGAAAAAATAAACAAATATGCTGAATGGAGTCTTAGGCATATTAAAATTTGTTCTGCATTGACACAATCATCACTTTGGTCTAAAACCTATGTAAGTGGGATCCCTGGCTGGCTCAGCGGTTTAGCACTTGCCTCTGGCCCAGGGTGTGATCCTAGAGTCCCGGGATCGAGTCCCACATCAGGCTTCCTGCATGGAGCCTGCGTCTTCCTCTGCCTGTGTCTCTGCCTCTCTCTCTCTGTCTCTCATGAATCCGTAAATAAATTCTTTAAAATCAATCAATCAATCAATCAATCCTATGTAAGTATGTGTACATGTGCTTCATTTTTATTCCCATGTTCATGCAGCCTAGAAAGGCACTAAAGAGTAGTGTGGGGACTATTTATAAATAATTTAATGTCTCTAAGATACATATTGTATTTAAAGGTTCATCATTTAAAGAAAAAGTTCATCATTTTAACTTGAATTTAAAATCAAGTGGATTAGCAGTAACATAAAAGGTGTGTTATGAATTAATTTTTATTTGCTTAAATATGTTAACTATTTGGATTTGAGCGTACCTGATAATGGGGCAAGTTCACATAGATTACAATTTATCTTTAACAGAAGTGTAGAAAAGTCTTGTACTTGGTCATATTCCCTTAAGAATATCCCAGGATAAAGTCTTCCTGCTTCCAGTAGGCTGCTCTCATTCCCTAAGGTAAATGTGTTACATCTGTGAAGCGTGACGTGGCCCTCTGACTGATGTCACTCCCCTCTCTTGCACTCAGAGCTTTGTTCCCCGGGGCCCTGGTCAGTAGCAGCCTGCACATTATGCTTCATGTCGGTCTGCTTGCAGGAGAACCCAGCCTGTACCTGTGTCCTGCTAGCATTCCTTGGGCCACCCCAGAGGCCTTTCTTAGGCAGCTCCTGACCATCCGGGCAGTTTCTTGTGTGCCTCTGCCTGAAGGTGCTCTCTGGCTGTGGAAGCAAGCTCAGCTCTTTTGGGTTCAGATAGAAAAGCTGGGAGTTAATAGCCAGGAGCAGCTCCCAACCTAACGAGGATGGAAATGGAAGAGAACTGGTGGTCAAATATTCCAGCCTTCTCACATCTTGGAGAGAAAATTGTGTGGTAGGCACCCCAGTCCCTCGGGGCGGGGGGTCCTCAACGACATTTACCTACAGTTACCTACAATGGTAACATGTTCATATGACCAGTTTATGACCATTCTCTCTTTCATACCTGAACCTCCTAACTCGTTCACTGACTGCCTGGGCTTCTTACTCCCATTGTGAATTCCAGGGTCTGCTTTGGGGAATCCAAACTAAGACAAGATCTGAGACTTTGTAGTTCATTTTTCACGCCACTTGGTTTGTACACATTTATTTTGGTTTTGGTTATTTTATCTCTCTCACCTTCCGTTTTTTGTTGTTGAAAGTTTAAATAATTTAAGTCATAAATAATATATAACCCTGAATAAAGAATAGCATAGGACTCCACATACAGACTACGAAAATAGCACTCTGGGGCTGTAGGAGGACTGTTTTAATAATCCTCTTGCATCTGGTCCCAGTTCCTATGTAGAGAACGTTTTGCAATTAGTTGCACTTCAAGAAAATCCACTGTGTCAACTATACTCAAATTTTAAAAACATTGTTTTTAAGATTTATTCATTTATTTTAGAGAGAGAGAAAGAGAGTGCGAGCAGGGGGAGAGGCAGTGGGCAAAGGAGAGAGAGTCTTAAGCAGACTCCTTGCTGAGTGGGGAGCCCAATGTGACTTGATGTCACGGCCCTGAGACCAGGACCTGAGCTAAAACCAAGAATTGGAGGCTTAACAGACTGCACCACCTAGGCTCCCCTAAAAAAAAGGTTTTGAAGAAAACCCATTGTAGAAGGGTCCATTTAAAACTGTCTAATCAAGAGGTGTGAGGGTGGCTCAGTTAGTTAAGCATCTGACTCTTGATTTCGGCTCAGGTCATGATCTCAGGGTTGTGAGATCAAGCCCTGCCTCGGGCTCCACACTGGATATGGTGCCTGCTTAGGATTCTCTCTCTCCCTTTCCCTCTGCCCCTCCCTGCCCCACTTATACACACACTCTCTCTCTAAACATAAACTAATTTAAAAAATGAAAATAAAACTGTCTAATCAAGATACCAAATACCAAGCACCCACTTCCTTTGCTGATTGCAATGAAATGTGTTCTTATTGTGAATATTTTTATAACTTTTATTAGAAAGGGAGATAAAATGTATAAAGGTAATTAAGTTTTCAGTTTATGTGCTGTTACCTGTTTTCCTTGAATCATTTTTTAAAAGATTTTATTTATTTATTTATTTATTTATTTATTTATTTATTTATTTATTTATAAAGATTTGATTTGTTTGTTCATGAGAGACACACACACAGAGAGAGAGGCAGAGACACAGGGAGAGGGAGAAGCAGGCTCCCTGGGGTGGTACCCAGGTGTCCCTCCCTTTATCATCCTAATTTAAATGACATCAAAAAAGTCTTGATTGTGTGAGTTAAAAGCAATATAATTTGGGAGTACTTGGGTGGCTCAGTCGGTTAGCAGATGACTCTTGGTTTTGGCTCAGGTCATGATCTTGGGGTCTTGGGATCAAGTCCCACATTGGGCTCTGTGCTCAGCAGGGAATCTGCTTGAGGATTCTCTCTCTCCCTCTCCCTCTACCCTCTGTCCTTCTCTAAAATAAATAAAAATACATTTTGAAAAATAAAAAAGAAATACAATTTGGCAACAAGCCATTGAATTTAATAAGAAAAGGCATAACTATTCAATTAAAATATTTAAATTTTTTAAATCATGCATTTATTTCAAGGTGATGGAAATGCATTAAAAATTTTACTATCATATAAGGTATCATAACTGAGTTATTGATTCTAAAGGGAGTTTAGGAAAGAAGGGAGAAGCTGTGGTTGGTTATCTTCCTGGTCTTCTACAACCTCTGGTTTTGTTGATTTTAAATTTAAGTTAAGTTCACATAACATAAAATTAGCCATTTTAAATGTACATCCAGTGGCATTTAGTACACTCACAATGGTGTGCCCATCATCACCTATGTCTAGGTCCGAAATGTTCCCATCTCCTCCTAAGAAAGCCATACCATTAAGCAGTCACTCCCTGTTGCCCTCTTTCCCAGACCCTGGTAACTGCCAGGCTGCTTTCTGTCTAGGCGTTTACCAATTCTGGATATTTCATATGAGTAGAATCACACAATACGTGATCTTGTGTGTCTGGCTTCTTTCACGTAGCAAAATGTTTTTGAGGTTCCACTATGTTGTAGCAGGTATCAACACTTCATTCTCGCAATTTTGCTATTGGACGTGTACGCCACAATTCACGCATTCATTCGTCTGTTGATGGCATTTAGGTTGTTCCTACCTTCACGCTATTGCGATGAGGGCTGCAATGAACATAGGTGTGTAAGTATTTGCGTATGGTTTTCAATTCCGTGGGGATAGATCCAGAAGGGCAATGTCTGGGTCACACGGTAATTTTATGTTTAACTTTTTGAGGAACTGCCAGCTTTCCACAGCAGCAGTATCATTTTATGTTCCTACCAGAAATGTTTGAAGGTGCTAAGTTCTCCACATGCTCCCCACCCCTTGTTCTTTTCTTTTTTCTTTTCTTTAAATTATAGCATCTTAGTGTATATAAAGTAGTATCTCATCGTGGTTTTGGTTTGCATTTCCCTAATGACTAATGATGTTGAAGATCTTTCTATGTGCTTGTTGGTCACTATATACATTTGGAGAGATTCTCAAATCTCCTGCCTATTTTTAAATTGGGTTATTTATCTTTTTGTTGTTTCATTGTAAGAGTTCTTTATATTTCTGGACACTAGATATATAAAGAGCTTTATATATTCTGGACATTATCAGATATATGGTCTGAAAATGTTTTCTCCCGTTTGATATGTTGTCTTTTCACTTTTTTGGTCATGTCCTTTGATGCACAAGTCTTTAATTTTGGTGAAGTTCAGTTTATCATTTTTTTCTTTTGTTGCTTGTGCTTTTGGTTTCATATATAAGAATCTAGTGTCAAATCCTAAAGACTTGGGTCCTAAAGATTTACCTCTATGTTTTCCTCTAAGAGTTTCCTATTCGTAGTTCTTGTATTTAGGTTACTAATGCATTTTGAATTAATGTTTATGTTTTTCAGCTTTACTGAGGTTTAACTAACAAAAATTGTATACATTTAAGATGTTCAACTTAATGTTCTGATAACACATACACACTGTGAAATGATTGCCACAACCCGGGTAACAAACATATCCATCACTTCACATAGGCACTATTTTCTTCCCTTTTAAAGGGTTTAAAAGACCTATTTTTTAAGAGCATTTTTAAGTTTTAAATAAAGCAAAATTAAGATGAAGGTATAGGAATTTCCTACGTATGCCCTATTCCCACACATGCATAATCTCCTCGTTATCAACAATTTCTACCTCAAAGCAGTACATTTGTTGTAATTGATGAACCTACACTGACACATTATAGTTACCCGAAGCCTGTGGCTTACATTAGGGCTCACTCTTGGTGTTGTATGCTCTACGGGTTTGAACAAATGTATAATGACATGTATCCCTCATTATAGTATCATACAGAGTTATTTCAGTGCCCTAAAAAAAAAAAATCTATGCTCTACTTACTTGTTTCTACCTCCCCTCAAAACCCTGACATCTATTGATTTTTTACTCTCTCTATAGTTTTGCCTTTTCCAGAATGCTGTATAGTTGGAATCATACAGTGTATAGCCTTTTTGGATTGGCTTCTTTCACTTAATAACATGCATTTAAGGTTCTTCTCTGTCTTTTCCTGGCTTAATAGTTCATGATATATGTACATTGATATATGTATACATTGTGAAATGATCACTACAACCAGGCTAATTAACATATTCATTACCTCACATAGGTACTATTTCCTTCCTTCCTTCCTGCCTTTCTGCCTTCCTGCCTTCCTTCCTTTCTGTTGTGAGAATGCTTTGGATTTACCCTCTTAGCAAGTTTCAAGTATATAATACGGTATCATTAACTATAATCACCATGTTGTACATTAATCTCATAACTTACTCATTTTGCATAACTGAAATGTTCAACTTCATTCCTTTGCGTACGGCTATTCAATTGTCTCAGCACCATTTATTGAAGAGATTATTCATTCCCCATTGAATGATCTTGCGCCCTTCTCAAAAATCAGTTGGCCGTAAATGTACAGGTTTGTCATGCCCAGAAGCATGGGCTGACTCTTGCTCTTGGAATTACAGGTTATAGAGGAAGGGTATCACATCTGACTAGCTCAGGGACTTCTGGATACTTTCTAGCTTAGTAGAGGCCAAAGTGGTGGCCTCCTCAAAAAGGAATGGTGTTCCTTCTCAGGCAGCTTCAGAGGCAGGATCACGGCCTTGTACTGGCCTAATTCTGTATGCTGATTGGAATTTTCTCAAAGCTGTCTCAGAAACGGAGATTTTGATGGATGATGTTTTTCCAAAGCCCCAGGACCATCCATAAAGGAAGAAATGTCAAGTGAGACTGTAGCTCTCACTGGAATTTTTTCAGTTGATTCCATCTCTTTACTCTTTATAAGTCTATTCAGATTTTCTATTTCTTCTTATGTCAGTTTTGGTAATTTATCTATTTCTAGGAACTCTTCTATTTCATCTAGGTTATCTATTTTATTGGTAAGCTGTTGTTCATAGCATTCTCTTATAATCCTTTTTATTTCTGTAGGATTACAGTAATGTCTTCACTTTCACTTCTGATTTTGGTTGCATGTTCTCTCTTTTCTCTTAGTCTAGCTAAGGATGGGTCAGTTTTGTTGATCTTCTCCAAGAGCCAATTTTTGATTTTGTCAATTCTGTCTATTGTTGTTCTGTTTGCTATTTCTTTTTTGTTTGTTTGTTTGCTATTTCATTTATCTCTGTACTAATCTTTGTTTTTTCCTTTCTTCTGCTAGTTTGGGGTTTAATTAACTCTTCTTTTTCTAGTTCCTTATTGTGTAAGGTTATGTTGTTGGTGTGAGATCTTTCTTCCTTTTTTTTCCCCAAAGATTTATTTATTTATTTGAGAGAGAGAGAGAGAGAGGGAGAGAGAGAGATAGCAGGGGGAGGGACAGAGAGAGAGGGAGAGAGAAATTTTAGCAGATACCTTGCTCAGAGCAGACATGGGGATGGATTTCACGACCCTGAGATCAGGACCTGATGTGAAACCAAGAGTCAGATGCTCAATTCATTGTGCCACCGTGGGGTCCCTGTTTCTCCTTTTTAAATGTTCAGCTAATGTTTTCCTCTGAGCACTGCTTTTACTGCAACCATAAGTTTCAGAATGCTACATTTTCAATTGTGGGGGAAGGCAGGAAGAAAGAGTATGAATTCATCTTGGGATATTTTAAGTTGAGGTACCTGGGAGACATTAAAGTAGAGGTGCTGAATAGGGAAATGTATTCATATCTGGAATTCAGGAAAAGCAAGGTATGGACTCCAGATACAAATTTGAGACTAATTTGCATATAGTTAGAGGTCATATAGGCTCAGAATTATTAAACCTATGTGCATAGCTGAGAGGTAGAAAGTATATACAAGAAGAGAAAAGTCCCTTAATGCCAACATTTGAAAATTGGTTTGGGTAGAAATCAGCAAAAGTAGTTGGAAAAGAGATATCAGAGAACTGAGAGTGATGTTGGGAGCAAAAAAAAAAAAAAAGTGCATTTCAGGTAAGAAGTAGAATGATGTAACAACGGGTGCACTGGGTTTGGTGATCTGGGGTAAACAGCAATCTCAGAGGGTGAGTTAGGTGGAGCGACGGGAAATGTGACCAGACTGAATGATTGGAGATTCTGAGGTAGGCATTGGATTGGGAAGTTTAAGTGCAAAGGACAGGAGAGGCATAAGGTGGCAGCTGAATCATAACATAAAGTTGAAGGAAAAGTGTTGTTGTTTTTAATGGAAAAAGTTTAGATGTTGATAGGAAGAAACCATATAAAAGGAGGGAAAGAGGTTCAAGGGGACAAGGGACAATCAAGATTCTGTCATTCCTGAAAAACTATTAATTATTTATTTCCCTGATGGATTGTTTGAGCTTTCTGTGCATATGTGTTTTAGTTCTTTAGTGACGGGTCATTCTCCTGTTTGGCTTCCCAGGCTTTCCATCCCCAAACTCACCCTCTGCTGGACACACATGCTGGAGACGTGCTGGAGAGACACTGAGGTATACAGACGCACACACATTCTCTGCCGGTGATTGTACACAGCTGATAACTTCATAAGCATTGGCTTTTTGCTTGATATGCAAAATATTTCAAGGCTAGTGACCTGGGAAAGACATTTCTCAGGGATCCTGCCAATAGCTTTCTCTGCTATTATAATAGAAAATGATAAACCACGATCTCATTTTCTCATTAGTATTCAGCAGCAATAGATGGATACTAAATCCTCACTGAATAATTTAGCTCGAAATGTTTACCCTTTGATGTACAAGTACAACATAACTGGAAAACACCATGTCCTGAATCTATTCTCAGAAGCTACTATTTTAGTATATTCGACACTTTAAATGCCAGATTAGACTGAGAAACAAAACACAAAAAGCTTCAAAGGGAGTTTCAAATTCCTGTCGGTGCGTTTCCTGCAGGCTCCCTACTCTGCCTCCCACGCCCACCCCATCTCCAGTTTGCAGTTGCTATCGAAAGCCTAACTGAGGATTCCTGAGCTGCTGTTTTTGTTTTTGATCATGGTCTCTGATATTGGTGGTTTTCAGAAAGATTTTATTTCTTTATTTTAGATAGAGAGACGGAAGAGCAGAGGGAGAGAGAGAGAGAATCTCAGGGAGACTCTGCACTGAACACGGAGCCTGACATGGGACTCAATCCCACAACCCTGGGATCATGACCTGAGCCAAAACCAAGAGTCAGACACTTAACCAGCTGTGCCATGCAGGGACCCCAAGGAGTTTTTTTTGTTGTTTTTTTTTTTCTAACTCCAGCTACATTTTTGAGATCCTGTAATTGAGCACTAGGATTCACCACCAAGGAGACACTGATAGACATGTTGCAATTAGTAGGAATAGAATGAACAAAAAGAGATCCGGCTTCGAATCTTGCCTCTGCCATTTAAAAACTCCAGCTTGGACAAAATACTTGCCTGAGCCTCCATGTCCTTGTTTTTAAGGTGAGAAAAGGTTTCTGTACCTTAACTACTTAAGGTAGTTACTATTTAACTATTGTCAAGGTTAAAAATAAGTGGCGTGGTGCCCAGTGAGCCCTCAGTGAGCCCTCAGTGACGAGATGCGTCTGACCAGGCAATGAGCACTGTTCCTTTCACCTTGCTCCCTCCTTGACCTTCATCAGGAAAATTATGTGATTTCAGTTCCCTCTCCCCGCTCCTGGATTTCTCATTCGGGAATTGATGCTCAAAACTGTGATGTGCTGATGGAAGGTCCTGGACCATTTTTCCTGTTCTTCTGTATAGTGATAAATGGAACATATTATTGAAATAAACTGACTATTATTATAGCAACTTTACTTGGCAGCTGATCTCATTCTATTCTTTCATGTCTTAGAAGGTAACATTTATTAATATTTAACATTTATTTATGTGCCCACCTGGTGGTGTGTGCTGTACAGATAATGCAAAAAATGCCCACTTTCTGGGCTTCAGGAACTCGTTCTCCCCGATGATGGACAGCTGGCTCTATTCATGCCCTCGAGGGGTAAACAGTAGGGAACAGTTGTGCGCTGGCAGGGGGTGCCACTGTCTGAGCCCGCGTGCCGTCCAGCCCTGTCCTATATATACGCTCAGTCTGTTTCGTGCTCGCATTCAAGATTCCGAGAGGTCTGCATGGAAGCATCTGGTCAGCCCACGATGCGGTTGACGGCCTGCAGGGTTTCGCCCCGGCTACGGACACGGGGGCAGATGCCGGGTTAAGGTTTCTCCCGCCTGTGATTCCTAAGGGCCATAGCGCTAGTGGGCTGTAAGGGAGGGATCCTGCTTGGGTCCTGGAACCAGGCAGTCCCCAAAAAGCAACTCACCAGGAGGTGGAAAAGATAGAAGTCAGGGTTGAGGCCTCTTAGGGACTTAGGGGAGACGAGCTTGACTCCTAAGAGCCTGGCTGCAGCCACAGGCCGAGAGCGAGGGAGAGCTTGTCGCCTAGCAACATGACACCAGCTAATAAAGGGGACTCGCAGGCTTTTTATTTTCCTAGACTGCAGGTAATTTTTCCAGGGGGACTTTGGAGAGTGTTTTCCTGTATCTTTTTTTTTTTTTTTCTGGAGTCTTTCATTTTCTCTGCATGTCAATTAGACAACAAAATTTAGTGAGTTCTCCCCGTGTGCGTGTGCAGAGTGATCTCTCCTTCGGGGGTTCTGTTCCTTCAACAGTGTGCGTGTAGATACTATATTTAAAACTGAAAGCTCAGGAGTAAGTCGGCGAGCAGCACTTAATGCAAAGTAGCAGTGGCGGCTGCATACGTTTCTGAAATAAGAAGGCAGATGGAAGCCAGCAGCTGGGACGGAGACAGAGTGGTCAATGAAACATCAGCGAAGGCCCCAAAGACTATCGTCCTGCACGCAGGAAACATTTCTCAGTCCTCGGTGTCATACCGTGCAGCTGCCCAAGCCGCCCGACGGCAGGCTGGGAGAGCTGCCGCACGTCCCCCGAGCTGGCCGTGCCCCCCACCCAGGAGCCCCCCAGGAGCGGTCCACGGGCAGCAGGAATCAGCCCGCGGTAGGTGCAGACATCAGGAGAAAGCCCTTGCCTCCTCCCATTCTTAGCAATTTGACAAAGTAATGTTATGTTTGCTGAACCTCATAGGTAACACAATCAGGCTTTATATTTTTGCATCTTTTTGTTTTATAAAAAATCATCTTTATTGTATTTAAGGAAAAGTGTTGGTCCACTGTTGACCGGAAATGAGAAACAAAGAAAGAAAAAACAAAGAAGTGTCTGAAAGGCACTGCTCTAAATGAGGGGTCAACACGCTTTTTTGGTAAAGGCCTGGCACTAAATCTTTTAGGATCGGTGGGCTGTAGGTCTCTTTCGTAACTAGTGACCAGCTGTTGAAGGGCTCAGACTTACCGAATCACAGCCTCTGGCAGGGGTGGCAAGGACACTGGCATCTTTCACAAATGACAGGATTTTCTTCTTTTTGCCAAGTTTTGTCAGGGTCCCTGCAAGGACAAGAATGGAGACGGCACCTCGCTTATACAACAGGCTGCGTTGACTTTTTTAGTGTCCACCTGCTGATGGACAGTTGCATAAAGGGCAAGAGACAGGATAAGACTTTCCATCACTTAGTGAGGTTGTGGGCGGGGGGTCCGTGCTCTGTCCACCTCGGATTTCCCAAACCTAACATGGCCAGTTGGCCCGATTGGCTTCAGACACGTTGTCACCTAAAGAAACGTTGTCTTTACAGCACAGGGCCCCGTGGCGAGGAGGGAATGGGAGGAAGCCACCTGAGATGTAAGGAGAGGAGCTCGCCCCACCCCATGAGATCGTGGAGGAGAAGAGCATCTGTGCCACCGAGACGGCCGCGCTCAGGAGGCCGGGGACAGGGCGGCGAGGCCTTCTGCTGACGACGTGCACGTAGAAGGGGACCCTTCGTGGCTGGCAATTACAGAACACAACTTTATCTAGTATGGAAAGAAGGGTGCTTCCCCAGGACTGAAAATGGAAAAACTGGCAGATCTGAGCAAGAAGGGTTCCCTCAGGGAGACAGGAACGAGACGGGAAAGGTGGAGCACGGCCGAGCCCATTGGGACCCAGTGTCTCAAGGCCACTGGGAGGCTCAGGGCGCGGCTCTGAGAATGAAGCCGAAGCGAGGAGGCGCCGCTGCCCTGGGAGCACCTGCCCTGAAGGAGGACTGTAGTGAGGACGGGCCTCCACCCCGCATCCCAAGCCTGGATGGCCCGTCCCTTTAGGACACACTCTCCGAACTCTTCCTTGTATTTGTAGCAGGAGATGAGTCAGAGCCACCGTAGCCGTGGAGTCAAGGTGACCTGGGAAGACAGAGCAAGGCGTCCCCATGGAGCCAGGGGGAGGCTCAGACTCAGCAGCCTTCTTGAGGCCGGCGGGTAACCTGAATGAATGAATGATGGTGTAGGCCCGAAAGTTTGGGCTCAGTGCTGCAGACGTGCCGGGTCCCCTAGGCTAACTTGGTCTGAGACAATGAGACCCTCCGTCTGCAGAGATCCTCAAGGTCCTGGAGAATCTTCTAGCACAGCAGCACCGGTTCTCAGGGGTGACACCATGTGGCAGAGAGAAGAAAAAGCAGCCTGGACTGAGGTCTCCAGGGTCCCCCCACTTCCACGGGAGAGTTGCACTGACCTGTCCTTGCCGCGCCTATCACTGTGCGGCCTTCGACACTTCATGCGACAGAAACACACAGCCCTGCAGAGTGACATGGCTGATGATAAGGCGGACAGGACACTTCGTTATGACTTAGAAAATAAAAAAGATGTGATCATCCCGGCCTCCTTCATTTGCGAGAGTTCGTGGTTTGTTACAGGAATCGAATGAATAGCAGATTTTTTTGAAAAGAGCAAAATAGAATAATAACAATATTCATAAAGGTATTACAGGCAGGACACATCACAATTATTATCATAGGCTGGCGATTTGCTGTCGGATAAATTCAGTGCCCTTGGCAGCTGTCGTCCTCCTCCTTGCCTCACTCTGTGCCTCTTCAGTTTGTATTTCTGGAGGGCTGTTGTTCTCCCGAAAGATATGTGCCAACCCTAACCCCCCAGGACCTGTGATTGGGACTTTACATGGGAAAAGGGTCTCGGCACCTGCAATCAAGTTAAGATGAGGGCCTTAGAGCAGGACTGAATCCAATAGAACTGATTTTATGAGAAGAGAAGAGACGCAGAGAGAAACACACGTGGGACAGTGTGTGACACTGAAGCAAACATCGGGGCTATGCTGCTATAAGCCTAGGAATGCCCGAGCCACCAGGAGCTGGAAAAATCGAGAAAGATCCTCCCCTAGAGAAGTCACAGGAAGTGTGGCTCCACCAATAACTTGATTTCAGACTTCTGGACTCCAGAACTGTGAAAGAATCCATTTCTGTTGTTTTAAACCATCAAGTTTTAGTGCTTTGTTACAGCAGCCTTAGAAAATTAGTACAGGGATCCCTGGGTGGCGCAGTGGTTTGGCGCCTGCCTTTGGCCCGGGGCGCGATCCTGGAGACCCGGGATCGAATCCCACATTGGGCTCCTGGCATGGAGCCTGCTTCTCCCTCTGCCTGTGTCTCTGCCTCTCTCTCTCTCTCTGTGACTATCATAAATAAATAAAAATTAAAAAAAAAAAAAAAAGAAAATTAGTACAAAAAGTAAAACATTTTTTAATGTCTAATGAGAATTTTTATAATTTCCAATTTTTTTTAAAGATTTTATTTATTTACTCGTGAGAGACCCAGAGAGAGAGGCAGAGACCCAGGCAGAGGGAGAAGCAGGCTCCCTGCGGGGAGCCCAACGTGGGACTCACTGGGTGATAGTGCCAAGAAGACACAACGTACTGATAAATGTAAAAATACAGACTTTGTCCTGTGGGCGGAAGGTGACCAATGAGCTTACTGGAGGCTGGAATCTCATTGCAGAAAATACGTATGGCAGCTCCCGGGAGAGCTGCAGGAGCCCAGCACATGGGACTATTTTCGAGCCTTTAAGGGGAATAGGAATGGGACATTGTTCAATTCCTGCCTCCTCACGACTCTCCTCTTCTTCCTGCCTCCTGCCTCTTCCCAGTTTTCCCCCTTGTCTTTCCCTTCCTCCTTGTCCCAGTAACCTCTAAAAAGGTTCCTCCCGCTTTCCAGTGTCTTCAGTGGAGCACTGAAATGCGACAGCTCACTGAGAGGTCTTGCTAGCTGACAGATGGCCGAGTATCTCCTAGAAACCTATGCTGGGACTCTGACCTTGGGGACTGCAGTGTAAGCAGACAGAAAGTCCCCAAGACCCCGTGATTCTCCGGGGCTTCAGCCCAGAAGCTGAATCCCTGGTTGTTTCCCAAGGTTAGTTAATAAATGTACTAGGTGCTTGGTTTCTTTTCCCACAGATGGGCCTAGTGACGCACCTAGATGCCCTTCAAAGAAAGGGGGCTGAGAAGGTGGTCGGTGCCCACCTTGCTCTTCATGAGAAGGGGACTAGAGGCAGGTCAATGAAAGGAACGTGGAGCGTCCTGGAAAGAAGCATAAAGTAACTCCTGACAAGAACCTGAGCAATTAGAAATGAGAAGAGGAAACGCTTACCGATACCTAACATGTTACTCAACTTCCCTATCTCAACAGCAAAAATAAAATCATGTAATGCCTGGAGGTTCACCACTCTGTGTCTTTTCAGTGATCAGTTAGGGGAGATTCTGGATCTACAATTAAAATCGTAAAGTGAGCACATTCTCATTCGGAGCCTTGGGTCATAGACCAACCTGCGCCAATTTGGCCACTCGCCGCTGGGACGCAGCAGCAGAACCTAACCTTGGAGATGGGGAAGTCTGCAAACTTCTGCTTCCACGCCTGCAAGGGGAATGTCAAACCAAAGCAAGTTTCAGAACAAACGAGCCCCGGCGCAAAGATTTATGAGTAAGCGGACACCAAAGCATTAACTATGCTGGCCAGTTCCGGGCCTCAGTCCTTTAATGCATCCTCAGGTGGTTTGCATGAACCGTTTGTTCAAGACAGATGTGATACCATTCTAGAAGGATCTAGCTAGCCTTTCGGTCAGAATTAAGGTCCAGGAACTTGAATGCGATCTGCGGTTTCCTTAAGTGGTGAGACTCGGCACCAAATTGAAATCCTCGCCTCAGGTGTTCATAGAGGTTACGCAAGGAAGTGCTCGTATGATATTTCATGCCAGTTCCTAAAGCTCGGACACATTCAGTTTTCCAGTTAGAAATCATTCCTGATATCCTTCAGGCCGTTGAGAACCTTCTAGTGAAGACTCGGGTATGAAGTGTTGAAGTCTTTAGAGGCCGCCTCTGGATCTGATGAGAGCTTTTCTGATGCTGACAACCATCCTGGAGGTATGTATGGCTGAGGAGAGGCCTTAGCACGCCCCTAACTTACCCCCCATCCCCGGGGTGTACATAAAATCAACTTATATATGTATACATCACACTGTTTAAATTATTTTATTTTATTTATTTTTAAAGATCTTATTTATTTGAGAGAAGGAGAGAGAGAGAGAGAGAGAGAGACGGAGGAGCATGAGGGTGGGGAGGGGCAGAGGCACAGGGAGCCCGACGTGGGGCTAAGCAACGGCTCCACTTTGGTTTAAGCAAAGCCACAGGCAGTGACTTCCCATATCTGCTTTGAGCCACGTGTGGATTTTATGCTTCGCCTCGTGACCACGTCACGTCTGGCAGAGCGAGTGACTGCGGGCACGTCTTGTTGCTCACGTAGCACTTCCAGCTCCTGATCCGCTTCTGGTCGACAGCGGAGAAGCACAGTGACCTGCTGATGCCAGGCGTGGGCCTGGGAGGAGAGCCCCTGGGAGAGCGCCGGGCCTCGGCGTCAGCCAACAGCTGCCGGGTTAGTGGGCCAGTGACCGCTGTCCACACCAGGTCTGGAGGGAACTTTTTTTTTTAAGTGATGACCCAAAGGCAGGGGAGACTTCAGACCTCGGGGTAGGCGGGCGGGGCTCTGTCCACCCTGGCTGTTCCCAGCGGCCTTGCCCTGGTAAGAGGGCACAGATGGCACCCACCTGCCAGGAGGAGCCGAGGGGAGATCTCGAGGGGGCCTGGGCCCTGGGGCCTAGTCGGTGCTGCCCCGGCCCCTCGGCCCCCCGGCCCCCAGCCCCGGACGCCCAGGGCAGAGCATGCAGGGGCAGAGCTTTAAAGTCAATTGGCAAAGAAGGTAAAGCGCTTGGGTGGGTCGGGGAGCCGCGGGGGGGCTTCTGCAGGCCGGGCAGGCGAGCAGGTGCCGCACCCGTTAGATCAGCTCCCCTCCCGCGCGGGTCGTGGGCTTCTCCCCGAAACACCGCACCCCCCTCAGGGGCTTCAGCTTCACTCGAGGGCTTCGAGGGCTTCGCTCTTTGCCAGAGCATCATGCACTTAGCACTGTGTCCTGCTGTCTCGGCCTCAGGGAGGGACCTCAGGAAAAGGAGCCTCGTTCCCCCGCTTAGTGTCCCGGCCTGTCCTGCTCGTCCCACCAGCGCTGGTCCAGGGCACAGAGGCTTGTCTGGCTCCGACACAAGGCCGTGGCGCCGAGGCTGGTTTGGGGTCGCCTGCAGCTACACACCAGTCACAGAGCCCGGAATATCATACGGTAACACTCGGGGAGAAGGCACGGGGCAGCCTTCTCTAGAAGCCAACATCAAGGCCCTGGGTGGTTTGTTTGAAAGATCTTCTGTGTTTGTTGGTGGGGGGCCGGGCCGGTGGGGCTCCATCAGGGCCCGGGGCGCCCAGCCAGCAGGTGCTCTGGGTGCGCGTCTTCCCTCTCGGCTCCTCAGACCCCGGCGCCCTCCGCACGGCCTCCCTCCTGGCCGGGCCCCAGCACACTGGCCTGCCCGCCCGACCCCTTGACCCCTTCCTCCGAAATCAGTTGTTGGATGAAGATAAAGGTGAACGAGTAAGCTGCCACTAGGCAACCCCATTTCTAAGGTGCGGGCTGGGGTGTCTTCTCACCCCAAAAGGCCCTTCATCTTTCACCAATGTCACGCTCGCCGTCGAGGCCTTGGCCCCAGTAATTTCTTCATGAATTTTTAGAATTCTGCTGCTCCGCAAATGCCGTTTTCACGTGGTTGTGGCCTTCGACTCAGAGGGTCATAAATTCCTCCTTTGTAAACACGACTTTTAATCATCCAAGCATCCCCTGTTTAACAAAACTTTTACTCAGCTCCGTGCTTCAGGGCGGATCCCTCAAAACTGTGTTTAGGGAATGTCTCGTCCTTACCATCTCTTTCTTTTCTTTGTTATCATTCTTTATTCCCAGTTACTCCACATTGGAGCCCATCTAATGCAACAAAAGCTACAAGAAAGAGAAAAAAAATGGTACCATCTATTAATTTCATCAACTATCTTCTCTGCTAAAACATGTTCTGAGGAGAATCCGCTAGGCCGCTCTGGGGAGACGTGCAGGGGGTGGAGAAAGAATGTGAGAAAAAGATGATCATTCGTAAATGTCTATTACCAGAGACATTTAAATCATTGTAATGAAAGCATTCACTTTTTGGCTACTTACTTCATATTTCAAAATTTTGAGTCTTGATCTGTATGTTAAAAAATATCAGATTTATTTGATTTTTAAAAAAAAATTGGTAGTTACAAACCATTTTCTTTCATTACAACTTAAAATTAACTATTGCATAAAGCACACATACCTGTACACGTATATATTGTAATCTCTGCCGTCTAAAAACCGATTCAAAAGTAAGTTACCGTATTTCTTTAATTCTAAGATCTCATTTTGGATAAAGAGGTAAAAGTACTACCTCATTTAGTGAATGTACTGATTGTAAAGCATATCCCAGTTTTAGAACATTAGATGCATAAAAATGAGCACTTTGAAATCAAAGATATACTATGTGCTTTTTCATAGTACATAGAATATGCCGGAAATCAAGCTTGATTATGTGGCCCTGGCCATGCAAGTGTATCCTACAGTTTCTCATTTAAATGCATAGAATGGACACAGTGAATTTCAGCTGGTTTCTAAATATGACTAAAGGAAAAGCATAATTTCTCCCATGAGGAAATGGCAGTACGTCCAATGACTCTTACCAAAGCTGTGCTGGTTTTCTGTCTGCACTTCAGTATTGGGATTTTGTTACCAGTCCATCATTTGACTCTGGTGTATTTTCTTACATCTCTCTTTTTTAATTTATTTTTTATTTTTAAAAAGATTTTATTTATTTATTCATGAGAGACCCAGAGAGAGAGAGGCAGAGACACAGGCAGAGGGAGAAGCAGGCTCCTTGTGGGGAGCTCGATGCAGGACTCCATCCCTGGACCCCCGGGTCACACCCTGAGCTGAGGGCAGAGGCTCAACCACTGAGCCACCCAGACGTCCCTTCTTGTAGGTCTTATTTTATTCAGAAGTGTGTCAAAGCCCAGACTTCATTCCAGAGTGGAACAGAAGTAGTACTTTAGGCTCAGGGATATAACTTCAGTATCACATTGATCTAAAGGTTGCCTTATTCTCATTCCTGCCATTCATTTAATACAGCGACTAGTTAAATCGATCAATGTCATCAGTATGGTCCAGTGTTTTTGTAGAGCGAGAGTGAGGGATCACCCGCACTCGACACTCCCTGGCGCTGCCAGAAATGGTAATTCCTGTATCTCACCTTTGACCTGTTGTGCTTGAATATTAACGATGGGGCCCTGGAATCCATATCTTTGACAAGCGCTCCAGGAGACTCTTCCGTGCTGAAGGTTAAGAATCTCTGCATAGTGCAGCATGGACTTAGGAGCTAGATTGTCTGAGTTTGAACCCCTATTAAGAACAGGGTAAAGTAAAAAAAAACAAAAATAAAAAAAGCCAACCAACCAACCAAACAAACAAAAGAAGAGGGGAAACTCAGACAAGTTACCTATACTAGGCCTCAGTTTCTTCCTCTGAAAAATAGGTTAATATCAGTGCGTTCCTCATGGGGATGTTCTGAGAATTAAATGAGCGAATATTTGTAGAACACCTAGAACAGTGTTTTTAGCATGTAATAAGTACATCTTTCTAAATATAGAGAGACTATAGAAAAATAATAGATATTCATTAAAAAACACCCGCTGTGTGCTGGCCACCAGTCCCCCTACAAGTCGCTTGCTTCTGCTGGAGGGATTTTACGTGAGCACACGTGCACTTGGCATGCAACGAAGATTACCTGACCGATCCCCACGGTCCTGAGAGGTGGGTAATGTTATCCTCCTCCTTTTGCAAATGAATAAACTGAGTCGCAGAGACGAAGTAGTCTGGCCAGGTTTGGGCAGCTACTTACGGTTGGCATTAGCTATGAGCACGGACAGCTGGATTCCAGCACGTGCCCACATCACTATCTGCACAAGCGTATGATTCCACTAAAGAAGTGCTCCCTGACCTGAGTTGACCCTTAGTGGAATGATGATTTATCTGAGGCTCAGAAAAGAACTGGACAACAAAAGATTTACTTCTGAGTGGTGTGGGGTGGGGCGGGCTCTTAATCCTCCCTTGAGGGGCAGGCGCAGATGCTATTATAGTCACAGTAAATGAAGAGTCTCAAAAGGCGTATTTTAAATAGATACAAATCTAACTCAGAGTTAAATCTTGTTTAGACTGTTCAGTGAATGATCAAAACCCTAATGGTTCCAAATAGCTCTGCTAACCTTCCTCAGTCTATCATCACTGTCACCTGGTAGCCAAGTCCATCAGCAGGCTTGGGGGGGCGGGGGTTGGCTCGATTGCATCTTCTTTTCTACTGAAGGGAGAAAGCTATTTAAGGTGTGGTATCTGTGAATAGCACCTCGTATTTACATGAAATCTCTCTCTACGATGTTGAAAGACTTGCATTCATGCCGACTTTATTTCAGTTTTTTGATGGATGGTTAGAGGTCACGATTAAGAATCAAGACTGAGGATTATTTTCTGGTTACTTATCCAAGTTCTCGGATGACGTTTGTTCACCTGGGGGATGGGTTTCTTCACAGCCATGGACAAGAAGAGAGTGTGTGCGGTGATTCACCCCTTAGCTTCCGAGGAGAATTCTTTCTTTCACAGCTACATGTGAAATGATTTGGTAAGAAGACGGGAGGAGTGTGTCCTTCCTAAAAATTTGGTGTATGGCAGGTGGAGAGGAAGGTGCTTGAAAACCAAATGGGGCCAGGAGACAAGAACACCAGAATATCCATCTGCTATTCAATATAGAGATTAAAGTATATATTTAGTAATTTTCACTTTTCTTTTAATATAAATTGTACTAAATTTAAGAACAGGGGTGTCTGAGTGGCCCAGTCAGTTAGGTGTCTGCCTTCGGCTCAGGTCAAGGTCCCGGGGTCCTGGGATCGAGCCCCACATTAGGCTCCCTGCTCAGCGGAGAGCCTGCTTCTTCCTCTCCCTCTGCAGCTCCCCTTGTTCATGGTCTGTCTGTCAAATAAATAATGTCTTAAAAAAATAAAAACTTGAGTAGTTTGACTCCACTGCCCAGTCTTTACTGCTCCATGTTGCTGCTGCTTCCTCAAGAGTGTTGCCATGTGGACATGTGAACAAAATATCACCAGATTTCCAAAATTTTAAAGAGATTTCAGAAATCTGGATTTTTCTGTGAAATTCTCTGAATTTTAAATTTTCCTTATATTATTTTAAGCAGTAGGTGGGCAATGCCAGATGCAGTTCACTGGTCACCAGTGTATTACTTCTGGCCTGGTCTTCCTGTAGTGTACTCAAGATGAATACTTTTTAAAAAGTGAGTATCAAAAAATAAAAAAAATAATAAAATAAGAAGTGAGCATCACCTTTACTGCTAACCATGCTCTTCCTCTATAATCTCTGCTGTTTTATTTTTCAAATAAATGAAAATCCATTCAACTCTTCAATGGCTCCTCAGTGCCCACAGTCAAATCTAAATTCCGTTAGTGAAATTCAAGATCTATTTGCTGCTCCATGCTCCACCTCTACCTTCGTATGTGATGGTCTTTTCACCAGCTTGCTCTTGCCCTCCTTGTCCTGCAAGGACAACACTCCACCAGCTGGTGTGTTGCTTGCTGTGTGGAACCTGCCACGTGAATGATAGGGTGGTTATACGATTAAGCAGAATAGAGTGCAAGGGGAGGCACATAAATACAAAACGAGTTTTATGATTGATATCTACCGACCTACTGACCTTGTCTGACTCCTGATATTTTAAAAATCGATTCAATAAATACATATTGAGCCACTCCTATGTGCCAGTCACTCTGTGAGGCACCGGAATTATGAAAATTGAAAGCAGGGTCCGTCTCTGTCTTCACATTGCTCACAGGCTAGAACGGACATGCCATCAAACAACCGAAGTACAGCACTGAAAGTGCTTTAATGGAGTTTGTTAGGAGATGCCTGTGGAGAGTAGACAAAGAAAGGAACACTCTCCAGAGGAGACACATGAAATAAATGGAAGGATGAGGAGAAGCTTTCCATGGGGCAGAAGGAAAGGAGGCCATTTCAGGCAGAAGAAAGGAATTTCAAGCAGAGGAATCAATATGTTTATATAAGAAAGTCTGGAAAATTCAGAAAATGGTGTGTTGTTTCTTACAATTAAACATTCCTAACAATGTTAAGGTATTACTGTACTCCGTGCTGCAGTTTACATGGAACTTGGCCATGAAATCATTTTCCTGAGTCTTCCTGGGATGAGCTGTGAGCCTCTTAGCTGAGCCCTTACCAACTTAGTAGATAAATAATACTTTTCTAGTCTCCGGGCTACAACCAAATTAAGGGACCATCTCCACATACCCAAGGCCTTGTGTTAGAACAAGAATATATCTTTGTTTACAAGTTCTCTCTTGACCAGTTCCTTGGCTCAAAGTAGAAGAATTTCCATGCTACTCTCTCCATGTTTTGCTAGATCAAACCTAAACATTTCCTTTAGAAATTTTAAATAAACTCAATGAAAGTAATAAATTTGAGTTAATTTGTTGGAATTGACGTCTGGGTTTCTTCTGTTGCAGTATTTAAACTTAAATCATTAAAGTAATAATGATCCCTGGTCACTTAGTCTCTAAGAGCCTCATTGTTATCCTATATGGTTTGCAATTAAGTATGTGAAATACCCCAAGGCATTAATAACAGTCTCTCTGAGTGAGTTTTGTGCACTGCAGAAAAATAAACATCCTCCCTCCTGTTCTTCTTAAATAAGCAAATTACATTATTGTTGTAAAGTATAAAATTTTTGAAGTGTGAGATTGTGAGATTGTGTTTAATTTAGAAAATATAAATAACAACTAGGACTAGCTTTTAGTATCTAAGATTACTTGCAGCAAAAGTCTTGAATTTGCTTAGTTCTCAAGAGATGAGGTTTCACCAGCAAAGTAAATCTCCTTGGGGCACGTTGAGTCAGCTCATGAAGAGGCAGTGAGCCATGCTATTGCCATTCATGGTTTCAACCCCATGAAACTCCTTTTCAGAACTAGATCAAGCCCGAGCGTAGGCAGGGTGAGGCAAAAATGTCCTTGAATGGCAGTTGGGATAATTGTTGATGACATGCTACCTTATCTACACCTTTGCCTCTCTTCACCTCCCTTCTTTTCATCTAATTTTATCTTCATGGATACACTTTAGGCTTGCCAGTACAGCCAGAGCCATTAATTCAATCCAGTGGTCACCTTGACTTAACTCTCCCCTTCTGCGATATTACAAACTACTGTAGCCAGGGATGTGTCACTGTGCCTGCCCACCCGTCTCTAGGTTTAGCAGAGAGCCTGCCATGCTACATTCAATAATTCAATGAATATTTGTTAAATGTGAGTGGGGTGAGGGTGGGGGATATGGTCAAAAGGTAGAGACTTCCAGTTATAAGTAAGTTCTGGGGATGTAATGCAAAGCATGGTGACTATAATCAACAATACTGTGTCGTATATTTGAAATTTGCCTGGAGAGTAGATCTTAAAGCATTTCATCACAGGAAAAAGAATGTGACCATATGAGATGATGGATGTTAGCTAAACTTATTGTGGCAACCATCCCACAATATATACACACATCAAATTATTATTTTGTATACCTTAAACAGCATTATATGTCAATTACATCTCAATAATACTGAAAAATGTGAATAAAAAATTCTTTTTCAAGTATTAACAAATATTTGCAATATTGGCTAGGCCTCGCTTGTACTTTTTAAAAGGAATTGTGGTTGGAAATTTACACATGTCGCTCAGTGCCAAATGTATATCCTTTTCAAAATGCTCCATAACTGGATTTTAACTTCCTTATGGGCCTCAATCTGTAGTGGGATGGGAAATAGAGACAATTTTACCAAATAAAAGAAATTCAGAAAAAAAAAAAAAAAAGAAATTCAGGTTCTTTCAGCACACTCCCTAGGTAGAGTATAAATACTCTGCGTTGCATACGTGCTTCCATCTCATCCTTCGGAGATGGCCCCCGGAGAAAGAAGGAAGTTAAGTTTCACGGCCTTCCTGTGGTGGGACAGGCCTCCTAATGGCGAGCTGGCTCTTACTAAGCTTCGAGGCATCGCAGATCGTGGTGCTAAAGTCCACGGCGATGAACTGTTGGCAAAGCTCCCAGGTTGTTTGGCCATTTGTCTCCTCTACTGCCTCAGCCCGCTCTCGGCTTTCAGTGTGTCTCGGCTCTCCCCATGGCTTGGATGAAGGTCTCATTCAGGGCAGTGGTTTCGGGCGTCTCATGATGTGGCCACCATTTCCGATGTACTTCTCCATTTGGTGTCCCATGAGGCACCCCACCCTTCTTCCAGAGCCTGAGCAAGGACACTGGATTGGACCTTTACCCTATATACCGCTCCACCCCTCTTTTGTCACACGAATCCCTGCTTTTCCATACAGACTTGAGGATTTAACTGGACAGTGCATATGGGAGGAGGGTTTGGAAGTTAGTTACCTGCCAGATTCCCTCTCTTATAACCTAGTCCCTTGCCCTCCTCCTCCAGGGCCAGAAAAGCTTTCTTGTCTTCCCCATTATTATACGTCAGGGATTTTCCCCAGCCTCTTCCTAATGGAGGTGGCATCAAGGGAACTTGATTTATAGAAAGAAATAAAAGCACAATGATTTAATATTTTCCAAGTATTATATTCATTTTACCCAAGAGAAATTTAAGCTCAAAGAGGTTAAAGTAACTTGATTGCAAAGTAGCAGATCCTAGCAGCTTCAAAGCCCAGCTGTAAAGCTGAATGACAGCATGATGAAACTTGCAGTTTTTGAGTGTTCTAATTCAAAGTTAGCAAGCTTCTTATTTCTCTTTGCAACTTTTATCATCAGATATTGCTTCTTAACAAATTAAAAACGTAATTTGATAGCACTTCTCCAACCTCATATAATGTTCGGCACATGAGACCAGAAGCAATTGCCCTAATTAATTAATTTGACAAAACATAGTTTATGTGTGAAAATGAATTAATGATCAGGTGAAATTAAAATCTAAATTAGAGGAGCATATTCTTCACTTTTCACTCGTGGCAGGAGACTCGTTTCTGTTAAGTATTATCCCTGATATAAAATATAATCGCATAACTATAATTAGCAAAATTCCTTCCATTTGACTATAAGGAGAAGCAGAGACACACTCTTTTATTTAAAACCACTAATCTAGAATAACAAACTAGAATCCATATTATTAAAAGGCAATTGACTAGTTTTTAAAAATAGAAATGTAAGATATAAAATTCATTTTTAAAAACAAATGTAAAGACCTGACTTTCCAATATGTACTACAGATAAGCAACAAGTAGACCGTCCTCCCCGACCCCCCGCCTTAGGTTGCCCCAGCTTGGTGTTAAAAGTAAGGTCCCCCAGAGGATAGCAAGAGAATGGCTCTGGCTCTGTCCCCGCCATGTTCAAGGACATGCCGACTCGCTCTTTAAATTAATTCTACCCACCGAATCTCACGCATCTTTCACTAACCGGTCATCTTAATGTCTCTGGAGCACTTGCTACTTTCCTGGTAGTAGGTCCAGTCTAAGCTCGTCCTATCTACCAAGGCCCTGCCATTCCTCTGCTGATGCTGCGTACGGGCCCTGTGAGCCAAGACCTGCTAATGCCTGATGTTTCAGGGATTTACGCTGGGTCTCACGACGCCTTCCATTATTTTTTTTTTTTAAGACTTTATTTATTTGAGAGAGAGAAAGAGAACGGGGGAGGAAAAGGGGAAGGACAAGTATAAGGAGTCCTCTTCTCCCCCCCCCGCTTTCTCTCTCTCTCAAATAAATAAACAAACAAATAAATAAATTTTAAAAATCTTTTTTTAAAAAAAGATTTTATTTATTTATTCATGAGAGACACACAGACAGAGGCAGAGACATAGGCAGAGGGAGAAGCAGGCTCCCCCCTGAACAGGGAGCCCAGTGTTGGGCTCCATCCCAAGATCCTGGGATCATGACCTGAGCCGAAGGCAGATGTTCAACCACTGAGCTACCCAGGGGTCCCAATAAATAAAATCTTTAAAAAAAAAATAGCTTTGGTAAGCACATTTTTGACTCAAATGAAGATCTCTCCAGTCTTTCTTCCTGATCTTCTACTTATATTTGCAACTGCCTACTGGATTTGTCTGTTAGATATCTCACATCTTCCTTGAATTCTGGATGCCTGAGTTGAACTCATCATTCCCCTGATCTCCTGTCTAAGTTTCCAGTCTCAATAAATCGACCTACCTTCTACCTGGTTACCTATCAGCAACCTGGGCCATTTCTGTGCCTTCTCTCTCAGAATCTTGCCACTACTCATATCCACTTCCTTACAAACTATTCTTTCCCTAAATATCTTCTAAAGTCATCCACTTATTTTCATTTTCACCATCTTATGTCAGGGTACTGCCTCTTACCTAGATTTCTGTAATAACCTCCTAGTGGTTCTTCTCACATTTTTTCTTTCTCCTCCTCTCCAATGTACCTCTACATTGTGCACCAAAATATACATCAGAAAATTAAGTCTGAAAAGCTACTCCGTGTTTAAAACTGATACATTTCTTCTTATTGTTCTTAGTCCCAACCTGGTCTGCCCATAAGGACTTCTCTCCCTTCTTCAAATGTCCATATCCTCTCTCATTTCCAAGCCCTTTCAAATACTGTTCTTTCTGCCTGGAATGAGATTGGTAAATATTTGTTGAATGAATGACTAAATGAGTAATTTTTTCCCGAGACAGATTACATTAAAGCCTCATCAACAAGTAGATTCCTTGAGTCTATTTACCTTCAGTTGAATAATTTCACTACATTTTAAAATATGTTTAATGTTTTACAAACTAAAACATAAACTGGCAGTTCAGTATGCACCTTGCAGATCTATTTTGAGGTTTTAGGAGGAGTGTTTAGCTAATCCTATTGCTTGGACTACAGAACGGTCCTCCTCCATCTGGGAGTATCACCCTCTTTGACTTGAGTGACATCCTGAGGATGTGCCCAATGCCAAAGGCAGGATGACAAATATAGCACAGTGAGGGAATCACTGGACATCTTCCTGCTAGCCAAATCCCTCAAATCAAACTTGGCATACAACGGAGTGACAGATGTCACTGTCAGATTGCTCTAACATCCTTGATATGACCTACCACTAGCTGCTCTAATTTCATTTCAAAAACTCCGAGTGATCTTTACAAGTTTGCATAGTGAAAAAGAGAAAATCATTTTAGGACTCGGCAAGGCCAATGGCATGCAATCCATCTAGAAACGAGCCTAGCAACCCCATCATTCATGAGAGCATCTGGCTGCCATCTACAGGAGCTGGGCACACGCCAACTTTGATCATTACATCCAGCTTGCCCACCTTCCTTCATCACTTCAACTGGATGACACACATTCAATTCTGTTCAAAAGATAGCATCTATAATTGCTGGTAAATTCCACAAGGCAAGTATCTTACTCTAGAAACAGTGGCACTTTATGGGTAAATGAGGTAAAATAATTGCACAATAAATTTAGAACTGCGGTTTAAAAATGGCAAATTATGAGATAATAAAATCGCTGATTATATTACTCAGGAAAATTTAAATATGTTAACTGGCATTGCTTTTCTGGTTCATTAAAGGAGAATTTCTTTTTTTCACCTAATCTGGCATTTCAATTCGGTTTTATGATACTTAGATATTATAAGATCACACACAGGCACACATACATAAAAGAGGTTTTGTTTGGTATGAGCCGGATCTATAGAGTTTAAAATATAATTTAGATAGCAGATGGAATTAACTACATCAGAGTATAACAATAACTACAAAATAGTGATGCTCCTTTGTCTACATTTCCTTAAGCTTTTTATATTTATGACTTGCATAGTTTTGTTAAGCCTGATATTTTATTTGAAATAGTTTGTGTTTCCAAAATTCAGACATTTTAAGAAATATTCTTGGGATCCCCAGGTGGCTCAGCAGTTGAGCGTCTGCCTTTGGCCCAGGGCATGATCCTGGGGTTCCAGGATCAAGTCCCGCATCCGATTTCCTGCATGGAGCCTGCTTCTTGCCTGTGTCCCTGCCTCTCTCTCTGTGTGTCTCTCATGAATAAATAAATAAAATAAAATAAAAAGAAATATTCTTTCATGTTATTCTGAGAGTTTTTGAAAGTGAAAGAATATTTTATGGTTGGCTGCTGTTTCAAAAAAAAAAAAAAAAATCTACCATTCAAGGGAAGGGAGACAGGAATGTATACTAAACATCACTAGCAGCCAGTACCTACATACGCTTGACCACGTGCAGGGAAATGTTCGATGTGATTTGCCTTCATTTACCCATTCATGAATTCATATGAATTCAATTTGGTGGGTACTTTGAATATTCCTATTTTACAAATGAAGAAGTTAAAGCACAGGTAAGTAATTTTCCCAAGGTCATGTGACTAGCAAGTGGCAGAACCAGGATTCAAAACCAGAGAGTCTGGCTCTAAACATCATGCTTTTACCTACCGTGCGTGACTGCCTGTCACTGAAAACACCACGAGAACCAATTATTCTTCTTGAAAAGCATTAACTATCCTCAGTGAAATGAATTTTGTGTCAGAACATTGAGAATGTCCCTGGAGCAGCATCATTAACTCCAGAAATGAGATCTGTGTGGAGCTGACCTCTGAGACTCTCTTCCAATAAACTCCATCTCCAGTCAATCAGAGTAGCACTAACGAATCAGTACAACTCGCCCGCATGAACTAATCATAAAATAACATGCTCTGCAAAAGTAAACACCTTGTTCACTTGTAGAAAAATCTTGGGCAAGTTGGCAGTTTAGCTGAACAAGCATCTCTTTGGAGCCTACTATGAACAAAGTGTTATGCTAAATGCTAGAGAAAAATAAGTGAAGTCTAATTTCCCTGTTGAAGGACCTCATAAACTACTGGAAACATAAGGAAAGTACACGATTACCTCTAATGAAAGCTCTACCATGAGAAGTATTAAAAGAGGAGTAAAATAAAAACGTCAAGGGAGCACCAGGAGGAAACTTAGGTGGAGGTGGGGGATTGGCTGTTGAGGAACTTGCAGATGACAGTAGAATTTTGGGCTAATGTTCCTGGGATGGGACTCCAGGCGGAAGGTATAAAATGACCAAAGTCACAAAGTATAGGGGTTTTGGAAATGAAATTGGGGAGATGTGTTGGTGCTAGATTTTAAGGAGCATCGTGTGTATATATGTGTTACACACAAAACACATATGTGTATCCCCAGTTAATATCTCAATGTGTTTATAGGATTCTGTATCGACACTGTTCATTGAGGACGAATCTTTGGGTCTGTTTATTCAGAAAAATATTGTGCTATTTGTGGTTAGCTCCTCTCTCCAGAGTAGTGTGGCAAAAAGTTTGAAATCTCTGTTCAGACGTGCAATCACTCTGTGACCTCAGGTTCCTCATTTAGAAGAAGGAATAACAGTATCTATCTCATTTGGATCCCAGGAAGGGATCTCTTTCTCTCTCTCTCCCTCTGCCCATCCCCACCCTGTTCTTTCTCTAAAATAAATAAATAAGTTTGGGGATCCCTGGGTGGCTCAGCGGTTTGGCGCCTGCCTTTGGCCCACGGCAGGATCCTGGAGTCTCAGGATCGAGTCCCCCGTCGGGCTCCCGGCATGGAGCCTGCTTCTCTCTCTGCCTGTGTCTCTACCTCTCTCTCTCTCTCTATGTCTATTATGAATAAATAAATAAAATCTTTTAAAAATAAATAAATAAATAAGTTTTTAAAATATGTATATTTTAGATTGACAAATTTTGGAAGTGGGTTTGAGGGAGAGCTTACAGTTTTCTAATGCAAAGAACTGGGTAGGAACAAGTGTATGTGAACAAGTACAGCAAAGTAGCATGTTATGTTTTTCATTTATCAAAATGCCTTAAGAGTAAAAAAAGAAAAAAAGATGCTCATATACAGCAGAGTACTAAGCTTAGGTAAACACTGGATAATACTTGTGGTTTTACATTTTATTAAAATACGATCAGGATACAAAGATAACAAGGCTGTTAAAAGGAGAATTCATAAGGTAAAAGCATATTGTCTCATTTCTATGCTTACTGTTTTTTTCTATGTGTTATATTTAAATGCCCCCCACAGACTCAGCCATTTTGGGAGGAATTTTCTATTTGTTCACTTGAAATGTTTTGTTTTCCTGGTTCATAAACCAGTGTGTAATGGCATCTAATAGCAATAAAATAGTGGTGTTAAAAAGTCCTGTACTAGAGATGGTTTCCTAGGGAAATAGCTATGTGCTTGGATGAGTCTGGCACTCTGCCCTGAATGTCAACAGTATTCAGGTTATGTCAGAGATCCTAGGAGAAAATGTGTTCCAGACTCCTAAGGATGACTTGGCTCCCATTACTCTGCATTTCAAACCTGGGTACTGTCAACAGAGGTGCCCCAGCTGTTTCTGCCTACATGAATGAAAGAGAGGAACAGAAGTTCCTGAAGGAGCCAAGAATCAGAACCTGCATAATTTTACATAGCAAATTCAGAAGCTTAAGTTATACACAGGGCTGAGCCAGTGGCTCTTATCAGCTCTAGAGCACAGGCACAACATGCTTGGCAATGACTGGAAATAACCAGGCCCCCAAAGAGTCTTTATGGTGCTGGGCCCCTGAAAGGCAGAAAGACCTGGCTCTTGGAAAGGAAGTAATACAGAAAAGAAACGGGAGTGAGATTTGCTTTTGTGCCTGTGGAGCAGATGTAGCATGAACCATAAAAGAGAAGGGAACTATTATGATCATTAAAAACAGTGATGTGAAACTAGAAATAGACTCTTTTTGGGTTATTTTTTGTATTGCTGTCCACAGTTCTGAAAATCACAAATCTCAGAGAAAGACAGGCAAGTTATAATGCTCTAATGTCTTTTATCATTTGGGATGGATAAATGAGGTACAGATTTATAAGACAGATGTAGCCACCTCAACTAAGCCTTCTTTCCTCTCCTCTCAAAATAACCATGAGAATTGATAATAACAGTAAAAGTCCTATTCTTAGTGAAATTAGAAGACAAACTACAAGATATTTTAAAGTATATTTATTTTTTTTTATTTTTATTTTTTTATTTTAAAGTATATTTAAAGCTTCCAACTGAATGTAGGAACTAAACAGGTAGATATAGAAAAGCTGAGGAGAGAACCCAGCAGCTGCAGACTTCAGAAAACCCCCAAAAGAATACATTTTCTAAAGGCAATGGCCATGCTTTTATACATGCTCATGCATAAAAACTATGCTCTGTACTGGAATAGCAGGTGAGAACAATGTGGTGAGCGGCTTGATACCAGAAGTCCTTCTAGATTGAATTACATTCAGAGAGGGAGGGGAGATCTATTCATGAAAATCACATTTGCAGGAAGAAGTTTGTCTTTGTGGCAGCTTAGAAAAAAGCCCTTAGGGTTTGAAATATAAATATGCTACAATTTTATTTTACCCCAGCAGGTAAGAATCCCTTGTAAATAGCTATCCAACTCATCCAAAGACAAGTCACAATCATAATTTGCAAAGAACTAGTGCAACTCATTTAAAGGTAACTGAAAAAATGATTAGCACATTATTCATATAAAGATGCTAAAAGGAAAAAAAAAAGGGAAATGTCAGAAAATTTAAAAACAGATGGATATTCCAGGGAAAAAAAGTTGACACGGAGTAAATGAAAAGCTGGACCAAAAATTTCCCCTGGATTAAAGCAAATTAAGCAAAAACCAAAATTTAATGAAGGAATTGCTTCTTTTCTTTTTTTTTCTTTTCTTTTCTTTCCTTTTCTTTTCTTTTTTTCTTTTCTTTTCTTTTCTTTCTTCTTTCTTTCTTTCTTTCTTTCTTTCTTTCTTTCTTTCTAGCAATTGTTTCTGTGATGTAGGAACACAAAACAAAAAAAAAATAGAACGCAGGGAAAAGATGGCAAAAGAGCAGAAGAGATGTAATTGTGCTCAGTGAACTTAGGTTAAAAAGGAAAAACATAAAATCAGCAAAGAAATAAAAAGGACATGAGAAAGAATAAACAAATAGAAACTTTGGAAAATGTAGTAAAAAACAGAATAGAAATAAGAAAAGTAGAAAAGATGAGATAAAACTGAAGACAAAATTAAATAGAAAAAAAGTTAAAAAAAAAAAGACAAAGATGATGGAACATACACATAATTAGAGATCCTAAAGAAAACCAAGATAAAATGATAAAATAAATATTTAGAGATATAATTCAAGAAAATGTTTTGAAATTAAAAAAATACATACATATATATATATATATATAAAGAACACATCACATTCCAAGGATAAGTAATCTAAAAAAGTCAATACTGAAATATAATCTAGGAAATATTGCAGATTACAAGGATCTTTCTGCATAGTCAGGCAAACTAATCATGTCACTTAAAAAGGTAGCAAAAATTATGCTCCTTCAATGTCCATTGCAATGTGTAAGATCAGAAGACAATGACAGCCATCTAAAGAAAAAAAAATATGAGTCAGATCCTTCATATGGCCAAACTGACATGTGTGTATAAAGACCACAGACAAATAGTTTTCAACATGCAAGAAACCAGAAATTACTATTCTCATGATCTCTTCTTAGGGGAAACTACCGGAAAATAAAATTTAGCCACTGTGAGATAATGCAATTGGATATATTCAACAGTAGAACTAAAAGTTTGCAGTGACACATCAGAATATAAATATTATAATGCCCCATAAATTAGAAATATTACCAACAAAAATTATAAGAGGAAAGAAGGAAGGAGACATTAAGTATACTGATTGTCTCATCTCTAATCACTGGAAGTCAAATGGTATTCAAAATTGACAAAGTAATAGAATTATATACATATAATAATCACATGAAAGCAGAAACAACAAATAATCTTATTGACTAATATAAGGTTGTGCAGAGAGAAGAAGATAAATAGGAAGAGAGAAGATAAATAAGAAGAAAAAACATGCCAAGTTTATTATTTTTCTCCTACTGGGGAACTAACATAACACACACACACACACCGTGAAAGGAAACAAACCACATACTGAAAGATAAAATGATGATGATGATGATGGTAATCATGACTGCAGCAAACATAACTCAAAATAATATAATAAATGTAAGGTTAAACATATCTGTGCTTTAGATAACTAAATCCACTTTTTTTTTTTTTTTTTTTTTTTTATGATAGTCACAGAGAGAGAGAGAGAGAGAGGCAGAGACACAGGCAGAGCAAGAAGCAGGCTCCATGCACCGGGAGCCTGATGTGGGATTCGATCCGGGGTCTCCAGGATCGCGCCCTGGGCCAAAGGCAGGCGCCAAACCGCTGCGCCACCCAGGGATCCCTAAATCCACTTTTAAAAGGAAAGTAATTTTAGATTAACTTACAGAACAAAACCCAATTCTATTCCGAATAGGGCTGAAGTAGACAAAGGATGTTGTGCACTGAACAACTCTAAAGATACCAGCACTCTCGGTGACTGAAATCCAGGATCCACGCAACCATCATAAATGAAGGTGAAGTACATGATGCTAATGTGAGGAACACACTTATAACAAAAGTTGGAAGTGAAAGGACAGGCAAACCTATATTACATAAATGCAAACAAAAAAGCGGAGGTCACGATGTCAATGCCAGGCCTGGTTGAATTCAGGATAAAAAAAGCATTAAACAAGTGAAGAAAGGTATGTTATGATCCCAAAGTGTCCAGTTAAAAATGAAAAGACACATTATAATGCTGGAACATTATAGTTCAAAATGAAAACAAAATCGTAGTGAGTACCTACCAGGAGGGCATCATAGTTTCATCATGTGTCAAAAACTGCACAAATACCGGGGATAAGTAGAAACATACTGGTAATAGGAGATAAATTTACTACTATTTTTCCATGACAGTTCAACTAGACAAACAGAAAGCCACTGTGTGTGTGTGTTTGTATACACACATATATACTAATAATACAGCTATGTGCTATTTATAATTTATCAATATATAACTTACAAATTATTTGTAATAGTACAAAAATTGGACGTATATGCTAAATAATACAATTAATTGATAAAATATCAAACACTGTATCTTGAGAATAGAGGTTATTCCCTTTTCTCAAATGCCTATGGGATATTCATCATGAACAAAATAGCAATAATTTTCCAAAAGTAGCAATTACAATCCCAGTGCACCAGATCTTAATATCAAAACCGAAAACCCTTACCTAGAAAGGGCTCTTGAACATATAAAATCACATTTTTCATTCATAGCAAGTGTATAATTGAAAAACTATATTGGGACCTCGTGTTGTACCTATAAGGTTTGTGAAATAAAATTTCAAAGTTTGGTAACACAGAATTGGTAAACATGTAGAAAACAGATACTCTCACGCATTGATCAAGAGCTGACAAATAGGCACGGTATCCACGAGTGGCACCTTGGCAGTATGTAACCATATTGCAGTGGTTTAAATTCTGCAGTCTAGCAATTCCACTTCCAGGACTTCACCTAAGAGATCTACTTGCATTTATATCTATGAATTATATACAAAGATACACGTGTGAAACACAGCAGCTCTGTTTGTGACAGCAGACATTTAAAAACAATCTAATTTTCATCTATACAGAATTAGTTAAATAAATTATGCTGTATCCCTAATGGAATACTATGTCAACCTTAAGAAATAATAAGGAAACTCATGACCGCAAAGCCTTCAAGATGCATTTAGTGGAGAACAAAAGGAGCCCATGACAGTACAGTGCATGACCATCATGTCAAAATATGTATGCATGTTATCCTTACTTAAAAAAAAAACAACCCACCCCCCAAAAAGATGAAGAAATCAGCAGAGTGGTTCCTCACAGGAAAATACGGGAATGGTGCGGGTGGTCGACGGGGAAGGGAAGAAGGTTTCCAAGGCTTACTTTGTAAAACGCTTTGATACTTGTTCCATGCTTACTACACAGCAGCAGTTTATTAAATGAGCAATTTTTCAAGTTGAGATAAAGAGGAGTCTGACACAATATTGCAAAAGGGAACTTTCTGAAATGTTATCTAGTTTTGACGTGTACGCTGGGGCGGGAGGTGCATTTACGGTTCATGTCTCGCCGTGCGTTCCCCGGCCCTCTGCACCCAAGTTCCAGTGAAATTGGAACTCAAAACGCACTGGTGGGCCCCTGATCCCCAAATCTAATAAACCACTTTCCAATCTTCCTCTCGTTTGCATTTCCTGCAGTGTTGGCCGCCGCTGTCCGCCCCCTCCGTTGCTGAAAACTAGCCTCTGTGTCTGCACTTTGCCCCCTTCTAGAATCCTGGCTCTCAGAGTCTTCCTAAAGCGCAGGTTCTCCTTCACAGAGCTCACTGTCCCTTGGGTCCTAGAAACGGGGGCACACGAAAGATTTTTTGCAGCTGCCTTTCCTGCTTGAACGCCCTCCTACTCTCGACACTGGCTGGAGCCTGAATGTGACTTGCCTCCAGCTTTTAATGATCAAGTAAACTCTTGCCAAAAACTACAGATTATCAAAACAAAACAAAACAAAACAAAACAAAAAAGAACTACAGATTATCTTTGGTTCAAGAGGTGGAACGTGGTTGGGAGTTGTATCATTTTATGTCCTCGTGGCTCCTATCCTCTGTTTTACGGTTGGCACAGAGACATCTCAGAAAGAAGAGTTGGGGCTGAGGCTTGAGAAGCAACGAGGGCAAGGCCTGGAACCGGATTGCCTGGCTTCCAATGCCAGCCCCGCTCGTATATATTCTCGAGTGAGTTATTCAAACCTTATGGGGCTGTGTTGCCCGCCTGCACATGGCTCATTTGCTCCTCCCTTAGAGGGGGTGTCACCATGATAGTGACACCGGGGACCGTGGTGCTTGTCTCACGGAGCCGAAGAATGAACCTCCTGGACCATGGGGAGAGGGAGCAAAGCCGTAGAGGTGCATTAAGCAGAGATACAGAGAAAGCTCTCAGGAGCCACAGGGGTCCCCACAGGGTCGCCAGGAGGGCTTGTAGGGTCTGACTTTTATAGGGAACCGACCTGGGAACTTGGTAAGTGTCTTGTCAGTATCAGGGTGGGTTGGTGAATGTCACGCTACGTTTAGAACAAACATGGTGGACTTGTACCAAACAAGATGTTTCTTTGTAAGTATGAGCGCGAACAAGGCCTCCCTCCCTCTGGCTAGTATCTCCTCCATAACATTTCTCTACATCTGGGGTTTCTGCGGAGTCTCGTAGCCATTAAAGGGGAGACTCCCTAACATTTTGGAGCTAGGGAGCCAGGCTTATTTTTTTCTATTTTTACCGTCTTATCTCTGTTTCCTTGGGATGGGTAGGAGCCTGACTCTGGGGCCTTTCCATGATCTTTCCCTGCCTAGCTCCCCCTCCCCCTGGTTTACTCCTACATCAATATTTGATTTATTGTGCTTTGGGCCAGTATTTCTGAGGTAATGGATGTAAAATAATTTGGAACTCTCCCTAGCATCCAAGTTCTTTCATCCAACATTAACAATGTTCCATGTGGAGTATTCTAGAATACTGAATTCAGAATCAAAAAGCTGAATCACAATCCCGTCTCTGCTGTGAATTGGATCTGTATTTTGAATAAATTTTGTTTTACCATCTGTAAAATTGGAAGCTGAAATATAATCTCTAAAATTTTTTTTGCGTTTCTATAAACAACCAACTGTTTCGAAGAACAATGCGTTAAGCATGTCTAGTTCAAAGTCTAACAGCCAAAGTGCTGCTCTGTGTATAAATCGGCAAGCTATTCTAAAGGTCAGCATTAATAGCTTCACGGTATGAACAACACACAGGCTTGTTCTGTGAAGACATTTAGTGTTTTACTTATTTTTGACACAGTAGCCACAGTAGGACAGTAAAAGAATCCTATTCTTAAGAGGTAAAATGGCTCCGTTGTTGAACATTTAACCAGTAAACACAGTCTCTTAGAAATTTCTAATACTGGGGAATAAAATCAAAATTGCACAGCTTAGAAATAGGTCAATCAACAGAAAAGCACTTATATTAGAAAAAAAGTTACTGACTTTGGCCTCACTAAGTTGTAAGTGGACAATTAGGCTTCGATTCCCTCACCATGATAGGTTATTCCCGAATTCCACGTTCTTCCAGTCCCCTTGTTTCAAGCCTTAACGCTTTATCTTTAACGATTTATTCTTTCTGTCCAGGGTCGTCGTCGTGAGCTGCGGCCTCTCTTTTGCTTCACACCCCATCGTCGCTGGCTCCAAATCTTTTTCACATCTTGGGCTGGCAGCAGCCTTCAATAGGTTGGCCTTCAGCTGTCCGACAGCCCCCTGCCCAATACCTCCTTCTCTAAAGCACTGCTCCTAACATTCCTATCTCAAGAAGTCCCACCGGTTCCTACCATCCTTTTAGGAAGTCTACATATCTCTGCCAGACTTTCAAAGGTCTCCAGATATAAGCCTTCCCGGCCTGCCTAGCTAGCCTCTTCCTACTGCTCCTCTCCCAGGCCCCCCTGTCGCCTCTCACCCTTCACGACAGTTTCCCCTTCGTGTCTGTACGCAGCCCTCTCTTTCCTGATTTTATGCAGGAATTCTGTTCTTCTTCCTGAATTGTCCTTTCTTACCTTTTCTCCCTACTCAACCCACTTATCCATCCATCCTCTCCACCCTTTATGACATATAAACTCATAGTTTTGCATGAAGCTTTACGCTTGTATTGACACCTTTCTAAGCACTGTCAATAACCGAGTTTTATAACTCCCAGATTATTTCGAGTGTGTGCATTATAATAAACTTAAATGGGTGTCCAAACGTAGTAGCAAATCTAATGACTTGATTTTAAAATCAGTTCTGCTATCAACAGCTGTGTTTCCTTTCACAAGGCATCCTCTGAGTCTCACAAAGCTGTTATAAAGTTTATCTATTTACTTAAGTAATCTGTACACCCGATGTGGGGCTCCAACTCATGAGCCCAAGACCGAGAATCACATGCTCTTCTGACTGAGCCAGCCAGGTGCCCTGTCACAAAGTTGTGAACATTAAATGAATACGATGGAAAGCGATTTTATAAGCTCTAAATGCAATGCCAGTATTGTTGTTGTTAGTATGTTATTTCCGTGAAGAAAAAAACTTCCTTTACAGTGCTAAAGAGGAGGCCTATTAGAAGGTGTCCAATAAGTATGTGGAGTATGCCTCAAGAAGGCCACACAGCAAAGTTTACATTTCAAAAAAAGAAGAAAAAAATTAGAATTAAATGTAAAGCCATTGGAACTAAAATAGCTCAGTCCTAGATATTGAGTTGGAAAGCAACTCTCACGAGAAGAAATTCTCACATAAAAATGATGAGACATCATTTATCCAAGTGCTTCCCAAAGAAACATTACCATCGGCAGACTGCACCCATGGCGAGTTATAGGAGCCCTTCCCTAATTGGATTTTCAGTGATGAAAGGTCTATTTCTATGAATGGGGGGAACCTAATTAGGGCCTCTTTGCAGAGAAGTTCAGATTCTATACATTTGTCCCCATACCCACTCTGCGTGGTATCCATAGGCAACCACAATGAGAGCTGGGGAGAGTTCACCTACTGGGGAAGGAAGTTGAATGGGAAATATTTTAGAATCAGGATATGTTTAATGAGCTGAGAACATGCATCATATTCTAGTGGAGATGAGCGTCATATGAGAATAAAATAGCAAACTACCATTTGGTTGCCAAGCTACTACATAAAAATCTAAGATTATAGGACTAAAAAGTAGAATATAAGATATTTTCAAAGACCATTAACTTGTTGAATTTTCTTTTCTTAGAAATGGATATAAACTCTATGAATTCTTAAATATTTTCCCCTAAATTTCCCAGTGTACTTTAACATATACTTCTGTTCAACCCAAGATTTAGAACTGAAGTAGTATTCAAGGTGGAGCTTAAGTATATATAGAAAAACTGAAATTTTTGGTAAGTATGACAGAGACAGCTAAATGTCTATGAAAACTGGTGCTTCCCTTAGTTTGAGGTGTGGGAAACTGGTTGCCCGGACAATAATTACATTTCCAAGCTTCTCTTGCATCGCAGTAGGGCTATGTGGCCAATTCATCCTAATGGATTAAGAACAGATGTGATCGATTTCTAGCCAAGATTTTGATGAGCTGGGTAAGTCTTCTCTTCTCTCACCTGTTAAGAGACCCTAAGGGAGCAATGCAGCTGCCAGATGGAAGGATCCATGTCCCTGAATCTCAAGATGAAGGAAAATCACCGAATTTCCAACTAGGAGAACTGGAATCCACCTGGAATGTGAGTGAAAAATAAGTTTGCATTGTGTTAAGTCTCTAAACTTTGGGGTTAATAGATTAAGTATAATGTAAATGAACAAATTAAACCTAACTATGTAGTCCATGGCCTAAAAAATAGGTAAACAAGTAATATAATGTGAGTTCATCTAGCATGATTTCTTTTTTTTTTAAGATTTTTTTTTAATTTATTCATGATAGACTTAGAGAGAGAGAGAGGCAGAAGTACAGGCAGAGGGAGAAGCAGGCTCCATGCAGGGAGCCCAACATGGGACTCGATCCAGGGACTCCAGGATCATGCCCTGGGTCAAAGGCAGGCGCTAAACCGCTGAGCCACCCAGGGACCCCCCATCTAGAAAGATTTCTAATTATGTCTCAACCACTGGTGAGAGATTCCATTAATACATTTATGGAAATTTCCCAATCACAAATACTCTGAAATAGAAGTATAGGCAACATTTCATTGCTGTCTTTACAATATCTGATCCCCTTCCAGAATGTTTCTTATCTTCTCCTCCAGTCATCCAAGCATTCATCCAAATTCTAAGCTCTCTTCATTCTGCACATTACGTCTTACATTCTGAGTGAAGCCCTACACATATACTGATATTCTGGTCTCTGTGTGTTTATTATGAATTATCAAAAGTTTCGTGTCTTTCTAATTATTTCAGGTTCATGCAGGTAGAGATTTTAGTAAAATTACACATTTTTCTAACATGAATCAAGAGAGAATGTGTTATATCACTGAAAAACAAAGTACACAAAGCATAGTGAAAAAAATGACAGTGCTTTTCAAGTTTTCATAGAATCTCATAATCAAACCATTAGCCTTTAAATAAAGTGAAGGAAAAACTCCTCTTCTGGGCCACTTTGAAAGAATTATTTGGAACTATTTTTTTAAAAAGATTTTATGTATTTATTCATGAGAGACAGAGAGAGAGAGAGGCAGAGACACAGGCAGAGGGAGAAGCAGACTCCATGCAGGGAGCCCGATGTGGGACTTGATCCCAGGTCTCCAGGATCACACCCTGGGCCGAAGGTGGCACTAAACCATTGAGCTACCCGGGCTGCCCATTATTTGGAACTATTTTTGGTTCATGGTTAATTATCTTGAAAAAATATCCTATTCCATTCATTAATGTTGTTTAGAAAGTCAGCAAAATATAAGAAAAAGAGAGAATGTAGTGGGGAGGCAAGGAGGGAAGGAGGGTGGAAGGAAGGTAAAAAAGAGAAGGAAGAGAGAAGGAGGGGAAATAAAGAAGGCAGGGAGAGAGGGAGAAAACCAGAAATCAGTGATTTAAAAAATCTAAACTGAGAGTTGCTTCATTTTTTTCAGTAGTATGAGTATAGGTTACTTAACTGAGTTACTATTTAATTCAGTAAAACTGGCTTAAAGAAAGACAAGGACATGTATTAAGGGGGTGTCTTAATCATACCCCCCAGATACCGGGCCATAGAAGATAGTAACTTTTTTGCTAAATAAACCATGGTCAGTCCTTGATTTCCCTACCAGAGAGAAGCTTGTCACAGTTCAGCCAAAGAAAGTAGAGAGCAAGAACTAAGCAACGCAAAATAAAGAAGACAAACACTTAAGTAGGTAGGTGTCATTGCACGTGGAACTCTGACCCCTCAAAAAATAGTGTTTGGCACGTATAAGGTCTGTGGTATGATTGGGATCGGTGGTGATCTGAGGTTGCTGAAAGAGCAACCAGAGCCTTAGAAACTCAGAAATGTTCTGCTTTAACTTAAGTCCCAGAGAGTGGGAAGAATGAGCTTGATGACTTCAAAGAAGCTTTTTAGATCAGAGAACAGGCACGCGGCCTCCAGCAAGAAGGAGGACTTTGAATACCCAGGTCAAAACTGCACCTTCTTAAATCTGGGCCCTTTGGGAACTCAAGTATTTGAGTGGATCCCAAAGGACAGATGCAAAATTTACCAGGAAATACATTTTTTAAAAATTGACAGTCATTAGTTTCAAAATTATGGGTTATGATAGACACATATATTGTGTCCTCTCTCAACCCAGACAATCCATTTAACTAACAAGAATATTCCACATTGATTTGATGTTACTAGTCATACTTTACTTACTCAGACACAGGAGGTGGCATTGGAATTCTTAAGTGATTTTGTCACAACCTTCTAGGCTTTGAACGTCAAGTGTTAGTATTAACAGTATAATGGAGGAATCTTTTTGAAGTTGATGTAACACAATTTACATTTACCACTGATGTAAAAGGTAAAGCCTTTTGAGAAAAACCATGTATATTACTCTTGTAGCTCTATATGTGTAAATAAATCTCACACCTACTTGCCCAAATCTCCAAACAAAAGATTTCCACATGTGCCAGGTAATTTTAATTAATATTTGTACGCATGGTATTCCATTGCAGTTGAAAACATAAAACGATTCCTTGAGATTAGAAATATGACCGATATCGAAATACGAATTTAGCAGAGACTTGAAAAGATTGACATTTGACAGTTTGTTCTTTCAATGTATAAGAATGATACTAAAGCCTTTATAGGCTTTATGGTCTGCAAAATATATTCTCATACTGCATTCTTTTCCAGGTGATCGTGGGAATCGGGTTCGTACCCCACTCTATTTTTTGCTCTGTCCTGTCTCAGATTTTGACCAGGGGCCCTTTGCCAAAATTAACCATCACAACTGTGAATACTATCCAGGTGTCTCCTTTTGCTCTTTGTGAGCAGTTTACAAATAATCTACATCATGTACAATTATTTCTCCATATGTCCTTGCAGTGTTACTTTTAAACTTGTAGTTATGACATCGGCTTCAGCGGACCCACAGCTGTTGTTTGGGATCCGGGCATTCACTATTGCACATATCAGCTGAGCAAGGCACAGGAAGCCTTGCTTTGAGGAACGTCAGCTGGTTGTGCTAAAGTGCTCCGCTGGTGGTCATAACCTCTGGCTCCAGAGCTAACTTTAATTATGGCTGCACGAGAATGAAATCACATTGGCAGTGTCCTATGCAACGGGAGACATGCATTTGGTGGGGCTGCATTTGGTGGTTATTCTGCTCAAAAATACTTCTTAACATTTCAAAACACATTTTAAAGTTTTGCTTGGAAGAACACTAGAGGGTAGAAATCTGGATTTCAGACAAGTGCACAAAGCAGTGTGTGAAATATTTAGAGCCAGTGCTTAGCTAAGCATAGACTCAAGGTAAATTAACATTAAAAAAAAAAAAAAAAAGCTTAAAGGAGGGAACTATACATGATGTGCCTACTGAGACAGTGAGGGAAATATCTTCACTTATTAGGGACTAAATAATCATGGTTGGACACAAGCTTGTGAGTTTTCTTTATTTTTCTTTGTGATCTGGATAGGAGAGGTCAAGACTTAAAAGAAGTTGCATTTCTTAGATATATAATTAGGACTAGAGAGTGGAAAGTTAATATATTCTAACTAATTACTCTAAGTTGGAGCAAGCAGAAGTGATAAACTGAAAGCTGGCCAGGAAGCTCTGCAGTTTCCAAAACAAATTTTAGAAGCCTCAAAGCCTTAGGAGCTTATGAAACTACAGATCCTTGGGCTTCACCCCAGATTCTGATGCAGAAAGTTTGAGGTAAAAACCTTGAATCTGAATATTTGATTTGGAGACAGATATTCCATTTTAAAAACACTACTAAATGGCATGATGAATTTATCATTTCCTGTTAAAAACAAGAAGGGGAGCTGGTTTGGAGAATAAAATGAATGAAAATTACCATGAAACGTGAAATGTAACATTGCCTTATTTGCCAGAATTGCCAAAGTTCTACAAGCAAAGCAGCTGTGCTTTGAGTATTTTTAACCAGATATCTGCATATTTGTACAGTGCATATACCCTGTGTCTTTAAGAACCAACTTGAGAAAAAAAAAAAAAGAACCAACTTGAGTTAGAACCATTGAGATAATTTCTGTATGTGCATATACGACAGTTGCATGGCTGCAGTGTGGAGTGTGGACTCTGATGACAGCCCGGGTCCAGGTCCTGGCTCCATCACGTAATAGATGTGTCGACTTGGGCAAGTTTCTTAACCTCACTGTACCTCAGATTTCTTATCTGTAAAATGGGAATGATGCTAATATTATTTACATCACAGAGATTGTTGAAGAGTGAATTATTCAGTACAATACAACTCATAGGAAAGTTTCTGGAGTATAATGAACCCTCAACCATTTACTTATTATAGTCATTACCTATCTGATCTGCTGAAATAAACTGGTGGTCTACAATGACAGATTTGGGATGAATTGAAGGCAGCTCCTATTCAGCCTAAAGTGTGAACCCATGAGGACCCTGGAGGGGTTATTGCCAGAGAAGGGCAACAGCTGCAGGGATAAGGCCTCACCGGTGGAAGGGTGACATGCACCTCGACAGCCTGTGGTTTATGTGATTTCAAATGATTTAAAAAACTGCTTTGCTTTGCTTGATAGAATAATGTCTAATTGTTCAAATAACTAGAAAAATGTATTATTTAGTAAGATTAAAAAAAAGAAATGCATTGTATACAGTTAATTATTAGGAAGGAGATAAAACAAAATAAAAATCAGGTGGATGCCCCCAAAACTTATTATAATTGTTATGGTTTTAATGCCCAGTTTAATTTTAGCTTTATGTCAATTAAGCATTGACGTTTACCATTTTCTCAGGGTCTAATAACTCTGGCATACAAAGAAAATGTGCATTATAGTAATAGTGGAGAATAACTCTAAAATGACATCTTAGACGGTGAAGAGATCTTTCCTTGCTTTCTTGATTTCTTTCTCGAGTTTCAATATTTCTCTTAAAACTTTTCTTTTGCACTAAGTCAGTACCTAGGAAAGAATTTTGACCATCGAGATTCACAGAGAGCACTAAACTTTGTGATATATTACTGCAGGGCTTGTCTCTTGGCAAGAAGCAGGAATGGTTGGTATTAATGGGAAGATGACGGTTCTGAAAGAAAACCAGCTCATGGCATTATGAATCATAGGGCTCTAAAACATTTATAAATGAATGAAAAGGCTTGGGGCTGACATGAATTATGAGTCTCATTATGGCACTGTAATATCTCCAGCAATGCCTCAGAGGGCATGACACCTCCCAAGAAAAGTGGTGAGACTCCCATTACATTATTTTTCTACTGGTAATTGGCTATGGTCAAGGTGGAATATGATCTGCATCCCTGGAGTACACATGGTCACATATCTCTGCATATAAATGTTTCCATCAGTCAAGATCTTGCAAGACACCTTTCTTCAAAGTGCCAAGCATTACTGTTGACCTTCAAGAAATAATATCGGGCCCTCGCATGAGGACAGAATTTCTAATCCTTCCATTCCTTTAAGTAGCATTCAGGTAGGCTGCAATAATGTTCCTGTTATTTTCTACATGCAGACACAAACTTAAGAGAAATAGTCACAAAGATATTTCCCAGAAAAAAAATACATTACTTAGCCACTTACAAGGATTGTGAAAGGGGAAAAATAGGTTGAGCTATTTTTTGGTGCAAATATAAATGTTCTTAAAATTAGCACACCTTTGATTTTTACTGTCTCAACAGAGCCCAGGCTGATATAACTTCACTAATTGTGACCTGGGTAACTGGGAAGAAATCTCCCTGAAATACCTAGAAGTCTGCATTATCAATCATCTCAAGAAAAATTTGCAATATTTTCAAGTCCATAGGCTCATCAAAGCATAAATGTAACCAATGGCAAATAACCAATAACCAAACCAATGGCAAATGTTTAAAATAACATTTTAAAACCTCTGTTTTCAGTTTTCCGTTACATTTTTGTACATGCACACAATGGTTTCTGATACCTGGGAAAATTTGTTGGGTTAAGGGGGCAAACATTCACTTGCAATTTTACTGTCGGTGTGTTAGGAGTCCAGACACACACACACACACACACACACTGAGTGCATGCGCACATCGATCATGTGTCTGTCCACCTCTCACCTACTTTGATAATGACATATGAGAATTGTTGTGACTCCAGGGTGTGGCAGGGAGGCTGCTATATGGCTGCTAAGTTGCTTTATCCTCCTAAGACAAAGGGTAGACTTCAGAAACGAACTTCCCGGGACAGGGGGTCATGCCGCCAATTGCTGGTCCGTGAATGTGGGCGGGGTGTGTTTGCCACTTGGAGCCTGGTCTGTAAGAACACCCCGGATGATACCCTTTGCGCGCTCTCTCTCTCTCTCTCTCTCTCTCTCATTCTCTCTCGTCTTCCCAGCTGAACAGGGTGGGGTAGAGGGCCCAAGACCTTAGGAAGTGGGGAAGCTACCAGATAACAGTGAATAATAGCACAGCTCCTTGCTGACCCAGATCTGATACAACATAAGTGACTAACATTTATGATGTTAGATCATTGATACTTAGAAGGTATTTGCCACAGTTATTAGTCTGCCCTCAAAGATTAATAATTAATATAGTTTTTCTATTTAAAAGGTACAAAAATATGAAATCAAAATATTCATGTTTAAGACCTACAGCAAAATGGAAGACGGATTTCCCTTCCTTGACCATGTGTTACAGGAATGTCTTCTCAGGGATTCATAGATTCTGTTTATTAGAAAATCGTGCTATTAGAGTGAGAAATTGTTGGACTAAATGAAGAAACTCTTAGAAGAAAGCATATCCAGGAACCTGGTCTCGGCAGATAACCTGGGGCACAAGGCCAATCAGTATTTGGACCTTAGCCTCCCTCACGTTGTTTATTCTTGGATCGTGGTTCTCTGCTGCTGTCCCAGGCCCTCAGTCTTCCAATCGCACCACTATTTCCTAAGTATCTATGTCCAATATCTGATCACACGCCATCAGAGGATTCCTGTTCTCCATTTTCCTTTTCCCTCTTTTTTCAATTAGACAAGGAGTTTGATTCGTTTGCTGAATGACAGCTACAATTAGTGTGTGGGGCTTTGTGTGTTCATTTGGATTTGTTACACTAACCAGACTAACCTACAGTTTGCAGACAGTGAAAGGCTTTTTTGGTGGTGATTCATACCTACTGTCTGTGTGGCATATCAGTATAGAGCTGAGTCATGGTAGTAGCTACAAAAGGAGTTACAGAGAGGGGGAAAAATAACATTTTTACTGCAAAAACTGTTGTAATATATAACTGTTGAGAATATAAAACTCATTTGATATATTTAAATCATATGATTTGAATATATAAAGCCCATACATGCATATATAATTAAGATACTCATCTGTAATATTTCTAATGAGTTCATAAAACTAAAGTAGGCTCATCTTCTTAAATTATAGTTTCCCGCACTTCAGGAAGAACTGTACTTGTTTTCCAGGAAGCTTCACATCACCCTAAAATTCATATGTTCAAGCATAGAAGTGATTCAGTACTTTACAGTGTGAGCTTATTTGTAGATAGAGCCATTGCAGATCTGAGTGGTGGAAATGAAGTCATACTGGAGGAGGATGGGCTCCTATTCCAGCGTGACTAGTGACATAAAATGGGAAAGTTTGGAGACAGAAACACACAGAAAGAACAGCCATGTGAACCTGAGGGCACAGATCAGCCAAGGGACTTCAAAGTTTGCCAGGAAAAAAACATCAAAAGCTAGGCCAGAGATATAGAACAGAATACCCCTCCCAGCCCTCGGAGAGAACCAGCCTTGCAGTGACACCAGTAGACGGTGGAGCGGGAGGTCGCCTGCTCCTGCTCCCTGAGAGCAACAGTGATTGGGCAGCTGGCCGTGGACAAAAGTGCCTTTGTGGAGCTTTGAGATCCAGGTAAGAGACGATGAAGCCCCAGTGGAGCCAAAGACCAAAGAGGGCTTCTGAGAAGGTGGGCCCATGTCCAGGTGACAGACAGGCCAACCCGTGGTCCCAGCAGCAGACCCGGAAACAGCCCGTGTGAACTTGGCTGCAGCCCTGTTTGGCACTGGTGCTGCCATCAGCGCCATCTGCCAAGGGACCCAGTAGGAGCATGCCTGCTTGTGCCCTGTGTGACAGGCCAGCCAACCTCAGTCTTGGCGGGGGACCCTGAATTGGCCTGTCACCTGGCTCTGCCCCCCACGCAAGCCACAGACCCGCCAAGGGACCCACCAAGATGTACGTCCTTCTGAGTACCCAGAGGTAGACCCACGGACCTCAGTCCAGCTGTGCACTTTGAAGTGGCCCTGACATCTGCCTCCAGGTCCTCATAGCCACCGTCTAGGAGCAGTCACCTCTGCCCAGGGACTGCTTCCAGCTTCTGGTGGCTCCTCACATTCCTTGGCTTGTAGCAGCATAACTCCAGTCTCTACCTTTGTCTTCACCCAGGGTCTTCCTCCTTGTGTCTCTAATCTCCCTCTCCTTTTCTCTCTTAAAGACACTAATTCTTGGATTTAGGGCCCACCCTAAATCCTGGATAATCTTGTCTCTAGATCCTTAACTAATCACCTGTACCAAGACCTTATTTCCAAATAAAGTCACATTCACACGGAGTGTGGATTAGGACTTGGATTTTGCTTCCTGAGGGTCACTATTTAATCCATTACAACATCTTCAAATAGGAGATGAAAAGCAATGAGTCATAAACCTTGGATACTTGTAGAATGCTGAAAATATGTAGTGTAACTGCTAAACAAGGACTTTTGAAATAGAAGATAATTTTTGGGATATGCAAGGGAAATTCTAATAATACCCTAGAACTAAAAATACTAGTCTATCTCAGCATCACTAGGGAGGAGATAGGAGGGGAGAGTGGAGGGAAATGAGAATGTTTCAAACCACTTACCGTTTGGAGGGAGGATGAAAGCAGTGGAAAAGTAGTAGAACTCCTTGCTGGAAAAGTAGTTGGAGGTTGGTTTTCTTTATCAGAGAACTGAGTGCTAACCTATGAGATCCAGAACAGGGAAGGGAATTTTCTAGCATTTAATAAGGAGGAAGAGGAATGAGTGAGAATTCAATCAACCCTTCCCCCCAAAAAACTAAACAAAAAAAAAAAAAAAAAGGAAAGCTATACTGCAAGACAAGTAATAACATAATAAACACAGAAGAAATAAAATATATCAAGTAAATCATTTAAAAGGCAGTTTTACCAAAATTATCACAGAAGTCTAATACATTTGCAATTCAATTTAGAACAAGAATTTTTTAAAGTATTGAGTTCCAATAATTGTAGAGTTCATTTGGAAGAACAAATGTCCAGAAAATCTAGACATAGACACTAAGGAATGGAGAGAAGGAGGGAGGCACTCAACTACTTAACTGAATTAAGTTGACAGGAAAGAGTGAAGTACACAGAAGTCAAATAAGAGTAAAGCTATTGGGATCCCTGGGTGGCACAGCAGTTTGGCGCCTGCCTTTGGCCCGGGGCGCGATCCTGGAGACCCGGGATCGAATCCCACGTCGGGCTCCCTGTGCATGGAGCCTGCTTCTCCCTCTGCCTGTGTCTCTGCCTCTCTCTCTCTCTCTCTCTGTGATTATCATGAATAAATAAATGAAATCTTAAAAAAAAAAGAGTAAAGCTATTTTTTTGGGAAAAAAAATCAGAAAAACAATCTGAGAAAGCCAGATAAAAATCCCAGAATATATGAGAAGTTAATGTGCATGCCACAAAGTGGGTACTTCAGTTTAGTTGGAAAAGGTAGTTTATTTATTAAATAATGGTGTGTAATTGCCTACCTATCTAAAAGAAAATAATGTTGAATTTTTATCACATAAAATATGCATAAATAAATTCCAGATTTAAAAATATAGGGATAGGAGATCCTATCCCTATATTTCAATCAAGACTATAGAACCCAAATCATGATGGACATATTTGATTATATAATTTTTAACGATATGTCAACAATCCTGTAAACAAATGAACAGTGGACAAATGATAGGGGGAAATTATTTCCAGCATAGAGGAATTATAAAGGATAATGCCATCTGTATTATAAATAAAACTATACATTGGCCAGAAAAGCAAACAGCCCAACAGAAAAGTAGAAAAAGGTTATAAATAACCAATTCCAGTGTTGATGGGGATTAGATGAAAACATTTCTCATGTATTCTAATGTACAGGTGGCATAGATGGGAATGGATATGTCTGGTGCTACGTCCTAGATGATTCCACACAGCCACTGCACTCTTAGAAATCTACCCCATTCAACAAAAGCCATGATGGTAAGTCCTGTGGACTGAATTATGTCCCTCCAAAATTCACATTTTGAAGCTCTAACTCCCAATGGGATGGTATTTGGAAATGGAGACTTTGAGAGGTAATTAGAGTTAGGCTTGTTAAAACAGATTGCTGGTTCTCATCGCCAGAATTTCTCCATCAGTATATCTTGGTAGAGACCTAAGGTTGCATTTCTGACAGGTTTCTAGGATAATGCCGATGCAGAGGGTCAAAGGTAGACACTACGAGTACCACTGCTATAAAATAATAAAAGGGAACATCTGCAGCTACAAACAATAATAACGAATCTCACAAACTAATGAATAAGAGAAACAAGACACATCCCTAAGCTACGTATATTTTGGAGTAGTTAATATAATATTATAATATGCATAACTATACTATATTTAGGAATGCAGTAGGTGCCAAAACTTCTTTAAAAAGCATAGAAATGATTACCACAAAAGTTAGGATAATGGTTATCTTGGTTAGTATAGAAAAAGGTGTCTGGGAGTGTTGAGTTCTGAAAGCATCTTTTATCCATGTGGATAATTTTTATTTTTTTAATTAATTAATTTTTAAAAAAGATTTTATTTATTTATTCATGAGAGACACAGAGAATGAGAGAGGCAGAAACACCAGCAGAGGGAGAAGCAGGCTCCATGCAGGGAGCCTGACGTGGGACTCGATCCGGGTCTCCAGGATCACATCCTGGCCCGAAGGCAGGTGCTAAACCTCTGAGCCACCCAGGGATCCCTATGTGGATAATTTTTACATGGCATTGACTTTATTATTTTTATTTCAATTATTTTTATTCTATATGTTTTATGCAGCCTTGTGTTTGTATCTTACAATAAAAATTTTAAATATATATATATATATATATATATATATATATATATATATATAGTCTGCTTATGGTTGTATGAACAAGAACTAAGACAGAGAAGACTATAGATGCCAGGCTATTTAATACTGATTTTTAATACAGGTAAGAATAGGAAGGGGAGGCAGAAATGAGTATTTTTGCTTTAAGCATTATTTATTGTATTATTTACGTTGTAACAAACACTTGCTTTTTAATTTTGAGAGTATATCAAGTAAGGAACAAGTCAAGAAAATGGGAAAATCTGCTAGGAGGTTAACCTGTCAGGCACTCTCTGGTCTAGTCTTTTGATTCTCTTCCTCTGTTATCCAAGTTATGTAGCATATTTTAAAAACTAAATTAAACTCCGTTGTTTTTTTTGTTTGTTTCCTTTCTCTTTCTTTTTTTTTTTTGCTAGAAATATAATTATGACCAGAATTAGTAAAATAAAAAAATATACATACAGTCCGAGTACTCACTTCTGCTTAATAGTAAGAGCCTCATAAATTCAGCACAAGTTTTGAGCAGAACATGAGCCAGTCCTTGTGCTGAGATCTAGAACACAGGGGAGCAAATAAAGCAGGGTCCTGACCCAGAGCACGAGCTGACTAGTGGCGGAGACAGGTTTTCATCAGATGGTCACCCAAATAAAAGTCGAATTATGACGTCTAAAACTGCACCACGCTTGAATGTGAGTAACCTGGAGCCTGGCCAGGTATGTTAGTAAGCAAGTTCTCCAACGATTTGCACACAAACCCTGTGAAATGGGGACAGTTATATCCCCCTTGCTGAGACCTAGACACTTCAAAAACCATACCCAGATCTGTGTGTCTAATAAGTGGTCACAGGATCCAGAGTTTCATCTGACCCCGGTGACTTTGCTATTATCTATGACAGGTGCCAACACGAGTGCTTATGCTTTACCCAACACTTGATTCATTCAGGTGGTAAGAATCATAGACCTGCGGTTAGCAAATATCTCTACAATATTGCAAAGATATATGCATTTTTTTCCTAGATAAGCACTTAACGGTTCAGTTTGTTTGTAGCTTCTGGCCTCGGGTTCCTTCTTCAAACGGTGGTTCCTTCTTCACCCTTCTATGCAGAGTGAAGATAAGACTGTTCCTCGACTTGGGCCCTTACTAACTAAAATGAGCAAATGAGGTGAAAATCATGCTGGAATAAGTGATCAATGATGCTCAATAATGCTCAATAATGATCAATTATGCTCATTTCTTTTTCTGTCCCCTTCTCTAAACCACCATTTCCTAGAAAATAAAAAAGTTCTTTGGATTGATATTCAGGGTCTTTAGATGCTTTGACTCCAACCTACCTTTCTAAGGTCAGATCCTTGTTTTTGTTGCTTTAATGTTCAATGTTGCCTTATAGTCAGCCAGTCTATAGGTTTTATTCATTCTCTCCACAGCCTGTCTAGGACATCTACTATGTGCCAAGCACTATACTATAGTGATATTGAATATAAAAGTGTATGTAAGAGATAGTCCTTGACTTTTAGAACATTTCAGTCTGGAGAAAGAAAAACTCAGATCTATAATTATGTCAAGGTACTATGATGTGTGCTGTCCTTGAGTTATTTTACTAACAGAGACCACATCTTTGTGCCAAGAGTGTATCATTCTACACATAAACTAATACGCCAATAGGCACATAGTACTTCTTAACAGATAACTTTGTCTGAATTCATGAATAATCCTTAAATTATTACTAATTTGCAGGGCTTAATGAAGATAAAATATTCATAGGTATATAAAGGCAGCCCATTACCTGAAGACATTTCCCTGGATTTACATGATGGCAAAGAAGTCATTGAATTGAGAAAGCAAAGGCAATCTTTATGATTGATGGAGTAACAAAAGTTATGTGACTACCTGTAAAAAAAATACTGAATAAGACTATTATGGGATTAGTATATATAGTGAGAAGGTTTTAACTTTCCCTATTGACTAAACTTTCTACTGAATGATAGCCATTTTTACAGAATAATATTAAGTAGGTAAATAACCTGTTGAATTACTTTTGTTCTGCTGTATACACAGTGGGTGTAACAATAAATATTGGTTAATGATGATGGTGGATGTTTGGCTTACAGATTGCTAGCAATGATGGGAAGCAGATTTGGAATTTTCACAGAGTCTAAGGTAACACCTTTTAATTGTAAGAATGATGTTGGGCCCCTTAGTGATACACACTTCTAAAAATATGTATTGTATTCGGAAGCTATTGACTGTCAGTCCTGCATTCTGGGAGAGGCTCATTTCAGAGGAGCTAAGTCATGAGTTTAATTTCATTGAAGTCACTAGGAGTAATCCAAGCATGGAGTGGTGCAGACATACCATTCTTTGATTCAAGTCAGGAATCAAGCCTCACTTCTTCCTTTTGTGGAGATATATGTGTATCTACTCCCGTCTGCTGGAAGATAGCGATTATAGAGGTACAATGCCATCACTGCATCACACAAATGCTAAGACTATGGGGAAAAATTAGAATAAGTAAAATTCTTTTTTTTTAAGATTTTATTTCTTTGAGAGAGAAAAAGCATACAAAGAGGGGGAGGAGGGGAGGTTAAAGGAGAGAAAGAAGCAGACTCTGCACTGAGCAGGGAGGCTGACTTCGGATTCAATTCCAGGCTCCCCAGGATCATGATCTGAACCAAAAGCAGAGGCTTAACTGACTGAGCCATCCAGGAGCCCCTAGGATAAATAAACTTCTAACTAACCCGATTTTACTCATTATAATCTCCAGTCTACTAAAACTGGGCATCAGTGTATGGAAAAAATGGTTGAGAAGCCAATAGAAGATACGTTTTGGACTATGCATTTTGGCTCATATCACATATATGTTTTAATATAGTCTAATAAATATAAATAATAATGAAATATACTTGTACTCTCATTCATTCATTTTTTTCTTTAGGAATTTTTTTTCAAAATGAATTAATTTCCTGGAAACCCACAAGTCCTCTATAAATTGAAGAAGACATATCCTTTAAAAAGTATTAACCTTGGTCATAGTGACCCTCATCATGCCCAGTGAAAATACTAAGTGATCTCTAACCCCTCCTAGAACACCCGCCTTTAAAACAAGTGAAAAGGGAAGAAAAACATAAAATAATTTCCTTATATCTCTCTCTATATAAGGAAACTCACATATACGTATGTCGAACTCAGCTGCAGAGATGGGGGCAGTCACACCTCTTATTCCACAGTGCATTGCCACCATTGGTCCTCGAGCAAGAGAGCTCCCTTCCTCCCACACCTTCATCACTTGGTATTATCCACCTCTCCACATTTGTGAAATAGGAAAAGAGCAACTTTTACCTGAAACTAAGATGATGGACCCTGAGCTTGAGCAGATCTTAGGGCACATGCAGTGTGAGGGTGATCAATTAGTATGAGGAATTTTAAGGAGGACAGGTGATGTGATGAGCATTGGGTGTTATATGATGAACTGATGAATCACTGAACTCTACCTCTGAAACTAATGATGTACTATAGGTTGACTAGTTGAATTAAAAAAAAATAATATGAGGAAGTTTTTCAAATTCCATGAAAAAGATTTTCATGTAATATTCTCCTATCACACATGGAGAAGGTACATGGGGAAAACAGAATCTGAATATTTTCTAGAAAACATGTACCTTTCATTATTTTGTCACATCTCTTTATTTGGAATGTATCTGCAGACTCACTTCCACATGAGTGCTTTTTTTCCCCCTTTTTTATATATTTATATATATATATATATATAAATTTATTTTTTATTGTTCAATTTGTTTTTTTCCCTTTTAAAAAAATTTAAGTAGTTTAAAGCAGAGAGAAATTTATTTAATAGACGTGAATCTATTATACTCATACTCAAAAAAATTCTAGTGATCGTCTGAAAATAAGTAGAAAAATAATTATGTAATAGAAAAGGAAACCATGTTAATATAATAAAGGTCCTTTTCTTCCCTAAAGTTATTTTCTGTATAGACTTTGGTCTTAAAAGCAAAAGAAAGAGGAAAAGGCTTTTATTTTAAGAATTACATATGAATAGCAGGTGCTTTTAATACATGAAGACTGCCAACTAGCAAAAAGAATGCTAGCGTACGAAACAGCTACTGTATGGCAAGTAATTAGGAAAAATACTTTGCAAAGAGTTATAGATTAAAGACAATTATTTAGTAATGAATAGAAACAACTATCTAAAATGACTCATATAATTGGCTTGACATTTGAAACCAAAACTCTAAAGAAGGAAAATTTAAATCACTCCATGATTAAAATAGAATTTAGGCTTCTGAACTAATTTAGCTGGAAATTATTAGAAGCAGCTAATGGCTATAGTACATAATGAAGTTGGGTTTTGTGTTTTCGTGAATGGAGAGAGAAGAAGTAATGGATTGGTGCCAAGAATGACTTACTGTATCACTGTGATCAGCTCTGCCTGCCCAATGACTAGGAGCCAATATTGAGATCTTGATCTATTATTTGACCCGTGACACAAAACAGTGAGTTTTTCTGAACATTTTTCATGGCATAGGAAGAAAAAAAGCTCTCAAGTTTCTTTTCTCAGATTCCTATAAATTAACAACGATCTGAAGATTTCTAGGCAAGTATGACTAATGTGTATACGGTGGAGTTCCCAGTATTCCACTAATACTTCAGGAAAAATGCCAGAGATAGGATGGGAATAGGCTGGGTTATGTTATGCTAATGTAGCTGTAGGCAAATTTTATTTCAAACTGAGGCCAAAGAGCCAGAGCTGAGGAAAAATCCTCTAGATAGGCGACAATCATTACTTTCTACTTTCTTTTTTTTTTTTTAATTTTTAAAAAGTTTTTTTAAATTCAACTTGCCAACATACAGTCTAACACCCAGTGATCATCCCATCACGTGCTCTCCTCAGTGCCCGTCACCCAGTCACCCCATCCTCCCACCCTCCTCCCCTTCCACAATCCTTTGTGTGTTTCCCAGAGTTAGGAGTCTCTCATGGTTTGTCTTCCTCTCTAATCTTTCCCACTCAGTTCCCCTCCTTTCCCTTCTAATCCCTTTCACTATTTCTTATATTCCCCATATGAGTGAGACCACATGAAGATTCTACTTTCTTTTACATAAAATCAACACTAGTTGAACAGAGGGCTCTCACTACCCCACAGTCATTATGAAATAAGGCAAAGGGGAGATTGTCCCTGGGTAATCAGGAGATGTCAGCCTTTCTTTCACTGTTGCTATTTCTGATTGTTTCCTCCTTTTCTGACCTCAGAGAAGAGAGGAGGAGCTAGAGTTTCACTGGGACTGATCCCTTTCCTTCTTCTTATATTAACTGAAGGGGAGAGGGAGCAAAGTTGTCTGATTGCACATCCCAGTTTGGGCCTTAATCTCAATACCAGGGCAAGAGCAGAAGTCCTGTTTCCCATCTACTTAAAGAAAGAGATCACATGGATGTGAGAATGAAAGTAGTTTGAGCCAGCAAGAGCAATCAATGATGCTAAGAACACATTTAGAATAGGAAAAGTAGGGGAAAATGAAAAGCCAGGGAGCTCCACTAGCATTCCAACGCTTTACTAAACTAGTGACAAATAGAAGATATCACACATGCTCATTTCCTACTGGGGAATGTATGTTAAATCTAGACTCCCTTGTATGTTAGGAAGCATGGTTTTGCCTTTTGAAATGACTGACTGTGATATACTGCAGTGGACACCGAGGGATAAGGTTACCAAGAGAAGAGAAGAGAAGAGAAGAGAAGAGAAGAGAAGAGAAGAGAAGAGAAGAGAAGAGAAGGTCATTCAGTGACTCATAACCATGAGGTATTTAGAGTAGAAGCCACTAATACTCTCCCAGTAGGATGAGCTAAAGAAGAAGCAGTGCAGGCCCCATGGGATAGACCAGGGTTACTGCGACCATCAAGGTCTACCATTCATACCTCCCTTCAAGGGAGAAGCCGCCATGAGGAGTGTGGCTAGTGACAGCATGGGGCTGCTGTACCATCGGGCTCTGCGGGCCCACAAACATGAAGGCCGTGCTCTCCCCAGATGGTCCTAGACAGTGACTGAGTATGGTGGCCATTGCCAGTGCAGCACTCCTCTCTTGGAGAATCATCTTAGCGCCCCCTCCCACTGAAATTTTCTAAGGGCTGCAGTGCAGTCTGAGAGTCTTCTTGCCAAATCTTCCTCCCGCCCCCCTCTCTTTTCAACGTGTCAGACATGCACTGGTATCTGAAAACCTTCCCTACTTTCCCCTGCTTGCTCTCCCTCTGCCCCAGCTGTTTTCTACATAGGCCTCTGGCACTTCCAGTTCTTAGGATCTGCTTCCTGCAGAATGTTTAACTGCCACAGGGGATGATCTGACCATACTTATTTTGTCAGAGGGAAGAATAGTAAAAACTCTCAATGGTAGTATTAAAACAGATACCTATCATTTCAGTGCCCTATCTTAAACCCATGTCTGAAATGTCCCCATCTTTCACTATAGCAGATGAGACAAATCAACTACCTTTTCTGCTAGAAACTAAAAGTGCTGATAACATATTTTAAAAGATATTCTTAATTCCATCAGTGACCTGATGTAAGTAAGGAAAACTCTCGAACCAAAATCAAAGGTAAAGATCAAGGTTCATTCAGATCCACCAAGTCATGAGACCATGTGGACCCAGCAGCAGTTTATCATGGGATAGAAATGCCCATCAATGGGCATGTAGCAAGAACAGAGCCAGACGCTGCAGTACTCTTCAGATTCAGGTGCATCAGTGGTGCCAGTTACCACTACTTCCAGGGGCTGATACATAGCCAGTGTTGGACTAAGGCTTCAGTTTGGGACAATCCTGAAAAGTCGTTCCAGTCCCATAGTCCCCGTCCACACAGGACATAAGCCTCCCTGGCACAGAGGCCTTCAGTATAACCTCAGACTAAACACTGGCTAAAAGCCAAGCCACTCGGTCCCAAGAGTAACTTCTAGGAAGCCAGGCTTAAAAATCAAACCACAGTCATTTCTAAGACTCTGGGAGAATGTTTGCATACCATACCTCCAATAAAGTGCAAATTCACTGAATGTGAACAGCTCTGCCTTTCATATGATGAAGACCCTAATTATAGAAGCTTCTCCGGAACCATATTACTCTCATGATACGTCATTAATCTCCATCATGTACGTCAAGCCTGACACATTCAATGGTAAGGACAATGTGGCTTGCTCCTTTTTGAATCCTTCACTCAGCAAATAAACAATCACCCAAATAACAGCAAAAACAACTTTGGGGGGGGGGTAGTGGGACTCAGCATCTAGAGTTGCTCAAGTATATCATCCACAATGTCCATTTTCAATTTAAAAAATTATGAGAAATGCAAATAAATGGGAAATTGTTACCTATATACAGAGAAGAAAGCAGCCAACAGAAACTGCATTTAGAAGAGTCCAGATGATCGATCCAGCAAACAATAACTTCAAACCAGATATATTCAAAGAACCAAAGGAAATTATGCCTATAAACTTGCAGGAAGATTACAATGTCTCATTAGATACAGAATATCATTAAAGAGAAATTATGTAAAAGAACCAAGTAGAAATTCTGGAGTCAAAAAATTATCAAAATGAAAACTTCACTAATGGAACTCGACAGCAGACTTGAGCGGTAGTGAAAATAATCAGTGAATTTAAAGATAGATCAAGAAGATATATAGGGATTGTGAATCCACAGAAGAGCGAGAAAGAGGAATGAAGAAAAAGGGACAGAATCTCGGAGAAATGGAAGAAACCATTAAGTGCACTATAACATATAAATGGGATTACCAAGAGAAGAAAGGGACAGAAAAAATATTCAAAAAATGATGGCTGAAAAGTCTCCAAATTTGCTGAAAGACATTAATACATGTATCCCCAAAGTGAAACAAACTCCAAGTGTATGACATCCACAGGGGTCCACGTCAAGACCCATCAATAGTCAACATGTTGAAAGACAGAAAGACTAAATCTTGAAAGCACATCCAAGGGGAACTGATAAGATTAAGTTGACTTTCTACCAGAAGCAGTGAAGATAAAAGGCAGTGGGATAATATACCCAAAGGGCGGAAAGGAAGATAACTCTCCACTAAGAATCTCATATCTAACAAAACTATCTTTTATAAAAGAAGACAAATAAAGACATTGACAGATTTTTAAAACCAACAACACAAAAAGAGTTTGCTGATGTAAGACATGTCTTAGAACAAATACGAAAAGAATTTGTTCAGTCTGAAAGCAAGCAACACCAGAAAATAACTCAAATCCACATGAAAACATAGAGAGTTCCAGCATAAAAGTAAGGGGATGACGGCATCAGTCCTAGACTGAAACAGGCTGAGCACTTAACAAATCTCAGTGTTGCTTTTAAGGAGACAAGGGCAAACGAGTCAAGAATTCTAGATGAACAGCCTTTGAAAATTAAGTAAGGAACCTATAAAACAACAAAAATGTGATGTGAGAAAGTTTAAGAAATGATATGATATTCACAGAGATCACGGGTATTATGCCGTATATTATTCATAGATACTATTTACTCTTTAAAAAAATAACCAGGATGGGGCGTCCGGGTGGCTCAGCCGGTTAAGCATCTGCCTTAGGCTCAGGTCCCGATCTCAGGGTCCTGGGATGGACCCCACCCAGCGGGGAGTCTGCTTCTCCCTCTCCCTCCGCCCCCTCTCTCCACCCCTGCTTGTGAGCACTCTCTCTCTTACTCTCAAATAAATAAAATCTTTTAAAAAAATAAAAAAAAATAACCAGGGCATTAGTATAACTAACAAAGCACTTAAAATATTTCCTTGCTCATAATCGTTTTATAAATATGTTACGATTATAAAATCAGGTGATAGTTCTATGATTCTATGATTCTTAGGGGGGGAAGAAATTGACATACTTTTATATTTGCTGAGGTGGTAAGAAAACCACAATTGCAGTTGACCCTTGACCAACACAGGTTTGAATTGCATAGGTCCACTTTATGTGGATTTAGAGAAGTACAGTACTGTAAATGTATTTTCTCTTCCTTATGATTTTCTTAGTGACATTTTCTTTCCTCTATCTTATTTTGTTGTAAGAAGTATGTAATACATAAAACATACAAAATATGTCTTAGCTGTTTCTGTTATCAGCGAGGCTTCCAGTCAATAGTGGCCTATTGGCAGTAAAGTTTTGGGGGAGTCAAAAGTTATACATGGATTATACATAGATTTTTCAGTCTGTGGAAGGGGATCAGCACTCCTAACCCCTGCATTGTTCAAGGATCACCTGTAGTTGTATTTAAAACAGGGCTACAGTCATTAAAAAGTAACTCCAAAGCACAAAGACTAATAATAAACCAATAAAGAGAAAAATGTAATGTTATCACATATCAAAGAAAACTGGTCAAGACATAGCAATAAGGAATTTCAGAAATACATTGGAAGTAATGTTGGCCATTTGGAGATGGGAATATGGTCATACCATAAAGAAGGTCAAAACTGAATTTGATGCAAAAATTAAAATATAATAAGAATTTAAAAATAGACACAATAAAGGCCTATTTTTAAAAAAATGCAACTGAAAATTTTATGAATATTATGTTTTATTATATATTTAATATAAATTATATATTATATTATATATAATATAAATTATATAAATATTATGTGTTTTTCAATGATGAGAGTCATTTAACTCACTCAACCATCCACCTGGGTAGACCAAATTACATACATTTGTGTACACAACTGTGTCGTGTAATGGTTCTCAGACTTTAGCTTGCATTATCTGGAGGATGTACACAGGTGTCTGCCCCCCCGTCAACCCCAGATCTGGGGCAAGACCTGAGAACTAATTTCTAGGAATTGCCCAGGAGATGCTGATGCTGCTGATCTGGGAATCACTGTTCTAGTGTAAAGAGGAGTGAAGTTAGCGTTTGGAGCCTAAGTTTCAAATCACAACTCTGCTAGTTACTGTTTGACCCTCAACATCAGGTAAATTCTTGGTATTATTTTTCTCATAAGAAAAAAAAAAAAGTTGGTAGAAAGAGAAATTATCTCAAAGAATTTTTAGGAGATGAAATGAGAGACCAAATGGAAGCACCTAGCACTGGACTGACACACAAAGGAACTCAAATTTGCTGAATTTACATGTGCTCCTAATTTCAAACTTGTGACTTTGATTGATAATAATAAAAAGTCCAAATATTTTCTACTGACAGGCCAGAAGGAATTTATACCAATAAATTGCTATTATTTGTGCAGTTACCCATAATGAAGGGCTTACCCTCTAAGGCCTAGAACTGAGAAGTCTTGGTGCTAAAATACAAGGTAATCTCATGGTTGATTTTTATCAGTTTAGCATACTTCTGGAGAAAAAAAGTAAAGACATGGAATAAATGAGAAAGCATCCTAAGCCCTGTTTTATCCCAGAGGTCAGACAGATACCAGGAAGCAGCTGTGAGCTACAGATGACATCAGTACATCAGTAGCGTCGGAAAGTGGTGGGTCCTCTGGGGTCAGTGTGGTTGAACACCAAGGCGTTGTATGCATTCTGTGAACAGGAGAGGGGAAGAAGGAAAAGAAAAGCATCACCCACAGAAGAGTGTTCACCTCTCAGAGAAGAAGGTCTGGGACGTAATGAGAACCCAGGAGGTTTCAAAGGTTATGATTATGTTCTTCTTAAACTACGTGGTGGAGACACAGGCGTTCATCGTATCGTTAATTCTTTACACCTCACTCAGATTTATAAGCCTCCTTTTCTATCTACTCAATATTTATTAAGACAAAACAACATTTTCCGATGTTCTTAAATATTTTAAATAAAGTTCTGCAACCCCGAGTTCTCAGCAGCCAGAGGCCATACTAAATAGGCATATGCTATATGTTGTGGCATTTGCCTGCCATTTTTCTGCATCCAATGTACTCATTTGCGTGCTTAGAGGAGACTTTTTTGATCAGGAAACATTCTGTTTGGGATGGCTATCAGTTCAATGGGAAATGTTGTTTTAATAATGAGGGGTTTTCTTGGTGTTGTTTTTAAATGTTAAGAGTTTATTCGCACAAATCAATTCCAGTCAGGCCGCACCAAATGAGAATTGGGTAGGAGCGCTCCGCCAACAGGAGCTCTGGGAGCGACTTTTCTAGAGAGAAAAGACAGAAGCAAAGCAAGGCGCTTATTGTTGGGCTAGAGCTGCCCTTAGTGTGCTGATTTTGTGACCTTGAGGCATTTACCTGCTGGAGATCTTGGTTTGCTTCCATTGGCCACCTCAGCGAGTGGCCTCCTTGTTTAATTAACAATACCCCCCTTTGGGTCATCCCCTCATACAGGAGAGGTGAACCAGAATTTTGGTTATTGGCACTGCTCTTGGCCACTGTCAAGTTAAGTTGCTCTTGTTTCACTGTAAAACTCACAGGTGAGGATGTCGGATCCCTAGAAGAAGGGTTTTTGCTGTTCATCTTGTTCATCTTGCTTCTGTGCTTCCAGGAACAGCAAGACTATGTGATGTACTGCTGGTGGCTGAGAGTATGCACTTAGGACCTTGAAGAGAATATAGAGTACCTGGGACACTACAGTAACTTTTAGGAGGATGCTACCGGGAGGTGGGCCGGGGGTGAGGGGATTGGAGGAATGTGTTCGGAGGTACAAACTTCCAGTTACAAGATAATGAAGTCCTAGGGATGTAGTATAGAGCATGATGACTATAGGTAACTGTGCTGTAGGAGGTAGAGGAAAGCCGTTGAGAGAGTAAATCCTACAAGTTCACATTATTTTAAAAAGTTGTTGTTTTTTTTTTACTTTCTCTTTTTATTGTTATTTGCATGAGATCATGCATGCTACCAAAAATGACTGTGGTAATTATTTCACAATTTATGTTTGAACTATTTTGCCATACACCTTATGCATATATGCATATAATTGATGTGTATCAATTATATCTCAGGAAAACTGGGTGGGAGGTCCTTTGGAATATCTTGTTAGGTTTTAGCCGGGACAAGCCGCAGATATTCAGGCCGATATTGAACAACCCCATGTCTCCAAAGAAGGTGCAAAATACATTACTCTCCCAAGACCTGGGACCATTCCCCAAGATTAAAAAAAAAAAAAGACTCCCTGAGAGCTGGCAACAGTTGGTAGGACCCCAGCTGCACACGGAGCACAACCCACACCCGTCCAACCATATTTAGTCACAAACAGGTGCAGCCCACATTTCTGTCCAGCCAAATTTTTAGGGCCCCAGATGTGGTGGCTTCTAAACACAATGTTTTGTGTTTTGAGGACACAAAATGAGACAAATAAAAAGCCATTAGCTATCCCTGGGACAGAATGGATTACTGACTAATATTTTTTTCCCTGCATATCTGAATTTGGAAAGGAAAGGACAATGTGGAGTTTTACCTTCCTCTCTGGACCAGACACCATAAACAGAGATCTGAGAGGACTCTTACTCGTTGCTGGCTCCTGCCAATTTTCCAAGGATGCTGTTCGTGGAATCTGGACTGAGTTGGAGTAGTATCCCGGTGGGTCCCATCCTGGTCACCAGAAACTGTGGAGAGGAAAATATAATTTTCCCTCTACCCTTTATACCAAGTGCTTGCCCGAGACCCCTTTCCCTACAGGCCGCCTCATAAATGGACGAGTTTATCTACAATGGTTCCGTGTTCTCCACCGTGGTCACTCTGATTCAAGATTACCTTCTAAAACGTTAATCCACTTGTTCAACCTTAAAACAAAATCGTATTCACCTGAGGCCTCACATTGGACCCAGGCTAGTCTAAGTTGGATTTCGTCTGGTTCGGATCTAGTCTGGGTTTTAAGTTGGACCCGGTCTGACTCCAGCCAGTTTTCACATGCATTCTAGAAAGGGAAATGTTCAAGTAAAGTCTGAAAGTTCATAATACAGAAGGTGTGGAGCTGGGATCCAGGATCGGAAAGGCACTCACCTCTGACCTCCAGAGGCAGCCAGAAAGCAGGGAGCGCGAGGCACTAACACCTGCTTGCTCATTCTTCTGAGGGCTGTCGGGGTCCCTTTTGTGCTCTCTTCTACCAGCAGGACTGTTAAGAGATAAACTGAGGCATATTAAAAATGTTAAGAGTTTATTTGAGGGAAAATCTATTTAAATCAGGCAGCGGCAAACCAGAAGTGGTTAAGAAAGCTCCCAAGAATGAGTTTTTGATTAAACTCTTTGGCAAGTCGATCTTTCTCTCGCCTTGACTATGTTGCCCTTAGTATGGAGGAGGTTTTCTTGTTTCCCATTGGGTAACATGTGAATTAAAATAATAACCACTGGGATCCCTGGGTGGCGCAGCGGTTTGGCGCCTGTCTTTGGCCCAGGGCGCGATCCTGGAGACCCGGGATCGAATCCCACATCGGGCTCCCGGTGCATGGAGCCTGCTTCTCCCTCTGCCTGTGTCTCTGCCTCTCTCTCTCTCTCTCTCTGTGTGACTATCATAAATAAATAAAAATTTAAAAAAAAAAATAAAATAAAATAAAATAATAACCACTAACCAGTGGTATCTACAAAATTATTCTGAGAATGGAGTAACATGCATACAAATGCTTGGAATCACTAGAAATAAATTTGTGCCCTGAATAAAAATACTGTTTTTTAATATAGGACTTCAGGTTCTTCTTACAGCTATTTAATACCTCTTCAAAGGTATTGTTTTTAAGATTTTTTAAAGATTTTATTTATTTATTTTGAGAAAGAAAGAGATAGAGAGTGTTCACAAGCAAAGAGGAAGGGGCAGAGGGAGAGGGAGAGAGAAGCTCAACCAGACTCATTGCGTGTCTACCCAAGCTCAAGCCCTCATTGAGCGCCTACACGGGGATGGATCCCATGACCCTGACATCATGACCTGAGCTGAAATCAAGGTCAGATGCTTGACCAACTGAGACACCCAGGTGCCCCAGAAGATATTATTTTAATGGATGTTATAAGGATGTATGTTCTAATTTATAAACTACATGGTTTATACCATTTACAGGGAAAAAGTTCCAAAGGAGTGAATATTATTCTCGTAAAAGTTGTTAATTAACACTATTTTGTGAAGCAGCTTAATGTGTAGGAAAGAATATGAGTAGAGAATCAACATGGAAAATATTAACACTGGAGAATTAAATTTTGTTTCCCCTGTATTTCTTAAGGTACAAATTTCAAATCTGGGCAATCTCACTTCTAAGCTTATGCACTGAGGTGGGCACTTGATAGGATGAGCACTGGGTGTTATACTATACGTTGGCAAATCGAACTCCAGTGAAAAAATAAACAACAACAACAAAAAGCATATATGACCGAATAGAAAATACTACATTTTGTGTCCTTCTCCAAACGCATACAACTCCATATTTTCTCCCAGGCCTACAGATCTGACTTGGGTTAAGCAAGCAAACAAATAAGACAGAATATAACCAAGCAAAACATGTCCTTCCTTACTGAAATCTGATCCTGACACTTTTATAAAAACATCAAATTTCTTCAAGCCAACATATCTCTAAATAATCTTTTGATCATATCTTTTCTCTGTCTTCTAGAATTTTATTTAGGATTTTAAGTCCTATTTAAATCTGTTAATAATTTAATTCCTTTGAGTTTCCCCAAAATGATATGGATATTTATGAATTCACAGATTTTTATATGCAGTGAAAAATTATCATTAGTCCTATATAGTAACCATTTGACTAATTCCAAAGGAACTAATTAATTCTTTAAATTCTAAGAAGGCAAATATTTAATATGTACTTTATATTAGGAAACATGCTTTGAAAAGGAATTTAATAGCTTACATATCCTTCACAGTTTGATTTTTCTTTTACTTCAAAGCCTTTTAAATCTTAAGAAACATGCTTTAAGTGATTTAAGTATAAATAGCCAGGAGACATTCCCTCCTCTTATTACTCCTAATTTTATCATTTAATTACAAAAGTTGTGATTGGTAGAAAAGACATAATTATTTTACTTAGGCCCTTGGTCATCTTTTCATTTCATCTCTTAGAGCCACAGTCCAGTGATTTGTTAATCTAACAGAATAGTTTCTGCATGAGTCATTATCTTCTGAAAACTAAGGAATGATATCATAAGGGGAAAAAAATTACTTTATGCATTGCCAAGAAATCAACCATCAGGAAACGCAGATGCTTTTTTGACATATTTGGGCTCTCACAAACTGAGGCATTTTAACTCTTACATTTTTGTCCTTCTGTTTCCCACATCCAATTTAGATTAAACATGCTTCCTGACAAGGGCATGTCAAGTTCTGCTCTATTTGGTTTGTAGGAAGACAGTGGTTATCACTTTTGGGATGGAAATCTGTTTTGCTGATAGCAAAAGCCACATAATGATTTTAACATTTGTAGTCATATAAAGTCAAAAGAGAATTCCTCAGCATAGTTTAGATTTAATGAAAATACTCCAAATAAATAAAATTTAATTTTATTATATTTTAATATATATTATTATATATATAATTATATATATTATATATATAATTATATTTATATATTAATATATATTTTAATTATATTTATTTATAAAATAAAATCTAATATTCTTAAAAAAAAGGTCTCTCTTCAATATACAGACATAGTTGAACTTCAGGAAAAGTAAACTGATATTATTCTTAAATGCCTATGCTAGTAGTTTAAAAAGATCGCATTATCATTCCTCCTAATGTTCTTAGGCACCATATAGTATAGATTATATCTCTATTATATACTACATAAGATTTTGAGTAGACTAGAAATGTCGTTCAGATCACTGTTCAACTCAAAGTTGGGAACTCAAAACTTTCTACTTTCTCTCGTTTCCTGCCAAATCACAGGTGTTGTCATTATGTAATGGCACTGATGCTTCTGCTCAGGAAAAATAACTGAACCAAACCTCAAAGTGATAAGGCAATTTCACCTGTGTACAGAAATGAGTATGGCTAACTCCAATTATGTTTTGAGAAGCCAGGTGAGTAACAGATGTTTAGTCTAGTCTGAAGACTCCTCTTAAAAACCCAGTGACATGAACACACTGAGGGCTGGGTCCTCAGTAATGCCATTTTGATAAGGGTGTCTATTCCTGTGATGGTCTCTTCTACTAGATGCCTAAGTTGTTAGTCCCATCATTGTTTGATACAAAAATGGACCCATGAGAAATGAAACATTCCTAGCGAACATTCCTAGCAAGACCAGTGTTGAATTCACGTGAGCTTTCCGTCTCACATGAGGCTGAGAGAAGGTTTGTAGAGATTATGGCAATTCTCTTTCATGAGTTCAACTTTCAGAGGTGAGAGATCTTTTGGAAATCTTTCATTTCCCTTTATTGATCATTTATGTATCTTTTATCCGTAAGTCAAGTCAAAACTCTCCTTGAATGTATATGCAAATAAAAACTCCTCTTGAACAAATTTTTGAAGCAATAGCTTCGTATGTTGACTATCCACTGAAACGTAGTGATTATTTTATTTGTTACAGAATCATTGGTAGTGGGTGGTGTTACCCACTGTAGGTGTTATCTACTAGGGGCTTCAAGAGTGCCTGTGTTCTGGATTGTAGTATGAAAATAAAACTCCACACCATTTATAAATTTATATACGTTGTTCTTATCCTATATGAACTGGCTGGGCTCTACCAAATTTCCTAGCTGACACTGTCAGTGTGGGTAGCAGGTGTAGGTGGTGGTGATAAGTATTTAAAAACTGCTCAAGTCAGGAGGCTTGCTAAGAGTTTAGGCAGCACCAGGTGAAACATGAAATGGTAAGGTGACTGCTGCCAGGAGCAACTAAAACCCGTCCAAGACTGGCAGCTGTCCTAGGTAGGACAGAGGAAAGGGACTGTGGTGTACTGCAGAGGGAAGGGCAGGGAAAGGCCAACCATAGTTTGCTGAGAATGAGTGGCCTGTCGCCTTTTCTCCTCTGAGATGGAACTATATTTGGCTAAAACTGTATTTTGTTCTTGATTTTTCCTCATGTGGAGCTGGGAACTGTAACTCTTTGTCCTTATTCCCCCAAGCCCATGATTTCCAGCCTAATCAGGATACCGGTCTAACAGAATAGTGAGGAGGAGGGGAGAAGGACCCTTCATAGGCGTATATACTTCTGCTAAATTTGCCCTAATTCTGTGAACAGATTAAATGAGTGAATCTTAACCCCATGAATGGTGCCTGTAAACCATTGGTTCCCTGATCTAAACCACGTTTATTAATCTTAACGAAGGGGCCACATTCTTTAGAAGCCTCAAACAACTTCTACAGCATAAAGAAAAAGCCCCAAACACTGGCATGCAAAAGGGTAAGGAAGGTAACCCAGAACAGATGGTGTTGTCATTATTGAAATTTCAATCCCACTTTTATTTTATTTGCCTCAAAATATATTAAATTATTAGTAGCTAAACTAGAACCTTAAAATGTAGACTTAACATGTTCAAAACTGGAAATTAAATGAAATATTTTAGTTAATGTTACTTTAGCGTTTTCAATTTTTAGATAAGATTAGGATGCCTTGGAAAATGTACCAATTTCTAAGCCCAAAGTAGGAGAAGTGAAAAATACTTTCTAAAGGAGTGCAGTTTCACATTTAAGTAAGACCAATCAATTTAAATCTTTTATAGAACATTTAGGTAACAAGATTTAGTCTCACATTCGTTTTTCCTTGGTCTTTCTTACCCCGCAAAGAAATGACTGGACATCACCATTAATACCAAAAAGTAAGGATAAATGACCAAAACTCTATTTTATGGAGATCCTAGTATGATGAGGTTGAATTATGCTAAAAATACTTTTGAAACACAATATATTTGACACTAGCTGGAATGATGGAATTGATACTATGGAGTGGACCAAACTTAAAAAATGTGGAGAAAACTAGATTCTAGTAGTTTTAACCTGTCCTGCTGATTGAGCTAATAAATCGACCTGTATAGCTGTTTTGACTGAATTTACTTGAAGTAATTCTGTGATATTCAGCTCTGCATCAAATCACTCTGTCACAAAACTCACTCATCTTGTTCCATAATTCTTCAATTAATGAAGCCCCTGACTGATTCCAATCCCTGTAGCAGAAGAATATTAGTGCCTGCTATTCCTGACCCCAAATCTCAGTTATCTGGTGACTTTGGCACATGTTGTCCGATGTTCTAGACCATCCATTACCTGGATCTCCACTTACATCCTTTACTTGCTGATGGCTTACCTTTGTCTCACATGTGTAGATGGTCTCCTGGTCTTAGTTTTGCCTGCGTATCACTCACTGCATCCCAGTTTCATTCATCTTATCTGTGTCTCCATCCCACTTTCATACATGACCCAAATGAAGATCTCAGCTTTTGTTCTCATGTTTATATTCCCAAGCTATTACCAAAATCTTTGATTAACATTCCCCAGGCTGAGTCCCAGGCATCATCTCTTGATTACCAATTAGAAACAATGTCTATTTTTCCTTTTGCCCAGAATTCTTTGTATGCTTCATAATGACACTGTTGATAAAGTATCTCATTTCCATATGTACTTGGGTTTCTATTAGAAAGTATTGTTAAATCTATCATCATCAGAAAAGACTAAAGCATTCAGTTGTATATGGCACTATTAGATGCTTTAGAAAAGTAAATTTGACAGCATAGGCTTCTGTCCTTCAGGAAGTTATTTTATGATATAAAACGGAGATACAGGCACACATAATTTAAAATAAGATTCTACATTAGTTGAGGGGAGTAATTTGTTATATTTATAGTCTAAAGGCTTTAGTAGGGCCCACCAGAAATGATGGATGATGTTTCAGTATCATCCTATTTCAAGGAATTTATTAAATGTACCTATCAATGTTTTTATGAGGACAGTGATTCATAGCAGAGTAATGAAATAGAACTTTGCAACGGGTTCCTAAATCTGCCATACTGCCGATCATTATCCTATGTTTCTCTTCCCCCTTTCCCATGGTTTTGGAAAGTTTATCTCCTCCTTTCCCTCCTTTGGAAAGTTAGTGGTTGCAAAATTTAAAATACATGATTAAAAAGAACAATCTTATATACACACACACAGTTCTTAGGTGCAAAGAAAAAGACTCAGCCAATGTCATAGAGATGTTTGAAGACTAATAGAGTTTACCACTCCTTAGCTAATGTCACTGCTAGTAAAGTAGGACCAGAAAGAAGAACATTCTTTTATTCCCCCCTTAGGCTTATAAGGCAATCTAAGTATCAGGCTGGCCCAGAAAAGAATCAAATCAGTTACAGAGGGAGAAAGTCATGGGTTCCATTAATCAACAAGGAACAGAGGAGAACTGTTACTGTCGCATGAAGAGGTCACTGAACCTCTCTATAAAAAATAAGAATAAAACTGGAAAAAATATGATAAAAGTAAACAAAGGTCTTGAAATCAAGCAAAGGCAGGTAAATTGAGAAGTATTTATTTATTCTTGACAAACTGCTAGAGCTTCAAGTAAGAATAGCACAAGATTTCAAAGCAGCTATTATACACATATGCAAAGAATGAAAGGTAATTGTATTCAAAAAATAAAAATTAATATAGAAGGAATTTCAATAGTGAAATAAAAAAAGTGAAAGAAAATCAAACTGAAATTTAGATTTAAAAGTATAAATAACTGAAATAGGAAACTCATAAGATGGGCTTGATAACAGTTAAGAGAATATAGAACAAGATAAAAACAGGAGTGGAAAGTAGATCAACAGAAATTATCCAATTTAAAGAACAGTTACAAAAGAGAAGAAAACTGAACAGAGTCTCTGAAATCTGTTGGATTCCATGAAGGACATAAACATATCTGTGACCACAACTTCAAGAAGGAGGGAGAGTTAAATAAATGCAGAATCAATATTTGAAGAAATGATGCCTGAAAACATCTCTAATTTATTGGAAACCATTAATGTACACATCCAAGAAGCTCATCAAACTCCAAGTTATATAGACACAAAGAGATCCACACATCATAGTAAAACTACTGAAAGCTAGACACAAAGAGAAATCTTGAAGGCAGCAAGACTAAAATAACTCATCATGTACAAAGGAACAACAATATAATTAATAGCTGACTTCCAACCCGAAATAATAGAAATAAGAAGACAGGAAATGACACAGATGAAGTGTTCAAGGAAGACAAATTTGTCACTCAAGACCTCCATAATCAGTTAAACTTTTCTTCAAAACTGCTGGTGAAATATGGGCATTTATAAGTAAAAACTGAATGAATTCATTGCCTGTAGACCTTGCCTACACCAGAGACACACATTGGATTAAAAGATACAAATAAGTTGAAAGTAAAAGGATAGAAAAAGATACACTACACAAACAATAGCCATAAGAGTGGTATTGAAGTAGCTATATTACTATCAGACAAAATTGAGTGCAAGACAAGAACTATTACTAGAGACAAAGAGGGATGTTTCTTAAAGGGGTCAATAGCATCTGAAAAATATGAAAATTATAAGTGTATTTGCACTTAACACAGTCCCAAAATGTAAAAACAAAACAAAAAAAGAACTGAAAGGAAAAACAGAAAATTCAACAATCACACTTGCATATTTTGATACTCATTTAGTAATTGATAAAATAACTAAGCAGAAAATCAGGAAGGATATAAAAGAATTGAAAAAACACTATCAACAAATACTATCTATGTATGTAACTTATAGAACACTCAACTCACCAAAATCAAAACACATTTCTTTTCAGTTCACATGGAACAATTTCCAGGATAGACTGTATGCTAGGCCATAAGACAATAAATTTATAACAAATTTAAAGTGATTTATTAACAAATGTAAAAAGATTGAAATCCAGGGCACCCAGGTGACTCAGTTAGTTAAGGTCTGACTTTTGATTTCAGTTCAGGTCATGATCTCAGATTATGAGACTGAGCCCCACATTGGGTTCAGTGATGGGTGTGGAGTCTGCTTAAGATTCTCTCTCTCCCTCTCCCTCTGCACTCCCCTAAGAAAACAGAAACAAAAACAAAAAAATGATTGAAATTCTACAAGTATGCACTCTACACACAACAGATTTAAATTAGATATTAATAAGAGAGAGAAATTGGGGAAATTCCCAAATATTTGAAAATTAAGCAACATACCCCCAAATAACCCTTTGGTCAAAGAAGAAATCACTAGGGAAATTTAAATATATATATATTTTGCACTAGGTAATAAAAATAACATGTCAAAACATATGCACTCAAAAAAAGCAGTATTTAGATTTAATATGTAGTATTTAGCTTTAAACTCTAGTATTAGTATCCCTGGGTGGCTCAGTGGTTTAGCGCCTGCCTTTGGCCCAGGACGCAATCCTGGAGTCCTCAGAATCGAGTCCCACGTCGGGCTTCCGGCATGGAGCCTGCTTCTCCCTCCTCCTGCGTCTCTGCCTCTCTCTCTCTCTCTCTCTCTATCATAAATAAATAAATAAATAAATAAATAAATAAATAAATAAATCTTTAAAATTTTTTTTAAAAATAATAAGCTCTAGTATCAGAAAAAAGATAAAACATCAATAATGTAAGCTTTCACCACAGGAAACTAGAAAAAAGAGAAAATAAACTCAAAGTAGAAGGAATTATATAATACAGTTCAGAGTGGAAATCAATGAAATATTAAGATAAAAACAATAGTGAAAATCAGTGAAGGCAAAAGATGATTCTTTTTTTAAATTAACAAAATTGATAACTTAGACTGATCAAAAGAGACATGAAGGTATAAATTATGGAAATCAGAAATGAAAGAGGGAACATCACCATAGACCCTACAGAAATTAAAAAGAAATATTAAGGAAATATCATTAACTGTATATCACAAATTGGTAAAATGAGATGAAATCTTAAAAATCTTAGAAAGACACAAATTACCAAAATTTTTCAAAGAGAAATAAGAAAAACAATGAAATAAATGTCAGGTAAAGACAGAACTTATCATTTAAAATCTTTCAAAAAATATACATATGATATATATCATGTAATATGCACCTTACATCTATCTATCTATCTATCTATCTATCTATCTATCTATCTATCTAATCTTCTAGGTCCAGAGACTTTACTGTTGAGGAAGAAATGATGTTAATGTACACAAAGCCTCTTTCAGAAACAAAGGAGGTGGGACAATTTATTATGTTATTCTATGGGATCCATATTATTCTGACACCAAAGATATCTCAGAAAGGAAAGTTTCTCAGTATCTCAGTATCTCTCATGAAAAGATGCTAAAATCACATACAGAATATTAGCTAAGTGGATCAGGAATTTATTTTTAAAAAATGATTATACATGAGTAAGTGGTATTTATCCCAGGAATTCAGGGTGGTTTAACATCTAAAAATACACTCATATGATATACAATATTAAAAATAAAGAACAAACAAAAAAAAACCCCTACAGCCATCACAACAGATGCAGGAAAAGTATTTGACAAAATCTAACAGCCATTAATGATTTAAAAACACTTCAACAAATTAAGAATAGAAGGAAACTTAACTTTAACAAAGGACGTCTATTTAAAAAAAAACCTATGGCTAACATTATAGTTACTTGTGAAAGATCAAATATTTTCTTTTTAAGATTGGAAATAATACAAGGATGTGTGCTCTTACCACTTCTATTCAGTATTGTACATGGGATGCTAGTCAATGAAGTAATACCAAAAAAAAAAAAATCAGACTTTATTCACAGATGAAAAGATCTTTAAAAACAAAATGAAAACCTAAGGGAAAAAAACAACAAACAAAAATTATTAGAACAAAGAAATGAGTTTAGCAAGGTCACAGAATGTAAAATCAGTATACACAAATCTATTACATATTTATACAAACAGTCCAAAAATGACCTTAAGAAAATCATACACAATAGCATCAAAAGGATTACATCTTTGTGAATAAATTTCACAAAAGAGTCACAAGACCTGTATTTTGAAATTTGAAATGGGTAAGTTAAGGATCTTATAGTGGGAAAATTATCCTGGGTGAGGGTGGGCCCAATATAATCACAAAAGTCCTTATAAGAGGGAAGCGTATCTGGAGAATGTTTCCCCATCCACTACTTCCTCACCTAAAATTATTTCACTGAGATTCCATATAGAATCATCTAACCCAGTTGTTTTTTACTACCCATAAAATAAATCATGACTGTCACATCCGAATCGGCCATGGTGAGTCACACCAATATTCAAATGATCTGAACTGAATGAATTCGATAAAGTGAAGTTGATTTACTGTCACATATATTGGCACAGACAACATCGATTGCCATCAATCAACTTTTTAAAAAATGACCACTGTCTAGTCCTACAAGTGATATCTTTGGGGAGGCTGGATATTCATTCTTTTTCTTCCTTTCCATTTTTTTTTTTTTAAGTCCTAGTTAGTTAATACACAGTGTGATGCTGGTTTCTGGTGCACAGTATGGTGACTCAGCACTTCCACACAACACCCGGTGCTCATCACAGCAGGTCCACAAGTGCCCTCCTTAATCTCCATCACTTATCTCACTTATTCTCCCCACCACCTCTGCTGTGGGAACCTTAGGTCGGTTCTCTATAGTTAAATATTTAGTATTTAGTCTTTCTTCAGTCAACATTATTCAGTGCGCTTCAACTTACTGCTAATGCACAAGAGGCAGAAGATGCAAAATTAGAAGAGGTCCCTGAACCTTGGAGAAGCTCTCCTTCAACTAGGAACAGACATGGTGAAGATAATTCACTTTACAAAATGCGATCAGAGCTGTAATGTGGTGTAAACAAATGATGGAAGAGTTCAGAGATGATGGAGCATCATTTCCTTGTGTCTTCTACTGATCCTTCTCAAAGTTCCACATTATAACCAAAAATTTACATGTTTTTTTTTTTTTTTAGAAACTGAGGAGAAACCAAGAGAAGGATTATCACAAGGGTACCCCAGCAGAATGCTGTTTATGGCAGTAGCATTTTATCTGTATCTATATTTATCTGTAGATTAATCTTTTAAATCATACCTCAAATAATGTCAACATTTATGTTACTTATTTCGATTAACAAAATATATATTATGTAATACCTTGTATAGTATAGGGTACATTTATGTCCTCAGATTCTATAATATGAAAATATCTGAAAAAAAAATGACTGGGCCCACATCACTCAGATTGGTGTCAGTTCTTTCAACAAGGGAAGCTATTGGGGGGGGGGGCACCTGGTGGCTCCGTTGGTGAAGCACCTGACTCTTGATTTCGGCTCAGGTCCTGATCCCAGGGTGGTAGTTTGAGCCCTGCACTGGGCTCTGTGCTGAAACCTGCTGAATATTCTCTCTCTCCCTTTCCCTCTGCCCCTCCTCATACCCGCTTATGTAAATACTCATGCACTCTCTCTCCCTAAAAATAATAATAAAATAATAAAAAAGCTAGTCAGGGACTGCTGTATAAAAACGTGATTGAATACAAGTATCTATTTTTATTTCCTCTGAATCCCATGAAAACAATAAAGGAACTTTAAAAAGACATACTCACAAGGATGTGAAGCACAGAAGAAAAAAGAACAGCAGCAACGTTTTGGAAGGCCTAAAGAAGATGAATAAATAGCTTTAGCATACTCTCCAAAAATGAATTCTAAACCAGCTTTAAGGAGAGCCAAGAACAACCTTTAAATCCTTTAGAGTTTAAGGAATTGGTGATATCATCCTCTGAAAGCAGAAAACGGTTAGAAGCCTATGTGAGCAATAAATAGGGCTTCACATCCATCATCTCCAGCAAAGTAAATAAGTAAGCAAATAAATAATTGGATTTTATTTTCAAATATAAGCTCATTAGACTGCTAAACATGAGAAAAAATAATAGCTATACTTGCATAGAACTTACTGTGTACCTGGTATTTTCTAAGCATTTACATTTATTGATTCATTTCATCCCTACTGTAGTCCTATGATAAATATGTAATTATTCCCAAATGACTGATGCACACATATTGAACCAAAAAAAGGAGTAATAGGTGGCTGTCAACATACAGGATGCTGTGGGGCAAATGCCCCCTCTCCACTCAGCCCTCTTTCATCTCTAAGACTCAATAATAATGCAGCCAAGGCTTCACCCTCTAGACAGGAGATGGCAAGACTCTTCTCTGAGGATTCTGATAGATCCAATGGGAAAAACTCACGAGTTTTTGACATCAGGATTTTCCCAACTACGTGGCTCAGCCAGTCACCTATAGTAAAACTCACCATCATAAGCTCAGGGGCTCCAGTCAACTCCTTAGTACTCTACTGGTAGATATAAACAAATACATGAGGATTATCAGGCATGAGGAAAACTGCTAAAATTAACTTTTGAGAACTAAACAAGCAAAAAGTTCTAAAATAATTTTTAAAAATCAATTAGGAGAAAATAAAGGTCTTGCCGATGTAAGAAGGCAAACTAATCCCCACTACCCATTTATTACCTATCCGCAATAGAAGATATTTTAATCATGAAACAATAATACTATTTTAAAATGTAATCCTTGGATAGTAAAGAGGCATTTTAAATATATCTATATAATTTTTTAATCAATAACTAAAAAACAGAAAGGTTAGGATATAAAAATTTAGAAACTATTTCAGCTAAAAAATAGGACTATGACATAGAAGGGAAAAGATAAGAAAATCTGACAACCAGTTCAGAAAATCAAATATTTATATAATAGGGAGACCCAAAACACAGAACAAGATTGAAAAGGAAATAAATTAGCTATGCAGTAATTCAAACAAATTTCCAGATTCATGGTCCCGACTGCTAGAGCCCCTTGTTTGAGCTCTAAGGATGAAAACAGACTCACATGAAGGCAGAGGATTTGAAAATTTCAGAGAACTTCAGCCAAAGATAGGAGCTAAGATTTTGAAGAGGAAAATGAACATATGGAAAGGACTGGGAATCAGAATATCATTAAACTTCTCAGCATCAACATCAGGACCTGGAAGGCACCAACGCATGGTCAGGATAGAACAAAGATGTTTTTGGGAAAGCAAGTTTCAAGAACTTTACCTCTGGTGCATTGTATCCCAGAAAGCTGCTGAAAGAGATGCCCCACTACGATGAGAGAGTTAACAGGGACAGGGGAAGGAATGCAATGCAGAGAACAGGAGAGCCAACCCACAAGACGTGAAAAGAGGTCTAGGAACGAAATGGGCACCGGCCATGGCAGCAACCAGTCTCGTTTGGAGTGTGTCAGAAATTCCTGAAGGGATGACTTCAGGAAGATAAAGTTGACAAGACCTGATACTGGATGTATTTAGAGCAGAGTGAGACACGTGCCAACAAGATTGGGGTTGAAATAGTGAAAAGTACATAGAAAACCAAACAAAAAGATAGCAGTAGTGGAAAACAATAAAAACCATAAATACCAGAGAACAAAAATGTGTGAGGAAGAAAAAAATTATCATGGTTTACTATATGTCTTTAAAGAAATTACATATGCATTATTATGCTCATATTAACACCAAAGACTTATCTATCCAAAATTAAAGTAAAACTACATTGGGGAATAGGAGTAAACAGGATACCTACCGTTAGAAGGTAAGAGCAAGGCAAATAAAAAAGAGCTAAAAACTTCTTCTTCTTCTTTCTTTTTTTTTCCAAAACAGAACTCAATAAATACAACCTAAAACTAAAACACCATGAAATGACAAAGCAAGGATTTTGTTTAGGGACAGAGAGGTAAATACCAAAATAATGACTTAAATTGGTAAAAGGAAGAGATGGGTGTGTTTGGGGTAAGGGAGATTTTGTTGTTATTTTTTTCTTTTAAAACTTGCAAATTACTGGACCCTTAGCCTATATCTATGTGTAACTATCACAAAAACCATAATTTAATGAAAAACAAAAGAGAAGCTCTGCAATATCGATGCTGTTAATTTGTCATTTGCTTTATTTTTGACATAGCCCATTCTTTCTAATAAAAGGAAAAGCCTACTATTTTTTTTCTTCATCATTCTTAACTACCTTAAAGGGATTATTGAATTTTAGGAACTTGAAATATGATGTTAGCTATAACAGGGATTTAAAATTCATTTCTAAATAGTTATATATACGTGGGAAATTTTCAGGTGACAGATATTAATAATCCAGCAAGCTGCAGGAGAAAGAAGTGTCGATGCTTTCACGTCCCCAAGAGATGCTGAAGGTCACAAACTAACTGTATAAATATCTAGTGTAATGATGCTTTAATTCCAAAACTCTACCTATTAAAATCTTTTTATTCTGGAAGCTATGTGGAGGTCAGGGGAGTAGGGAAACATATGGAGGAGAAGATAATGAGATAATGAGTAAGAGTAGCTGGGCTAGAAATCCACTAGGAACGCAGTGAAGACATTACCTTCATTATTTATTGTCACTGTCAGTCTATGAATCATTTGGGGCACTAATGAAAAGTTTCGTCTTCAGAGTCATTTGGTTCGGCTGAAATCAAGCTGCAAACATTCCATACCTATGGCCAGCCACAAGTCTATGTCATAAAATCAGTCGGTTTTTGGCAAAGGGGTGGTAATAGGTTGAGACCAAGAAAGTCCAAGACGACTCCCAGAATTCTTGTAGCAAATCCACTGAGTGCTATGATCTGAGTGTGTCCCCTAAATTTTCTGTTGAAATCTAACGCCCAATGTGGTGGAGTTAGGAGGTGGGGCCTTTGGGAGGTGACCCGGTGATGGTTTGGAGCCTTCATGAAAGGGCGTTGTGCCTGCAGAGACCCCACCCACACCCTGTCCCCTGGTGCCATCTGAGCATACGATGAGAGGTTGCTACCCATGGTCTTCACCTGATCATGCATGTATGTTGATTTGGGATTTTCCACCTCCAGAACCATGAGAAATAAATGTCCGCTGTCTGTACGCCACAGTCCGTGGTATTTTGTTATAACAGCCCAACTGCACCAGGACATTAGACTCTATGTCAGTGGGGACTGTGTTCAGTGCACTGAAAAATACTTAAAGGCAGGTGGGACGCTGGCCTTAGGTAGGAAGCCATTACAGGGTTCGAGACTACGTTAGGAACATGATTTTGCAATACACTGATATCTGCACTAGAGAGTGTCACTATTCTCTCTCGTTTGTGACCTGACACACATACACAGGTGAGAGAGTGAAAGGGCATCTCAGGTAAGCCCTGGAGTAACACATGTCATCGATAGCGCTCTATTTGTTTTGTATGCGATCAGAATGCAGCATGTCAGGAGGTAGAAATACGCATGAAAACGTTGCTCTGCACACCTTTTGATCCAAAAAGTTCACCTCTAGGAATCTTGTCCCCCAAATCCCAAGTACGTACAAAGATATGTTCACAAGCATGTACTCAAGTACATATATATGAGCAAAAACAGGGAGACATTTAAAGTGCCTATTAATTTTAGAATGTCCAAATGGTACTGAATTATCTGAATTATGGAATATTAAAAATCCATCTAAATATATACACACATGTATATGTGTATGTGTGTAAGTGTGTATATATACACATACAGATGTATATGTACACTCATATAGAGACACACAATCTTGAACATATATATGATAATACAACCAAGATATTTTTAGTGAAAACAGTTTTTATTTTTAATTTTTGAAAACAACTCTTAAATGTTACTATGATCCCATTTATATATTTTTTCCATTTATATTTTTAAAAGATATGCATGTATGTACACACACACACTTTTTAAAAAAAAATATTGTATTTATTTACTCATGAGAGACACACAGAGAGAGGCAGAGACACAGGCAGAGGGAGAAGCAGGCTCCCTGAGGGAGCCCGATATGGGACTCGATCCCAGGACCCCAGGATCATACCCTGAGGAGCCAAAGGCAGACGCCCAACCACTGAGCCACTCAGGCATCCCTCACATACGCACTTCTATTCAATTCACAGAATGGGCCCTAGAAGAGTAAGCACCCCTTGGTGGTGGTGGTTACCTCTGGGGGGATTATGTGGAAAAGGCCATATGGAGTAGTGGTTAAGGGAACAGGAGCCCCTCCTCACCCACAGGGAATACATTCCAAGACCCCCCGTGGGTGCCTGAAAACCATGAGTGGTATCAAACCGTGTACATGTTACGTTTCTTCCTACACATACATACCTATGATACATGATAAAGTTTAACTTACACAGTAGGCGCAGTGAGAGATGAACAGAAATAAGTAATAACGAAATAGAGCAATTATACCGATGTACTATAACAAAAAGTATGTGAATGTGGCCTTTCAAAATATCTTATTGCACTATACTCACTCTTCTTGTGATGATGTGAGATGACAAAATGCTTACGCGACGAGAAGCAATGAGGTGAACGACACGACAGTGGGCTACTGTGGACCTTCTGACCATATGGCAGCGGGAGGATCATCTGTTCCTGGATGGCAGGTGCCCGACGGTGACCAAAACTGTGGGTGAGGGGGACCAAGTATAGACATGGGTGCCAGGCCTCCTGAGTCGGATCGTGGGCACTCACTGTAGGCCCCCTCTAGATCTTTCTATGCCTTCCTCTGTAAAGTGTAGGCGTGCACATGAGTATCGAGCAGAGTTGGCACATACTCAACATTGTATGAAACAGCCATCATGAAGCAAAGGTTCATCAGTATAATTAAGGGAGAATTTTAGCTTTTACCCTGGAACTGCTATTTTGTTTAACTCTTCTACAATACACCAATTCATTGTTTTATGATCTAAAATAAAGAAGACCAAGTGCAGAAATGTTAACGTCATTGCTCTAATGGGGATGAAGTTGCGTAGGGATGTCAGGGCATCGGCTCCAAGACGTCCTGCTCATCCACTGCTGAACCAAGCAGAGTACTCAGCGTAAGTAATCACCCCTCTACTACCTCAAGGGCAGGGAATTATTGCTCTTCCTCTTTAACGAACCTCCCAGTGCTGTGTACACAGCGGGTGGGCACTAAATGTTTGCGAGTAATGATAACGGTGAGGATGCTGACAGCTGTGACACACTATAAAGCTTAATTTAAAAGCCATCAAGGAAATGCAACACAAAATACCATCCTTCTGCATTTTGTCTGCATGGGAAACAAATTATGTTAGATTATTAATAAAGTAATTCAGTGCACATGGTCCTATTGATTGCTTTGGTAGCATCCTGAGTTTTGCTTATTAGCATGACCTAATTATTATTTCAGATGATTCAAGGGCATAGCAAGGTTCATTTCTATTACTTTAGTATTAAAAGTTGGTCTCCTGTAAGCATTTTATAAATTAAATGCACAGAATGGATGTTATCAACCAAATTATCTTCAATCCCTGCAGCAAGTACGACTGTTTTCTCTTTCTTTAAATTGCACTGTTCCTTTGTTTCTACAAGTACTGCTCTTCTACGTGTCTAAGTAGCCCTGGTATGGAGAGAGAGGCTTTATCGGAAAGATGATGAAGCCTTTCCATTCTAGCTCCATCCCAGTTGCGAGAGGCGGGGCTCTAACCATTTATTTATAAGTTGTCCCACCTGCCTCTCTCCTGCAGTCATTGGAGCATCAGCCAGGCAGTGTATCAATGACATTTACCCCTCCAATCAGCAAAATCTGAAACTAATCTTTAATAATGGATCTCTATCTCCTTGGGCTGACATCATGGTGATTGGGGTGCCCTGGAGAGCCCCTACAGAGCAGATATGCTGTGAGGAATAAGAGCCAGGACCATGAGGCATGGGTGACCTCCCTCCATAGGTATGTCCATTGGCATCCAGCCAGGAAGGAAAAAATACACTGGCTCTCTGAACAGGGAAATTTAATGCAAAGAATCATGAACTAGTAACAGGATATTAACTACTCACAGGGGCCAAGAGAGCTCTAAAGATTACAAGAGGAACCGATACAGGGAGCAGCTACCGCTCTAGGGTGCAGACCCGACACCCAGGAAGGACCAAACTGAGAAGAAGGCCCTACCTGTGCTGGAGAGTCAGTCAGACCTCACTGGAAAAGGTGCCCATGGGGCCCACTAGATGGCAGAGAATTTTGCTGAGCTGCCTCAGGATGGGCCTGGCCCCTGGGCTGCCGTTCACTAAGAAGCTGCCACTGGAACATTAATTAGACTAGAAATCAGCTGGGGAAGTGCAGAGATTGAAAGCTTGCTCAGAGGCCACTTACTGGGGTGATGAGGTGTTTTGCAAGAAGGGAGCTTTCCAATGGGAAAGCCAAGCACTGCGGTGCCTTCCTGACTCACTGGATGGCCGCTGGCCAGGACGGTGAGAAGGTCCGTTGGGGTGGGGATAAGTATCATTTGCAGGTGCACACTGAATTACACAGAAAAGACCTTCTCCATGTCCGGGAGAAGAAGCGCCCCACTTCCTGCAGTGTCCCTTCGGGGCTCTCTATTTGCAACACCAATCGCGTGCTTGCTGGCAAAGAATTATTTGCAAGTTTGAGTTTCAGGATCATAAAGCAGGGCGAAGAAGGTTGGGTTGGGAGCTCAGAGGCAACGCGCTGATAACTGGTACGAGAGCCAAGCCTGGGATATTGAAATTGAGTTTTATGAAAGGACCTTTATAGAAATGGCTTTCCTAATTTCTTGACCAGCTATTCACTCATTTATTAACTCAATCAAGACATATTTATTGATCACTCATGACATGACACGTACTATTTTATGGATCAAGGATAGAGCCATAAATGAGAAATGTGGTCCCTGGACTTGGCCTCTGTTGCCTGGTCACCTCAAATTTGCTCAGTATTCCCATTGCCTTCCTTTTTGATCAACTCCTTCCCCCTGGCTTGGGCCTTCTTGGTTCCCAAAATGCTTCTCAGTCCTTGATGGCTACCCCCAAACAAAATAACACAGTATTAAAAAGTATAATTCTTTTGTTATTGAGTCAAATATGTTTATGTAAGAAACTAGAGGAGCACCTGCAGGGCTTGGTCAGTTAAGCATCTGCCTTCAGCTCAGGTCATGATCCCAGGGTCTTGGGATCCAGCCTTGCATGGGGTTTCTTGCTCAGCGGGGAGCCTGCTTCTCCCTCTCCCTCTGCAGCTCTCCCTCCTTGTGCTCTGTGTGTATGTCAAATAAATAAATAAAATCTTTTTTTTTTTAATTTTAAAAAGAAGAAACTAGAAAGACGGCAAAATCCCAAATTAGAACATTGGCAGTTGGAAGTGAAGGAAATAAGGAAGGATACTTAGGAGGTAGAAGGATACTTAGTGTTCACAACCCCCAGTGAGCACCTAAGTGTGGGCGCCAAGCAAAGAGAAGGACAATCAGAGGAATTTTTTGGTTAGACAACTTTCACCAAGAGTCTACCCAATTTTCCTCTGGTTCAGCCCCTTCAGGAACCCACTCTATGTCCTCGGGTAAAAAGGCTATTAAAAAACAATAAATAAAATCTAATGTGCTTCTCCTCCAAAACTTCAATCAATAGGAAAGTAGAAGGCATTAGTCGCAGTAGTCCCCAGGGACATTCTTTGTGATCAAAGTACATCACACAATGGTGGTGCTTTTAGGACCCTCTGCACTAGAGAAAGTGCCCTGGACTGGAGTTCCCAGAAACACTGGTTGTGTGTTCAATGGGCATTGGCGGATAGCAGCCACTTTGATGGTTATCACACAAAAAAGAGCTTTATAAAAGCATCCTACTGATGCCAGTTTGTGTAAATAGAAGAGGATCTTACTGGAGGGAGACCTAGAGCCAACGAGCAGAGCACATGTGCCCCCTCAAGCATCATGTTCTCATATAGAGCTGCGCTTAAGTCAGGCACAAGCAGATGATCACCGCGAGGACGTCTCCTTGAGGGACCTACCCAATCAAACACGACATGTTTATAGGAGCAGGACATAGCTGGACCAGTATACTACATCAGAAGCTTTCTGACCCAAGAAAAGGTCTTGTTAGGAAAAGAAAGTCTCTGGAGTTCAGTAGCTGGTTTCAGCCTGTTTATCAGTTGAGCTAGAGCTAACTCATACCTGCTGAGCCAGCGTTTTTTTTTTTTCTTCTAGGCTATTAGAAAGGGAGAGTAAATGAGCATCCGGGGTCCCCCAGATTCATCTTTCCTTAATGATAGTCTATGAAAGATGTACTTGCCGCTGCAAACCTTGGCTTAGAGGGAGGAAAATAATTGGTGCTACGTGCAGACTAGTGGAAGAGGACAGGAACAATCCCTTAGGAGAGGGCACACTTCAAATATTTCCATTAAAGAAAGGCTTAGATGCATTGTCAATGCTTTAGAAACTCCTAGAACTATGTGGGGGGGAAATGTAAGGCAGACTGGTGATTTTTTAAAAAAGCATGTAGGAAGGAGTCAGAGAAATACTTCATTGTATCTCAGAAACATGTAGACTAGGGGAAATGGATTATTTGTAAATATACATAGATTGTGCACGAAGATACTTAGTCGATCCAACAAATGGGTTACGGGACATGCGTGCACGCGTGTGCGCGTGCGCGCACACACACACACACACACGGGGAGGAGGGGGAGGATTAATTACCATATGGCCCCTCCACCAACATGTAGGTACATTTAAATCTGACATCATTTTTGCTTTAAGTAGGTGATTTCTTGACCATCAAAAGTGGTCAGTATTTGAGTTTTATTTTAAAGGAGAAAACTCAGATACCATGGAAACATTTTTAGTGACCTAGTTTTCTTCCTGTACTGAGCTGGAAATGGGGCGTGAATGTGGAAAACAGGAAGAAGAGAGGAGACACTAATTCATTTTTGTTTCTTTCTATTTTTGTTTTTTATTTGATTCCACTTCAAGCTCTATGTCAACACGTTCTCTATGTTCTTTTTTCTTCCTTAGAGAGAAAGAGAGAGAGAGACAGAGAGAGAGAGGGAGAAAGAGAGCGCACAGGTGGGGAGGGGCAGAAGGAGAGGGAGAGAGGATCCTAAGCAGGCTCCACACCCAGTGCACAGCCCAACACGGGGCTCCATCTCTTGCCCTGAGACCATGACCTGAGCCAAAATCAAGAGTCGGGCACTTAACCAACTGAGCCACCCAGGTGCCCCATCTATGTTCCTTTAAAAGCTAATTGTCAGGATTCCTGGGTGGCTCAGCAGTTGAGCACCTGCCTTCGGCCCGGAGTCCCGGGATCCAGTCCCGCATCGGGCTCCCTGCATGGAGCCTGCTTCTCCCTCTGCCCGTGTCTCTGCCTCTCTCTCTCTCTCTCTCTGTACGTGTCTCTCAGGAATAAATAAAATCTTAAAAAAATAAAAAATAAATAAAAGCTAATTGTCTCCAAGGGTTAGCAACATACTTCCTTGTAATCAGTAGAAACAACGCCCAATTGATTTGTGTGTGTGTGTGTGTGTGTGTGTGTGTGTGTGTGTACTGGAGTGTGGGGACACCTGGAAGAGCCACCTTGTAGAGAAAGAAGCCAGATGTTGAGGAGGACAAAGATGAATGACCAGATGTTACATAAAAAAGAATGAAACATCTGTTTTATTTAAGCTCCTAATTTTTAGGCCTCTGTTAAAGCAACTTAACCTGTATGTTAGCTACAAATACCAAAACTGTAGAGAATTGCCGACCCACCAGACAGCACTGAATCAGGGGTGGGCACTTCTGAAGTCTTCAGGGTCTATTTTCATCTAACTCGGCCCTACTTTCATGTCTCTTCCTGTCTTCTTCATTATGTAAAATTTCAGTTGCTTCTCAGATGTCTGGTTTTTTTGTTAACACTTAAATCTGGCTGACGTGCATTTTTAGCTCAGTAGGTGTTAAGATGTGCCTCTGATTTTTTTCTAACACGATGTTTTCAAACCACTTCCCTTATAGAAAGCAACTCTGAAGACACCAAATGTCCAAATCCATATCTCCTAGTGGACGGAACGACTGCATTTCTAGCTGATGGCCTGTGATTTCCTGCGCCGGAGGCATCGGCTCCGAAGAAATGGAAACAGGATCATAGGACTGTGGAACACTTCTCCCCACACAGGGGCCTTTCCAGCACATTCCCAAAGGCCTCCTTATAGCAGTTCCTTCTGGCAGCGTATCATGTCCAAGTATCAAGAAAGAATTGCAAGACCTACTCAAAAGCAAAAACACAGTTTGAACTAAGCTAAGCATCCTACTAAGTAAGCTGCAAAACAGGAAAGTAATAAAGTGGAAGGAAGTAATAAAAGTGCACAAATCAATGCCGTAGAAACAGGAAAAACTGGCCAACGGAATAAAAAGCTAGCACGCTGTAGAAATCAAAGCCTTTTGCCACAAAGGACACAAGGCCAAGATGTTTTCATAGATGAATTTTTATCAACCTTCATGGAACAAATCCTTTCGTTAAATTCAACATCACAAAGACTAGAAAAAGAGGGCCAGCAGCCAGATTTCTGTGAGTTTAATCCTTAACACCCAAACCAGTCAAGTAAAGAAGAATCTAAGCCAATTTCATTTGTGAATATAGGTGCAAAAAAAAAAAAAAAAGATCCTATAAAAAAGAAAAATGACAACTAAAATCAATACACGATCCTGAGCTGGGTCCCTCTGCTCGGAAGGACGTTACTGGGACTATCGGCAGGACTTGAATGGGGTCGGGGAGAGACAGCAGTGGTGCGTTTCTGCATCCGACGGCCTCGCTCATTCTGCTGCTGAACTATGCACATGGCAGAGAAAGAAGGCACCGGACGTCACTCAGGGATGGAAGGACATCAGACCCCGACTCAAATGGTTCAGCAGAAAAAAAAAAAAAAAAAAAGACTAGACTTGCGATTATTCTGTAACCTTGGGATTGGTTCAAAAGAAAAATCTCATGAATAGCAGAGGAGAAGGGGGGCGGCGTAGGGCAAAACGGGGGGGAGCAGGAGGTCTGGCCTCCCCCTGATGAACGCAGACAGCCCGGGGTGAGCGGCACAGCACAAGGAGCACAGTGGGCGACGCAAGGAGGCAGACGGTGGCTGCACTCGTGGTGAAGGAGCCGAGCGTGCGGCCTCACCCTACCACCCAGCGGAACACCTGAAACCCATGAAACATTGTGTGTCGGCTCCACTCCGATTTAAGAAAAAAAAGGGAAAATAGTCAAAAATCAACACTGAAACTATTTTTTAAATGTGGGTATCATCGGTCTTATTTAAACTCATTTGTACTTCCCAGAGTCACCTGCCACCTCTGGCACAGGCCACGGCGGCTGAACCCTCACTCGGGGTCACGACAGAGGTGGACAGGCCACCTCCGTGCTGGCCCATCTGTGTCGCAGCCCCGCCCGGCCGCTGCCTGCCCCCGGGGACCGCAGGCCGCCTCCCCAGTCTGCTTCCCAGTGTCCTCACCTATAAAACGTGGGGAGGAAAGGAGTTGCCATAGGTCGGGTGCGGAGTATGGCCCGGGGTGTAGGATCGGTGCATAACAGCGAAGGCGGTCGCCTGGCTACAGGAGGGCCCTGAGAGGCTGCAAACGCCTCAGGACAGAAGGCGGTGCGCGGGCCGAGGGCAGTGGCACCGCACAGGCCGGAGCGCGGCTGCCCGCACCCCACAGGGTGTCGGTTCTCACCTGCGTTACCCACTTGGCCATTCCCCGCAGGCTGAGTGGCTCCTGCTCCTCGGACTCCAGGGCTGTAGAGGGGAGGTCCCGGAGACACGGAAACACCAACACTTCCCAGGGAAGAGGCTGACACCTGCTTGAAAGTGGGAGTGCAGGGCCGAAGGCTCGAGCCCAGGACGGGCCAGCGCGGGCCCCAGAGCCAGCCTGGACGCGCCGGCTGCGCTGGTGGGGCCTGGCACCGCGCTCTCTTCTGGGAAGCCGTGTTCATGAAACAGGCTCAATTTCTTGGGCTGGCGGGTTTTGGTTCATTATCAAAGAAATCTAGCAGGATTCCTGCCCAGAACCCTTCTGCCGAGAATGAGGCGGCCTCCACGGGACAGTCCGCTGGGGCAGCGGGTCACGGCTGGGCCTCCCGAGGGACATCCCCACGAAGTGGGGCAAAGGTGGGGGCTGGGGGCACCCTTGTCCCCTCTGGCTACAGAGCGGGTCAGCGAATTGCACCCAGGCCGTCTGGCACTGCCATAGGCTTTCCTCTAAGTAGAGAATCCCTACATAGTACAGTTTTTTCAGCAGAAATAGATTTCTATTTTCTTTTAGATCAACCTTATTCTGACTCAGTTACCTCGATCCCAAAGCAGGGGTCTAATCCATGCGGTGAAGGGGCCCGAGCACCACCCTTGTTCGGCCTGGGTTTTGCTCACCAGAAGCACCGGGGTGGGCAGGTGGGCCTGGCTGGCTCCGTCAGAAGAACATGCGGCTCTCCATCTCAGGGTCGGGAGTTCGAGTCCCACGTTGGGTGCAGAGATCACTTAAAAATTTAAAAAAAAATTCTTAAAAAAAAAAAAAAAGAAGTAGGTAAGAGACAGAATGCCGGTTCCACAAGACTCCATCCTCCTCTGAGACCGGAGCGTTGTAAACACAGCTGACGGGTTTACCCAGTGCCGTCCTCTTTCCTCAATTGCTAAGCTTGAAAATTAGCAGAAGATGAACTCAGAAAACCCAGACTTGGTTCCATGCGGAGAGAAGAGGATTTTGGATTTAGTGGACATGAAACGTCAGGATTTTCTTATGATAGATTATTGCTATTTTTTCTTTTTTAAAAGATTTTATTCATTTATTTGAGAGAGAGAGTGAGAGAGTTCGAGCCGAGGGAAGGGACAGAGGGAGAGGGAGAAGCAGAGACCCCGCTGAGCGGGAACCGAGACGCCGAGAGGCGGGCTCCAGCCCAGGACCCCGGGATCATGACCTGAGCGCAGGGAAGATGCTTCACCAACGGAGTCAACCAGGCGCCCCTTAGGCTATTGCTATTTCAATTTCTCTTTCTGCTCACCTCTATTAAGCTCTTTGTTGAAATGATCTGTCTCCTTAGACTGTGGGAATTAAGGTTAATGTCTATTTTTAATACCCTGTAACTAGAGCACCTTGCACACGATGACTGGCATATTGTAAAAATTCAATTGCACACTTACTACAATTTTTTTTTTCAATTCATTAGTTCTGGCAGGTCACAGAGTTGGTTATCAGTCAAAACACTTTTTTCTTTCTCGCCCTCTGGGATCATTGGCCTCTTCTCATCTCCCTAGAAATATTACCGTTCAGTTCATCAGGGGTCTGCTCTAAACCTACCCATGAGGTTTCATCTTAAAGCAGAATAACCAGAGGCACTGAGTCAAACATTGGTTGTCCATCTAACCATCGTCCAATGGAGGTGTCAAGGCCAAAGGACCCCAAGGATTTTCCCAAGGACCATCTGTACTGTGGGGTGAAGTGCAGGAGACCACGTGGCCCTGATTCTGTTGAACCTCCATTTCACCCGTTGACTATCCACGTCACCGAAGCTTCCTTTGCTTTGATCTGTATTTACTAAGCCGACTTTTAATTATCATTTAGTTTTCCATGGAATTCTTCTTCCAAGAAAAGAATGTGTTTGCCCTACACATTAACAATTTTTGAGCCCTGTATTATTATTTCTCTCTCCAAATTAAACAATATTAATATTCAGGTTTTATATGTTGGCTTAATACAGGTCTGCCCAGAAATACGGGCCAGCAGTGCTAGAACAGTCGAGTGTCTGAGGCTTCACAGGTGAGAAACCCATCTAGACCTCACAGGTAAACAACTGAGGTCTACTGAGGATGCGGCAAGATCCCAGTGGGCCTCGGGAAGTGCTGTGGAGAAGGGCACACTCCTGAGGAGAACATTTCTGGACAGGGCCTTGCAGTAAAGGATTTGTTTTCCTAGGGCAGCACGAGAGACTTGGGAAAACCTGACAATTTGCTTCATTATTCTAGAATGCTCTGAAAACTGTTTGCTCCCTCTTCAATTCTTATCATTCTAAAGGCAAGAGTAAAATTACAAATGATCTCCCTTTCTCCCTGCCTCGTATGGCTCCACACTCCACCTCCCACCCCAAAACAGACTGTTCCCCGGATACAGTGCTTTCCAGACATGAAGTTTCAGATATTCGGCAGCACAGTGAGTAGTTTTTTTTTTTTCAATCAATCGAATGCATTTTTCTAGTATCTAAAGATATCGTCTGTTAAGCAATTTTCGTCTCACTTCCTGCGTGCTTAACTGGGAATGAATGGGCTAATGTGTAACTTGTAGTCTGTCCTCGCATACTGGCCTCAGATATTTATAACTAGCCTCTTAAACAGGAAGGCTGTTCCCAAACCTAACAATCCCATTCTGTTTCCCAGTCTTTTCCACACCGGATGCGTATGACCTGAAAATAGAATGTCCTTAAGTCTAGTGCTTTCCCCCATTTTCTCCGTTTCCCATTTTGCCATTAAGTCTTTCTTTTCTCTGTTTCTCCCACAAAGTAATTTTGTGCATGCTCTTTTTCAGCAACTCCAAGTAATAGAAGTATATCTTTAAAAAATAAATTTTATCTGCTCAGATTGAAAATATGATTGTGTTAATGAGAGCATTACTTTGGTCATTATAGAAAAAGGAAATAAACACCCCCACATTTTTGGCCAAGTGTATGTTGAACTTATTCTTCTTTTAAAATTCAGTGCTTTGTGTGTCACAATAATCATAGATGCCTATTTAATGTGTGTAACATATTTTTATGTGAAGGGCTCTGAATATAATAACTGAAGGTAAGAAGCTTACCTAACAACCAGGCTCTATTGCTACCAGGACATACATTTCAATAGTTGTGGGTGCAAAAAAACCTGATTGTTTTTACCATAATAGGTCCGTGTTTTAAAGATATAGACAACAGGGATCCCTGGGTGGCGCAGCGGTTTAGCGCCTGCCTTTGGCCCAGGGCGCAATCCTGGAGACCCGGGATCGAGTCCCACGTTGGTCTCCCTGCATGGAGCCTGCTTCTCCCTCTGCCTCTCTCTCTCTCTCTCTGTGACTATCATAAACAAATAAAAATTAAAATAAATAAATAAAGATATAGACAACAGAACTAGAAAATAATATTAAGATGGAGCTTCTCAAACTAACTGCTTCTTTAAATTTATTTCTTTATTTAATTATTATTTTTATTTTTTTAAGAGAGAGTGTGCGTGCATGAAGCAGCAGTGGGGGGGTGGGTAGAGGGAGGGCGAGAGAGAAAATCTTAAGCAGGCTCCATGCCCAGCACAGAGCTCAAGGCAGGTCTCGATCTCATGACCCTGAGGTCATGAGCTGAGCCAAAATCAGGAGTCTAACACTTAACCAACTGAGCCATCCAGATGCCCCTACATTAACTGCTTTTTAAAACTTCATTTCACTTGTATAAAAATGTGATTGTAAACTCACTTTGGTTAAAAGCTTAAAGCAGCTTAACTGGTACTGATGCGACAACAAAATGTTTTTTTCACCGTTGAAGGTCATTGAGAATTTGAGGACATTTTGGGAACTATGGGAACTAGCAGTAGAACACAATTTCTTTAGTAAAAGCAAGTCAAATTGTACAAATTCAGATGATTAAATTTTTAAAAGGATCCTTAATCTGGAAATAATTTGCTAGTATTTTCTCAAACTTATCAGAATTGTGTACTACACTTATGTCCATTATGTAATATTTTTAAACATCAAGTTCCTGCTCACCACATCCTTTGGCTTGTAACTGCAATATGTGGCAAAAAAAGTAAATTAATTATTATGAATCATTTTTCTTGAGTTTTCTTCAGCCTATTTGAATGTCTTTTACCCTCTTGTTTTATGTCCTAGTTTCCATGTCACTTTCCAAATGAGAAATGTCAGGTCTGTTTTAGCTGTAACAGTGTGTGGCTCTTAGATAGCACTTAGGGTTAATTGGAATTTTCTGTTTGGTTACATTCTGAAATTAGAGTCAGTTTATCAGTAAACCAATGCTATCGTTTCCATTTCTGCTGTTCCTCAAACTCCGTCTGGGAGGCTGACTTTCATCTTTTACAAGAGTGACTGCCAACTATAAAATCCTTGACTATGGTAATTTTCTGGGACATAATTTCCTTCTTTTAATAAGTATGGCATCTTTAAATGTTTTATAGCATTTCATGGCACTTTTAAAAAATAAATAGTATGTGACTACACAAATCATATGCAACAGTCTTCCTAATTAATTAAATTACCTACCACACTGTAAATGTGTTTTTCATCTCTAATTTAATGTGTGTGTCTGTGGCTGAGGTAAGGAAGCCACTAAGTTCAGTAGAGCAGAACTTAATAGGAATTGATGTCACATTTTTCTTCTTATATATTTACAAATATTTAACAAGAACCACAAAGTACAACCTGTGAAAGAAAAGACCCAGAGGTTGTATTAGGCAACAAGCTTAGTGCAAGTCAACCACAGTCTTGAAAAAGTGAATATGTTATTTTATTTCATTCATAGAATTGTGTCTGGAATAATCCACTCTTCTCTTTACTGGTTAGGTTCCACCTGCTATATTCTCTTTAGCCATCATAATTTGTGTTTTTTAACAAAGATGTGGGCCAGGGTCCCTATGCAGTATTCCATGGAGTATGTGTTCCATGAGTATGGAGGGAAAGAGATTGTGTGGTCAACCAGTGGATTAGACAGATTTCTTTCCTGCAGGACTTTCCAATGCTTTTTAATATGCCCAGGACATTTGCCTCCATGTGAGGATACAGCTGCCTGTTTGTTTCAAAATAAACAACTGAATTCTTTTTTTCATGAAGTATCTGTTAACATCTAGAAAAAATAACTTGGGGAATCACCGAGTTCTACAGAACACAGTGGAGAAAATGCTGACGGAGCCCATTAGAGAATGATCAAATGAGAATAACCAGGAAAACATCCCTCTGCTCCTCACCTGACCTCCTCATCGCAGCGGTGACTCTCTTCTGGTCTTTCTCGGTGCCCTAGATGCTGTCCTGGAGCTCAGCTTATATCCCCGGGTCAAGAGAAGGGTCTATTCGCTGCCTTATGAAATTATCCGAAGGAGACACAAGAACAAACTTGTTGACTGCGAACTTCAAAATTTGTGATGAAAAAACACACACACACACACACAAAAAAAAAAAAACAAAAAAAACAGTTTGTGATGAAAGGTCAAAGCTTGGATATTGGAATATGTGCAAATTGTTGAAGGCGACATACTCACCCGGCGGTGTGTTCCATTAATGTGGAAAAGGTCTATTGGGATTATCGTGGGGAGGTGAAGGTTGTTACTGAATGTCCTTGCAGCTTCAGGCTCCTATGAACATGGATGTTTTGGGGGCAGTTTCTTTGGGAGCACGTAGCACAGCAGAGCAGCACCCTTGGTAACGTACAGAACAAAGCCCAGCAGATGCCACGTCATCTTTCAAGTAGTAAAGTTTCGATCAGAAATACAGCAGATATGGAAGTCGATCCCAGGGCGGTAGGGCGCTCCAAAGCCAGCCAGTCCCGGGGTTCAGCTGATGGTTGAATGAGTTGGTGGCCAGGACGATGGCAGTTTCCCTCACGGGGCTAGTGGCCATGCTGAGGGCCCAAAGCAGAAGCACCAAAGACACGTAGGACACGGAACGGAGTGACCTTCACACTCTCCTCTTCGCTAAAAGGGTGAAGCTCTGATGTGAAGGATTAGAACTGATCCAAAATATGAAGTAAAATATGAGATTTAAAATCCTCCACCTTACATTTAAATAATCTTACGGTGATCTGTGGAAGGCAATTATCGCCATTATTGCGCCAGTTTTTCTTTTTTCTGTTTTTTAACGAAGCTCTTTAGGAGACTGCTGTCCCGTTCACAGCGCTCAGCCCCATGCAGAGGGGAAGGGCTTCATGGGGTGTGCGCGAGGAAGGCCCTGGAAGCCACTGGGTACAGGTTTTACCCTTTGTCGTCTCACGTCTGACCAATACTTGGTCGGATACGGCACTTGTCGCCCTGAGGGATTCCTGCCTGACGTTGGTGGGCCGCTGCCTGCTCGGCCAGTGGGCAGAGCCCGTGTCCTCCCATCCAGCCTGGCGCGCCTTCCTCGGAGAGCGTTGGTGACCGTGGAGAGCGCTTGGGGTGCTCCCCGCCGGGGCAGGGGCCCACAGGGCCTTCGGATCGTCTACAGCACACACAACACGTGCCCTACACAGCCGGGTATTAAAAAGGTGTCAGTGGCAGTTGAAACACGAATTCAATGAAAACTCTGTTTGTTTGTTTTTTTTAATATTTTATCTATTTATCCATGAGAGACCCAGAGACAGAGGCAAAGACACAGGAAGAGGGAGAAGCAGGCTCCCTGCAGGGGACTCAATCCCAGGACCCCAGGGTCACGACCTGGGCCAAAGGCAGATGCGCAACCACAGAGCCACCCAAAGCTCTATTTCAAAGTGAAGTGCAAGGTTATGATATGGGAATTGCAAATGGCAGAGGCAGGGGTTGGGGGGACTCTCGACCCCTCACTTTTATCAAGGTGGCATAGAAAATTAAAAGACTCCAGACATTGAGAGAGATGTTAGCGTGTTAGCAGAATCTCTTCGTGTCCCCAAAGTCGGGAGAGGTGAGGGTGCTTCCCCTTGAAACACATGACACATAATCCCTTGTTACAGGAGACGAAATGGGTTTCCTGAAGGATACCCACACTCTCTTACTTTTTCAGGCACCCCCTCAGGTATCTTAGTGTGGATTCTCCCAGAAGCAGGCCGCGGAAGTGAGGATTTCGATGCATGTCGATCTCGCGGAGGCAACCCAGGAACGTCGGGCGGGTCTGAGCAGAGCGACAGGAAAGGGAAGGAATTGGATGAAGGCATGTTCTTTGGCACATTTTACCATGTGGGCATCTGAGGCTCGGCCCTGCTGGGCAACTCTGGAAGGCAGTGTGACCCGAACCGCACGCTCAGCTGGGGAGGCTGGAGTATAGACTCCCAGTTCCCCTCATCATCACCGAGGACTACTCCCGGACAGTAACGTCTGGCCTCGCTGGCCTGCTCACGCCCGCACTGAGAGCAAGCTCTGGGGTGAAAGTTGTGAGGCTTTACAAGAGGAAGCCTTCTTGGACAGGAACTAAAAGTGAGTGCCCAGGGACACAAGCGCGGGCAGCGACAGCATCTGCCGTGCTAGGGAAGCTAGAGTATAGACAAATAGCACGTTCTCCAGTCACATTCCAAATGACCGAATGGTAATTTTCACATGTTGTGATTTGGACTCTAGGATGGTGTTGAAGTAAGATACTGAGGGCTGAAAGAAGGGTGTTTGCGTGAAGCATCAAGACAAAAATGTCATCACATCGAGAAGACAACTTAATGGAAAGAATGTCCTTGACCACAGAGTTGAGAAAGTTCAGAGGGAACAGAAGTCAGTGTAGACCCATCGTCAAAGTCATGAATGACTGTCACTGCACAGATAGATCTTTGCGGACCCAAAAAAATATAAAATACGGACTTAATGCAAATGAAACCTGAGTTCAGATACCTCCAGTGGGAGCATGCCGTGTCTCCCACCCCCACCCTCCCTACCCTCCTTGCCACCACCATTTGGCCAATGCATCCCACCATTTCCCTACATCCCTTAGTGCCCAGATTAGTGCTTTCTTCTTGGTTCTAAAGTTCATCAGAAACAAGTTCCAGAATAAACAGCTCCCAGACCCAGGACAAACATTCCCAGCTCCCACCTACATAACCATATGCAGAGGTTGGCTTTTTCCATTATGGCAATTTTTTTTTTCAAGAGGATTATTACCATGTTTTAATCCTGGGTCTTGATCTGAGCCATTTGAATCCACATTTTTAAAAATTTCCCTAATTTTAAATCATAAAATAAAGCTGTTGGATATTTTAGGCCCCTTCTTTGCTTTCAGAAAACCCTGAAACTTACTCCGCCCCAAACTTCCCTCCCAACATCCACATCAAAGAAAGAAGAGCTTTTCCTAAGTCATGGTGGATGGAAGGGGCGTGGTGACGGATTTTCTGTTCCCCTCTTTCTCCTGGAGCATTTATTTGAAGTGATTACTGCCATCATGATTACTTCCCTTTCCAAATATACCCCTAACACAAAAGATGACCGCTTGTGTCTCTAGCACTGGAGAGTTTCAAACAGAAACTAGGCAACACTTGCCAGGAACGTTCTAGAAGTAATTCATATATCAGAGGAATTGAACCAAATGACCAGTAATCTTCTCTTTCAGCTTGAAGATTGTATCTTTCTGTCAGAATTTTCCAGCTTAAGAACATATTTTCTTTGGGAGGAATTGTCTCTGTGTTAGATTTTATGAGCAATATTTCCATTAGGCCAAAATAGTACTTTCTCACCACAACATGGTTGTGAAACTAAGATATCCGAGAGGAAGCGGGGTCTCATTATCTGAGCTCATTATCTTAGTTCTGGCCTCGGCATTAGCCGCGGAAATACTTGCGTGATTTTGCGAGGGGTTGGCAGATGGGCTAATAGACAAATGCCCAGCTGCCTGTCCCAATTCCGACAAAGGAAGCCTGGCCCACCCTTCGCGCAGCCAACTCCGGACAGCAGGGCCCGCAGGGCCACGGCCACGGCAGGTGCCTCTCCTAACCCTCCCGTGCCGCAAGCGGGAAGGCGGAGCGGAGCGGTTCCCAACGCGGTAACCAAGGGCCCAGGTGACACAGGCCAAATGCATTAGACGATCAGAGTGCACGTTCCCCTCAGTTAAAGAGACACGGATTGGGGGAAAGAAGACAGAGGTAGAGACAGAGAGACCAGGACTCAGCTGTTTTGGAAACAGTGGGTTATGGGGCTTTAGTCTAATGAAATGCATTTTGTTTCGAGTCTCAGTGTTCGGAAACTTAGACTTCATGTTGCTAATGAGGAACCAAGCTGCCTCTTGGATCTTATTAGATAAACTCTCACCGTTCAGAGTCTAGGCAGGTCGCCCAAAGTTTGTTAGAAAAGCTATGATGTATGTCTGACTGACACCGAACACTCCTGATACTATCCTCAGTCTCCAAAACCCATGGATTTTAGTAACTGGTGCAAGTATTGCTTTGTTCAGAATTTTTAGTCACTGGTGCAAATATCGCCTTGTCACGACTGATTTTAGCCGTCTACAATTTTTCTCTAATGTGTATCTCATTTAAAATTATGCAGCCCAGGGCACCTGGGTGGCTCAGTCGGTTAAGCGTCTGCCTTTAGCTCAAGTCATGATCCCAGGTGTCCCAGATGGAGCTCCACATCCGTCATTTGGGTTCCCGGCTCAGTCTGCTTCTGTCTCCCTCTCCCTCTGTGCCTCCCCACTCATGCACATACTCTGTCTCTCAAGTAAATAAATAAATAAATAAATAAATAAATAAAATCCTTAAGAAAATACAAAACTCTGCAGCACCTATTCCTCTTAGTGTTAAAATAACTGTGACAGCATTGAACATGGGCTACGAGCTGTTTTACTAATCAGCACATTACTTTTAAAAACATTTGCATATGTATTTTTTAAAGCCCATTATTCTGAAAACTTGTGTCATAAATTACTTAATCTACAATTTAATTCTTTTGTGGAAAGATATTGCCTAACTTCAAGAACTGCTAAGAAGACTGTACATGTAAAAAATATGATGAAGTTTGTTTTGAAACATTTTTTTTTTTTTGAAAAGCACAAATTGAGCGTGTACATGTAAATGAGTTCCCAGGAAATACAATTAAAGTAGTGGCAACCCAGCAGAATGACAAAGGTAGAAAGGCGAAATCATAGAGAAAAATTTAACCCCTAAGATGTGTTGCTTAAAATAAGAGAAGAAAAGCCCTGTCAATAGAAGGAAAGCCTGTGTTGGAAACCCTGCTCTTCTGGGGCTTTCTGCTCTGTGCAGATTAATTTTTAATTTATGGACTTGGGGAGACTAAATGACATTACCATTGAGTCTGAATTCGCAGTTAAACTCAATAAATACCGAACACAGGCTTCTCCAGGGGTTTCTTTGTGGAGCCCCCTCCTCTGTCCTGTGAGAGCACCCACTTTGACACACCGTCCACCCCCACCCATCTCCAAACCCCCTGACCCCGTGGTTGCCACTACCACTATATGGCCTTACGGGCTGAGCCACACCCCCATGAAACTCAAGCCACGTTGATCACAGTCCACGCTGATGTCTTAAAGATCTGAAGCAGGAAGGGGGAAATCTGGGATGATGGGACTTCTGGATCCCTGAGCAGCTGTACCTTCAGGGGTCAAGAAGGCTGCGGAGGAATTAAGCCTAAGCCACAGGGGAGAGGGAGGGAGAGGGAGGGAGAGGGGGAGGGAGAGGAAGGGAGAGAGAGGGAGAGTGACAGAGGGAGAGAGAGAGAGGGAGGGAGGTGCTGTGCCTTCCTCCTATGAGCCAGACATCCTTCCTCCTCTGGCCTGGGAGCCTCCTATGGACACTGCAGGCTTCCACCTGCGGGCAAGGCATCCTCCTCCTCGGGGAGCTGGAGCCCTCCTCCTCCCGGGGTGCAGCCGCCTTCCTAGTACCACTGAGGCAGGCATCCTTCCTCCTCCAGGGGCCTCAGGCTTCCTCCTCCGGGCGAGGACTCCCTCCTCCGGGTGCTGCGGCCTTCCTCCTCCACATGAGGCATCCTTCCTCCTCGGGGTGCTGCGGGCTTCCTCCTATGAACGAGGCGTCCTTCCTCCTCCCAAAGACGCGTCCTTCCTCCCCCGGGGGCCGCAGGCTTCCCCCTCAGCAAGGCTCCTTCCTCCTGGGGCGCTGCGGCCTTCCCCCTCGGGGAGCAGGGCCTCCTCCTAGCAGCGCTGCAGGCTTCTTCCTCTGAGCGAGGCGCCCATCCTCCTCCCAGCAAGGCGTCCTTCATCTGCCGGGTCTGGGGGCTTCCTCCTCCTCCAGGCGCTGCGGGCTTCCAACTCTGGGGGCTGCCGCCTTGTCCTGTGGGCGCTGCGGCCTTCCTCCCCGGGGCTGCGGCCTTCCTCCCTGGGCTGCGGCCTTCCTCCCCGGGCTGCGGCCTTCCTCCCCGGGGCTGCGGCCTTCCTCCCCGGGGCTGCGGCCTTCCTCCCTGGGCTGCGGCCTTCCTCCCCGGGGCACTGGGCCTTCCTCCCCGGGCTGCGGCCTTCCTCCCCGGGGCTGCGGCCTTCCTCCCTGGGCTGCGGCCTTCCTCCCTGGGCTGCGGCCTTCCTCCCCGGGGCTGCGGCCTTCCTCCCTGGGCTGCGGCCTTCCTCCCCGGGGCACTGGGCCTTCCTCCCCGGGCTGCGGCCTTCCTCCCCGGGGCTGCGGCCTTCCTCCCTGGGCTGCGGCCTTCCTCCCCGGGCTGCGGCCTTCCTCCCTGGGCTGCGGCCTTCCTCCCTGGGCTGCGGCCTTCCTCCCCGGGGCTGCAGCCTTCCTCCCTGGAGCGCTGGGGCTTCCTCCTCCCGGCGAGGCGGCCTTCCTCCTCGGGGCGCTGCAGGCTTCCTTCCTCCTCCTCCGGGGCCTGGGGGCTTCCTCCTCCAGCGCTGCCGCCTTCCTCTTCCAGGCGCCGCGGCCTTTCTCCTATGACCGAGGCGTCCTTCCTCCTCTGGGGGCTGCGTCCTTCCTCCCCCGGCGCTGTGGCCTCCTCCCCCGGGCGCGGTCCGCACCCCTGCCGCCGGTTCTCCCATCATCACGCAGGCGGCGCCCCCAGAGGCCGCAGGAGCCGTCGCACCCACCCCTGCGGCGCACCCGGGACTGGACCCCACGACCGCACGCGGGCCCTTGGGGACAGCAAGGCCCAGCCGGGCCGCGCCCCGACCCAGGTACGGCCGCGGGCATGGCCCCTGGGGGATCGCACCCGGGTCCCCCACGGCCAGGCCCGCAGGCAGCCCGGGACCAGGGGTCCTCGCAGGCCGCCCCCCACCGAGACGAGAGCCACAGGCCGGCGGCCTGCAGGGGAGCGGCGGCGCGGCCTCACCGTCTGGGCCCGCGGACCCCTCGCGGACGAGGAACGGCCTCGGAGCTGCTGCTCGCGCCTGAGCTGGAGCAGAGCGGACCCCAGGCCGGGCGCAGCTCAGCCCCGCGGGCATCACCCGCCCGGTCCCGGTCCCGCGGGGCAGGGGAGCATGCGCCCCGAGGCTCGCCCTGCGTCCGCACCCCTGCCCCCCGGCAGTGGAGCATGCACCCCGAGGCCCGCCCCGCGTCCGCACCCCTGCCCCCTGCAGTGGAGCATGCACCCCGAGGCCCACCCCGCGTCCGCACCCCTGCCCCCGGCAGCACTCCCCCGGCCACGCGTCCACAGTGGAGCATGCACCCCAAGGGCCCACCCCGCATCCGCACCCCTGCACCCGGCGGCCCTCCCCCCGCCCCAGCTGGGCAGTGGAGCATGCACCCCGAGGCCCACCCCGCGCCCGCACCCCCGCCCCAGCTGGGCAGTGGAGCATGCACCCCGAGGCCCACCCCGCGCCCGCACCCCTGCCTGGCCTGCTGCCCCGCGCCTCATGGCCGGGGAGGGCCCCACTTGCTCCGTGAGGCCGACCTGCGCGGCCCCGGCCTTCACCTCTTGCAGCGCTGCCTCGCTGGGGCCTGAGGGCTCCCCTCCCCCCACCTCCCCTGCAGCCCGCAGCAGCCCCAGCTCCCCCGCAGACCGCAGCCCCCGCAGAGCAGGGACCTGACGCTCGCGCCCTGTGCTTGGACGTTACGAGGACGCGCGTCCGGGAGCCGAACCGCGGAGGTCAGCGCAGCCCCCAGCACCCCAGGGACCCGACCTCGACGTGACCCAGCGCTGCACCCAGGGCCCAGGGCCCCGCTCCTCCAGGGCACTGGGTCTTCAAGAGCAGAGGTGAGCAGGGACGCAGGAAAAGGTGCCTCTGAGGAAGCGGGAGGATGAGCAGGACTGATGCTGGGGGGCTGGGGGGCGGGCGAGGGGGGCGAGACAGGGCCCAGGCGGCTCCTGCGAACAGGGGGCCCTTCTCTCCCACAGGGACCCCGGCGTCCGTGAGCCAGGCTGGCTTAGAAGTTCAGGCCGGGGCAGACGGCAGTAAAGGAAAAGCACGATTATTGCCGCATTCCTATTGTGCCTGATTTATTAATATTTCTTGAGGCTGATTCCACTGCTGTCGAAAACACACAAAGGTACTTTTTCCTTTTGCCTCATCACCTTGAAGAGTGCAGAAGCTACAGCACAAAGCATTTAAAAAATATATTTCTGGCAACAGAAATGAAAGCTGTCAAGCAAATATCTTTGCGGAATGGCAAGATGAGCTCGTTATCTCTGAAGTGGAACACAGAAGCTACCGCGTAACACTTCAAATTTCAAATGATAAAGCAGTTTTCTGAGAAAAGTTTTGCAAAGCGTTTTCCAGTAAAGTGACCTTCTGTGTCTCTGGTCAAAGCCCAATTACTCATTTTCTTGCTCATCCTGTGAAATGTTTTGAACTAATGTCAGCTTATTAGCTTCCACTTAGGGCAAAATTTTTCAGCCTGTTTTTAAAATATGTTCCACGAATTTTATCTGACGTTTACTCTTTCTCTAGGTGTCACTCACCTAATCTACTAACGTTAAAAGTAGAGTTGATAAGTTAAAAAAAAGTGACTGCAAGAGCTACAAGTAACGCAAATACCAGATAAAGAAAAACTAAGACCCCCGACTGTGAAAAAAAAATTTAGCTACCGTGACTGTCCTATCACCAGGTTACCACGCGTAGATGTAGCCCCCAAAATACGGATTTGCACTTACACTGTGCCAGGCTCCGTTCAGAGCCCAGGACGTCGGCAGGGGACAAAGCACAGTGGCAGACAGAATGGAGGGGATGGGGGTTAACAATACGTACGCCACAGTAGATGATAATACGGATGATCTGTATAATAATGGAAAGTATAAGGCATCTGATAACATAAATTATGTAATAATGGCAAATACCGTGAAGGAAAAATAAAGGAAGCTAAGGAGGTTGGCAAGTGATAGAAGTAACACGTTTTAAAAAGGTTTATTTATGTATTTGAGAGAGAGCATGAGTGGGAGGCGCAGAGGGGGAGGGCGAGAGAGAATCTCAAGCAAACTGAGTGTGAAGCCTGACGGGCCTCTATCTCTCCCACGACCCGGAGGTTGTGACCTGGGCTGAAACAAAGAGTCAGATACTCCCCGGCTGCACCCCGCCCCCCCGGGCGCCCCTGGAAACAGCATTTTAGGTGCAGGTTCTCTGGAGAGCAAATCGAGAACCCGTATCCTATCAATGTTAAGGGCTAGAGACCTAGAGGCAAACAGACTTGGAATTTTAATCCTAACTTGACGGTTCATCAGCAGTGTGTTCCCAGGAGGGTCATTTTTTTTTCTTCCTTAAGCGTCCGTGCTCTAAACGGTGAAGTGGAGGTAGGGGAACCCTCCTCAAAAGACTGCTCTGAGTGCTTAGCCTGACGCTCGGCACGCGACCGTACGGCATGGTTGTTAATTCTTATTATTGGACATTTGAAGCTCTGTGTGTGCGTGTGTAAAGCACTCACGTTGTATATCTGCTAAAATAAAGAAGCTTCGTCAGCTGTCGTGGCCCTGTGATTTCCGGTGTGGCTCTAACGGATGAGGAGCAAGGTGCCTGGATCTCGCCTTGCATCCCTTTGCAGTTCTCTAGTGGTCAGTGACCCCACGCTGTTTCGCATTAACTTATTCTCCTGGGGGTGCTCCTGACTCACTTTTACTGACTGTCTCTACAACAAAATGAAGCGCGTGACTGTTGGACGGCCAGAGGTGACAGTTGCCATTTTATTTCCCTCTATCACTTCCAATAGGTGAGCATTTTTCTGCCACTTTTCTAATCTATCTTCCAACCGGGTAATTCTACATCTATCCTACATTCAGTGGAGATAGTTATAAGATATGAAAAGAAACAAACTGCCTGGCACGTAAAACGGCAGCTCCATATATAGAAAAAAATTTCCAGATTGGATGCTTAGCAGCATTGCCACAGGTAATAGATGTGACCTTTCTGAATTGAGGGAGGTTGAGGGTTTTTTTCTGCTTTTATGGACAAGAACATCTGATAGTGATGGCAGATTGTGGCAGACCTTTCTGCTCTACTGACTGATTTCCCTAGCAGCTCAGCACGTCACCTAGGAGTTTTTTGGATTACTTTCATTTCCTTATTACTCAACTTGATTGCCTAGTCCTCAAATTCCTTCCCTTACAACCTGGTTATTCAGGTTACTTGCAGGAATCATGCAGAAAACTACTTCACCAGAGCAGTTCATGAGACGGATGTGGAGACTCGGGCCAAATCACAATTGGTGGCAGAACCAGAACTAAATATCAAGTTCTTGGATTCCTACATCCCCATATCCATTCATTTACACTCAGCTTCCTTGCTCTGAGTGAATATGATAAACTTCCCACAAGATCAATAAGCAGGAATATATTAACAGAGAATGAGTTGATTTTGCACTGAGTACGAATTTTTCTACAAACGAGCCACAAATGCCATCAACATAAGCCGCATACAGCCATAACATTATTTAAATTTATTCTACTTCCATAAAAATGTGTAGTAATACAAAACACTAGTCTTTAATGTTTTGATCAATCTAACGGATAATGAGATCATGCGTACTGAATAATGGCACCGAAGACTACAACAAATCTTGTGAAAACTGAAGCTCTAGCAAAGAGACCATCGGAATGTGTCACCGCGGCTTTGGTAATTGTGTCATTCCAGAATCAGTCCGTTATGGGATGAGGTTTCATACAGAATCCATTTGGTGCTTGAATCCACGCTGGCTTTTTCTTTCATGTTTTCTCACGTCTGTGCATAAATTATTGTACATCAATTTCTATCAAGAGAGCCCATTATGAATTCCCAATAATCATTTCAATAGGATGAACCTATCCAGGAGGCATCAATCATCACAAATAAAAAGGACACGAAGAATTCAAACTCCGTGTGCCTCCACACACATACAGTTATGGATGAAATCCCTTAAATTAAGTATTGCTTGAATACTGTAAGTCAAAATGTCTTTTTTCTCTAGTTTAGAACAGTGAATGGCCTTAATTAAAAGTATACTCACATGCATGCCTGCCTGGATCCTGTACTTCAGGCGGTCCTGCATCACAAACACAAGCAAAATAGCGGAGGTATTAGAGAACACCTGGGGGCCCGTGTTTCTGGGAATTGTTCAGTGCTACCACAGCACAGCCTGCGATTCTAAGCTCTTATTCTACTGATAAACACCATCCAGTCCTCGGAGACACAATTATCTCTGTCTCCTGCCTTGTGTTCTAGAAACAAAAGGCAGCTGCCCGTGAGGACTGTGCAGGCCTGTGGGCTGTGTCACTGCAAATGTTGGTAACAAACGTTGACTTCAGAGAGGAGAGTATGACCAAGTGGTGTTGAAGCGAGAGAGAAGACGAGTCAATCTACTCCTTAGATGCTCCGCCTCAAACAGCATAAATGCAATAGGGTCTTATATAACAAAGAGCAGAAGCATCCACTTCTAGGAACGTATTGCAAAGCAAAAATTTAGAGTCTGGTTTTTTAAAAAAGAAAAAATTGGTGCAGGAATTTTTTTTATCAAAATATTTGTCATATATATTTTCAAAGAATAACCAAGTTTTCCAACAATAAAGGTATGGTCAAACATAAATATATACCAGTAGGATGGAATATGGTAACCAAATTTTTAAGAATTATGTTTTTTTTTATTTTTTTTTATTTTTTAAATTTTTATTTATTTATTTATGATAGTCACAGAGAGAGAGAGAGAGGCAGAGACACAGGCAGAGGGAGAAGCAGGCTCCATGCACCCGGAGCCCGATGTGGGATTCGATCCCGAGTCTCCAGGATCGCACCCTGGGCCAAAGGTAGGCGCCAAACCGCTGCGCCACCCAGGGATCCCAAGAATTATGTTTTTAAAGAATATTTATTGACTTAGGATACTATTCCCGGGGAGGTGGGAGGGGGAGAAACAGAATACAAAAGCTGTGTTTCGTACGATTCTATATTTTAAAAGTATTTGTATACTGTCAAAAGAAGATTCAGAGAGCTTTTTTGATATGAATATTTTATTGAGCAGGGAAAAAAAAAAAACTTTGCAAACAAGAGACTTCAAACCTAAAAGTGGCATAAAGTTCAGAGGCACGACATTTCAGGGTGGCTAACAGAGTGACAGAGGAAGACGTTGCTCTAACACTCATAATTATTGGTTATTACAATGGAGGTTTCCAGATGGCAGGGATTAGTTAAAAGTGATTCTCTTATCCCATTTTGGGAAAACCGACTTTAGTTTCATTTATGATTATCAGAAGCATTTATAGGAAATAATCTAAGTTTCACTTGTATCTACAAAATACACTATAATATATTTCGCTTACGTGTCTTAAAATGGTTTTGTCTCCCTTTTATTTTACTTTAACAGTATGAAAGGAAACACATCAAGAGTGCTCATAGTAGGTACATGAGTTTGAATGAATCAGGGTTTATTAAGAGTACTCAGTTAACAGCTACTAAAAACAGAAAAATATTATTAATTTAACAAAAGTCTATGGTGTAGTTGTTCAACAGCTCAACTTTATTATCAATGATGAGAGTTCTTTCTAGGCTTCTTTTATGTTGCACTTGGCATATCAGTTTTGACCTTCAAATTGTTGCCTCATGGTTGCAAAATGACTGCTGCAGTTCCAAGCCTTACATACTCAGAGGACTAGATTCAAAAAAGGAAGTACAATGGCATTAGCACAAGGGGCCTTTCCCTAAAATGCAATCCTTTAGGAAGCAAAATCTTGCCATGGCCCTCTGAACACTTCCCCAACAGCACCCAGGTCAGAAAAGAGTCACGTGCTTAAACATGGGGAAAATAATGGTATTGCTCATGCTTCCTTTAGACTAATATGGTCATCCCCTGAGGCTGGGCATATTGTTACTTGTAATCTGGTTTACTTTTCATGAGAAAAAAAATATAAATGGCCATTGGATAGGTTTTCAACACTATCTTCCAAGAAGAATTATCACTAAATAGCAGAATTATAGCTTTTACTTTTCGCCTCTCTATTTCCAAATTTTATATAGTTAGCATGCATTACTTTATAATAAAAGGATTTTTTTCTTAAAAAAAAAAGCCCCCAAACATTGTAAAGCTCCTAAAGAATTCCTTCAGCTTGATGACAAATGCGTGAATTAACTGGTCCCAGAACCCTCAGTGGTCATGAAAACATAATTCAGTACGTTTGCAAAAACCTATTATGGGTGCATCGCCTCGTATGACCTCAGACCAAATTGATGTGCCCCAGATGATTTAGGTTATAGCTGGAGGAAATGTATATCTTGCTAAATTCAAGGAATAATAAAAAGGACAGGACAAATCTGAATCTAAGTCTAGTCAGGCAAGCCCACCATGGACACAGCCGCGGCCCCAGTTCATGTACAGGACTTCTCGCCCCGCTGCTCATTTCCTCTTTCTTTGCTGGCTGGTATCTCTGGGTTCCAGGTTCCCCAGGCAGCGTAGCCAATTCTTAAGTCCAATAAATATTTTAAACTATAGCCGTGAGGAAAAATGGAAACACAAAATCCCAGGACAGAATTTCAAGCAGTTTTAAAGCTGGACTCCAATTCTGGCTCCCTGATGTTTGCCGCTTTTAGGATAACGGATTTGTTATTACCAAGAGCAAGGGGAGGCTACCAAGGCAATTAAGAGCTCATTTTGAAAAGATCCATTTAAGTTTCTCATTACAATGTCAAATAAAAGCAGAAATATAGGGGCATTTAT